>NC_142844.1:38127500-38752500 GCF_061612785.1 Hesperophylax consimilis | reverse complement strand
ATCTATAGTTTTATTTTTTATTTTTATTTTAAACTTCCGATTTAGTTGTCCGGGTTAAGTCTTCCCCAAAGGAAAAACTTAACCCTTCCACTCACTTTTCCACAAATGATCAGCTAGTCAATCAACACTATGTAAGTGCTTTATATAAGTAAAATAAATACAAAACAATACAAGAACAACAACACGTCAAATCACCAGATATCAAATGGGAAAAAAAAATTCACCGTCTCCAGATATTTTCATATCAGAGGGTTCGGCTCGGTAGAACTTCTAACAGGGCCTATAAATCCTACTGATCCCTCAACATAAATATTTAAAAAATCTTTTGTTATCCTACATGTATTCAAAATGACCGACTTTTGCATCTTTATATATAAATTTTTTGATAGATCTAATACGCCTAAATTTTTAATTAGAGAGCTAGGTATAATGCCAGTAGCCGAAATAACGAATGGTAATATTTTTATAGTCTGAGAATGCCAAATTCTTTTTATTTCATTTCCTAAATCTGTGTATTTTCTTATTTTTTCACTAACAGATTTTTGAATATTACAGGAATTTGGAATAGCAACATCAATGATATAAGTTATTTTTTTAATTTTGTCATGTAAAACTATATCGGGTCTATTATGACTAATCGCTCGGTCTGTTAGTATAGTTTTATCATAATATATTTTATAAAATTCGTTTTCTAAAAATGAATTTGGTTCGTATTCATAATATGGTACTACATTACGGCAGTCAATCAAGTTATGTTTAATTACCAAATTTTGGTGAATTATTTTTAAAACTTGATTGTGCCTAAATGTATACTCGGACGGTGCTAATATAGAACATCCCGATATAATATGTTCTATAGTTTCCGGAAAAGCCAAACATTTTCTACACAAATCATCAATTTGATTTGTATCTTTGATTATATGCTTTCTATAATTTTTAGTATTAATGACTCTATCCTGAATTGCAAGCATAAATCCTTCTATTTCTGCGCTCAACTCTCCAATACTCAACCATATATACCATATACTATGATTATGATTAGACATAGTATTATACTAATCTATAGTAGACAATTAACACAGAAAAATAATTTTCCTCAGGGCCGATGTCATCTTTCGGGATGCTGTGTGTCTTTTTTAAGGAAAGGAAGGAGAGGATTTTGGGAAGGTAAAAGGTATGAGGGTTGGGTAGGAATCTAGGGATCAGTGTGTCCAGGAGTGTCGGACATATGAATATATCCCTCCTCTGCGGCGCAAGGCGATGGGTCGAGAGAACAATTGTAGAGGTCAAAGGGTCTCCCCGAATCAGCCATCCCTGCTAAATTACCAAAATGGCCACCCATTGTTGTGAATCCAATAAATGGTTCAAACACGTCTCCATAATTGTAAGAATTTTTCATTTTATAACTCATGTACAGCAAAAATTCTAAAAGTATTATTGATTTCGTTAAAAAGCATTGTTAAAAAAATGATTTTTAGCCGGAAACTGAAAATCTCGTCTCTTTTTCGGGAGCATCGCAGATATGAAAATGGATAGGTAATATGTTTTTCTCGAAAAAACAGATATTTTCATTTTTCAAGAAAGCGTATCGTGTAGTGGATTTGCTTGACATCTTAGGATTTACATAGAATCCCGACGAATACCTTTTGTCTATAAATTTGACAAGCTTGAGTAACAATACAATAACAGTTCCGTATTTACTCCAATATAACCATGTTTAGAGGCAAGTTGGGCACCTGACTCGAAATACAAAAAAGTAAACTAATACAAAAATATATGAGTACAGCTTTTTTTGTATAAGTAACCTCTTTTTTAAACCAATGAAAGTTTCGGAGAATATTTTGGAGAAGTTTATCTGAAAATGGTCTCAGTTTTGGTAAAATTCCACAAAACAAAATAAAAAAAATATTGAGAAAATGACTATTTTATAGTCCTTTTCATATCTACAGGGACGTGGCGTGCAGTCCATAGGTTTTTGTAAATCTATATGAATTATTTTTATTTGGGTCATTCATTGGGTTACAGTTTTACCACATCTATGAACTATACATCCACTAAGTAGCAATTTACCTGTCAAACTTTTGTTTTACTTCCCCTCACTTCATAAACTTCAAAATTTAAAAAAAATTAGCCTCCCCGGCCTTGACCATATAATATCATGTCATCAAATATTCCCGCTCGACACTAAATTTCAAATAGATTCAATGATTTTGAACGTACCTCAAAATAAAATGAAATGTTTTTGAAAACAGATGGAAGATTCTTTTAGATTTACATTTGTGATTAAAAATATTAAAATTTTTAACGTAAACGTAGCTTAAGTTTTAAAAATTTCTTACTGTAGGTTTTTTTTGTAGAGAGCATTATTAACCACTTGATAACTAAAAAGCACATTTAGGTAGGCGACACATTACGTTATACGCATTGTGGCTTGGCTTTTTTCAGAATATCGCTCGCCATACATTGTCAATACGAGTATATAGCATTGTCTGTCACAGGCTTTAACTACATAAACGTATTATAAAGTATATCAAAACATCATTCTTTTCACGTTTAATTTGAAATTAATGATAAACAAACTTATAACCTTGACCGAATGAATTGTTTGGTGGTTTTCTGTTTTATAGAATAATTTAAAATTAGACGGGAGCGTTTATAGTAAACTTTTAAATGCAAAGAGAATACTTGGTGCTTTATCTTTTTAAATCCGTTGTTATTATGGCAACTGAATTGACTGACTGAAGACAGTTTGAAAAAATAATTGTAAAAGAGATATTGACGTTTTTTTGGACAAATTGTATCAATAATTCTTTATTTGAAATTTTAAAAAAATTATGTATCATAAAATATATGATTCATTATTAAGTAGATATGTATTTAATGACCTAATTACAGATTTTATGATTTCCGAGAAAATTTTGATTTAATAAATAAGGAAGATTAGGTATTTATGACAAATCCGATAGTGATAACACAAAAAATGATCATTAAAATATTCTTAAAAAGCAAGAGATTTCCCAACCAGCGAACTTTTTGATAAATGTAAAGTCTTATCGGTTGTAAAACTTTTTGAAAAATGGTGCTGTCTTAAAAGTTTCTAAGAATCCTGAATCAAGAAGAACTGTCCTCAACGCGAAGTGTAATGCCGGGATCACACGAGGACAATACAGAAGACAATACAGGAGTATCGGGTCCCTGCTCCGTGAACAGCCTAGACCGGGCAGGCAAGGACAATAGGACAAGACTTCAATTCTACCTGTCTACAATGTGTGACGATGTTAAGGAGATAGAGCGAGTTTTACGAGGACATCTCATGTGATGAAAGCTCGAGTAATTTTAAATACATATTTAAAAAAATCCTACCTCTGATGGAGGTTCGGGCCTCTGTCCTTCGATGAGCGTGATGATCCTTTCCATAGTGCCCATGAAGTTCCGGGCTTTGCACATATAGTCCCCGAAGGCAGACCGGTCAGGGATGGGCACCTCCAGCACCGTCATGTGCGTGTCCTCGAATATCCTGCCGGAGCTCTTGGCCACTGGTTTGCCGTTCCTGTGCCATGTGAAGTTGGCTGCGGGCTCTGCTCGGGCTTCACAAGTAAGGTTGACGGTTCCTGGATTATTACAACAAAAAGTTCAGAGATTTTATATTCGGAAAAAAGGCAGTGCTTAACGACACTAAGAAACTTTAAAAAATCGATTAAGTAAGGTAGTACCTATGACAGCCTACATGGGGCAAGGCTATTGACTAGAAATTCGAAGGTTGCGGGATAAAATCCCGGCGAGTGCAAGCAAATTTTATTTGAAGATTTTTTGTTATTTTCAATTTAATCATTCAAAATAATATGTAGGATACTTACGACACGTTACATAGTGGAATATACTATCAGTATCACCCTGGTGTAAGACCAACCTTAAGAATTGAAACTTTGCTTGAAATGGCTTATACTCTCAGTATCACCCTGGTGTAAGACCAACCTTAAGAATTGAAACTTTGCTTGAAATGGCTTATACTCTCAGTATCACCCTGGTGTAAGACCAACCTTAAGAATTGAAACTTTGCTTGAAATGGCTTATACTCTCAGTATCACCCTGGTGTAAGACCAACCTTAAGAATTGAAACTTTGCTTGAAATGGCTTATACTCTCAGTATCACCCTGCTGTAAGACCAACTTTAAGAATTGAAACGTTACTTGAAATGGCTTTAGTCGTGTTTGGTGACCAGATAATCATGCATAAAATATTATATGAAAGGAAACTAAGCCTCACAACTCGTGCCGCTAGGGGCCGTTTTACTGATAGCAGTGTACTGCTATCAGGGATTACGGAAGTTAGAGGTTATTCTACAGTATTTCTCCTGCAAACATTTAAAAATAATATTGTCTGTTTTAGCCCTGTCACCCTATTGTGTCGACTATATGTGTGCTGAAGTAGACATTTTTGTCAATAATTTAAACGGATACAGAAAAATGTTCTGCTGTTTCTAAAAAACACATTACGCTAATTATATTATATATTACTTGTGTCTCTATTTGTATCTCTTTTGTCTCTCGTCTCTGAGTAGATTTTTGTAATTATATGTACCCATTTGTGTATCAACTGTGTTTTTGTGACTGGATTGTTCTCAAGTGAGTGAGATCATAATATGTAAAATCCCAATACGAATAAATGAATAAATAAATTTGAATGTAGTAAGGTGTTAATTAATACCAAAGGCAAGTCTTTCATATTTGGTATTAATTATTTATTTTTGCTTTATAAACTATGTTTTAAAAATAATCAGATAATTTGAATTAGTTTTCTTATATAAATGGTACCTACCTGAGACGTAGCCGTACGCCTCCTCGGCCTTAGCGTGATGCGGGAGTTTCTTTACGGCAACGGGTTTGTCTGGAACCAGAAAGTTTTCTACTTTATATAAATACAGAATCAAATTGAAAAAGTTCACCATGAAATAGGGTCAATCGATTAACATCTTATAACCTAAATAACCTTTGCCGTTTAGTTCTACGATTTTTTCTTACAGATTTTGAATGTTGATTGATTCGATTCAGCTGAAAAGGAAATTTTGATTTTTTAAACAATAATTTATTTTAAATATTTAATTCCTCAGGCCTCGGGCATATTCTGGCAAAAAAATCCAAATAAAATAGAATATTTCTAAACGTATCGGAAAACTGAAATTTGTTTTTGAAAGGTTATAAAAAACGCATTTAAATTTTATTACTAGAGATAAACATTTATTTTTAGAAATATTCAAATTTGAATGCAAACATAAAAAAATGCCTCACTTTTCGTTTTTGTCTTTGGTTAAACAAAGGTGCACATTTATTTGTTTTATGATTATCGTCTAGATTTGAATATAAAACGTGGTGTTTTCTCTTTCTAACACTGTTTAGATAATATTTTGCAACACAGCAGTAAAAGAGTCAACGATTTTTAAGAAGCAATTGGAGATGTTCCCAAAAGCGAACTAATTAGCCTGAAGGGTAAAGGAAATAAACATATTTCGCGTTCTCAATATAATAAATAATACTCATTAACCTGCAGATTGTTTCGTATCATACATTTATTTATCATTATTATCTATATGTTTTAGAATCCTAGAAAAGGGAGGAACAATAAACTGAGCTATATGCCTTATAAAAATCGCGCAGAAAACCATCTTAAAGGTAATAATACTTAAAAACATGGGATGACTGACACAGACCAAATATTCAACAAAAAACTACCAAACTAAATTTTTGATCAAGAAAACAAATTTCAACAAACACAAACTATCATTAATAAACCAGCTAGGCGAAAAAAAAACTCCGATGAAAAATACAAGCTTTGGACAAAGACCACAAATACCAGTCAATTAAAGCATTATTTCTCTCTCGAAAAAAAAAACGTTACACATACACGATTGAAAGATGGATTAAAGAACAAAAAAGTAGTATTACAAAAAAATTATAACGTAAACAATGCAACATATACGTAACACACAATACACATTTCATTATATACAACCGTACCGTATTTGCCGAATTATTATGCCGGGTTCATTTCCTCCTTTTACGGAGAGTGTACAGTTTGCATCAAGAAGGAGGAAGCGCAACGCGGCATAATACACCAAAAATAAATCTTGATAATACTTTCGGCCTTGAAAATCTCAAATTATATCAGTTAAAAAATATGTGTTACTTAATTACAATTATTAACAATAATTTATTTTCTACGTTTTCAGGCTATCGGGAAGGAGATTGTAAATGTGTATACCCTCATGGTCTATGCTTCTTTTACAACTTACAGTCTTTACTGAATTCTTGTATAATTTATCATGTTATGTTTGGTGTTGAAATTGTTTTAATTGATTTTTAGACAATTGATCAGCAAGAGCGAAATTAAAGAGAAAAATAGAAAAGATAAATAAAAATTATTAAAAAATAAATAAAAAGGTCCACTGAAAAGTATTAGCGAAATAATCAAAACCCACCATACGTTTTGTGTTTACCCGTCATGTTTGTTTACCCTAACAATAAAGTTATTGGATACCGAATTTATTAGTGAATAACTTGTTAAGGTATCCTTCACAATCGACGCTTTTTCTGACTAACCCTTTCACTCTCGGGCAAGTTATAAATATTCATTGGAGCTCAATGAATAAAGACGAATATAGCTACTGCTCTTATAACAGTTTTGACAGGTCGCGGGTCGGTGAGGTTACTTAGTCGATTGAATGTGGAATTTATCATTTACGCAGGTGCTCGAGGGTTGTATTGAGTTCGCACAAGAATTGAGGACTATTATTTGAAAGTAGATACATCTATTCACAAAAAGTAATATTTATTGTAAACCTACCAATTATATTTGTAGATGGTGTTAAAAATATATTCAAATATGATACACTTTGATAACATAATTTGTTAAAACATGTTGAAAAATGTAGTAAAAATGTTGATTTGTGTTTGAAATAATTCAGTGTCGAACCCTAGAGATTCAAAATGGTTGCCAAAAATTTATATTTTGACAAAAGTTTTGAGTTCAATTCCGCCCTAATTCATCTATACAAATTTTGAACCAAATCGGTGGCGAACTCATTAATAACTTCAAGGCAAAATTATGATTTTCTAGTACTAAATGGTAGGCAGATAAAAAATATGAGATTGCAGTCGTACGGTAAATTTAAATATTCAGCCAAAAATAGTGGAAAGGTTACTGAAACAATTAACTAATAATACTAACTTTCTAAAGATCCCCACACAAAACTTTGAGTAGGTTTTCTCGAATAGTCCCATACGTACCACGAATTCAGCAATCAACAACGAACCGGAGGAATGTGTGTGTGTATGTCAATTAAAATTCTTAAGAACTTTAATGATAACGATAACAGGGTTAGCGACAATTTCTATCCACTTTTATGTACAATTCGGTTGGCATTGATATGCCTAGGGGCACTTTAATTTCACTGTAGCTGTGGTCAAATATTTGTTGATTTATTTTCTCTATTCTTTTGTATGATATTAAGCGAACTTAGATATCTAACCAAGCATTGTAATGACGGAAGAAAAAGCAAAATTATAATTTATTGTCACTTTAAAGAGGGTGACTAACTGACTAATCTAACTAATGGATAGGTTTTTTATAGAGTGGTCAGACAGTGCTAAATTAAATAACACCATACACTAAAGCAGATAATTTTGTTTAGAATATCTGGACTACATAACTACGTACAAGTTAAACCTATTGATATTCTAGGAAAGGCTGCAGGAGAACTGGCGAAAATAAGACTCGCCACATCACAATTTAGAAATTAAATGAACGGATGCAGTTCGGGGAGACTAGCATGGTCAAATGAATAACATAAAACAGGATATTATATATAGATAGGCTCAACTGATGTCTAGTTTATATCGATTTCCGGGCACAGTTAGGTTCGTTAGGCGTGTCGATATCCAAGTAGATATTGACAACGAAATAAATAAGAACTGGCAACACTGGCCATTGATCCGTAAACAATACCCTGTTTACGGATCAATTCCTGAACGTCAAATGGTTTCGTATATATATTGTGGCAATTAATTAAATTTACTTTAATATGAAGTGGCAGTCCGCATGTACTTTTTGACACTAAAAAGGAAGTTCTTCGGTCAATGAGGTCTTTACCCATAAGTCGTGATAATCTGAATAACTTTTCATTTTATCGCTTACATCACATCTTTTAATTCTTCGTGGTATGCTAATCTGATTCCATTAATTAAAAGCCAGTGATTTTGAATAACGATATTAGTAGAAAACTTGTGTAATATATACAATCCATCGAAGCTTATCTGACGCCATGAATGCCGTGCTAAAAAAGGCGGCTTTGGTGCATCGGCTGACATATTTTTATATCAATATTGACTGTGGTCGCACATATTGCCCAGCGCCGCCTAATAACCATGGATGACGGATTTAGTCAATATCGTATTGTTATAAAGTTTTATAAATCAAATCATTACATTCTCGATGACCAACCCCTGGGTATCGATTCTCCAATTCAGGCCACTCGCAATCGCCGTCGAAAGTACATACATTGGTCGATATTCTTATCTTTATATAGTGTCGTCGAAGGTACATAATGACATACGCCAAACGTTAAAAGTCATTCCACTCGAATAACGAGTGGGTCGAAGCAATCGTTGTTCGAGTGGAGTGACTTCATCAAGAATCGAGACCCTGGTCTGACTTCAGGTCTACTTATTACATTTTAACAAGTGGATGGTTGAGCACTCACGTTGGATGTTGACCTGAATCACCTGCTCCTGCATGCTGCTGGTGGACGATGAGACCTGGAAGGCCCTGCAAGTGTACTCTCCCCTGTCGTCGATCGTCACATTCTTAATGGACAGACCCAGATCCAACTTCTTGAACTTGTCGCTCGGTACTGTTAAAATGAGAAAAATACATGAAAAAATCGATAATTTATTTTCCGCAATTTAATAACCGAAAAAAGCGATTACATCTAGTAGTCCAATTGACAGGTCATAGGTGAAGTAATCGTTCTATTATTTTTCTTTTTATCGTTTTCATACAAGACGTGTAAGAAGGAAGATTTTTTTTGATGATGATGTGACATGACCTCTCATACGACATTTTTTATGTACATGCGCTTAGCGACAAAAATCACTAAATAATACAGTACAGTTCACAATAACAAACTTAAATAAGTCGCTGATTTAATAATTTCATTTTTAGGTAACCCAGATCTCAAAAAAAAGTTTAAAATCATTTTATACTAAGTGAAGTCCCGGGCGTTGCGTGCGCTTTATATGGAGTTTTTTTCCGATTTGATACGGAAAGTGACCTTTTTCTTTTTTTTGAAAGTCAAGTGTGCAAAAATTCATCAGTATCGAAATAAAATTTGTATAAAAATCAAATCCAAGCCGCCGCCCGGTGTTCGCCACGAGAGGCCACAACAAACATGCACACACCCGCCAAACATGCATTTACATAAATATATCGGTAGATATTGGAATGAACTTCCACCATCGATTTAACAGTTTCAAAATTATAAATATTAACGTGAACATAATTGTGACTTGGAGTAGCTGGGTGAGTTTGTGTGTTTGGGAAGTATGTTTACAAGAGATGGGAAGGCTGATGGAGATATTGAAAAAAAAAATAAACGCAGGTAACTTCATTACTAAAAAACTGAACGCGGTTGACGCCAGCAAAAAAAACTTTCCAAAGAAACGAAGCTAGCAGTTCACATTGGAGTGCTGGTACCTACCCTGATGGATGGCAGTGAGCCATGGAACTGGCAGAGGAATGATGAAAGTTGACTGAATGCTGAATGCGGCTGATATAAGCGTAATGAGTAAGATTAAGAATGAATGAACGAAGAAAGAAGTGTAAGGAGAATACACTATGCAAATGTGAATGGCAGAAGAAGTCGGGGATCCCCGAGGAAGAGATGGCACAACCAAGTGAACTAGCTATTTGAATCAGGAATGGAGTCAGGCCATGCCAAGATTCAGAATAATAGAATAGCATTTATGAACGTGAGAGAGTGGTTTGGCGGTCGGTAGACCATGCCTACCCCTGTTAATTAGATAATAATTTATTTCTGAAACGAAAATTTACACACTATAGATTATATATTTAAACAAAATAGACACAAATTTGGAAAAAAATAAATGTTTGAGTATAACAATCGTATTAAAATGGTCAAATATCCTCAACAGCAGTAAAACAATGAGAGTGAAGAATTGTTATTATCTTATCTTATTATGTATTTCAACAAATGAATATAAGATATCGACATCCCACGTCAGAACACACTTTGAGAGGTCTTAGGGTCATCGATAAGAACTATTATTTTATACATAAATAAGGCCCGGTATATCAGTAATTCCGTATCCTCGCTGAGTGCAACATTTATCGACCATAAATCGACCTCTTCTTACTATTTATCTATTTAATATTGATTATAAATTAATAAGATCAACATCCCTCGTCGCTCTATAAAAATAACAGTACATATTGATAAAATTATGCAATTTACGTGTAATGTAATGGGATGTACGTAATTAATCACGTAAACGTAGTATTACATTTGTGACTACTGGCGTCGCGATGTCTAAAACGGAAACTCTTACCAAGAAGAGTCCGATTTAGCCCGCTTAAATTTGATCGAGAAATGTAAGGTATTATAAGAGGAACACCAGTATAGTGTTTTCAGCGGTTTGTTCGTCATAATTTCATGCATAGTGCACTGACTCCAGCAAAACAAATACTATTTAAGTGTCTTCGAATATAGCACCTTGCTGATTGAAGACGAGAAGTTTATCAAAAATCAAGTCATAAATTACACACGACAAAAAGAAAACAGCTGGCGTTAGCATTTTGAAAGTCCGCGATCTCACGATGACATTATAAAGCACAAATAAACAACCACGTACACAGTAGTTTTATTTTACAAAGAAAAAACAGACACGTCACTCTATTAAAGTCATAGACAATAGTGTAATATTGCTAATATCTAGGTTTCCGACCTATATACGGATTATGTTCTAAGCCGTGCTAAGCTCGACATTCCAACCAAGCCGAGCTTAAAATCAACTGATATACCAGCCCTAATAGTTATTAAAACGATAATACGAGAATTACGCCTACTTAATGGCTTCACCATATTTTGACAATGTTCATTGTTTAATACAATATAAAGTGATGCAATGTTATTCGATAATATTATCACTCCGCTATTATTTGTGTATCAAACAACGAAATTAAATGTTTGCATCGTGTTCTAGGTAAAATAACACAAACGGATTTCAATATTTATTTATTTTGATTGCGTGTTTAGCTTATTTAACTGCATAAATTATTTGCTAGACGTTCGGTGTGACTTTGTAATCGTAATATGTAATAATAAAGGGTTAATCAATTAATTCATTAAATAATACGATCTAGGTTCAAACTGCTTTTATAAACAAGAGTTATAAATGAATTGAGTATGTGAACCATTTATAAAATGGTTCACATACTAATGAATTAAAAATACACTAGCACGTGACTTGGAGAAATGGAGAGGAAGGATTCAATTAATTTTACTAATCAAAAGAGAGAAAAACTTATTTAATTTAAATTATTATTTTTTTTATTTGATATATTTAATTTTTTTTTAATTTTCGCAGGTACTATTTAAAAAAAATATATTTTTTGTAATAACTTAATGAGTAAAACCTCAAATTTTAATATTTAATTATTGAAGACAATATTAGCGATTTTAAAACGAAAATTTAAAACAGAAAAAGATAGGGTCGCATCTACGAATTGAAACCAGGGCCTTAGCCTTGCCGGGGCACTGCTCTATCACTGAGCTAATCCAACCTTTTGTCCTTCGGTCGTACTTGGCTGTATCATACTTCGAATAAGTACTACCAACATTATTTTCATTTTCTAAACGCATATTTTTATTGGCTGCTATCTTTTATGCATGATCGTATGATTCTTCCCGAACTAAATGCAATCTAGATAGTGTCTTGGATAAATAAATCGTGTTTGTGGGTTCAATTGCTAGATGCGACCGTATCTTTTGTTCTGATTTTCCTATTGCAAATTTTCGTTTTAGAATCGCTAATATGATCTTCAATGATGAAAACTTATTTCAATTTGTGTGTCTATAATGTAGAACTTCTATTGAAAACCTACCATATTGAATTGTTTATTTATTTATTTTAATTTTAAAGGTCGTCTTGAAAGATCTGCTTGACTTAGGTGATGGTAAAAATACATAAAAATATTGATATATTACACATATATTATAAGTGAGGTTTTATTTTAATTGAAATTATGAAGTAGAGATAAAAAAAATATTGAAAAATAAACGAATAATATGTTACTTAATATACAAAAATAACTTATTTATTTACCCTCGGTAAACTAACTGTTAGTACAAATATATTATCGTTTATAACTAGGGAGTCCATCTATAAATCTATTTATCTATATAAATAAAAATGTAAAAGTTTAAAATCGTAAATCTCTGAAAATGCTACACCGATTGCATTGAAATCTTTACACAACGTTGCATTCAATACCTATATTAGATAGATGTCACCTGTGACAGGTTAAAATGAGCTATTTATAAAAGCAACACGTCCTATTGTTTCTCTATCAGCAAAAACAGACAGATCCACAGCTACGCGTGGTGGGGTACTGCTAGTTTATTAATATGCTGGTATAGCACGTCGATTCATTTTGATAACGATTACTAAACTGTTATTCTTAAGAAGAGATATAAAATTATTATATGAGTCAGTTAACGTATTATCTTTTAGAGAAATATTATGGTTTAAAATTATATCTCAACATAACGTCAGATTCAATATACAAAGAAAAAGTAGATCATGCATATGACACAAGATTCAATAGAAATGAAGGTATGTCCATTCCGAAAATTATAAATAAATACGGACAACGGACTTTCTCTTATCTTGTGCCTACCATATTTAATAAGATTCCAATGGACAAAAAAATTCAATCAAATTGCACCACCGAAATGAAAAATAAAATTAATAAATGGTTAATAGATCAAGTTTTTTAATACTGATATTGTTTATAATCTTATGCATATGTATATATTTATGAATATGAGAAATTTGCCTGTGTTACAACTGACTGTCTTTATATTTTACTCTTTTGTATTGTAGTAAGTTAAAAGTTATTCTATTGTTTCTTTTTTGATATATGTCTCTGTTTTTGTAGTTATTTAAGTTCTTATTTAAATTCTTCTGTATATATTTTAAATATTGTGATTTCTTGTTAGTTGAATGATTTAGTAATATATTAATATTGTTAAACTGACCTGCTGACAAACTGATTTGGCAGTTTAGCGAGTATAAATAATTAAAAAAATAAAATAATAATAATAATTTAAAATAGTAATGGATTAATTATTATGAGTTATATTAATTAATGTTACAATATTTTGATAAACGATTTAATTGTTCCGTTAAACATAAGAAGAAGAAACACATCGCATCAAAGTAAAATAACATTCCTATCAACAAGGGGTTAAAAATTATGTCTCTTTTATTTTAGTTACTAGGTACCTACTTAAAAGTAAATCTAAAAAGTTCTGGTTTTACAAAAAACGTTATGATTTTTTATAAAAAATGGTGCACTTTTGTACAAGGTGACTATTATCGTAACCGTTGAGTACGACATAACACTATACAGGGTGTTAAGGGAAGTACTTAAGTTACTATAATCAGTGATTCCTGACATTATGTGGAGTATAAAATGTAAACGAAATTTTGTCTCCGGTGACATTTTTTTCTTTTCTTTTTTCAACTAAAAACATAGATAATCATTACAAATTGGACAGCCAGGGTCGATGTGAGGGGTTGGATGGTTGTCAGTTGAGTAAGAAATTCATAATATGACGGAATGTGGAAGAAATAATAAAGAAAGACATAAAAAACCGAGATATTAAAAAATAAAAATAAATTTCCCCATATAATATTAAGATCACTGGTTAAAGTTAGTCAAGTACATCCCTTATAAATCCGTATCATACAATAACAAGGAAACAAGCTCAATTAACTTATCTTCTACTTGGCACAGACTAAATTTTATAATTATTAAATGATTTGTGAAGCTGAAGTGTATAAAAAATATATCATTTCAAAAGAATAAATTGAAGCACCGCTTATGAAAAGGATAGCCATTCAAGGAATATGTATATGAATGGGCTGTTAAAGTAAGTCCACTGGACCGAGTTCAGTGAAATAACGCATTGTCCTCGATAACGTATCTTCACTCTATTTTTTCATCTAAGCATCATTCAAACATGTCCACAAAAAAATACACATTTCTAATAGAATAATTTTTAATAAAACGAAATAATTTTGGTACCTACTTTATCGCTCATCTGATATGAAAAGCAGTTCCAATTATTAACATTGAAAATTAATTGAGCTTGAATAATGTTACGCATTACCCAGGAATATTACACACTACTTACCAATTTACCCATGCACAAACAACTGAAATTACTGTTTTTAATTATGTAGTAGTTTTTGTAATATTATCAAATTATTCTCTGAAATGATAAATAACGCAATAATCACTTTTGATGGCCCACTTACAGATATTCGCAAACTTATGTACAATGGCTTCGACTAATTATTATTCTATAATCTTCCCTAAGTACGTTAGGAAAAGTTTAATATTAGACATATTTATATTTACAAGGTTGAATAATAATAACTATTCGAAGGCATCCAGTGCAAGTTATATTTTGAAAAGGAAAGTCTGAGAAAAAAACCTTAAATACAGCTCAAAACAAACAGATCCATTTCTCAAAAATTTATACGTGATCGTAAGTTCTTCGTTTCTTCAGGTTTCTGAAATTTAAGGCAACATTACTGAAATAAATTATTTGAGGAATAATGCTATTTTAGTGAGTAGTTTTCTCTTAGGTTCTCAAAATAGAGGCCTTCGGTTAACTAAAAGACGCTTTGTTCAGACGGCGTGCGATTTGTGTCGATGGGTAAAAAGTACTTTGCTCAAACTTCCCAAAATAAATACGGAAAGCAAACCAAACACTTAAGTTTTAAACACAGTATTTTTCTCCCATAGTTTCGATGACTTACTTAATAAGATGAAAGTGTTAAGAAGGTTTTGTTTCATCTCTCAACACGGATATTGTTTCTTCAACGATCTTTTAAAAATAATTCATTTTTAAGCGCCTTCACCTTTCACGAATGGTGCTGTAAAATTCACGTAATGTTTATTACCCAAATTATAAATGTCAGAGATAATTTCGCTGAATAAAGATATGCTATCGTGTTGAGAAGATCCAATTACGTAGGAAACTTTTTTGCATGCGTATGTCTTTAAGCATCCTCAACAGATTTTAAACCTTATTCTAAAAGGTTTTGCCTTTTTTCCGTATAAACACCAGCCTCATTGTTTGTGGTGCTAATTGGTTAAAGAAAGTTTTGTTAATGGAGTACAGGCAAGAGGGCTGAAGGATTGTTGAATTGGGGATGAAGGATAAGATGGCTGGAGGGCGGATTGAAGGCGAGAAGGGGTTGATAGTGCTGATCTGAAAACTGCAGAGTTACAAGCGGGTTGGAGGGCAAGAGGTTATTTAAGGAGCTGGATGGTTAGTTGGATATGACGCTGGTTAAGAGTTGAAGGCTGCTAGAGTAAAAAAAGAAAATGGAAGGCTGCAGCTATAAAAAAGAGTTGAGGTTAAGATTACTGAAAATCAAAAACTTAGATGGCTGGAGGGCTAGTTGGCTAGAGTGCTGATTGGGAGTAGAAGAATTATGGGCTAAAGGAAATTGGAAGGCGGCAGTCTTAAAAGGTGGTTGAGATTGATAATTGTTTGCAGAGATTAAATAAGGATAAAAGCGAGCGGATCGCTAGAAAGCTGCAAGCTGGAGGGATATTCGGATACTAAATTGTGAGTTGGTTGCTGGTGGGCTGAAGGGAGCTGGAAAATAATAGGTTTAAAGGGGGTGAAATTATTCAGGAGGTTGAAAAGCTTGAGTGAAGAAGGTTTGTGGTGGGGCTGGAGTAGTATAATAGAATTACCTGTGATGGGATGACCATTGAAGTACCACGAGATGCTGGGCGCTGGGTCTCCTTTGGCTAAGCACTTGACGGTGAAGTCTCCGTCCTCTCGCGCCATTTGCGATGGCGGTGTCTCCACGAAAGATATCGGCTCTGAAACAAAAACATGCTTATTTATAGCAAAACAAAAATAAACAAATATTTAAAAAAACAAAAAAATCTTCATACAATATATCTTGTCCTTTTCCACAAATAAATGGGACTCATGAACTAATATATAATAAAGTCTAGTGTACCATTTCCAGGAAAAACTTTATTATTCTGACTATTCTTCTTGCCCCTCTACATCAATAAACGCATTACGAAAAACAACAAAAAATCGCTTCGGAAGATAATTTTTTTTGTCAAAATCTATTTTTACACTTCAAGAGTAAATTTCAAAGCGTCGAATATAAAATTTTTGTTTGTCAGTTGTGTCATCAATCAATAATCTCAAATGATAAACGAGTAGGATTCAGTCTGATTCAATAGAGCAAAACAAAAATAATACACAATACGTAGCTACATAATTTAAATATAAAAAAATCAATTAGGGAGAAAAATTTAAGCACATCTATTTATGTACACATAGGTATCAATATATTCTCGAAAATTTTGCGCGGTTGGATGAAAAATACTATAAATAAATTACGGTTAGGTTAAATAAACACATTCTTTATGAAGCATGCGTATTTCATTCTGCCAAAGGACGATATATCACACAGGTGTACGCCAACAAGAGATTTATACGGAGAAGCTAATTTTTCATACACCCAGTAGGTAAAAGGTTTCAGGTACAGCGCGGTCCTGAAATGTTTTCCACGTTCGCAAGTCTTGGCATATTCATGTACTCGAGGAAGGCTACAAATGGTGGTATCGACGGTCGGAATACCGACATAAATTATTGAAAAAAAGTTAAAACATTTCTTACGCTCGTTATAAAGACGTCAGACCCAAATTAACACAAATATTTACTGCTTAAAAAGATCCAAGAGGAAAACTTCGGCACGGGAGTTTTTACACGAAGGAGAACCTATGTAATTGAAAATGGTATAAGTGGCTCAACATGTTGCGTACATACCTACTCACATATCGAAATCATTTTGGGTTTATATTATGAACATTTTTTCACTAAACAACACTATATATTAACTGTCCTATCACAATTTATTGCCATACTGTAAGAGATCGTCATTTCGACAGCCTTGATTGGTTAAGAGTGGTGAAGATCCTAGGTCACGGGGCTTACGCGTGCGAAAATGAATTTTATTTGATGAATAATAATAATAACATGGCATTTGTATAGCGCAGTTTAGTGTCATTTCACTTCAAGTACGCTTGTATTATTTGACAATTTATTCATTTAAAATAATACATAGCATATGAATGAATGAATGAATGGTAGAATTTTTTTATGGAATTTTTTTATGGGAATATCGCACAAGAGTCCCAACTGCTAACCATCTGGAGCCAATAAAATTCGATTGGAAATTTCTTTTCAATGATATTTTTCAATACCAACACGAAAGCTCCAACTGCTCCCGTCTGGAGCCAGTGAGACTTTGACAACCCCAATTGGTATATGTTGAGAGGCTGAAGGTAGGGATGAGGAGATGGGAGAAAGGAAGGCCGGAAAGTATGTGGCTATTCAGATCTGTCCACTATACACAGCTAAAGCCATTTCAAGCAACGTTTCAATACTGAATTGTGGTCTTACAATAGGGCAATACTGAGAGTATCTTCCACTCTGGAACCTGCCGCAAGTATACTATATATTAACTTAAACCAATAAATTGTAAATAAGACAAATTGCTAGTCCACAGCCTTACCACTCGACCACGGGGGCCGTCAGTATCGCCCTGGTGAAAGAACTTGAAACGTTACTTAAAATGGCTTTATCCATGTTCGGTGATCAGTTTTGAATATCCAAGTACTTCCCCATCCTCTTCTCACAATTTCCTTACCTTCTCACTACCTTCAGTCTTGCAACTTACCCCAATTTGGGAGGGAATAGTCTTACATGCTTCAGACGGTTGGAAGACATTAAATGAAGGCATGAAACAAAAATTTTAAAAATTTACCGTTTCAGCTGATTGTTGAAAAGCAAATTACGTTTCGACTTAATCGCTTAGGTATAAATTGACATTTTGGTTAATACGATTAATCGCATTTGAAATCGATTATACACTTGAATGAATCGAAGTATTATTAATTTTAATTGCTTATTTGGACTTAACTGATCGAAACAGTCAATTAGAGAAGCAACATGTATTATATGAATTTTGATGGATTATTTTTATAAGTTGAATAAACACAAGCTCAATCAAAACGTGCGTCATGATTATTTTTTTATTGGTTTATAAATATTCACATAAATAACAAAATTATATGCTCTGATTAAGTGGGTACATTTTTTGTTGGTTTGGTTTACATCTGGTTAGAATACAAAGGTGTTCAAACAGTTTGACGTTCATTACTATTTAAAATCAATTTATTTGGTAGTTTTGGGTGCGTTTCTTTATGTGAAATTCTTGGTAGCACTTCACCCTGCAGAAGAATCATGTATGATTTTGTATTTTTATACAAATAGTTAATGGCTCAATGGATGCATCTGACTTAAGAAAGCTAATATCGTTCCGAGTATCAAATCGTAATAGGAGACTTCCAGAGTTGTTCTTTGTTTATTCTTCGAAAACAAACTACTTCACTCATTCCCCAGTCCAAAAGCGTCATAGGATTGGAATTACATTCCATTAAATTGTGTTCCGTAAATATTATGATAATCTGTAGCAAAATTTTTACGTTTATTTTATTAATTTTCTTTTAATGTCGTTTTATTGTATTTGTTGAACCTACGAATATTACTTTGATTCATTTTGTTCCCATCTTATTTTTTACATACTATTGTTTTCTGCAGTGCCAATATGGGTATATTAAATTGCATATCCTATTCATGTAGCTGGGAACCAAACTAATATTATATTAATTGTTATGTTAATTATGCATTGATGTAATTTATTAACCAATTGAGCGATTTTTGGCACATTGTGGCAAGGTTGCAAAAACGTTTTGAGCGATCGCTTGTCAAATGTGACAAATTTATAGAACGTAAACAAATGGGATACACGGCGAAATCTAAGTGAATTCATTGGCTTTAAACCGCAGTCAGCAGTTCACATGTTTCAATATTAATATTTTGAGAAATCAATTACACAATATGGTAAATGCATAAATAAACAATTAATTGCTCGAGTGGTTAAGACTATTTTTTTATTATATAACAGCCCTAATTAAATAAAATATATTGCTTACGTGTTTATGCATCACATTATCTAAATATAAATACTTTGAATGTAGGTTTATTTACCATAAATCATAATTATATCTCGATTGTTGAAGCTCGTCATAAGTAAGTTTAATAAACGACGATTATTATCAATGTAGGTATATCCACTGTTAGAATTGGAGAAATTGATGCATATTACCTACTCTTTACAATACCAAATACCCAAATTGCTGGAAAAAATGTCTTCATGATTCTCATAATGTACCACTTTTATTTATTTAAGTTTTAATCCAGCAGGACTGGGAGGATATTGCAATCCCAGTCTGCCATATTACATGAAATGCAGTAAAACATGGAAACAATAAAATAAACTAAAAAATTATAAAAATGGAAATAAGATAAAACAAAGAGAGAAAAAAATTATGCAGGTACCTAAACATAAAATTAAAATATAAATCAAAAATAAATTAGTCATATAAATAGGTAATACAATAAAAACAATTAGATTAAATTATGTAAAAGCCTTTCTCAGGCGTATAAATAAATTAATCCAATATAATAAATACTAATTAAAATATTTCACGGTAGGACTATGGTGGTATTGAAGGAATTTGTAAAATTGATAAAAGTTTTTGAATACTCGTTATATTTCACATTCATATAAATATTTAGCCAATTTCAATATAAGTAAAATACTTCTTGAATTCAGGAGATCTGTCACCTGCGGTGACTTTTATGTAAAATGTTATGTTACTTGTCGCTTATCATGGGCAAACTTATGTGCTAGTTAAAAACGCGCGGTTCCCAGAATAGTAACATTACAGATGGTCAGGAGTAAGAAACTATTTTCATCAGTATAAATTAATGTACACAATTCCTATTATTTAAAATGCCATAGCACTTTTCACCCGAATACATTGATAAATAATATCGCTTATTTTAGCCTCTTACCTAAATGTGTCGATTATATAATAAGACAGAGTGCGCCGAAGTAGAAGTTTTCGTCGATAATTTATACCTACAGATTCACATAAAATGTAAGTTCCTTGTAGCATCTCTTGTCTTTTTTTAATCTCGCTTGCGTGAGTTTTTATAAATTATTTATATACAGGGTGTATCGGCACGTACCCGACAAACTTTAACCAGCTATTCCTTAGCATATTTGGAGTAAAAAATCTTATGTGCACTTTGCTGTCCGGTAACTTTTTTATTTAATAAAAAATTTACTATTCATATTTTCACCACATGTCACCACTGTTTTATCCTTTGTCAAAGTTTGAAAACCCATCTGGCAAATATTTTATTAGAATTCCGTTGAATAATGCACGTGTGTACCTATATTGGCGCACTTTTACAATAACAACGAAATGGCACGGCACCATTCGTCTCATTTTTAACTATTATTATTTAGTGTGTGCGAAAGAGCGAAGACGCTTTTTGACATACTTGCTTATAACAGCTGTTGAACACGAAACGCAATGCCAATGACAGTGATGTAGTGTGGAAATTTTAAATTTTTTTGTTTTTAATTGAAAAAAAATGCTACCGGAAAGCAAAGTGCCAATAACATTTTTTACTCCAAATGTGCTAAGGAATAGCTGGTTAAAGTTTGTCGGGTTAGTGCCGATACACCCTGTTTAACAAAGAATCCAGGCAAAACGTGTTCATAGATAAACGAATCCATAGATGTTTCCACTGTAGTACCTACGCGGCCAATTGTTTGTGAATAGTAATTATTTAAATATTTTTTTACATTTACCCAACACAAGAGGCCCTGTGGAAGATAATTTCCCTCAGGGCCTGTCATATTTTGGGATGCTGTTTAAAGAAAAGCAAGAGAGGAAGTTTTGGGAAGGTGAAAGGTCTGAGGGTTCGGTAGGAATCTGTGTTTCCAGGAGTGACAGACATATGAATACGGTCTCCCCAAACCAGCCTCTCCCGATCTGGCACACGACGCAGCTGTGGGCAGGAGCATCCTGAACACTCCTCACCCGATGAACCCGAACACCCCTGCTAAATTACTAAACGTAGAAAGCCACTTAGAATGACCTACGCCAGAGGTGTTGGTTACCTAATAAATATCTCCCGAGGCGGCGGTTCCCAAACCTATCTCTTCCAAATCTCGATTACTACTCTTGTCAAACATTAAGTACTTGGCATCGAGTGACTCTGCCCTTAAAAAAACCCGCTTGTTCGAGAATCTTTAAGTAGTGTTTAACATTTGCCCATTAAACAGGTGTTAAACTGTAAAACCTGATAAAATTTAAGACAGTCTAGTAAAACGCTGCATTATAAAATAATGATATAAAATTTTATAATGCAGTCCCGTAACACGCTGCATTATAAAATAATGATATAAAATTCATGATATTGTTTTTCTAAGATTTAATAAAAAATAAATAAATAATTAAATTTTAATGTGGTCTTCCATTTCTAACTATTTAACTACCATTGAAAGAAACAGCTTAGTTAATTACTTACTATTTAACATTATTCTTTCCAAAAAAATCATTTGAGGTCGTCATAAAACATAAATTACGTAAAACAAATAACTAAATCATAAACTGTATGTTAAAGAATTACTAAAATTTCCACCTAATTTCCATCAAATTAAAATATTCAGTATTCACAGCATGCTGGAAAATGGAAAATCCTAGTTGAGTGCAAAGTAAAATGCGTTAAAAATATTTCAATTTTGAGTTTTTTCAAAATCGAAACATCGTGCGCAAGTACATAAATCCTTTTGAAAGCCTAACAAAATAGGCAATGTGATGTCAAACCTCGGCTAGTTTTTGTAAAACTTTGAATATCGTTGCCTCGTAAAAACAGGAATAAATTGTTTATTCCCGCCTCGTTTTATCCATTAGGAGGAATGTGGAAAGAAATATCGATGAAATTTTTCCACGCGTCACCTTTCCTACTTTTTCAGCATTTCCCTAAATTCCCACAATGCGATAAATCAAAGGAAAAAAAAACGGATTTTTTTTTACAATTTCATGTCGGTAAAATGGTGTACAATCGACAAAGTTTATATAATGAACAAGTTCCATCCCGAAATATTGAGTGGTACTTTCCCACGCTTCCAAAACAAACATCAAATGTTTTCGTTGTTTTACCTTGGGGAGTAAAACCATAACTTCGATAATTTCAAAATAATTGGTGTGCTGGTAAAATTCTAGGTATTTTCTCTTTACAAATTAGCAACAGTATCCCTTGGTTTAATTTAAGTTCAGCTCTAGATAAATTTATTAGAATTGTTGGTTGGTTCATTATTGACTTCTTTGGTTTAATGCCCAGCCGGGCTGTTACTAACTCGGCCATATGGAATTTCATCTTTGTATGAATATGTTTGTTACGTTCCGGTTCCGGCTCAAGATGGTGGTCTTGTTGGATATTATCTTTTTATCCCGCCAGTTCACATGATTTTAGTTCGTGTTAGGAGCTGTCAAATCGGAAGGATCTATATTATTTTATGTACCTACCTACCGGCCAGAGATAGTTTTAAAAAAGAATTTTCATGGAGATGGTGAGATTTCTTTGAAAAAGTTGTATAATTATTTGAAAAAAGGATTTATTTAAGTACCTACTTCCAAACCTTGGTTTTTATTTATTTAATACTAGGTGACATATACCCGGCGTTGCTCTAGGTTATGAATGTTTTTCAATAAATTTTTGAGGTTGTTAATTCTAGTGAACCTGAAAACTAGGTCCATTTTTATGGTGGAAATAATATTATCCTAAAAATTGGAAAAGCTTTCTTTTTAAAAGAATTTGTTTCGGTTGATCGTGCCATTTGTGCCTTGGGCGTCCTCAACTTCTTCTACCTTTCACTTTCACGTCCCCTTTCTTTCTTCGCCCCTTTCTTTCTTCATCAACATATCATCATCATCACTTTTGGCTCTACAACCCCTGGTGGGTCTTGGCCTCCTCAAGAGTCTTCCTCCACTCATCTCGGTCCCGCGCCAGCTCTCTCCAGTTTCGAAGCTCCAAGGCAGACAAATCTTTGAGGACGTTGTCGCTCCATCTTAACCTTGGCCTTCCCAGGCTCCTTCTCCCTATCGGTCTTGAGCTCAGCAGGGACTTTGGTTCTTGATGCTCGGACATCAACATATAACCATACTTAAGTATTTGATTAATTTTATCGTGCCATATCTTCCTCGGGTGTCCCCGACTTTGTCTAGCATTCTCCATTTCTTATTTTACCATTCAAACCACACTTCTGACACTAATAAGAATAAAGTTTGAAATTTTCAGTGAAATCAGTCAAGTAGATAAATATATTAGGAATTTTTTGGACGCCTGGTCCACAGTTCTCAAACATACTTGTATGGACTGTAAAATGGGTGGTGGGGGAAGGAGGTGGGCTTCATTAGCGTTTGGTTTGCAATGAATTGATTAACCTAAGAAGCTACACTGCGGATATTCCCGGACGCAATTAATATTAGAACCCCTTGAAACTTAACTCAGTTATAAGTAATTAAATATGCACAGAAAATCGGAGAGCACCGGAAATGATAGTCGAACCAAATTCAATGTTAATTAACAGACCATTTAGTAACGAAGAATACATTATGTACCCTAAAGTTTAAAACAATAGTCGGATATCAAATTAACTTAACCCTTTATTGAAAAACCACAAAGGATTTAATTTAAATTGAAATTAATAAAATACTTCGTTTTTACCACTTTTATTGTTTATTACCAACATGTTTCATGAGCAACGCTCACTTCTTCAGGGTTTTTAATAATACTAATTATGTCTATTATTTCTCTATTGACACCATTGTTTATGTCTATTATTTATAATTAGTTTTATTAAAAACCCTGAAGAAGTGAGCGTTGCTCATGAAACATGTTGGTAATAAACAATAAAAGTGGTAAAAACGAAGTATTTTATTAATTTCAATTAAAATGGTGCCACAAAATAAGTTTGCTGTGTTAGAAGAAGTGATTTAATTTAATTGGAAAATTTTTAGTTAAGGAATATAAATAAACAATTTGATTAATTTTTGCTTTATTTTTGGAATAAATTAACGAGTAAAACCTCAAATTGTAATATTTAATCATTGAAAACAGTATATTGATACAGAAAACAGATTCAGTCGTATCTGGGAATTGAACCCAAGACCTAAAAAAATATTGTCGGGGCTTATCTTTTCCACTGAGAGAAGCCTCGGCACGGCAAGGGTTCAATTCCCAGATATGACTGAATTTGGGGATTGAACCATTGGCTTGCCTTGCCGGGGTATCTCTCTTCCACTGAGATAAGCCACGGCAAGGCGAGGGTTCAATTCCCAGATATGACTGAATTTGGGAATTGAACCATTGGCTTGCCTTGCCGGGGTATATCTCTTCCACTGAGAGAAGCCACGGCAAGGCGAGGGTTCAATTCCCAGATGCGACTGAATCTTTTTCCTATTTTTTTGTTTCAAATATTCGCTGAAGAGTCGCTGATATTGTCTTCATGTTTGATACTTAGTGAAACTAAGTATAAAAATTCAGTAATATTTCTAAGGCTAGTGAGGGGGAAAGGAAGATAGAATGCTAGGCTGTTCAGATCTGATCACTGAACATAGTTAAAGCCATTTCAAGCAACGTTTTGATAACAAAAAGTGTTCTCTCTAAGAGTATCTAAAAATTCAAAACGAAGCCCAAAAACAACAAATGGAATATTTAATTTTTAATTTTTTTATTTTTTTTTGTAGAGAGACAAACAGCTTTAACAGAGCAAATATAAATATGTATATATGTTTTTTATTTTAATTTTTTTTTTAATTTTTTTATTTTATTATTATTGTACGATAGACAGGTAAGTCCAATTATGGTACAATTTTATTAAAACAATACATGTACATATTTTTTTTAAAACATGGTATAGTGATATTAAACACATCTATATCCGCTGGTAGGGCATTTAGCAAGGTCATGTCATGTTAATTATAGTCAAGCCAAAAAAGTCTCCTATATTAGAATTGATTGGAGATGGAGTTTTATATAATAAATATATAATTATTATAATATAATATATAATTATATAATATTATTAAAAATATCAAATATATATATTTATATATATAGGTCCCACAACATTTGTTGCGTCCGTGCGTAAATCCGTCTTTGGGCGTCCAGCACTTCTAGTTCTTTTTTTTAGATTTTTTTTTGTGAATATTGCACTATGTTTTACTCACAATAATCGCAAATATCATATTTTTTTAATATTCATAATAATGCAGGTTTTGATGTTTATTACACTTTCATACATTTCTAGCGTCACGTACATACTCACGTCCGGGTGTATATTTTTTGTATATTGAAGGTTCCTTTTAATATAGGTTTCACGTCCGTTCACTCTAATTTAATTGTTACGTCTTCCGTATATTGCTGACTATTCTAATAAAGTTTTCACGTCCATACTGAATAATTTATTCTGGCGTCCGAGTGTATATTATTTGTTTGTTACATGGCGTTTTGAAGGTCGATTTAATTTTTACGTCTTCCGTATATAATGCCCTTAAGACTCTTGGATTTGTTTTGAGAGTTTCAAAAGGTACATTTAGGCCGTTGTTATGCCCCTTATATTATAAAACCCCTTAGGATTACATGACTTATTCTGATATGGGAGATATATTTCACCCTAAAAATAATCAATATAAATATTGTTTATTTTAATTCTTTTATATATCGAGACAAATAGACATCAATAATTTTTGCAATTTTTTGTTTATTTTGAATATCTACTTATGTGAGACTTCTTATCATTTTTACCAATGTATCTTATTTTATTATACGCTTTTGTTGTAACATTTTATTTTTTTTCATTGTATTTTGTTTTCTCTATTGTTTTAATTTTGAAGAATTTATAACTGCGATACTCAACTATTAAACTAGAAATTAACCGTCTATTAGGTGTAATAAATAAATTAACAAATAAATAAACAAAAAATATATTTCTTACTTTTCTAGTGAAGTTTTCACGTTCATAGTGAATTAATTAATTAATTACAGCATCTGTTGTTGAGAGGTAAGACTCTCGACTCGCAATCCGAAGCCCGTAAATCTGATGGTCAAACCCGGCGTGCGCAAATAAATTTTGATTTGTTTGTGTTATTTCACAATTAATACATTAAACATAATATAAAGTGTGTTTGCAGCACGTTCCAGAGTGAAATATACTCTCAGTATCGCCCTGATGTGAGACCACCATTCCGAATGGAAACGTTATTTCTAAGCTTTTGCCGTGTTTGGTGACCAGATATAAATAGCCAGGTACTTTTCTACATTTCTCTTCCCCATCTTCTTCCCTCCCCAATACCTTCACCCTAGTACTCAGATTGGGGATGCCACAGTCTCGCTGTTCCAGACGGGAGCGGTTGAGACTCTTGTGCGGTATATAAAAAAAATATATGTATATATATATGTTTTATTTATTTGACATCCAGAAACACACCAGACCTAACAAAAAACTGTCTATTGATAGTGAGAATTTTGAATGAATATCTTGTTGCATCTTGTATACAAAAGTATCTACTGGGCGCAGGCGTGCGACAATCATTTTTAAAACGATATCCTGAATAAAAATGTATCATTTCATAATTCGCCAGTTCGCTCCATTGCAGAAGGCGGTTGGACCTTTTTAGGTCGGGACATCAATTTACCGTCTACTGTAAACCATCTTACAAAAATGTCCACCCGCGCAGGGTGATTTTTAATTCTGAGTGCTACGTGGCATCGTTGTAAATGAACTGAATGTTGCCAAATCTACCGTTTTGCTTCACCAAAGGCTCAAACAATACATAACAATGTATATATTCGCAAACTGACACGAGGACGCAATACTATCGACGTAATGCGTGGACGCAGCACGGCCGTCGTTATGTATACAAAATAATATCTACTCGTGATCGGTCACGAGGATACAATACCATCGACGAAGCACTTCCGTCGTTACGTATTCAATATAATAATATCTGTTTTTATATTTAACTTAATTAGTTCAACCTCAAATTGTAATATTTTAATTAATGAGTTAAACTTATTACTATCATTAAGTTAAAAATAAAAATATATATATTTTTTTTTTAACATCTATTTCTTAACATCTTTAGAGTTAGAATATTTGCTACATAATATTATGTAATATTTCAATAATTTTTCTGATAAATCAGATGCTTGTGCTTAGGAGAGGACAACTATATATTTTTACATATATTTATATTGCAAATATTATTACAAAAACTCTTAATAACCTTACAAGAAAATACAATAAAAGTAATAAAAACAGGTTAGATATAAATAATACCAAGAAATTATACGCAGAAACATAATATGTGGAGTTTATTAAACAGCATTGATTTGAAAGTACCTACACGGCACACACGCTCATGTAATCTATTTAAAGAAAAACACTGTAAAACCAGTTCAAATAAAAATGCTTGTCTTAGAAGAATATGTTCAACATATGTATAATAACATTCTCTCTGATTCTATCTTCAATGTAACCAAAATAAATTTAAAAACTCAATTTAAAATGTATTAAACGTGTACCAAACTGCATAAAATGTAATTATATTATGTAATGACTAATGACATATATTATGTTATGATAACCTCATGTTATAATAAGCTCCCTCTTGAATAACGTTATATTTTTTACAAAATAAAACCGTACTTTGTTTTAAATCACTTTATATTTATTTATTACAATATTTGTGTTCAATCCAAACCGGTCAACGAAATATAAATTAAATAAAGTCTTTTAAAACAAAGTATTTGTTTCATTTTGTATAATGTCAAGCTACAAAGTGTTTGTTTTCTTCGATAAATTTAGTATTTTTTAGTTCTTGTAAGTATAGTGTTTAAATTTTTAGATACATAATAGAATAGTATATTGAGGAAATCTGTAATTGGTTTCTTAGTTAGGTAAATTACACATGTATTAATGAACCACATTGTAAACTGTTGATTTCCCTGAAATAAAATAAATAATATGAAACAATAAAAAAAGTTATGAGGTGGTATTAGAGAATTTTAAATCGATTTTCTTTGCAATTAAATAATAATTTAACAAGAACTTTGTAAACACCAGTTTTATTTTTTATATTTTGTTTCGACCGGGTTTCGCTACCACCGAATGTTCTTCAAAAAACAATATTGTTTCGTTCTTCGTTCGATAATGATTTCAATGTAAAATAGTGTGTTTGTGTAAACTCCGCTCATACGAGTTTTGAAAACATAGTGTAGAGATATAATATAAAATAATAATCATCCTAGACATGAAGAAAAGTTAATAGGTGTTGCATATTAATTAAAAATTGATAAATGTATCCAAGACACTATCCAGATAGCATTTAGTTCGAGTTGAATCCTGCAATGATACATAAAGATAGCAGCCAATAAAAATATGCGTTAAGAAAATTAAGATTAAGTATGTTTTATTTTTATAGTGAATATCTCACAAGAGTCCCAACTGCTCCCGTCTGGAGCTAGTGAGACTATGGCATCCCCAATTGGGGTATATTGAAGGGGAAGAGATGGGGAAGAGAAAGGTGGGGAAGTACCTGGCTATTCAGATCTAGTTACTAAACACGGCTAAAGCCACTTGGAGCAACGTTTCAATTCTGAATGGTGGTCTTACACCAGGGCGATACTGGGAGTAACTTCCACTCTGTTGGTAATTCTTAGTCGAAGTATATTACAGTAAATATGACCGAATCAGATAGGGACACATTATCTCAGTTGGTAGGGTCACGGCTCGGAAATCCAAAGGTCCTGGGTTCGAGTCCCAAATGTGACAGTGCCTTTTTCAGATTTTTCCGTTTCAGATGTTCGATTGAATTTCGCTAATATTGTCTTCATTAATTAAAAATAATACCTAATCTAGATCGGCCACGGGTACGGAATACTATCGATGTAATGCGTGGATATAGAGCACTACCATCGATATGTATTAAAAATAATATCTATTCGTGAACGGACGCAATACTACCAACGTAATGCGTAGACGCAGCACGATCGTCGTTATGCATTAAAAACCACGCAGGATGCTTCTTAGTTCTGAGCATCAAGCGGCATCGTTGTAAATTAACCCAATGTTGCCAAATCTGATGATTTACCCAACCAAACGCTCAAATAATATACAACAATGTACTCGCGAATAGCCACGGGGACGCAGTACTATCGAAGTAATGCGTGGACGCAGCACGATCGTCGTTATGCATTAAAAACCACGCAGGACGCTTCTTAGTTCTGAATGTCAAGCGGCATCGTTGTAAATTAACCCAATGTTGCCAAATCTCATAATCATAATAATATTTCAGCGTGATCGGCCATGGGGACGCAATACTATCAAAGTAATGCGTGGATGCAGCACGACCGTCGTTATGTATATTAAATAATATCTACTCGTAATCGGTTTCGAGGACGCAATACTATCGACGTAATGCGTAGACGCAGTACGATCGTCGTTATGTATTGAAAATTATTTCGACCGTCGTCGTATATTCAAAATAATATCTACTCGCGATCGTTCACTGGGACGCAATACTATCGACGTGATGCATGGAAGCAGCACGATTGTCATTATGTGTTAAAAATAGTTTATTCTCATGAGCGGCTACGGGGACGCAGTACTATCGACGTAATGCGTGGACGCAGCAAGACTGTCGTAATGTATTCAAAATAATATCTACTCGCGAACGGCCATGGGGACGCAATACTATCGACGTAATGTGTGGATGCAGTACGACCGTCGATATGTATATAAAATAATATCTACTCGTAATCGGTCTCGAGGACGCAATACTATCGACGTAATGCGTAGACGCAGCAAGATCGTCGTTATGTATCGAAAATTATATTACTTCGTGGATGCGGCAAGATCGTAGAAATGAATAAAAACATACACTGCTCGATATATACATTGTGTAGCGAACCTGTCAGCAAAATGTCAAACGTTCAATATTCGTTTCCAGACATTCCGAGAGATTTTTTGCTTCCACAAAAATTTTTGCCATACGATTCTACATGGGGTAAGCATCGTTCTGGCCAATTTTGACGTCAAAACATTGCAGCGTCCGTATATCGGACGCTGTAAGTCGGTGGACGCTACAATGCTATGGAGTTTTTAGGGGTCGGACGCAACAAATGTAGCGGGATATATATATATATATATATATATATATATATATATATATATATATATATATATATAAATAATATTTTATAAGCTGTCGCCGGGTTTCCAACCCCGTTCTGTGTTCAGCCTGTTCTAACACATAACGTGAAGTAGCTTACCTTTAACAAACAGGGCAAATTCGATAAGCTGTACCTTTTGCACCTTTTCTTTCTGAATTTTGTATAAACAATTAGAAAATAGAATTTGACCCAAGGAGTTTATCGCTATGTCACGGACAACATTTCAAGCATGTATTTAAAAAAATTTATCCTCAAATTTCACCATATCTTTCTAAATTATTGTTATAATTGGAGCTACGATACACTGGTAACTTTAGTGTAGACAAATCGAATAGGTTCTAGATAAGAGTTATCAAACAGACCTGAAATTAGCAATATAAATTGTAAATAAATAAAACTGTAATAGCATTATAAATTGGCATTATATCGCCCCTCCATAGTGGGTACGAACAAAGGTACGAGGAGCCGCGAGGTTTCAAGAAGCAGAGACATTTTGAGAGCATAAAGGCTGTGACAGATCCACACTATATTCTCGTTGTTTGGCCTATTTCAGAATTTCGCTCACCATACATACCCGTTGGGATTGTATAGCGCGGGATATGCCAAAATACGCCAAGCCATGATGCTTATAGCGTCATCTGTCAGCCCCATAATATAGAGATGGCCTTCAGGTCGTCCTACACACTTGTTCCCGATTATAAGAGTTTTAAAAAAGACTCTGTGTTTTATCGTGAAGGAGTTTTCAAATGAAAAATTCATACATTTAACGTGTAAACGCGAGATTTTAATTTCAACTGAGTTAACGTTTCTAAACAAGATTTTCAATTTTCAATGTAAAGTGACACTTCAGCCCATTTATCTCTAAAGAACCGGTAATTTTTTTGGGGTTGTACCCGAATCTCTTTGTATCGCGGCACTAACTCACGTTGGATCCGCAGCAAGAATCTGCTGAAACGCTGTCAGAATCCACCCGCTTGTATCGCTAACTGGAGCTTTTTATTTCCGGCGAGCTTTGTACGAAGTTTTTTTACAAACGGTGGTGGTATACTCATCCCTATACCTTCTGCAAGCAACATAAACCACGGTAAAAAGAATACCAACAAATTTTCATTCACCGCGAATGAAACAGCATTTTACTGTTTTCAATCTGGTGCAAAAACTTCCGGTGATTGTTTTTTCGAAGCATTGCAAGTTTCACGAGAATTCGAGAAGATTATTCTGTTATAAGAAGCGCAAGCAACAGACGATCGCTATTTTCCTCGTCCAAGTTATCTATGATACGTGTAAAGGTTGCTTATGAGGCACTATTACCATGCCACAGAGTAGGTCCTCATTTACATAGTCTCGGAGACAGCGTATCTAACGACTCTTGGTTGTCGATTCGATATCTGAATTGAAATGGCAGCCTTTATTTTGAATTTATGTCCTTTACGCAAATTTCGGTTTCTTCCTTGGAGACTGAAACATCTAGAATGTTTTAAATGTTAAATTTTATTTACTACTAGCGCTGACTCGTGAACATGAACATGATAGGAATTGTGAAGATTAAATCATTTTATGAAAAAAAATATTTGCCTCAGGATTTTCAAAGATTTTTTCCTTACAAAAGAAAAAAATTGCCTATGTTAGTAAAATTCAAAAAGACGACTTCTATTTAATGCTATTATAAAAATAGAAGACAAGTTATTTCATGATAATAAAAATGTAACGCCACTTATGATAGTAATGCCATTCCACGAACGGTTCCATGATAAATCAACACATCGACAATTCAACACACCTTTAAAAAGAGATATAAAGTCACTAGAAACGATATTTTTTTTTAACCTAACCTAACCTAACCTACTTAACCAAGTTAATGAAGTTTTTGTTTCATCACTTTCTATGACTTTATATAACTTTTTAAAGATGTGATGAATTATCATTTTGATGATTTATCCGGTCGCAAATTATCTACCCTGGACCTGGTTCAGTATATGTAAAGTATCACTCTATTAATTCATCTGTCGAGCTTTCAATAATTATTAATTAATTAAATAATTTTGATATTTAATTTAGCGCTTGTGTGATATGTTGAGAATTACAATAATTAGTTACGATTTTGAAAATGAAATTTCATTGGGTTTGAATAATATTTCACATTTCTTATTTTTATCCATACACCATCAACCGAAATTAATTTAAAAAAGCTTTTCAAATAATTTTATGACAAACTTTAATTAGTTCATTTTGGTATAACCACGCTAAATAAAACCAAATCACTGATTTTAACATTGAAAATAACAATTTTATGAAATGATTAATGGTTGATCAAAATATGTAATGGTTAGAAGATCAGTATTTCATCAATTAAAAACATAAAACATTGATTTCTCAAATTTTGGCAAACCTCGAAACTCCAAATTTATCACAAAGTTTAAACAAAAACGCGAAATTCATAAATATTTTTTTAGTAGGTACACGTACAAGTTAATCCAACGCTTCCCAAAACAAAGTTATGTTTAATAAATTAAACCGTTAGAAACAAAGCTTTTAAACTTTTATAAATCTTTTTTAAAATGTGTTAATTTTTTTAAATTAACGTATTTTTAATTTAGTTTGTACCTTCCTTTCTTAAACAACTCTGCCAATGCCGATCGGGTAGGACCGACAATATTATCGTATATTAACTGCTGTATTGTCACCCGATTTATGAGAAATGCCTATATGTCCGCGTGCATGTACGTGATTGCCACCAAAATTAGATGAAATACAGTGTCATCAACTAAGAGTCTTTCTGCCAAGTTTCATCTTGATTTGATGTAGGAAAGTGGATTCATTTCCGCTTCAAAGATTTGTATTAATTCAATCCCGAAAACAAAAATAAAAAAAATCAAATAGAAATATTTAAAAACATATAATGATTGACTGCGCTATAGCTAAGTATTTTTTACATTAGTATTTAATACATTTTATTTTCCCATATCAACTAGAGTTCATGGAAATCTGAGGAAAATTTTATTTTATTTTATGATTAATTTTAAAGACCCTATAAATTCGGAAGACTTAAGCGATGGCATTAAATTAACTTTAAGGTGCTTCACTTTGATCATACAATATAAATCCTTACCCCTTTTATGGCGCATAATAAATATAAAATTCCGCCATGTTAATACCCAGAAACGCTTCAAACTGAATGATTTTTATGTGACATAAGATTGATTGCGAGAAATATTGTAGTTGATCGTCCTGAAACCTCTGGAAATATGCGCATAATAACATAACGTGAAATACTCCGCATCAGTAACAGCATGTACTGGGAGAACGAATCGTATGTGCATAAATATGTAAGACTGGTAAGGGCAACTTGAATCCCCACATAATTTCACATAAGCACGTAATGGTACTGACATAAATATCTCATAAATGAGAACCTACATAATTTTAAGAAAGCAATTTTTTCATCACATCGGATTTATAGGTCATCTTCACTGATAGGATGTGAAAAAATGATATTATACATAATATAATTCATATCTGCACAACATCGTGTAATATTTGGAATCGTGCCGCTAACAATAACACTCTTTATAAAGATGGCGATAAGATTTAAAATCCAGCTTAACGCCGGTTTTGATTTATGCAAGAAATAAACAATTCCAAAAAGTGGGATTTATTTTATTTTGCGAAATTCAAGCAAAAATATTTAAATGTTTTCCGATAATTTTCTAAGGAACTTAATTTGCCAAAGCTGTACATTTTGCATTATCAAGCCGTTGACACTTTATTTTTTTTCTTAAAAAAAACTAAGAAAAATGCTCTATTATTTCAAAGGCAACTACTACTCGCAGTATTTAATTAAAACATCAAAAATATTTTTGAGTGATCAAATTATCAAAATATGATTTTGAATTGCTTTGTAGTGCTTTTTCCAGTAAGTTTTTTCTCTTGCGAGGTAAGCGAATGTTCGAAAATACCTTCGTTAGTAAACAAAGCGATAATTATAATTTTGAGTGTAAGGTTTAAGACAACCGAACTATTATGCAAGTGGTCAGCGCCTGGGCGGAGGTGTCTTGCTCGTTGTTCGACACGAGCTGGTAGTCCGCGGGCGTCCACAGTGGAAGTCACCAGCAGAAGACTTGGATATCTTTACAAATTAAGGGATTTCAGAACAATAACCTAAACATATGTTGTGTTTACCTTCCCAAGGGTCCAGCATATCGTGAAAACATGGAAAGTGTTCTCAGCGAAGTTTCAAGATTAACCTTGCAATTTCCTTGTGATAATTTTTTTATTCTAGGCGACTTCAACCATGCAGATATTCTATGGAATAAAAGTCCAAAAAACATATCATATACACCTGTCAATCGTCTATCCCCACTCAGCTCGGCATTTGTTGACTGCCTGCATTTCTCGGAACTCTGTCAATATAATGGGATTTCAATACCAACGGTCACTTTCTTGACCTCGTTCTATGAAATGACTTCGTTACGGTCTCTACGTGCGATGAACCATTCATTATAGAAGACTCTCATCATACCTTCTAATCATAGAAGTTTTATTTTCTGAACCCGTTCCAATAGTGGAGGAACCTAGAAAAGCTTACGTCTTTAGGGGCGGTAATTACGAAAAAAATAATACATCTCTCGAGCATGTAAAATTATAAACTGGCATCAGCTCCTCTCAATTGGCGATTTGGATAAGGCATTAAAAAATTCTATTCACAATTACATAATCTTATAGACGCCCACATTCCGAAAAAACTATGTAGTAATTCCAAATACCCGCCATGGTATGATTCGGCCCGTATTAAATTAACAAGAGAAAAATATAAATACTTCAAAAAGTACAAGATATATAAAAACACTTCTGATTATGCCACTTTCTCTCTACTAAGATCACGCCATAAAAAACTCAACTCGGAATCAGTGGCGTAGCTAGCTAACCAGGGGCCCTGGGGCAAATTAAAAAATGGGGCCCCACTGCTATGTAAACTGATTAGGTTTTATCAAATAAAAATATGAAATATACAAACACTTTAAAAATGCTAAGCTACTTAAGCTATTTTTTGTGCACTGCAGACTAATAAAAATATTAAACAGTAACAACATAAATTACAATTAATACTTGGTGTAGGTTTGGCTAATAAAACGAAATAAAGAAGATTTGAGGGTTTATTATATAAAGGTGGGGCCTACCAACTGACTAAATAACAATTATATTTACAATTTTTTCCTAGCTTTAGTTTTCGCAAAAGTATCAATGACTTCGTTTAAATCCAGGCTTGATGCGGTTTTGTTTTCAATTGCTATTAGCGATAAATGTCGGAGTCGAGTTTGGCCCATCTTATTTCTTAAATATTTTTTATTATTTTTAATTTTCTAAATGACCTTTCAGCTGCTGCAGAAGTGACAGGAATTGTAAAGAATAATAACATAGCTGTAAATACTTCCGTTAGGTCACATTCTAGCACTCCATATTTGCTCATTATCTCCTTACATAATTGGTGAACAGTCCATGCTTGAGTTAGTTGAGGTAAAACTAGATGGTTAATATTAATAAATTGAAGTGAAAAACTAGGGCCTATATCTGAATATTTTCTTTGGAATTCGTCACACTTTTGTAATAAAGTTGCTTCATCAACATGTAATAAAAATGTTGGTGTTAGAAAATCGAATATATGACAGACTGCACTCATACCAATAAAACGTGTATCTAATTGAGATATTACTGCGTCTAGTACATTATTGAAAATCTCAATTTTAAATATTTTTTCTCGGTTTGGAAATCGGTGATCAGCAGCTAATTCATTAAAATGTTTTTAACTTTTCTTTGCCTTTTTTCTTGAAAATTGGTATCAATACAATATTTTCTTGCAGTTTCACTGGCTTTGCACTTGAATAATTCTAAATAATTTCTATAAATTTGCAACTTTGCTTTGGTCTATGCTAAAACTTTACTCGCCTCGCCCAAATTGATGTCGCATTTTTGTAAAGTTTTGGATGCATAATTGATGTCGTTCAATACACTGTGCATGAATTCGCAAAGCAACACGAACTCGAAATTTAGCATTTTTGTTTTAATACTCTCTGCTTCACTACGCTCATCTTTATTAGGACTCTTTAGAACTATTTCTGAAAATGCTTTGATAATATCAAAATAAAGAAGTTTTATTGCAGATATCGTATTGACCCTACTGGACCATCTAGTCGGATTTAGTTTTTTTAGAGTGGTGTCCGATTCGCCAGTGAATTTTGACAGTAGATCCCAATGTTTGATGCTGTTTCCGAAAAAGTTATACAAATCTTGCAACGTTGCGAAAAAAATCTGTATTTCCACACAACTGCTAACGGCATCATTTATCACCAAATTTAAATTACGAGTGGCACAACGTATGTACTCTGCGTTAGGCTGGATATCCTTAATATGTTTTTGTACACCATTATACACACCACTCATCACGCTGGCTCCATCATAGCCTTGCCCAACACATTTTTTAAATCAATATTTTTGTCGATATGTAATGTTGTCACTTGGTTGACTAAATCTACTGCGCCATGTTTGATGGCTGCATAAAAGCCTAGAAACACTTATTTTACTTCTATATCAATTGGCTGTCCATTTTCCGATCTGGTTATTACTGCATACCTCACAACAATTCTTAGCTGATCTACCTTCGATATGTCCTGTGTCGTATACATTATGATGGCAAAAAACGGTGACGCTCTAATTTGTTCTAGTAGATGGGTTTTGAATTTGATCCCCAAGCTCTCAATAATTTCATTTTGAATTGTTGCACTCAGATATCTAGTAGATCTTAAAAACATAAAAAACACAATTTCAAAAAAGTCAATTCAAGTTAAACAGTTAATAATTATAAACAAAATAAAACGATAAAAAAAACTTAGAAATAATTATTATTACCTTTGGGCATATCCAAAACTTGCCGCAAAATGTGATCATATCGGGCGACAAGCTCTACAAAGGACAGAAAATTTCAGTGGTATCCTTCCTGAGTCTTCTTGATGTCCTCTCAAAGCCAAAGAACTCTTTGCTAGGGTAAGTATGATATCGCATAACCTTTGAAGAACCATATTCCAAAATGATGCTTCTTTTTGAATTTCATTTTCAAGTTCCTTGTCGATAGTATTAGTATCGTTTTTTTCCAAAATTCATCATACACAGCACATGCTTCCGAATGGCCACTCGAACAACTGTGTTGTTTAATAAAATATGATTTAAGATTTTCACGGCCAAAAGTATTTTTGTTATTTGTTTTTGGGGTATTATGCCGTGTTGCGCTAACTCCTTCTTTAGCCAACGTTTCGGACAGCATTGCAGTGTCCATCATCAGGGCAGATGTCTTATTTGAGGTTGTGTTAAAATGTGAGCTTAAGTATGAGGTTGTGATACCGTGTTGCTAGCTCCAACCCTCTGGACTAACATTAACGTATCATTTTTTTTTTATTTAAAGTGGTTTTCTTCGTTTAGCTCTGGTGTATCCGTCAATTACCGGATACCAAGAACTATTAAGCTTAGCTCCATCGTCTCTATTAATGTTTACGGGATTTTTATGAATTTCAATGGCCTCCGTAATCAGCCGTGCTCTATAAGTTTTCGGTCTCCCCAGGATTTCAGGAACAAATCCAAAGTAATGCCCGGTGTCAATCAAATGCTCGGCAATTGCCGATTTGTCAGGGTGGCCGAGTTTACAAGCTCTGAAGTGTTCTGAAATTCTTTTGGAGATAGTCCGCTCTGTCTGGCCTACATAGACCTTGTCACATCCGGAACAGCTGAGTTTATACACTCCATCTGTTTCCAGAGGAAACTTAGTCTTTGCAGACCTCAGTAAGTCCTGTATCTTTGTTGTTGTTCCGAAGACAGTCTTGATATTTTCCTTTCTCAAAAGCCTGGCAATTTTGTCTGTCACATTGTGCACATAATGCAGGAAGGCACAGCCTTTCGACTCTTGTTCAACTCTGTCTTCGTTTGGTGCAGATTTGGCTCTTATGATTTGCCTTGTCTGACTTGCTGGGTAGCCGTTACGCTCCAGTGCATCGGTCAGCTTCGTAAGTTCCGCTCCGATTTTATGTTCTTCGCATATTCTGGTCGCTCGGGTCACCAATGTATGGATAAGTCCTCTCTTCTGCGCTGGGTGGTGGTGTGAATCAGCGTGTAAGTACCGATTCGTATGGGTTGGTTTCCTATATACAGTATGCCCTAGGCTACCATCGTGTTTCCGCATCACCTCCACATCTAGAAAGGGCAGGATTTTATCTTCGTTTTCCAGTTCCATTGTGAATTTAATTTTGCTGTGGAGAGAATTAAGATGGTCCAGGAATTCGTTTAGTTTCTCCGTTCCATGAGGCCAAATGGCGAAGACATCGTCGACGTAGCGCCACCATACTTTAGGGACAGCCGAAGCTGTGTCGAGTGCCACTTCTTCAAACTTCTCCATAAAAAAGTTGGCTAGTACTGGCGATAACGGACTGCCCATCGCAACTCCCTCCAATTGCTCAAATAGTTCACCCTGAAACGCAAAGTATCCCGTTTTGAGGCAGTGTTCAAAAAGTTTGCAAATGTCTTCCTCATATATCTCCCTGAGCATTGTCATGGAGTCTTCTAGAGGCACATTTGTGAAAAGTGACACGACGTCAAAGCTGACCAGAATATCTCCTTCCTCAGTCTTAACTTTCTTGAGCTTACTTATCAGATCTGTTGAATTCTTAATCCACGATTCAGTTTTACCAGTTTGCATCTGCAGTAATCTTGATAGGTATTGGGAAAGTTTGTATGTAGGAGCGCCAATAGCGCTGACAATCGGTCTCATTGGGATTTCCTTTTTATGTATTTTTGGGAGACCATACAGGGCAGGAGTTCTAGAGGCTTTTACAAAAAGCTTAGACCAATCCTCTTTCCTGATGCTAGAAGCTTTCACTAGTTCCCTTGTCTTTATGTCAATCTTGTTGGTGGGGTTGTTTTTAATCTTCTTATAGGTGCCTGAATCGCACAAGAGGTCTTCCATCTTCTTTGTGTAGTCTGCCGTATTAATCACGACAGTGGCATTTCCTTTATCGGCTGGCAGAACTAAGATTTCCTCATTGGCGCGTAATTCTTTTAGGGCCGTAAACTCTCCTTTCGTGATATTGGGGCGGGGTATTTCAGCCCTTTTCAAAATATGGCAAGTCTCTTGCCGGATGTCCTCTGCTTGCACCTCTGACATTTTGTGTACTTTCATCATTGTATGTAGTGCAGTCTCTACACCACATACGATGGATTCCAAAGGTATCTTTCTGGGGGCCACTGCAAAGTTCATCCCCTTTGCCAGTACAGAAGTTGCGTCTGGGCTCAACGCAAGGGTCGAAATGTTGATGACAAATTTATTTTGATCGAGTTGTTTTCGATCACCTTTTTTGTCTCGGTTGAGCCTTTCAAACTTTTGTTTCTGTCTCGCATCTGTTGACTGCTTAGATCTTACTGCTTGTTGGTAAGTCATGTTGTCAACTTTTCTCCAGTCTTCTTCGGTAAGGGTTGCACTTAGGTGCAGATGTAGAGCGAAAAGGTCCCGAGATACTCCATCCAGCTCGCCTCGCACATTGTGGATCCTCTCCCTTAATAGTGCAGCCTCCGCTCTTTGGAATACTCTATCTGCTTTCCGGGATGTGATGTGTCTTTTTATTTGGATGTGTACTGGTACAATCGATTCTTCTTTACACCTCTTGAGAAAAGCAAGGCTGCCCAAAAAATGGTTTCTTTTCTTTCTCAGAATCTCCAATCGTCGTACCAGTGTGTGAACTTCCTCCCCATAGAGGTTCGTCAAATATGATTTAAGATTTTCACGGCCAAAAGTATTTTTGTTATTTGTTTTTGGGGTATTATGCCGTGTTGCGCTAACTCCTTCTTTAGCCAACGTTTCGGACAGCATTGCAGTGTCCATCATCAGGGCAGATGTCTTATTTGAGGTTGTGTTAAAATGTGAGCTTAAGTATGAGGTTGTGATACCGTGTTGCCAGCTCCAACCCTCTGGACTAACATTAACGTATCATTTTTTTTTTATTTAAAGTGGTTTTCTTCGTTTAGCTCTGGTGTATCCGTCAATTGGAGGGAGTTGCGATGGGCAGTCCGTTATCGCCAGTACTAGCCAACTTTTTTATGGAGAAGTTTGAAGAAGTGGCACTCGACACAGCTTCGGCTGTCCATAAAGTATGGTGGCGCTACGTCGACGATGTCTTCGCCATTTGGCCTCATGGAACGGAGAAACTAAACGAATTCCTGGACCATCTTAATTCTCTCCACAGCAAAATTAAATTCACAATGGAACTGGAAAACGAAGATAAAATCCTGCCCTTTCTAGATGTGGAGGTGATGCGGAAACACGATGGTAGCCTAGGGCATACTGTATATAGGAAACCAACCCATACGAATCGGTACTTACACGCTGATTCACACCACCACCCAGCGCAGAAGAGAGGACTTATCCATACATTGGTGACCCGAGCGACCAGAATATGCAAAGAACATAAAATCGGAGCGGAACTTACGAAGCTGACCGATGCACTGGAGCGTAACGGCTACCCAGCAAGTCAGACAAGGCAAATCATAAGAGCCAAATCTGCACCAAACGAAGACAGAGTTGAACAAGAGTCGAAAGGCTGTGCCTTCCTGCCTTATGTGCACAATGTGACAGACAAAACTGCCAGGCTTTTGAGAAAGGAAAATATCAAGACTGTCTTCGGAACAACAACAAAGATACAGGACTTACTGAGGTCTGCAAAGACTAAGTTTCCTCTGGAAACAGATGGAGTGTATAAACTCAGCTGTTCCGGATGTGACAAGGTCTATGTAGGCCAGACAGAGCGGACTATCTCCAAAAGAATTTCAGAACACTTCAGAGCTTGTAAACTCGGCCACCCTGACAAATCGGCAATTGCCGAGCATTTGATTGACACCGGGCATTACTTTGGATTTGTTCCTGAAATCCTGGGGAGACCGAAAACTTATAGAGCACGGCTGATTACGGAGGCCATTGAAATTCATAAAAATCCCGTAAACATTAATAGAGACGATGGAGCTAAGCTTAATAGTTCTTGGTATCCGGTAATTGACGGATACACCAGAGCTAAACAAAGAAAACCACTTTAAATAAAAAAAAAATGATACGTTAATGTTAGTCCAGAGGGTTGGAGCTGGCAACACGGTATCACAACCTCATACTTAAGCTCACATTTTAACACAACCTCAAATAAGACATCTGCCCTGATGATGGACACTGCAATGCTGTCCGAAACGTTGGCTAAAGAAGGAGTTAGCGCAACACGGCATAATACTCCAAAAACAAATAACAAAAAAACTGTGTTGTTTAATTCTTTCTGATAAATGCTTCCAATCTCGAATTCCCGTACATCAAACATTATTCCTTTGTGAAGCAAATAACCAGCAGGTTTGACAATTGCCAGCGTCTAGTATTTTGGAATGACATAACCAAAAACGATTAACTGGCCCATATTTAGAACACGAAAAGTAGTACAATTTTGAAAAACACCTATTGTTCTGGTTGATGTCTGTTGGAAAAGGTCCTGAAGGCTGTAAAGGCCCCATATAAAGAATTTGACGTTTTTCGTTATAACTTAATATTTTGTTCCTGAAGTTTCCATGTCATAAGAAGATTTGTCGTACACATTTTCGAAAAATGTAGAGGTCTGTGGTTCCTCCAAACCCTCCGCTTTTATGTGTGTCATGCAAACATCATCCACGTTCACATGATCGGCAGCGGAGGTATCTCCAACTGCAATAATTGTCGAATCTTCTTCAGTAGGCTTCTCAACCAACACTGCAGTTACCACATTATTTGAGTCACTATCAATAGAAATATTTTGGCCAGATGTTCTTGCAGAAGGCTGACTAAAAAACTTGTCAATTTTGGGCAATTTTCGTTTACTATCTTCTCTTTCTTGGCGTTGTTTGCGTTTAAATGCACAACTGGGATTCTTTTTTTTATCCATATTTTAATACGCTACAAGTATCGTTGGGGAATGGCGCACATATAGGGTTGCCAGACGTCCTTTATTTTAAAGGACGTCCTCTATTTCAGACCCAAAAATTGATCTTGTCCTCTAATTTAAAATCTTCAGTAGAGGACAATACTTGGTCATCATGGTATCAGAACTACAAATACCTAATATTAACCTTGATGCATTGTATGAAGAGTTCTGTATATTAATGCCTCTCCTGACGAAAATTATAGACGATAAGAAGTGTGAAAATGTTCTTGAAATTTGGATTCAGATTCTCAAATCTACGGATAAAAACAAGAATCTGCTAAAAATAATACAATACGTATTTTCCATCCCCGTTTCTAATGCCCAAGCCGAAAGGATTTTTTCCTTGTGTACGATACGTGGACCAAAAACCGAAATAAGATAAATATTGATACTGTAAAAGCAGAACTACAAATAAAGTCGAATTTCAACATGAAATGCAAACAATTTCATTGTAGAAAACGAAGAAGCTCTTAGAGCAGCCAAAAGTATTACCAAGTTTTAACTTTATTTATTACTTTAAATGCAAAATGACTAATTAAGGTCGTACTACTTACTTGGCTTCGATTAACATTGTGCATATTGTTTTTTATTAATAAATGTAACTACTGATACCATTACAGCATTTTATTAAAAAATATATTGATGTCCTTTATTTTCATCAAATGTCCTTTATTTAATCGTATCAAATCCTCTAATTCATAAAACGGGAGCTGGCAACCCTACGCACATATCACTACCCGTCAAATTGACAACACTGCCAACCTACAGAAAGAATTTAGGGGAATTCTCTGGGCATAACTTTTGAATTTCTCTCAACTGATTTGTCATGATTAAAGTGGGGTTGCAAGTTGCAACCTGTCATATTTATTTTGAAAATGGGAGAAATTTCCAAAAGTTCAGTTCGATCGAGATTTCTGGTAAGGATTCGAGGGCCCCCTGAGCTTGAGGGCCCCGGGGCACTGCCCCGCGTAGCCCCTAGGTAGCTACGCCGCTGCTCGGAATTCCACAATAAATACTTAACAAAAATAGAATATGACATTTCCTCCGATCCAAAAATTGTGTGGAACTACATCAAATCCAACTCTAAATCTCATGGTGTTCCGCATACCACGATATTCAAAGATGAAAAAGCTGAAAATGGGTCTGACATCTGCAACTTATTCTCCAAATATTTTATTTCTGTCTAAAATAATAATGCTCGTAGCGTCTAGATCCTACCGGACAACCCCGATGTGCCCTGTGTAGCTAGTATTTATAATATTGAAGTCGACCAGCATGATATACAACAACTCCTTGAAGACTAAGATCCCAAAAAGGCGCAGGCCAAGATAAAATCCCCCCTTTCTTCATAATCAAATGTGCGCGAATCTTATCTAAACCATTATCCATAATTTTTAGATCTTTTAAAGAAGGAACTGTGCCAAACACTTGTAAAACAGCATTTGTAACTCCCATTTTCAAGAATGGCTAAAAATCTGACATTGAAAATTATAGGCCATTTTCGATAAGGTCATCGAAAAAATCGTGTATGACCAAATGTTTCCGGCCTTGAAATCGTCATTTGATAATAACCAACATGGATTTATCAGGGGAAAATCTACAACCACTAACTAAGCGGCATTCACCGAATTCTTACAAGACAACATGGACCAGCGCATACAAGTAGATGCAATATATACGGACTATAGCAAAGCTTTCGATTTAGTAATACATGATATCTTATAGATAAAACTTTCACAAATCGGTGTAAACGGAGACCTCCTCAGATGACTTTCGTCCTACATAACAAACAGCAGTCAAGCAGTAGTTGTCGTGGCTATAAATCGAACTGGGTAACTGTACAGTCGGAAGTACCCCAAGGGTCATTACTGGGTCCATTATTATTTAACATATATATAAATGACATTGGAAAATGCTTTCACCACTCCAGAACTTTATGATATGAAAATATTTTCTCCTGTCAAGTGCACCGATGATTGTACCCGCGTACAAGAAGATCTAAATCGTATAAATATTTATTGTGCACAACAATGTTATTTTCAATATTTCGTCACTAGAAAGTCTTAGAAACTCCGCAGATGTACTATTATTACAAAAAATAGCCACCTCCGTAATAGATTGCCCGGAATTACTTGAAAGAATTCAATTAAGGGTGCCCATCAGAAAAACCAGAAAAAACCATATATTAAACATCCCTCATTGGAATACTAACTCAAATAAAATACATTCATTCACCGGGCTTCCCATACTTTCAAAAATTCGTACAACACATTTGACTTATTTAACACTACACCTCGCATTTTAAAATCTAAAATCAAAAAATAACATTTACATTAGCGTGTTACTTATCACATAGAATAGATCCATCCCATACCCCTCCCTTCCTCCATCCCATCCCATCCCCATAGGCCAAAGTTACTTTTTTTCTCTTTTATATTCACTGAATAATTGAGATACATCAGTGGAAACCTATTATTGGTTGTATTTAACATTACTTATATCGCTATACATTATAAAATATTATAACTGTTGGTTTTCCAAATAAAACAAAATAAAATAAAATACAACTAACTTCCAGCCCGAGTGCTATTTTGTGGTTTTACTTCTGCATTGTATATTTCTTTGATTAATTCATAAGAATGTTATAAACAGAAACAACATTTCATGACAATATCATTAAAAATTCAAAGGAACTAAAACATTACAGAAGTTTTTCCCATTTATGTTTAGCATTAACGAGGAAAGCTGTCACGGTCATAAGGATGATAATACAATTATGCATTGCTACTGAGCAACCTCAGATGAGCTTGCTTTGGATTGAAAAATAGAACATATAAAATTATGGCGTCTCAATAGTTAAATTAAAATTTAAAAATAACGCAACTAAAAATGAAAATATTGTTTTGGATGAAAACAGTTGGTGTAACATATTCAGATTATTAATAAATATCTATTTTTGATAGTAAAAAATCGTGGTGGAATTCCACTGTAAGGATTTATTAAAACAATTTAAACTTTATTTCACTTTTCTAACTTTCTAGTTTTTACATTATTATGTAGTATTTTAACAAATTACAAAGAGAACTAATAATAAAAATAGGGATACAAGATTTAAACAGATACAGGAAAGAGAAAACATAAATAACATATGCAATAAGAGTCAAAAGAGTCCCAAACGCTCCCAATCGACTGGAGCCTGTGAGACTATGTCATCCCCAATTGGGGTATGTTGTGAGGCTGAAGGTAGGGTGAGCGGAAGGAGGTGGGGAAGACGAAGATGTGGGAGTACCAGGCTATTCAGATCTAGTCACTAAACACGGCTGAAGCCATTTCGTTTCAATTCTGAATGGTGGCCTTACACCAGGGCGATACTGAAAGTATCTTCCACCCTGGAACGTGCCGCAATCATACTATATATTATTTATAAATTTGGATTTGAACCCGTAACTTTCGGCTTGCTAGTTGAGAGCCTTACCCCTCCACTACGGAGGCCACCACCAAATCAACGATTTGTTGATTTGGTGGTGATAAAAATAAAAATGTTAATAAAAATAAAAATGTGTACATTTTTGTGATTAATAAAAATTATTTATGAACTACTTAGGATTTTAAGTTTGTTTTTCAGGTTCGACTCGCAATGTAGCAGGGAGATATCTGTTATTGTAATGAAATAACCCGAAAACGACTACCTTACAAAACGAACACCCCACAGCACTGTACGAGTTGGTTTCCCGCATCAAACTTGATAAAATGTTATTGTGAAAATATTCATACGCGTTATTTGTGAAAATATATAATGTAGGCACCGATGTTGTGAGTGAATACATATACCTACTCGTGCGCGGTGTTTGCAAACATTTAATACGTTGGGAATATATTCACATGGGGGATGTTGTTATGTACGTTGTATGAAATTGCTGACGACATTGCAAATGCATTAGTTTGTTTCGAGTCCGGTTAGTACGATGAGTAATCAAGCGAATTATCTGAATGGGTGCTTCGGTTCAGCTGAATTTAATGCGGGTCGTGTTTGCTCACAGGCGATATTATACTTAATATTTATTTAGATGGTTGCAGTTCTGCATTCACAGCTAGATTGTTGTAATTCACATAACATAATACAATAACTGTTATAAAATTTAGTAAAGCATACCTAGAACTTAAACAAAAAAAATAATCCATACTATGTCATCTTTGGGGATGCTGTGTGGAGGGTCTTTTTGAGGAGAGGAAGGAGTGAACAAGGTCTGTCATGTTGTAGGAGGGAGGAAACACAGAAGCGCGTTAAAAAAAGATATCAACTACTGTTTTATTGACATCTCAGGGATCGCGGGGTTCTGGCCATCTCTCAAGGAACCTTCAAAATGAAAACACTTAAAATACATTTATATTAATATATCATTCATTTGAAAACAAGGTTATGCATAATATTACTATATAAGCTTAAAACTATTGTACGGAACAATTGTACGCTGGAAGTTACTGGTTCTGTTTCATTACTTTTGATAGTGCTTTATTAGCAGCAGACACATACCTCGACGGATGACGAACCTCGTGCTGGCACTGTTGGTGGACGCGGTGGACTCTCTCGCTGCAGCAGCTGGTCCAGTTTCTTCACCACCTAGGATTCTTGCTGCAGAGTCTTCATCTTCTATCTTCGTAGGGTGACATGAAGTACTTCATTTTACTTAACTTAACTTCACTTTATTTTTGTAATACCTGCATTAACTGTAAAGCGCCCCTGAGGTGATATCTCACAAAAGCGGCGCTATAGAAATTGTAAAATAAATAAATAAATAAATATATAAATAGAGGTACCGTATATTTAAAAGCGCTTATTGCTGTGCACTAATATGAGATGTTTGTGTTGCTTCTCTCGTGTCATCATCGCGTCGTTCAACCCCCCAGAGTTTAGAGTAAGACAGCTTTCGCTCTTGCCACTACGAGTATGTGTGGGTAGTAACCACCCACTGCTCTCTGCTCTCCCACCTGAAGTCCACGGCTCTCCGCGCTGAAGTGAAGAGTTCTCCATAATCAAGTGCAGTTCCGCTACCCCTCCTGATTCGTTTTTACCCCTCTTGTTATTAATTATTCCTTTTATGGGCATGATTTTTGTGTTAGCGCTAATTGCTCATCCGTCGATCACCATATAAGGTAGTCCTTCTGATTGCACGTGACCAAGGCATTTTTTACACTATATTGCTGTGATCGATGCGATAGTGTATCCTCCATGATTTGTATAAGCCGTAAATCGTTCCACAGCCGAGTTGTTGAACTCGAGAGGGAGTCGCAGAAATGGCTCGTTCTCATGTGACGAATGTCAGACGTATACAATTGTACAAATAAAGTTGGGCGCGCAAAGTATTAATGACGCTAGTTCCTCGTAGCATCTTCCATAAAAATACCGGTAATAGAAGGACAGAATTTGCAACACCTGATGGCTGTGTTCTAAAAATTGCAATCTATTAAGCGAACCGCGCGTTTCTCCTTCTCAGTTCAATCAATTTCAATAGAAGGTGCTCCGAAAAAATACCGTCATTGATCATTTCGGCATCTGTACACAGTGTACACAGCTGGGAAACACGCTAAACACACGTCCAACATTTGTAGAAGGTAACATTTTCCTCATTGGAACGGGTCATTTCTACGACTTGTTCCGCCTTGTTCTTGATTTTTCGTAATCTGTGTTTCTATAATATTAAAAACATTGACCAAAATATTGCAGTATGGGTTTTATTGATGTTTCAGCGCATTTACGTAATCTATTTGTCAAAGGTTGGTGACTTCTGAAATTTTAGATATTAAATGTGGAGGTTCCGCTTTGCTCTGTCCTTTATGCAGCTCATTTCCGGCTTTTCAATAATTAATTAAAGGGGGTTCGTATGTTTTCATCAGTAGGTGATTAAGGTTTAATTTTCAAATTACTCTACTGGTAGCACAATCAGAAATTATTCACGGTTGACAAATTATTCATAATTGGAATGAATTATTGTGTTTCCTTTAACAAAGATATTACGCTGATTAATATCTCTGCTAATGTAAAAATCAACCAGTCTGTAGATATCCTTATGTCCTATAATTGATTAGCGTTATATAAATAAATTGCAGTTTTATGCTTTACCTCTTCAGTAGTGTACTGTCTCCGTTCTGACTTCTCACTAATTTGGGTCGATTGGAAAAAGGGAATGAATATATTTGTGAAATATCTAAATGAGGTTTGGCCAAGTATTAATAATAAATCTTAATTTTACTTGGATCTTAATCTTAAATGGTTGTCAAATGGTTCGGGATTGCTCCTCCAATGTTCACATCGTCATTGTTAATTAAACGTACTGTTGTCATCGAGTTCCCTGCGTGGGCCTTAGTGAGGTCGAGGTCCTCAATGGCAGCTTCACCTCATCAGCTCAGGCCTTCATAAGCTAGTCTCCAGAAAAGCCATCTACCAGCACCTTTGTATTCACATTTTGGCCACTGGTCGCGTCTGACCACCGCACTTTCTTCGTCTCACGCCCAGCATTTCATCGCCGGGCGGAGGAAAACATGTCTTGTAAATCACTTCTTCGAACTGGGCTGTAACTTTTTCGTCCACTTGTTGCTTGGTGTTCCACCACCACTCCTGTCTAGATATCCTCTCTCTCCCGTCTCTGCCTTGAATGTGCCCGTGGCTCTAACCCATACTACTCCCCTCTTCCATTATTGTCCTTGTGACCCATGTTTGTCAACACCTTCTTTGTCTTTGGACGCGCAGTGTTCAAATTTACTTGTGATGACATTTGATTCATCATAGCCGATACAATTAAAAATAAGCCAGCGGATGAAAGTTTTAAATGTTTCTAATAAGATGCTAAATGTTTTTTTGTAAATTTAATTTATTTATATTTTTAATGTGAGTACCGCATAAAAGTCCCAACTGCTTCCAACCGTCTAAAGCCAGCGCGACTAAGGAATCATTATTGGGGTATGTTGTGATTCTGATGGTAGTGGAGATAGGTAGGTTGGAGAAGAAGAAGGTGTAGAATTGGTGGCTATTTAAATCTGGTCACCAAACTAGGCTACAGACATTTCAAGCAAACTTTACATTCTGAATGGTCAGGGCAATATTGACGGTATCTACCATTCTAGAACGCGCCGCAAAGCTTTCATGTATATAAAGAAGAGTGTTTTTGGCGGTCAGCGTGGATTTGATTTTTATACGTATCTACAGTGTGAGATTTATAATAAATAAACGCGTTTTGATTTTCTATTACAGTAAGAGAGGGCGAGACGTCAAACATTTATTTTATACGTATACAATTTATTTATTTTACCCTTTGACTGGAAAATTCCGCAAAGTGATACGATTTTGAGACTCCATCCTGGAAATAAAATCGAGACCAAGCGAGTCTTCTCTATCTATTTAAACTTTGCTTTCGCTTCCTGCCCATATTTGCATCTTCCCGAATGATATGAAATATCTTTTTCGGAAAAAAGAGTTTTTCAGAAAGAGACGTCGGTTATTATGTGACAAACGGTTTATATTACAGATTCTCGGAAAGCACTATTTTTATAGCTTTCTTTCAGGATATTATTATTTTGTCGTAGGTTACAGGAAATGCGGATGCTTATCTTTTACAGACAGAAACTGGAAATGAATTTATTTATCTTCATTGTCTTTCCAGTTAGATGATATGTGACAACGGTCCGCCGCAAGTCCATTTGTATTATCTTCCTTTCTCGAATATCTTCTTCAATCTTCTTTCTTTGCTTATTCTCCCCTCTCCACTCTATCTTTGCACAGTCAATCTTGATAAATGGCCTCTGCTCCAATGCTCTTCAATTATTCTTAACAAAGAAAGCTTTATTATTTTTCTTTCTTTTCTCTGACAGGGAATGATTGTTCCGTTAGAAACAAAATCTTTATCACAAATAATTACGATGTGTTTATAAAATCACACATGATGGGGCAATATGATAAAGTGTTTTTATCACTTGTTTATATTTTGTATTGATATCCTAATGTGTGGGGTATGTGGCACGTGGACTCTCGGTGAAAAAAATTTTTTTTTTCCTTAAGTTATGATTAATTACTACATAACAAGTGGGATCATTAATAAAAATATTATCTAATATATTATTATTATTAGTTATTAAAGTATTAGTTTTCTTCTACAAGAACATTAGTGAATTATCCAAAACACTTGCCATTTGAACACTGGATTTGGACGGAATTAATGAAAGAACGATACAACTTTTAACTACCGGAAATATGACCTCTCACATGTTTTGAAATTACCATGGAAAAGTTGCATAAGTTACAAGTTATAGTATGTAGTCAAACAGGTAGATATTTTGTCTACATCTAAGGACTTCTACTCAAAAGATATTTTAAAAATTCAGAACTTATTAATTTCATATCTGTGAATACGGACAGAAGTTTTCTTATGATTTGCATTTTACTTTTCCAACTATGATATTATATTCAGAAATCCTTGTGAACAAACGTCGGAAAGACAACATACATTTTCGAACGGTGACCTTTGGCGTCTTTAAATTAATCCTTTTTTTTCCTTTGAATTTCTAGATAAATTTCTTGCTTCCAACGCAGGGCCGTAACTAATACTGGGCAGTCGGGGCAGCCGGAGCCCCCGAACATAGAGACCGCCAAGTGTGGACAGAAAAAACGGAATAAAGTCTTTAATCAAATACGTTTCGTCTCGAAAATTATTATTTTCGCTATTCCTTTAACATAAATAAATTTTATTTATTTTGCCTAAGAAAACGCTCCATATTGAATAAAATATCGAAAGTTTTTTTATAAATTTGCATATTGTACAGATTAGAATGATAGCATATATTACTTTGCCATTATGACAAAAGACCAAGAAAAAAAATTAAAAAGGCTCTTTCAATGTTCATACACTTATGTTTTAGATATCTATTTTAATGCAATTGAAGGTTAACGGCATTATTCGGGGTGACCATGGACCATGTAAATTTTCCACTTGGATTAGCGAATAAATTTGTTTCTGAAAAGGAAAGTAATAGAAGTGGATTCACTTCACATGATCAAAATTATGCGATAAAACACACACCAACGAGAATTATTAAAAGTCAGTGTGATATATGTGGGAGGAAAAAAAGAGTGGGTCCCATTATTATCATATATTGCCCCGGGGCCCCCAACTCTCTAGTAACTGCCCTGTTTCAAAAATAATTATATCATGACCTATGCAGTTAGAAAAATTCAATTCAAATTATGTCTTGTCCAAAAATTTTGTTGTTTCCAAATTTATAACTTATTCGAAAATATAAAAGATATCATAAAAAAATAGTGTTCGGACAATACCGAGTAGTAACTAGTGAAATGCATAATTACACATAAATAAACAAAAATAAATTGTTATTGCATTAAAGAATAGGTACATAATTTAAACGCTTTTATTTTTCATTCTGCTTGAACGCTATAATAAAATAACTGTCCAACACGTACGTAAAATATACCTGTGTCTATTGTACAAACATTCTCTGAAATAAATAACATATTTGGTTTCATGTTGACTTATTTGATGAAAATCCTTTAAATTAAATAAAGGATTTGCTTACTTTGAGCATAGTGGCTTCATACCATGGACATTAAAAACTTTTTCACAAAACGCAAAAAAAGGTTCCGGAAGAATTAAAAAGCGAGGTCCACTAAAAGCGGAAGTAACAAGCTTTAAAAATGGCGAAAGGAACTATTACTCCGCCGCAGTCCAAAAACACTTTTAGACACACAATGCGGATCTTTTTTTGCTTTGCTGGGGCGGAAGTATTTTGAATTATGGTATATGATTATAGTGCTGACAGCCAAAATTGAAAAAAAAGGTTGACAACAATAAATTTCGCTCAGTGTTAAATGACTCGAGAAACGATTGTCATTTTTTGGCTGTTCCCTCAGTGGAAAATACCTACGTAGTTCATAACGTAAATAAATTGTGGGTCACGTCTGTTAGTTTGTATGATAGTTCGAGCTACGTGACACCGATGGCTCTAGTGTTAATAGTTCATAGGGTTAATAGAGTTCTCCAACATACATCATTAGCATATAGGTTCGCCCCTCCATGGTGAGTACCAAGGTATACGGGTAGCATCAAGGATTTTAGAAACAGAGTGATTCTTGATTCTGTAGCGACGCTACGAGAATATTCTAGAACGCTCGCCAATTCAAAACGCATTGTAGCGAGAACACTCTAGACGCAATGCGAACGTTCGACGTTTCTACCTACAAGATCTGAAATGTGCTCGAATGCACCCGGGCGCCTATATAATGAGGCGTGCCGAGATGTACTTAGTCAGTCATTAATTAGCAGTTTTACCAGTGACCAACAAGCTAGTGCTGCTACTGCTTGCTGCGTACTGAAGCGGCCGACCACCGACCACCGACCGTCGGTTCCCCCGCGTCGCGTCCCGCTCTTTCTTAACCACACCGCTACAGGACCTACTCACCTACACCCGGCTCTGCACGGACTAAAATTACTATGAACTCTTCGGGATCACATCAGCGCCCTGGCCCCGGCTATCATTCCTGGCCAGCGCTGACCTCACGCGACTAGACCCTGCGGCATCGCTGTCGCTGGCCTGCATCTCCCGCTCATCTGCCGACAGGTCCATCGCACCCTCGGCTACCTCGTTCACACTGGAGTACCCGAAAAACACCACTTCTTCACAAAAATTCTAAGACCCTAAGGGAATGGACAGCATCCTCCTGGCTGTACTATTATAAATCCCATACTAATTTTCATAAATATGTCCAATGAAAAGAAGCGTACTTATTGTAAAAAAGATGTAACTCTTTCATCAAGAATTGTTCACGAAATATTGAATTAAAGTAAAAGAAAAGTAGTCGTATCATACAAAAAAATATATATATATATATACACCTCTTTTCCAATGTCAAGCTCAAAAACATATTTTTTCACAGAGACGAAACATATCATTGTTGTATCGGAATTTAACAATATTACCGGTGCAGGCCTTATTATGGTACAAAATATTGATTCAACATATATCTGAGTCTGATTATAAAAGGAAAGTGGAACATGAATATAATACAAGGTTTACAAAGAATGAAGGAATGCTTGTTCCAAAATATAATAATAAATACGGACGGCGAACCCTAGAGTTTAACGTGCCAAAAATGCTTAACATGTTACCCATTAATATAAAAAATTGCGATTCTACAAATAGATTGAGATATATGCTGAAACAATGGTTACTAAATAGAGATAGTTTATATTAATTTAGGTGTGTTAATTGTATAGTTATAGTAATAATATTATGTGTGTATGTATATAATTGATCATTAACATCCTGTTGACAAACTGCTTTATTGCAGTTTAACGGGATTGTAGCTTGAAAACCAATAAAAAAAAAGTAATAAACCATTTCATATAAAAAGTTTTTGGTTTGTAAGTAAACTATTTTTGGCTCGCAAAGTTATGCAACTTTCAAATGTGCGTTTAATAAAATTAAATAAGGCAAGATTTAATTAATTATGAAATCTTGACATCAATAGTCAGTTATTTTATTCCAATTCTAATCAAATATTTACAACTGATGGAAAAAAACGAATTTATATGGTCCGGGCATTGCTACTGTAGATTTTTGGGTTAAACGTGCAAAAAATAGTTAACTTTTTGGCAACATATAACAAATTAAGATTTTAAACTTGCAGTTAAGATTATGACCTAATGTAGTTAAATAACAATACCGAATACAGACAATAGAAACAAGGCTTGCCAATCCACAAATCAGTACAATATCGCTATTATTTGGCCCAGCGTTTCCAATCGCGATACTATGCTATCCGGGTATCATAAAGCTCAGAAGTGGGGTGAATTTGAGTTGCACGCCGCGCGTCGATAGATATTACGGGGACGTGATACTGATGGAAACAGGATGCGATGTAATGCAACAGCTACCGACTCACAGTGCGAGACCACCGCACGATTCACAGTGCGAGACAACCGAACACCGCGGCGCACAGTGCGAGACAACGAACGGTGAACATAGCAGCATCCCAAATAACCAAATTGGACAAAAATCGAAAAAATTAACTTTTTTAAAAACTATGAAAAAATGTATTTTCTCACACTATGTTCGCTACATAATGGCTATTTCTAGAACGCAACGCTTTGTCCTTCGATCAATGGGCTTTGAATGCAGTCGTTGTGGGATCTTCAAGAATTTCCAAATATATATATATATATATATATATTTTTTTTTAATTGCCGGCAACCCGGGCGTTTATTGTAATAACATGATCAATATTACAAACATGTAAGTGACCAGCCTCACTAGAAGATTTCTGTTCTGAGGCGGGTACATATATTTGCTTTCACATACACATACATTTATACAAATATAAATATCAATATATACATAGAGCATTCCATATATAGTTACATAAAAACAGGAATTTTGTAGGAACATTACATTTACAAAATGGTAGCGTCTAAATCTCATAATAATAACATATCAAAAATAGTTTAAACAAGAGTATTAGGTATTGATAAACTAGGCATGCGAAAAACATAAGCAGTTTTAATAAGAAAGAGAAATCACTATAAATGTAAATAACACATGTATGTAAATAAGGAATGAGAATTAGACTAAGAAGGGATTGCTAGAAACTTGCTGATGCATGCCCTTTTTTGTGTAGTAACCATGTGTTGAAATGTTTAAGTAAACTGTTTGGGTGTTTATGAGTTTTGCAGTAAGTGGTTTCTTTTAGGAAGGTGTTGAAGATGTAAGGTGCTAAGAAGGATTCGTGCTTTTTGGCAAAGGTTGAATTAGTTTCACTTAGCTTTTGAGTTACAGCTTTACTAATAAAAAAAACACTTCCAAACCAGTGTTTTAGTTACACATTGTATGAAGAATTTACAAGTTTAGATTTGATTTGGTACCTACTGATAAATTTTTGTTTTTTTTCTTCTCTTTTAATATCGCATTTAGCATCTGACAACGTCTCCACGCATGCGCATTTGGGTTTATTTTTCCCGCAGGATGCATAACATTCGTATAATTCAATATATTTACAAATTAAACGCGGGTTTTAAATTGAATTTTAAAGTCTAAGTTTTATAAGAATTTCACGAAGGTGATTTTTAAATGCCTTATGCATATATCGGTAAACATGTAACCGGTAAATAAACATTTTTAGATGCATTATAAATGACTTATTAAAATGAAAAAAAAAAAATGAAAAACAACTTCAATTAAAAAATAAATAAATCATTGTATGAATAAGATAAAAGGTGAAGTGACAGCTTTCTTGCAAATTTGTTAAATAAAAGGATTGAGTGTTTTGAATTGTGTATTCCTCAAAACTTTTCAACGTTTTGATTAAAAATGTTTGTGGCAAACTTTATTGAAATATGATTAAAATATTTCAAGTTATGAATTTTTAAATTATAAACATCAAAGTATTTTTAAAATACAAAAATCTAAAGGGTAATTTTAACTAGTTTCGAAAATGGTAATTTTTAAAATAAGAAAAATATAGTTCATTTAAAATATCTTATAAAAATTCTGAAATTCGATGAGAAATTATTATTATTAACAATTAACACAGCAGATAAACAACATTCTTTGGTTGTGTAAACAATATACGTCTTTCCACAAAATATTTGATGTTATGTTTCTATTAGTAAGATTTTCACGTACACGGTTATCTATCAATTGTTTAAAATATTCACGACGTTTATTGGTAAGGCTGTTGGCGTTTAGTAGTTTTCTAAAATTAATCATTAGGTCGTGAATGCATAAGGTATTTTTTGAAGTTCTCAATTGGTTTGAATGTGTTCTATAAGCATGAAAAATTAAATGATTTTTAGTTCAAGCATTCAAACACAGGTTTTGAAGTCAGTTTTCAATGCTTTGTCGAATAAAACTTCCAGTGAAAATATTAAATTTAGCTATTATTTACAAGGAAACTCTTGATGCACCATTTTTTTTTACTTTTAAAAGCTAAAAGATTATTAAAAAAAACTTTATTTGTGAGTTTTGCAAGCATTTACCAGTATTAAGTTACTTTTTATTACGAATTCTTTACACTTTCTTTGTTTAAAAAAAGCATCAAGTCATTCTGATTCTTGATGTGCCCCGACCCATGTAGGTATTTGGTTCGCAAAAAATTACCATCTACCCAACATTGATTACCAATCAATTAAAACATCATAAGGTCCACAAAATTAGCTTGTTTGCTCACATTGCGGGACAGCCGCGGCTCACAGACCGAGATAGCAGCACGGCTAGCAGTGCACGCTGCGGGTGAGGTTTAATTTGGCAAAGCTCACGTTGCGCCCGTATTATATGCCACAGCGCACAAAGTACAATCTAGAGCACATATAACTTTTCTGCGGCTGATTGTGGTCGCGGCGCGAACTAATAAAGCACACTTCGATACGTGTCGTATTGCGCTTTTAATGCTCACATTACTACTGAAATTGCACAAAATAATTCAACACGAAAATCAAGTACGAGGAACGTGTTAAATTAAATTATACCAAGAAATTCAATTCAAAATATTAATAAATAGATTAAAAAAGGCCCAGTTATGGGAACGGGGCGCTGAGTATCATGTGATACAATCGTGCTCGCATTGGGCTCTTGTAAATGGCGGCATGATTATTTATTTATTTAAAATGATGATGAAAGTTATTAAAAAAAATGAAGACAAAACAAAAAAAAAACGGTATGCGCTGCTAAAATGTTTAATCAGGAGACATCAATATTTCAATAGAGGAATATTAAAAAAAAACATCAGCTTACAAGGCATACGAGTTGCCAATGGTGTGTAATATATTTATGACCGAATTGTAGCCTGAAACCGTAGTAAAATTGCTACAATAATACATACTAGAGAATCTCAATCTAATCGTAGGAATATGAAAGTGAATCAACATTAAAATATCAGGGCTATCCAACTGATAATTTACAATGTTACAAAAATTTAAGTTTAAAATTTTTTCTTAAGTCACTTAACTTCAAAATCTATTGATTGTAAAGGAATTCCAAGTCTAAAATTAATATTTCAAATGTTAATTTTTAGATAAAAAAATATGTTATCAGAGCCCAAAACATCTACATTTTGAACTCTAAATTAGCTCTGAAATCGCTGGTTATAGTCTGTCAGGTACGTCCTGATCAGTGGCGGCTAGCTACGCAGTTGGAACAACGCACTTCCAAAATTTCGGTTAATATAAAAATTATATTCATCAACCAATCACCGATCAATATCACCGTGAATGATATCGATTTCCAACTCCTCGGTGTCTTAAAATATTTTTTTTGGCTCCGGACTTCAAGTAAATATCCGAGGCTCACTTTCAAAGCCAAGATCTATGACAGCGGACGTCCCCCAAGGATCCCTGTTTTTCATCACCCTCTTCAATATCTAAACACATGATATTACGCTCACGGATAACCAACATTCTTCTAAAGCCTTGTACGATGACGACACCATCATTATGGTTTGATACAGTTCGCTTGCAACACAACATAAACAGACTCGAAGACTTGTATAACGAATGGCGTATCAAAGTGAACCCTTACAAGAGCTCTTCTCACTAAAAAAGGTTCGTAGCGCTCCTATGTACGGCCAAGCCATACCTTGGCAAAACAGCGTCAAATATCTTGGAGTCACACTCGACAAAAAACTGACTTGGCAGACACACATCAAACATATAGATAAAAAAAACGTAGCTGCAGCCCTGTACCCGCACTACATTACAAGAGTTAAACATCACAAAACGAAATTCTCATTTACTAATCAAAATTACGACCCATCACGATCTACGCCGCACCAATTTGGGCCATAGGCAACACACAGATTAAAAACAATTCAAAATGACTTGCTTAGAAGATTCAACAAAAGTCCTTGGATCTTCCGAAACAGCAGTATTAGTTCAGGCACAAAAATCCATTCACTTAAAAAATACATAGTAGACCTAGCCAAATCATTTTTCTATAAACTTGCTTCTAATCCGAGCCCAAGCATCTCATACCTCGGACAGTCCCGATGACAACTCCCTCTACCGCCTACCCATATCCACCCTTCACACCCCTTGATGCGCGGGCTAATTTAAAAAAAAAATGTGTACCTGAATGGTGATAAAAAATGCATAAATTATGGTATTCAGTTTATCATATATACATTTATATATTTATTTTCTGTTTTTACCACATAATGGAATAAAAAAAAACAAACAACAGAATTTTACAAGAAAAATATAATTAACGCCCTTCATCTTGCTCATCTTGTGCATCGGGTATAAAAAATCAGGTGACATTACTACAGTTTGCAAGACAAATGGGTTAAGTTCTCGCTGGAACTTGCTAAAAAACCAATATATACTACACCCTGTTTTAACTTTTATTTTTATTTTTATTATTTATACCCACTAAACTGCCAAAGAAGTTTGTCAGCAGGAAAATTAGTTAATAAATTTAAAAATAAATATTTTTTCAATTGTTACTCTTCTAACTCGTTCTAACAGAACACAGCACATTAATGGATATTGGTACTATTTACATGTACCTTTCATTTATTATTACAATAAGTATTAAATATTTTTGGTTACATTTACGGTTTTATTTTTCTACGTTTTTCATGAATGTATTTTTACAAGCTTGATGTTTTTTTTATGTATATGTTACACTGTTAGCTGAAAAACAGAAAATTCTATGTGATAAACCATTTGGGCTTATTGTAATTCATACAATAAATATGTTTTGAATTTGAATAGAACACAATAATGTTATTTCCCGCATAAAAATAGCTGTATTGAATTTCGGTTTGTTAATACCGATTGAACTGTGTACATTGTAACAGACTGCCATTTTCCAGGGTTTTCTGAAGCAATGTTCGGTATTTGCTCTGGCTATACAAATTAATGTAGTGTACACTGTCGAGTTGTACAGTTGCGGGACGGAAGCAAACGTTCGGCTCAGTTGATGCGCGGACTTCGCCCGAGGCCAGCAGCGTTTAGGGCGGAAATTCCACCCGAGCCTTTATTTGGCATCCAGCGGCCAGCGGGCAAACAGCCGCGGCAAGTCTAGAAACAATGTTGACGCAAATGAAGCTGAATTAATTAAATCATTAAACGCTCGGATCGGTTTATGATACCGTCCCACATTTAGAACCAATTTGGATTGCATTTTAGATCGGTTTGTGGAGAATTGAATAAATTCTAGGAGACTTGAATTGAATGGATTCTAGGTTAGGCAGAGAGGACGGAGGTCAAGAAACTCGGCCTTGGCATACATTTCTTGGCTCATTGACATTCAAATATACTCTTTTATTATTCTAACTTTTGCATGGCCCAACGCAGGTATCGTAGCATGTCTTTCTTAGGCACCCCCAACTTCTTCTGTCAAATATTCTCGTTACACTCCTTTCTTCGTTCATTCGCTCTACATGGTCAAACCATCTGAGCATCCTTTTCTTAATCTTACTCATCATAATGCTTACACCGGCCTCGCATTATTTTCTAGGAACCAAACTTTCAAAATAACATCGTAAATAATAGCAATAATTTGCATAGGTAAATTTGGACCAAACACATGACATGTCTAACTAAGTAACTATTATTCATCAAGTCGTTTCTCTGCAGGAATAGGCAGAGATATTCCATATAAAATATTTATTTATTTATTTAAGCGCCCACATTAATATTTAGACATTTGAGGTTCTCGAGGTTAATTTAGTACTAATAGAAATTAGAAATCCACCACCTCTACTTTTTGTTGCTGGTATTAGTATCACGGTCCATTCGATAAGAGTCATGGAAGTGAAACCCTATCTCGCCATTTTTGATATCAGGGGTCAAACATGTTTCAGTAAAGCAATAAACATTATATTCTAAAGTCGGTAGTTTCATTCCTTTATCATTTAGTTTCGTTTTACGTCCTCTCACACTTTTAAATTAAATAATGACATTTCATTTTTTGGATAGTTTTATGGACGTGTTGAGGCGACAATTTTTCACGAGTTGTTAAAATATTTTGTGATCAGGTTATTTTCTCATTTTTCTGCTTTTTTCCATTTCATTCCAGACTTCAGATAGCTGTTGTTCAACATTTAGCAAGTTTTTTTATTTGAATATTAATTATACCTACATTTGTTTGCAATTTTATTTGCACCAACCTAATGTACATTCAATTCTTGAGGGTTGACGGAACTATCAATATCATTATTTAATTGCTGGTTGCTGTCGAGTCTGAATAATTTCTTGAATATTAAACAGTTTTATATTTTTTAAAGTGATAAATGTATCTAAAACATTTGGATTATATTGATATTGTTTATTAATAATAATAATGATGGGATTATTTAAATGGCACCGTTATCGTGGGAATATAACCCCAACGACGTTTTACAAATTTTTAACCTATATCTTATCATTTAGACATATAACTAACATTTTACAGCTAAGGTTTATTAACAGTAACTTACATCTAATATTGATTACTAGTGGCTTACAAGTAAGAATTCTATCTAGCGACTAAGTACTGCTACTTATAACTAGTGACCTAAAAGCAATCATAAAGCTAGTGACTTACGTCTAAGACTATTAAATGTATTTATGACCAAGTCGGTCTTACAACTCTGCTATAAGACTAACTAAGAAAAATAGTAACTAAATAAGCATCACAACATTTTTCTATATTTTTTAGAGGTATCTACCTATAGAGAGGATGGAATTCCCACAAACTTTTTTAGCCAATACTTATAACTTCTTTCGGTTTAATGTACATACTCTTTGGTTACCCAACTTGAGTACCCGATTTACTTGATCGTGTCATGTTTTCCTGGAGCCTACCTGACACATTCTTCGATTCTCTTACGCGTCATGTATTCTACTGACATTAATTTATCCATGTATCTGCTCTCCGTGTCCACACCATCTAAGCGTTCCTATCATAATATTGTTCGATCTTTTGGGCATTTATCGATCTTTGATCTATCTAAACCAAAAACAATATTTTGCAGCCAATATTTTGTCAGAGAGTCATACCTCTCCAAGAAAACTGAAATAATATTGGTACGGGATAAATTTATACAGCGTTAATTCATTAATCAATTAGAGGCATGTACCAGAGCGGTCTTGCGGGCACCCGGGGCACTAAGTGGGCCGCGGCTGAAAGATGTAGACCCTCGGGTTTAATGGACGCGTTAATGCTGCCCCTGCGTTTACGCTGTATCTCAATAATATAAAACTTATTATCATTTTCGACGAAAATACAAAGTTTATGAAGTTATGGCGGTGACGATATTCAATCACTGACAACTACCGGAGCGGTAGATGAATAATAACGAAGTAGAAAAATACACCGTTGAATAATCAATCCTTAATACATACTATGGGAAGCCGATTAGTGCAACAAAAGCTTAGCAAGAAAAACTTCGAATAGAGTTATGAATCGATTTCGAATGAATTGTGGGTTGGGCTTTTGTTGAATTAAATAACTCATATTTCTCAGGGAGGGACGAAGAGTTGTTAATCATGATATATAAAAATCGCACTGGAACATCAGATTCTAAGGGTATTTCAATGAAAGGTGCTCAGAAGAACTACCAGAACCATCAATCCGATGGATCGCGTAGTGGAGATGCGCAACGGAAAATCACGCCAAACGCGTGCTTTACAATTGTACACGTTGATATTACCTGCCAGACAACATGTGGTGTTTTCATCTTGATATCCAAAATTTGAAAATACTCCCAATAACGTCGAATTTTTATAATTATGTGGCACATTATACAATTAACAATTCTCTTAATTACTTTAATAATCAGAAGTTTTAACAACTTGGTGGCAATTTTTTGCACTGCATTTCCCTATTACCTTAATGTTGGTTGCTTTATAAACTATTTTTAATATTCATAAATTTTTGAAAATTATTATAATTTAACGCAAACGCCTAATTATAGTCAATTTGTATAACACCATATTCCGAGCTTATCAGTTTATTTATATCAATTATTGCGCACGTGACAAATGAGATGAGCCATTGCCGATGGTAAAAGGGAAAATACTCCACTGAAATTAGGAAGAAAACGAATAAATTTTTCCTAAGTGGGACAATTTACATTTGGATATCTTTATTCATAAAGCCGGTTGTCCCAAAATGATTTAAATTTTTTATGAATATTTACCAAAATTAAGTGATACATTTCCTTTAGGGACTAGGTTTTAATAAAGTTAGAAAATATTACAATTTCATTTATACTACAATACCAATGCATGCAGTTTAGAATTTTTTGTTGACATTAATAATTATTACGTGCTTTGAAGAACTGATCAAGTGATTCTCTTTGAAATGTTTTTTTTTAACCATGCGCGCATGACTTTAAAATTTATCTAAAGATGATGTATGTGAAGGAATAAAAAAAATAAAAAAAAAGTTACAGAAAAATGCAAATATCTATTTGAAGCATAAATCTTTTCGACGAGGACATTTTTTATGTACGCCATACTTAAATTAACTGATTTCAAAATATTGCAGCTGCATAGAAAAAGCTCTTGTATATTTTTTTAAAGTATTCAAAACAGCAAACAAAAACTCTGATGGATCGAGATGCGTAGCCGTAGATGGCTTTAGTTCTTGTAGCTCATAGAGTTTATAGAGTTTTGCAAGAGATTTCTTTAAATAACAGGTCCATCCCTCCGTGTTCAGAACCGAGGTGGGCTAGCAGTTATGTTTCTAGCAACTGAGAAATTCTAAGAGCCTAAGAAAACAGGCCTTTAGTCTTCTGACTGACTAATCAACTTATAAGTTTAAATAAAACGCACATGTTTTTTTAAATAAGATTAGGTAAGGTATTTATTTCAGATCATTCAAAAATCATATTTATTTCATATCATTCAATCTATATGAATATGGCAAGCCATATTAAATAAACAGATACCATGCCTAACAGACTCCCAAGATGTACCAAGAGACAAGATCCAATCGTTCAAATACGTAGGAACCGAGAAAAGTGGCAACAGATTAATAAGATCTTCATCCAACAGTGAATAGGCAGTAACTGATGACGTCATCAAATTAACTCTTCAAAGGTCGCTCCAATCAAACTCTCCCAAGAAACTTTTCCCCGGTAAGCGAACTTTCCAATTTATTAACAACAACTGATTTTTCTAATTGAAAACTTCGGGCAAAACATGTTTTTGTTTAGACATTCTCGAAGTTTAATTAAAGTTTAAATTCCCGTTCAACTCTGCCGAAAGTTTGTGCCGTTTCGTAAAAATGTCTGAAAGTTTTTCGAAATATTTTAATCGACGGGCATCGGTAGATTGTAAAGTTTCATTCAATCACAAATTGTAATTATTTGTCGGGTGCGAGGCTCATTGGAATGACTGAGACCTTTGGGAAATGACAATACTGAAAGTAATTTGGGAAACAAAGAGGTCTGGCCTGGTGCATTGCGATTGCACGTTTTTCATACTACATGGAATGGGGTAGTGCGCTGTCAACCTTTAACTAGGTAAATGTATTGAAATTGAATGAAAGAAGGGGACAGCAATTTGCAAATAAGCCTTGGTACTTCTGATGCTGCTTGCTTGATGACTTCTTCAACAAGACCATGCTTAGTCGCAATATCGTATGCGAATCAGTTTGTGGACTTATTGTAGATTGTAATCAATATTTGATACAACTATTGGGGCAACTGTGATTAACAATTAAAATTGGAAAAGGATTCTGACTTACCCTTGATCTTTTCGATCGAAATCATGGCCTTGAGAGACAATGCTGGTTATAACTGCACAAGCTTCCGTAATAGACTCAAATTAAATCCACTTGAAGGGATATGTTCACTGCACCAGTTTTATTAACAGACTGGTAAAGTCTAATTAAATTGTTGCAATGACACTGAATGTAACTACTCCATACTGTCAGACAGGGACAGTAAATTGGGTAATTGGTAATTGGGTGGAGGAATGCAGGAACATGTGGTAAAGGGAGACTAAACACCGTTGAATACTAGGGAACAGAAAAAGCTGAGTTAGCTAGGCGCATATGAGTATTAATTGCGCTAATTGATTTGATTGTTGTTTTGTAATCGGTTTCATATTAGATCGAGCGTCGTATTCAGATGTTTCGAGTCAACCAACACGTTAATATTTTTTTGAAAATTTGTAATTATATCATTAGCCGCTAATTTAAAGTGAAAATAAACGACGGTTTGTGGTAGGACCTCTGATGGCAATATATTTAAAACAGAACATCCTTGTGTTGTAGCTATAAAAACTATCAAACGATGAAACAGAGTGTCAGGCAATTTGCATTGCTCTTTTTTACGAATATATTTTTCTTTGTTTTGATTAAACACATAAAACTTCTTCAAAGACAGCAAACTTATTATGAGGCAACATTTTAACTTAAAATACTCAACACTTAATATTAAGCACTTTTACTCCTTACTGCTAAAGGTCTTTTAAATTTTGCACAACTGATAAACATCCATTTACTCTACATTAATGGTTATCTACCAGTCATGTAAAATTTAAAACATGTTTATTAGGTATATGCTCCAAGTGTTTAAAAACAACAACATACGTAAGCAAAGCTCACTTTTGAGAGTAAATTCCAAATACACCTAAAATACATAGTCGGCGATCCCCGAGGGGGAGGGGTAATATGGCGTAATTTACAATGAGAACAAATGTAGATGTTCATTCAAAAAGAACATCGATAAATCATCGGAATGATGATTTCAATTTTTTTGAATTTATCCCTATTGTAAATAAAACCCTATAATATTTTTCTCTCTGTCCACCCATCCTTCTCCCTGTACATCTCTAAGTCTATATTTGTAATTTAGTTTAAGTAAACCCTGAAGAAACGAACTTTGCCTACGAAACACGTCGTTTGTTTAAAAAATAAAAGTGATTAAACTAAGTGTTAATTATTTTGAAATATAAAAATAATACTGATATAGATTACTCTTCGTCCTGTGTTATAGAATTGTTCAGTGAGAAAAAAATATTGTAATCTACCGGGAAAAAATATCATCCATTGTATTGTGGAAGGTCTAACACTCTGAAAGTAAAAAAGTGGAGTGAAAAGTTTCTGCATTTGGAAGCATTATAATAAAGCGAATATAGTATTTGACGGACGTTCCTTGCTAAAAAGATATTGAATATATCTCTTCGTAGAATCAGACAGGCTGTTAATCCTTTATGTAAGCATGAAAGATTTATTATTATTCAAGATGTGTGGATCTTTCTACATATTTTATATCTAGTTTATCGGGGTGTGGCATCTTCAGCATTTACGCATTGACCTTTCTACATTGGTCAGATTGCCAACCCTGGAATTTATTGGGTCACATTGGTTGCTAAACCTGCGATCCAATCGCAAAACCTGGGTGAAAATCGGAGCAACAAATGATTCCTTATTCAACAGCCCAGAGCATTGGGCATTCTTTTGGCTGGGGACCGACGAATCCGCTCGATAATTTCGCTATCATATTTTATTTAAAATCTGGTGCATTAATCGTGGATAATCCAAATACATCTTACGATTCTGGATTTTGACTGACTTTAGTATTGGGGACAACATTCACAAGGTAATTTTAAAACTATCAAGAAGAATATTTGTGGAAATCAAGCTGAGATGATTTACTGCGGAAAAGTTGTGTCTTCAACTATCTACGATTCATGCATCCAACGGTATCAAACCGTTCTACAACTAAGCAAGCCCCTTTTTGCCAGACAGACATGCAATATTTTTCAGTATAAATATTAAATGCGTAACGCTTTTTTTCATTCTGTTTACAAAAACCCCATCCTTTACAGATGAATGCTAATATTTTTAATTAGAGTATTCATTGCTTTATTTTTTAGCTAACCTTGATAAAGTACTCAGAACATTAGTTTGAATTTACCATATTAATTTTATTTAAAATTGTTGCTTCCTAATCCCACGGTAACAAGGCGTTTTAACCCAATTTAAAACCTTTGATGTCAATGTTTGATTTGAATTATCCAAAAATCATTAATAGGTTACTCACTCGAACGAAACCACAAGACTTGTAATACCTCATAATCAAATGGTTTACTTTCAAAACAAGTGTCATTTACGTCGTATTGTCCTTTTTCCAAAACAATGTAAAGTCCTTTATTCTCTGTTACGCCCTCGATGTTGACAAGAATTAATCGTTGTGTAACTGTCAAGCGTACTAATATTAAGCTTGTTGTACACGTGCACAAACAATGAGCCTACAAATAATAATGTTGGTGACAGATAGAAGATAGTAAACGTAAGAAAATCACAACGATGGAAAGATAACACGATCTCGAGAAATGGAATTTGCCCGGTTAGGTTACAAGCCTTTACGGAAGATTCGCTAAATTAACCAATTATGGTCCATTCAAATTGTGTTTAATTTCCTTGAATAGAAATTGCGGCATTAGTTTTGAAATTTTGGAGTTGGCTTCCAAGGGACGTCTCTATCTAACATTTCTATCTGAGATTCGTTCTTTTGAAATTTTTACCTAAGAACATCAAATGTTTTTGATTGGACTTTCCTGGCTCTCATTGAATATGCTTTTATTCAAGCAAAATAGGTCAATGTTGAAATCAAATCTGCTTTGCCTACAGTTTCAACTGACAGTTAAGTCGATGGTTTTACGAATTATTTATCAAACGGAGCCTTTTCAGAAATAGAAGCATCTATTAAAGCGCTGTTTTAATATTCAAATCCCAAAAACGCTATCCAAAACATTTCAATAGCCTCTACAAAACAGGAAAACGTCCTACGATTTGTTGTCACGTTGAAATGTTGGGACTGAAATAATTATTTAGAAATGCCCTGTTTTGTTATCTTATACAAGTATTGCGAAATCTATAATTCAATCAAAGTTGCTTTTTTGTAGCATTATCATATTCTGCGTAAAGCATAGAGACATTTTCAGAGCCAAATGAAACTGCAATAATTGATCGCTTAGAAATATTATGGATTCTTTTATTAAATACTTTGTGTAAACTTTAACAGAATTTTTAAAAGCCCAAAAAATAAAGTATGAGCCTTTAAAAACTGCAAAATCTCCAACTCACTAAACACTTTTCAGGTACGGTATAATATGACAAATTATGTTCCTTATAAAATAATTGGAAATATTTTATAATTTATGTCTAAACTTCACAAAATAAAATAAACTGCGATGTTTTAAAGCATAAATTAATTAAAACGGGTCCGCGAAAGGACTGAGTGATTAAAATTGACCCGCCAAATTTTGAATGTTCCACACCACGGTGCATCGCCTTAGTGTTATGATCAGTAAATTTTAATACTGATGCAAAATACTGACGGGTGTAACGGCAGGATAAGTTAATTAAAAGCATACGTGTAACGAACGTACACAACTGACGTCTTATACGAGAGAGACAGCTCGAAAAGGGGAAAACAATTAAAAAATTAAGGTACATTGTAAGAGTGTGCAAAGTTGTCTAATTTTTCTTCATCATCACCAGTCATCTGAGATAATATATTGTGTTAATTTCAGCCTATTGACTAATACTCGTATATTGCCATCACAACATAATAGTAAGATCCCAATGAAACAGACCACCATATTGAAATACCACCATAAAGCATAAAACTGAGTATATTTGTAACTTACCATTAACCATCATTTTGAAGGTCTTGTTGTGTGAGCCGGCCTCCGCCTCTTGACTGCAGGCCCAGTCACCCCTGTCGACCAGGTGGATGTGCTCGAAGATCAGGGCCTGCGCCCCCTTGGCCAGGCCCTCGCGGCGCTCCGTGTGCACACGCCCCCGGGTCTCGGGGACCACCACTCCCTTGGGGCTGGTCCATTTCACCTGGGACACGGAGATAAGAATCAATATAATTCAATTGACGGAAAATGTGACAATAATCATTATCAACTTTGACGGCCGGCATAGTCCAGTGGTAACGCATTGGACTGCCATTCCGGAGGTCGCGGGTTCGAACCGGGCGTGCGCAAATAAATTTTATTTGATTAATTTGTGTTATTTCACAATAAATTAATTAAAATAATATATAGTATATTTGCGGCACGTTCCAGAGTGGAAGAAACTACCAGTATCGCCCTGGTGTAAGACCACCATTCAGAATTGAAACGTTGCTCCAAATAGCTTTAGCCGTGTTTATTGACTAGATCTGAATAGCCAGGTACTTCCCCACCTTCCTCTTTCCTTTCCCCACTTACCTTCAGCCTCACAAAATCCCCCAATTGGGGATGCCATAGTCTCACTGGCTCCAGACGGGAGCAGTTGGGACTCTTGTGAGGTATTCACTATAAAAAAAATAAAAAAAAACTCGTATTTCTGTATGATCTAGTGTCCGTTTAGCTTGTAGGCTACGATAGACAAAGGCAATAGATTTTATAAGAAATAGTGTTTAATTTTTTAAGAGATTTTGGCACAATTAATCAAATATATAAATTTATAATGACTCTTGTGGCTTGTTAAGTAACGCATTTTTTAACAATATTATTTTATACATTTCAACGAAAAATATATTGAAAAAAAAATAGATTTTAAAACTTTTTAGAGAAATAATTAATATCTATGACATACATATTCATTAAATATAATGACGATTTCTATCGAATATGCTCCCTACATGGCTTTGATTTTAAACTTTTTATTTGTCTCATTGCAAAACGTTACTAAAAATACGATAGAAATAAACTGTTGACACTTTTCGATATCTGAACACGAAAATAAATTCTTAAATTTTATTGAATTTATCGAAAAACATACCTTCAAAGTATTTAATTTGTTTTGATTAATTAATTTTCTGAATGCTTCACTGGGTACCTTAGATTTCATTTATGTATGAAGAGAAGAAATTTCAAATAGGCAGAGGCAGACCGGCCCAGCTTACCTAGGATGTTTTGTGCCGTTAAAAGTTTTTCCTACCATGACGGGAAAAACTTATGGGTATCTAACAATATCCAAACTCTAGTCTATGTAAGAGTTATTGACTGCATTATGTATGTCAATATTATTAAAACCCCCTTCTAATCTCGTTTATAAAGCTTACATTACCACGAATTCTTTTTGATTTCCACATTCCTAGCATAATATATAATGGTCGTTCATAATACGTATCTACATACTCAGAGGTAGAGAAAAGTGAAAATGATCATTTAGTATTTTTATATGTCATGAACAGTGTGGAACATAAAAGTGTTAAGATGATAATTTCGGATTTTGTTATGGAATGAAGAGTATGGAACCTAAAAATGTTGATATCATAATTTAGGGCTTTGTTATGGCATTAGAATTTCAGAATACAAAAATGTTGAAGTGTGGAAAAAAAAATGATAGCTTTCCAGTCCACCCCTGATGTCGGAAAATTCATTCAGTTACCATCCTTTTAGTTACTGAGGAGAAAGGTAGGACCAAAGAAAGCTATATTTCAGATCTAGCTACTGAACTTCTCTAAGAAACGGTCATTATCATTCTGAATTAAAGACAGACATCACCACAGTTCTCATTTCTACTACGGTTCCTTTGATATTTTACCTTCCTTTACTATTGCGGTTGGATCCAATCTTGTATAAGAGACGTTAATTACATTGTCATTCAGCCTGGAAATGGGAACCAACCCAACAATCTTGCGAATTCTGAAGATTTCTGCAAGAAAAATGCCGACTTACGGCAAAAATGTTTGAATTATTTGTGTATGGCTTCTAATCAAACTTGTTTTTATTAGTTCTCCTCCGAGTTGGCTCTGCTGACGATGCTATTATTGAAAAATGTTGAACAATGATAGAACATTATGGGTTAATTTGTAAGTGATTCATTCTCCAATAACTTTTACCTTTAAGATAGGCTAACTGATGCTTTTACCCAAATTCCAAATACGCCTTAATGGCCAAGGGTCTTTTATAAGCACTTTGTTTTTGTTCTCACAGACAATGAAAAGTCGTCGTCCAAGAGAGTACATAGGCACTTATGGGGATTTATGTATGGGTGTCATTGGAAAATTAACAATACTTTAAAAAGGCCAGTCTAACGTCTTTTTTTATGTGAAGAGAGATATTTTTAGAGTATCTTTTACTGTGGAACGTGCCGCAAGTATATTATTTTAAATGAGTGAAATTACACAAATAATAAAATAAAATTTACTTGCGCACGCTGGGATTTGAATCCGCAACCTCCAGCTTGCTAGTCGAGTGCACGGAGGCCGTCATTGAAGAAAAACGCTTACTTAATTATTATTCTAATCAAATGAAATTTATTTTAAAAAAGTAAAATGTTTTTTTCAGAAAACTCAATTTGGCACCACATACATTAAACGCATCGAGATTTTAATAATGACATGAACTGAAATATAGTTCGCATACTATGTTAACTCTAAACACAATTTAATAGATATTTGACTGATCGTAGCGAAATCATGTTTTAACTGGACCTTTGGCATTGTATTTGTCTGTAAATTTATTCGTTATGATTGCTGGGTTGGATAATAACATTTTTGTACCTCCAGTGTTCGCATGATCGTGGCTTCTACTACAAGCTGTTAAATGGGAATAATCAATATTATTGTACATACCGACCTGAAGAAAGTTTGATAAAAGAATTGTCACTAAGATGGTGACATTTTTTGGATACATTGTATAGTTCCTTATTTAAAATAAATAAAATATTTTTGGGATATAGATAAATAGGTAGGTATTTAAGTACTTACATATAAACATATATCATTGTAGAAATGTATTATATGGTGACCGGATAACTCATCAAAATGATAATTCATCACATCTTTAAAAAGTTATATAAAGTCATGGAAAATGATGAAACAAAAACTTTATTAACTGGGTTACAATATTTAATACAATAGTTATTTAGGTTACGTTAAAATTATTATTTTTTTCATCGTTTTTAATGACTTTATATCACTTTTTAAAAGTGTGTTTAATAGTCACTGGTAGGAGTTTAATTTTATTGTCTGTAAATTTGGCCGGTTTGGGTACTGCCGCCCCGGGAACCATTCATTATATAAAAAACGGTAACCGGATAAATCATCAAAATAATAATTCATCACATCTTTAAAAAGTTATATAAAGTCATGGAAAGTGATGAAAAAAAATATTTATTATTTTTATAAGCAATAATTATTAGCCTGAAACACTCATCCACATTGAAAAATCTCCTGATAAAAGATACATGACGCCAACGGGACTTGAACCCGTGTCCTTTCGATTTCCGGTCGACAGCTCTGACCACTGAGCTATGGCGGCTTATCTCTTATCCGCGAAAGAATTCAATATATACTAGTGTTTCATTCAAGAATTACTGCTTGTTTAATTTTTTCACCTGAAACAACCAACTTTATTTTATATGAGAAAGGCATTGTAAGTGCTAACTCTCTCACTAGATGGCGTCGAGACAAATTGTCTACATTTTTTGGTGAAGATACTAGAACTTGTCAAATATTAATTATTATTTTTTTGGTAAACTAACGTTTAAGACAAGATTTTTTATGCATAGCACAAAGGGTAACAATTATTTTTATAAGCAATAATTATTAGCCTGAAACACTCATCCACATTGAAAAATATCCTGATAAAAAAAAACATGACGCCAACGGGACTTGAACCCTTTGAAATTGTTACCCTTTGTGCTATGCATAAAAAATCTTGTCTTAAACATTAGTTTACCAAAAAAAAAATAATAATTAAAATCTTTATTAACTGGGTTAACTGGGTTAAGTAGGTTAGGTTAGGTTAAAAAAAAAAATTTCACCGTTTTTAATGACTTTATATCACTTTTCAAACGTGTGTTGAATAGTCACTGTGTTGAGTTATCATAGAACCATGTTCAGGATGCGCCTGTCCAATAAATGCGTGGCATGCCAGGTCAGGAGAGGCTGCTTTGGGGAGACCCTTAAACCTCTTCAACTAATAACAAGTCTCCTGGCCCATCACCTTGTGCCGCAGTAGGAGGGTTATATTCTTATGAATGAAATTATTTTCCTCAGGGCCTCCTGAGTATGGTTCATATAAATAAAAATAATACCGTCCCATAAAATTTTATATCAGATGCACTCATCAGTTTTATCGGCAAGCAAAAAATGAAATATGCTTTTATTAAAACATATAGATTTTTTAAAAGTGTTTGCTGTGGCAAGAGCGATGGCGAATCTGATTATTTCCAACGTAAGGGTCTACGCGCTACTGAACCGGCATAGAATATATTGTTGCCTTGTAATGGAAATATGATATTCAATTCATCCCTATCCTCGAGCAAAAGAGCTGTCACAACCCTTTATCCATACGATGGAAAATGTGGGCAAATATCATGTTATACTAATAAACATTATAGGAACAAGTACATTGATGGAATCAAGGTAATAATTTTGAAATTTAGGCCACAAGTTCTGTTATTAGAAAGGTGGTTTTATTCCAGTTATGTAACAAAATATTTCATTGTTTTCCTATCATATTGATTGAGTGTTTTTGTTTTCAAAATAATATAATAATAATGCTTGTCCATAAAATGATTATCATTAAACTAGGTGAGAGCCCTTCAACAATTTAGGGGTAGAATTAGTGAGTTTGTGCAATTTTCATTATTTTTATTTTAATTACACAGAGGAGGCTCTGTGAAAATAATTAGATGCCTATGTATTCTTTGGAGATGCTGTGTGAAGAGTTTTTTGAGGAGTGGAAGGAGAGAATATGAGAGTTGGAGGGAGGTTTTTAAATCTATTTAATATCGATGGTTTAAATACACCACAAAAATGATTGCACGTCACAGTTAAATATAAGAATAAGAAAATACTAAAAGTAATAAACAAAAATACAATTAGTACGGACGACGATATCAGAAAGTATAAAATGATTGCTAGATATTGAAGGATATAAAAGTAATTGAAAACAGACCCATTCTCATGTTACAAAAATGTCAACATTGTACGCGCCCTTGAGATGATTTTGCACAAAAACGGCGCTATACAAATCATCCAACTATTATTATCATAAATCTTAAGCGTGCGTTTCTTGACTACGCACCGGTGATAAATAATAAATAATAATAATAATACCTAAAGTAATCAATTTCGGAATATATTTGAATAGTTCCTCGGGGCATCTTCCATTGAAATACCGGTAGAACAAGGGCAGCATTTCCGCCACCTGTGCTTTTTAAAAATATAATCCGTTTGTAAAGAAACGTTCCAGACCAGGGGTGGATGTCAAATTAAACAGTTTTTTAACGTTATAAAGCTGGGATCTTCAAAAAGACATTGTTTTGAAAAAATAAATTTGAGCAAAAGCCTCGAAATAATAATATATTCAATCGTTTGGGTTACAAAGATTCAAAAGGGTTAAAACGTTACTATTTAATTTAAAATTTACTGTAAAATCGTTTTTAATCCATTCAGTATATTTTTGATACGTCTTGAGGTACATATATAATAAATAATTTTAATTTTAATGATGATTAATGATGACCTGTCTCGTTTATTCAATATGTGCCTTAATCAAAATTATTTCCAGTATAACAACTGCGTCTTCCAACAGAGCCAAGGGCTACCTATGGGAGCTCCTACTAGCCCACTGTTGGCAGATATTTTTATGAATAACTTAGAAAATAAGATTTTTAATTGTAAGTCATCACTCTTAAATAATGTTCTCACTTGGAAACGATATGTAGACGATATTTTTTGTATCTGGACGGGAACAGAGCGGCAACTAACTAAATTCCTTCTTCTTATAAATTCATTTCATAAAAAAATTCAATTCACTGTAGAGGTAGGCAGTAATGCATCGATTAATTTTCTAGATTTAACACTAACTTCAATAAATAATACAATTGAATTTAACATCTATCGTAAACCGACATTCACGGATATAACTATACATAACACGTCAAACCACCCGATATCACACAAACATTCTGCCTATCATTCAATGGTACACCGCTTAGTAAAAATCCCACTATCAGCTGTTAATTTCGAAATTGAACTGTCAAAAATAAAACAAATTGCTCTAAATAATGGTTACTCGACACACTTAATTGATAAAATCCTGAATAAGAAACTTAAACTCATTTCGACGAATACATTTTTATTTGGTACACCTGAAACTAATAATAAAATCATAAATCCCTTTCAATGGCGTAAAATCTTATACATATCCAATTTTTCTTCACTTAGTACAAAAAATTTGCCTACCCACATTAAACCCGCGTTCTATACTGATAACAACTTGGGAAAATTACTTAAAAATACTAAAGATAAAGATCACAAATTTAGCCACTCAGGCATTTACCAACTATGTTGCAATGATTGTCAATCGTTCTACATAGGTAAGACAACTAGAAATATAAATATTAGAATCACCGAACATTTAAGATGTTTAAATAACAATAATTTTTCGGAGTTTGCCAATCATCTCATTTCCACCGATCATACTTTTAGTAAAGATACAGGGGTTAAAATTCTTCACCGTAGTAATAAAGGCAAAAAATTAGATAATTTAGAAGCACTTGAAATCAGAAAAGCCATCAATAATAACTCCAGTATAATAAATAACCAAATTAATCTGTCTTATAGTCCTATTCTTGACATATTTCCAGTTAACCGCTCTGTTCTTCCTGGAATTCCCGTAATTACCCCTTCCACTTTGTCGACATCTCTCTCAAACACTTAACATTTTTGTATTTATGTGTCAATATTTTGTGTAGTAGATTAGTTTTAAATATTCTCCTGACGAAGGAAGGGATCTTCCGAAACCGGTAGAGTGAAAATAAAACTATCGTGGTCAAAAACAAATTTATGTGTTTTTATTATAAATTATGATGAGCCACAAAGTGAATGCTTTTTACAATTACGTAAAAAAATAATAAATTATTTATGATTCACCATAACTAAAAAAATGTGTTAATGAAGAACAATGAATAGGAACAGTTTCATTTTGTTTTGTTAACATATTTGTGGAGTTAAATTCCACACCTAAAGAGTCGAAGTTATGTCGGGGATGCCACAAGGTAGCTCATTGGGTTCCTCGTTGTTTATTTTACTCGCAGATAACTTGGCGGAACTTACTGCATTTACAAATTGTGAGATTTTACTTTTGGCTGGTGAGAGCAAGTTTTTTAAGAAGGCGGCATCTAATTTAGGCGGCAAAATTCTGCAGCATTTCCTGAAGCTTTTACTCCAGCTTTGACCAAGCTAGGGGCTGTATTTGAACATCGAAAAAAGGTTTTAAGTGAATCCAATTATACATTATATATTGTATAATATATATTACATACCTTATATAATTTATTAAAAAATATATATAATTTATTTATTTTATATTCTAAAATACATGTTATATATTATGTATTCGTGATAATTTGTTTTACATAGAAATAGATTACAAATGAATACCTCGGAAATGTACAACTACTGTGATAATATAACTTTTGTAAACCTTGTTATGAAAATTGTAACATAACCATATAATTGAAGATCAAAAAATTTAAATATTGAAGACAATATTAGTGATTTCTAAACGAAAATCTGAAACAGAAAAATCAGAAAAGGAAACGGTCACATCTGGGACTCGTGGGACTCGGTCACATCTGGGACTCGAGTCCCAGATGTGACCGTTTCCTTTTCTGATTTTTCTGTTTCAGATTTTCGTTTAGAAATCACTAATATTGTCTTCAATATTTAAATATTTCAATTTGAGGTTTTACTCAATACAGTTATTCCGAAAAATAAAAATCAAAAAATTTCCTTGGGTTCGGTACTGAAAAATCAGCTATTACCTCTTTGAGAAGTTTTTTTTGGATCTATCAGTGGTACGCATTTAAACAAAGATTTCAGTGTATCGCGAGAAAAAAAATCCCGGAGCTTAAAGATCGTGGGTGAACTTATCACTCACAGGATTTTTCATGGTCAAGTTGGGACTAGTTACCTCCGGTAAAACCTTAAAATAAGGGTTCCAAAGAGGAGAAAGCGACAGCAAAGCCAATTTTATATTGACCCTTGTCACACCGACGTCGACGCGAGGTTGACTTTTTCCCGACAGAAAAGATAAAACTGTATCAAAGTATAATAAGTTGCAGTAATGGTAGATTCGTACGTTTAAACTGACAAAAAAACATTAATAAAAAGTGACGTGTTTTGTGCCTGTGACGTCACGATTTTTAAAACATTAGCTGAAATATTGTTTGACCTGCTTTTACATTACGTTCGTCAAAGATAACCGAACAAATGACAAAAGGTAATCTCAAACTTGTATAATTTTGTATTGTTTCTCATATTTATTATGACGCAATCTAGCAAAAAGGGACCTCAGTTGTTATTGTTTTATATTGACATAACACATGCAATATTCCCAAATTGATAAAAATGACGTTAATAATATAAATAACTTTAAATTAAATTTGATCTATTAAAGTACACTCATACGTAGGTACAGGTAAATCACTGTAAAGAGCTACGTTTGCTTATGCAGTGGTGAACAATAAAATATGTTAAAAAAACTTTGTCGAATTGAATCGCGAGTCTAAATTGAAGCGGAATTGATAAACGTCGTCACGCATGCAGTAAATTTTGGCATTTGCGGGATAAGACGTTATTTTGAAAACTATTGTGATAAGATTTGTGCACTTTCGGTGTGCACAAATACTCTCTATTATGATTTGCCTGTATGCGTATACGGTAAATTGTTTATAAACAGGATCACAATGTTTGGTTTTATTGATGTTGTGGCTGCTTTATGGAAATTGGATATTCTTTAAGAGGTCGCTTCTAAATAGATAGTAACAATTAGAGATGAATAAGGCCGAAGCTGGTCCAGTTTAGGGTAAAATAATATCATAATGCAAGCCGTTGTCCCAAGATTTCTCATTTTAAGGTTTTCTCTACTATAACCTTCGTTATATTCGTTTCGATTTATAGCAAACATCATACATCACAACGAAGGTGTTATTAATCTGTTTTGTTCTTATTCTTATGATGGACCAATTCCATCAAAGTTCAAAATAGGATGGCAGGGAAATTCATTCAGTCAATAAAATCCAGATTTTTCTCCAGGAAAATGGTGAGAATAATATAATGGTGACATTAAATTAAATACGTAAAGTTGTGCGGTGTAAAAAAAAAGCTACTTTTTGATTCTTACAGAAGTTTCCTCTCAGGGTGCTACTAAAGGGTGTACACCAAATATTAAAAAAAATATTGGCGCAGGTATGCAAGTCTAAGGACGGGTTGTTTCAGAGAATTTGAACAATTTTCAAAGTTTATTTTCAAGTCCTGTGAAATTTCTTTTCAAGTTATGTTATTATTTCACTTCTGTCAAGTAACTGGACTAAAATGATATAATGACCGAACTTGAATAGGACATTCACTGAACTCGCAAATGAACGTTGGAAATTGATGTATGGTTCAAATTGTAAGAAACAACAAATCCTAATTTTTTTTACAAATTTGCGCATGCTCTTTTTAGGTTTCGAACTTCAGACCAGCGGGTACAGAATTAAGGATTATGTTTGTATGTAAATGTTATAATTTTTTTTGTTTAAATAAATGATACACGCGGAAACAATCAACTTTATTTAAATCACCATTTCAAAAAAAAAATAATCAAAGTTTTTATTATTTTCATTATTAAAATGATGTCACAAAGTAAATTTACAATTATTGAAAAAGTAAATAATCAACTATCCAAGATAATTGATAATAATGGTTTCTTCGTCAAGAAAAGATAATTATATTCACTTCTTAAATAATTGCAAATTCACTTTGTGACGATATTTTTACTGAAAATAAATAACTTTGAATACATCACTATTTAATAAAAAAACTATGGACGTGTTTCGAAACCAATGTGTTTGTCTATTCTTAAATGTATTAACTGTCATTATACTTGTGTCTTGACGAAGAAACCTATTTATTTTATTTTAGTTAAAATAAAATAAATAACTTTGTGGACACCACTATTTTTAATCAAAAAGGATCGATGTATTTGAAAACCAATGGTTTTTTCGTGAGGATAATAATATTATCAACTGAGGAGCTGTTGATAGAGCAGGGCCCCAGCAAGACAAAGGTATCATATCCTAGATGTGACCGTATCTTTTTCTGATTCATATTTTAGTTTGAGAATCGCAAATATTGTCTTCTTTAGAATCTATTCCGCAGCTCATGTTTAGATTGACTACCAATATCCACACAGTTTATCAATTCCGCCCTTGAAGAAATCCGGTGATTTGAAAGTGAAGACGTTATTAATCTAATGTTTAAGATGAGCGTCATTATTACAGGAGATTCCCCGGAAAATGATAGATAAAGAGCGAGAAAGATGAAAATCTAATGTACATAGCAAGATCAGGAAAATACGGCTAGTTTGGAATATTCTTACACCCAAGCCCATCAAAAGCCATGTTTTTGTAATGTTAGCAATCCAATGGCGTTTCTCGTCAATGGTATAAATGTTTCTAGCGTGTATCATTAATATGCTGTGAACATTTTCATTTCAAGGCAATATAATTGGAAACTAAATAATAAGCTTATGAAGCTACTGCAAACTAGCAAATATATTGTATGAGATGCTCTTAATAACAGAAGCTTTGAAAGTTTACGTCAACTCGGTTATGTATTTAGTACTTTCCATACAGGCAAAATAGTCCACTCTGTTGCATCTAGTTGTTTTATTAGAAAGTCAATATAGAATAATGGCAATGAACTCCTCCATGCTCATGGTGCTCTGAGAATTGCAGTTCAACCAAGTTCTTGTTGAAAGCAACAGAACTCCCAAACGGTTAAATTCATACTGCATAACTTTAATCAAAGAGTAATTTCAGATTCATAGAATTATTTAAATCAAAAGGATTAGTTCAGCGAGATAGTAGAGAAGCAGTATATTGAATGTCAGATTTAATTACATGCTAAAATATATGCTCCTCTAAAGTTTACATTCAAATTATGCGTTAGCAACGGAAGTTGATAACTGTACTTAAAATACGATATTTTTTGCATTAGGGTACATATTTATTTGTCACGAATATTGATTTCATTTGACAACTTATCTCACCAGTCCGAATCAATGAAGACTGACAGATAATGCATTCCGAAACTTTTAACAGCCGGTGACTTCTGTAAATACGAATATTATAATAGTATTTCCAAAAAAACTCATTCTAACTAGAGGGATACATATTAACTTTAAATTTAATATTATCTTGACGAGACATTTTTCAATGATGGCATGTAAAATTTGGCAAGATCATGCTGGGTCTACGACACTTACGACAAGGCCATTCTCTCATGTTTATAGGTTATTGTTATAGGTTGTTTATACTTATTTGCATGTTCTTATAAAATGTTATATTTTTATTATACTTTGCATTTCGATGAACAAAATCACTGGCATTGAAACATGTTGATATTTTTTTTATAATAGTGATATAAACAAAATAAGTTATTCGATTTATTATTTATTAGACATACTTCTCTTCAACTGTTGAAGGTTATATCCATCGGTGTAGCATAACATTTAATAAGAAGATAATACTAAAAAATGTAAACAAAACATGAAACAGAACAAGACACAGAAAATAAAAAGGTCTAAATGGTCGAGTGGATAAAGACGTTGTCCCAGTAAGACAAATATCCTGGGTTCGATTCCCAGTTGAGACCGTTATCTTTATCATTTTCTGTGTATCTTCTTTAATGATATTTTATTCAATTAAAATAATGCTACACACTAATTTTGCTATAATGGAGAAAAAGCCAATGATTTTATTATTCTATTGGACGTAGCAGTAAAATAAAAAAAAATAATAAAATGTGATCAAAAATCAACATTTTTGGGTGTTGTAATGAAAGCCAATTAAAATTTAACTTCTTCATTGCACGGAAGAAAGCGATATAATTAAGTGATTTATATTAAAATGATATATTATATAATGCATAATATGCTTCAGCAGAGTTCACGTGACTACGTGACATCTAGCGCAGTTGACAAGATTAAGCTTGTTGAAATCGTGCAGTTTTATTAATAATACTATCAGTCAATAATAATATTGTCCAGATACTGACGGACGTCAACACATTATTAAGAGTCAACAAGATCTGAGAGTCAATACGTACCAGTACAAGGCTGTTGCAAGTTTGCTGACCTACTAGTAGATAACACACAGTCTCTTGACAAATATTATTGCAATCATCAATGTAAGGTCAACATCGTTTTTTTAGTCGTTATCGTATGATGTGATTTTTTCTTCATGTTTTGATTGAAGGCATAATAATTTTCCTCCCGTTGTACAGTTAACATAAGCTGACTTGAGTAATTGGTACCAATATTGAACATAAACAGTAAAGATAACATATTGTTTTTAGCAATAAATATTAGCCTAAACACCTATATAAAAACATTTAATAAGCAATAATTGTTGAATGAAAAATACTAATAGATATTGAATAATTTGTCAGGCTTTGACGTAGCGCAATTGGTAGAGCACCTGACCGGCAGTCAGAAGGACGAGGGTTCAATTTCTGTCGGTAGCATGTACTTTTTCTAGGAAGATTTTTTAAAATTTATGTAAATGTTTCAACATAATAATTATTGTATGAAAATAATATCGACGCCGGAAAGGCAAAAGGGAGTAAGCGACAAGTTTAGTCAAAAATGAGTTAAGCATTCAGATTTGATTAGACAAAAAATCTGATCATAACTGCCGCTATTTATTGTTATTAAGTTTAATTTGTAGAACTCCATTTTAATTTTAATTTTTTATATATTCCATAATATTGTTATTGGGTTTATAAAAACAGTTTATTTTTAAACAAGTTCTGCTGTGTAATTATTATTACGCGTGACAGCTGTTTTGCCCTCTGAACAGTTTGATAATGCCTTCAGAGGGCGAAACAGCGTAATAATAATTACACAGCAGAACTTGTTTAAAAATAAACTGTTTTTATAAACCCAATAACAATATTATTGAATACATAAAAAAAATAAAAATAAAATTAACTGCCGCTTACGCATTCTTGCTTTTCCGGCGTCAATTTTTTTTTTCTTTGTGCTATGCATAAAAAAATCGTCTCTAAAACATTAGTTTATCATTAAAAATAATAAACATTAAGCTTTAATGATCTGTTATCAGTTTGCTTACTTATAAGACATTATTTACTTTCCTTTTTTATTTAAATTTCGTTATTTATCATAGACATCGAAATTAATAGACGAGCCAAGTAAAAGTTCTTTTTACAATAGTGCGCAAATTAATGGCTGCCCAAAAAAATACACTACATATCTACACATACAATACATAATACACTAGCAACTACATATTCCAAACCGGGTAAACAAAAGCTCAAGCTCGTTTCCAAAATTTTATATTTTATTATACTATTTAGTTTGACACTTTAACAAGAGTGTTATAATTATAGTGTCGCTACGCCAGGCGATTAATTTAAGAACGAACATTCAGATTATGCGCAGTCAAGTCCCACAATAGACAGGGCTGCTAACCTTTGCCTCAGTTTAGCGAACTTTACTTTTCTGCACATGGTCTGGTTATTTCAATGTGCGCTCTTCCGTGGCCAATGAGCGACTGACATCAAAGTTTGTTCAAAGCATTCTCTAATCTTCCTGGTGCCAAAATATGGTCACCTGTTAGCCTCCAGCCTTGGAATAAAACTCAGAGTTCATGTTAGGGAAAGTCTATTAATTTGAATGTCTGTGTTATTTATAAATTTTGTGTGTTTTTTTCCCAATTTTTACTGCGATTTTTACCTAAATCAGTCATATAAACGAGTGAACGATAAATGGCTTTACTTCCAATAGCATTTCTTAATTTGAACATTTTTTTCCTTTTCAACATGTTTTATTAACGTAGAATATTTAGCATCATAAAAAAAACTGTAAATACTAAATTGGCATAGTATCACTAAAAATAATAATTTTGATGGTCTGTGCGTGGTCGTATTCTCGTGAAATACAGTTCAATGAACACAAATTTATCATCTTCAAAATTGGAACAGTTCGTGTGAAGGATTTAAATAAGATATGACCCGCCTATAATATAATATTTTCATAGACAATTATTTATTTCCTTTAATTAAGATTATTTTTGAAAATTCGAATATATCCCGATATTCACTCATGGATTGAATACCGGGAAAAATAACATCTACAATATTATAAATTATAATTCACCCACGCCTGTATTTTTCTCTTTTGTTCTCATTCATTATTTGTATTTTCATTTATTTTTTATGTTTTTTATTTATCTATCTAACTGACAGGTTGGTGGCTGAGTTGACATCGCGCTTGGGTCCCACCCAGGCATAGTGTGTTCAATTCTTCGGCTGATTAAGTCCTCCATCACAACACAAGCAACATTTTCCGCTTACTGTGGTGGTAAGAGAGATTTTCAAACATTGTCAGGTTATTCGTAACCCGGGAATGTTTATCTTTCTTTAAAAAAAAATATAATAGATACTTTACATAACTATACATCTTTTTTATTTATCTTTTTTATATATCCTTTTATTTATATTTCTGATTCTATGTAATTAAACTAAAATTAGATTAAACTCCCGCCACTTCGGAATAGGCTCAGCCTAGTAAGGTGGATTATACAAAAAAATATTTTATTTTATTGGTTAATAAATAATTTTTTTTTTAAATCATTGGTCTGCGCTATTGTATAGCGTGTAGTACGCTGTGCCAAATCTTTAAAAATCACTGACTTTATTGTCAAGAGTAACCCAAAGAAATTTCAACGAAAGATATACAAATTTCAAATAAAGAATTAAAATAATTATACTAAATAATAAAACAAAATTATATTAGAGGTAGCTACTTTAGAGCTTGTAGGAATTCTTAATACCATTCCTTAGAATTCGGAAAATTACACTGAAAACAAATCTGAGATCTTTTAACCAGAGTTGCAATAAATTAGAGACACATCCACAACAAAAATTAGTGTGTTTGATGATGATGTATTTTTGATGAGCAAATGATTTTTTTGTGAAAATTTGGCTGTCTTTTATTGGTAAGTATCTACGCTAAAAGTTATCAATTTATCACAACGTCAGAGTGGGATAATAGTTACCCTGAACCCGTATAAACTTATTGTTTATGTAAATGTATTGCTAGAGACGGAGCGTGCTGGTTCAGAGAATGCAGATTGCCAAGTTATCTGCGCTTTTTTACAATGGTCCACTTTACAAAAGCAATGCATGACTGGTCGCAAGTCACAACGCTGCAAAGGGCAACGCATATAAATCAAATGGGACTGCGCATCTACACTAGTAAGTCACGCGGGTTTGCGAGATACTACTTACAATTGTTTGTAAATATTAAAACAAAGTCTGATTCGTATATCATTTTTAATAACATTGTATATATTTTTTTAATTAAAATGAAAGACAAACATTTTCGGGTTACAAATAACCTGACAATATTTGAAAATTTTCTACTACCACCACACTACAAATACAATACAATTTTTTTCTATTGACGGGTGATTTACTAATTTTTAACATTAAGAAACATACATAACTGAATTTACTAATTTCGGTTGCCTGTTTGTCACCGTGACAAACATTCGTAATTTTCAAAATTGGAACTGGTAGTTTGAAAGATTAAGAGAAGCCAGATAAAGCAGGTAGGTTAGATTATTTTAATGGTAATTTTCAACACTGGAATTATAATATCCCGTGATTTTTGTAATTAAATAAATGCTTTCATATAAAAATAACATTGGGAAGAAAATGCGGAATTGCATTTTACATTTTTTTTACCCTGAATCACCATATGTGGAAAAAGTCCTCTCCCAATTACATGAAATTCCAATTCCAAGTAAAATTGTTTTGGATATCTTTCTAACACTTTTAGACTCCTAGAAGGTTATTTATTTGTTAAGTAATTAAGAATTTTAATAGAAAATAATAGCAGTATACAATTTAATATTAGAAAAATAAATGTAGGCACAGATATTTCAAACACATGCATACATTGCATACTCTTGATAGTTCCGTTGTGGCCTCTCTCTCTTTCTTGTAAACTATACATTCCACAGTGAGAGGGATTGCAACGGAGCTCTCAACGGCAGAACCATACACCTAATATCATAGGATTAAGGACGATACACACCTTTGTTCCATTGTGGCTGCTGCAAACGACGATGTAGGACCCGTTGACGAAGCGCACCACGTCGGCTTGCGTGGGCCGTATCGTCAGACCGGACTTGTCGTGCACGTTGGCGCTCACGATACCTGGAACAGTGGAAAAAGGACTTATTGAGAAATTGAGTTACAGATTCCTTACCATTAATTTGGGAGGCGGTACGGGTACTGCCACCCCGGAAACTATTAATTGGATAACCAACATCATTGAATTAGGTCACCCCAAGTGGTTCGCTATGTTTGGTGCAGCAGGGGTACCCCCATCGTGCAAAAAAACGTATAGATTGGAAGAGTCCGTGATACACAAACTGCTTCCTGTCTGGAAAGGTGAGTCTCACAGAGAATCCTATTATTGCCAGTATATTGCGTAAGAAATCGTGATTAACAGCATCGAAGGCCTTTGAAAAGTCATTTTATGAACAATCTACTTGATGGTCTTTGTCTAATGATTTTGATACATAATCCGTAAACACCAATAGGTTGGTTTATGTCGATCGACTTTTTCTAAATCCATGCTGTTCAGAAATTATAAAAACCGTTCAACTTGTGTGAATGTATGAAGAATCGATTCGAATAATTTAGCCGGTGCAGATAATATTGCCACCGGCTAAAATTTTTCACAGAAGTCTTTGTACCGCTTTTATAAATCAGACAAATTTTTGATGTTTTCCACAAATCAGGAAATATACCAGTTTCTAAGGAAATGTTAAATAAGAAACTTAGTGGCAGTTTTAAAAACTCGGTACAACCTTTAAAAAAGAATCTCGTAAGAAAATCTGGACCAAGTGAATGTGTATTTTTCATTTTCCTAGTGAAAGATCCTATATCTGATTCATCAATTTGACCAATTTCAATATTTTAAGCTCCCATTACACTTAACTTGGCAGCAGTATTAATATTTAGTATTGGAAACTCATTAATATACACGGATTGGAAGTGTGTTGCAAATGCGTGAGCTACATATTGTCCTCAAACTTCCCGATCACGATACATCATGGTGTCTTGAATACCACCATCTTTAAGTAGCGATTTGACATAGTCCCAGAACATATTGAGATCATGTTTGATATGGTGTTCAATGGAATTTAAATATATTACATCAGTCCTAATATTACGCCTAACCACGGCTCTACGCGCACCGAACAAATCATAGTCAAGTCGACAGCTAGTAAGAAGCCTTTTATGGAGAGCATGTTTCACCCTAATGCTCGCGATGGTATCTTGACAGAACCACTTTGGATATCAACGACCACCTCTACTGGGAGGTTTCCAGGAAAACAAGCATCAAAATACTATAAATACAAACATAAAAATGGTGTACCGCCTCATTTATAGTTTAAAAATTATGAAGTTCTTCTCAATCTAATTGCCTCATCATATTGTATAACTTATCAACATCACCCTGAACCAAAATTCTATCCACATAAAGCATGCTTGTCATTTTAAGGAATTTTTGTAGTCTTAATATTGTTTTTGCATGAAAAAATAAATTGTAATGCGGGATGATGTTTATGTTCAGTTACAAGGGGAGAATCGAATAAGAATAACATGTTTGGTTGTATTTGCAAAAAATTACATCTAATAATCTTGAGTTCATATTTGGAATGTTATTAAATTGGGAGAGACTGAAAATGGCGCATAAAAAATACAGAATGTAACCGAAACCACTCAACTGAACTCAATGAAACACGTGATTAATTTACATCCTGGTTGTTCATAAGGCTGTTTAATAGAACTTGAAAAATTCATCAATTTTCAACGCTAATTTGCGAGTTCTGTGAATGTCCAATTCAAGATCTGTTATTATATCATTATAGGCTAGTTACTTGACAGAACTGAAATAATAACAGAACTTGAAAATTAACTTTGAAGTTTGAAGAATTTTTCAAATTCTCTGAAACAACCCATCCTAATAAAATATCTAAAGTTATTTCATATTATCCATACTACTAAATGTTAATGAAATCCTCAGCCCGGGAAATCCCGGTTAGGATATCATTATCTCTATTTGTTCTGAAAATGGAAGATAACAAAACATTTATCATTATTAATATTATTATTAAGAATAAATTGAAAAAAATGTACTTATTGCGCCTTTGTTGTAATAAAATAAGAAGGTTTACTCGAAAAAAAGCATTTTATGTATAAAACATAATACACAACATTATGTTAAATGGAAACGTGGATATTGAAAACAAAAAGTTCCTTTGGTGACATACTGGTTGCTAAATTTGACGAGCTTACCAAGAATAACCCCGATACAAGTAATCATTACTACGTAAAGTACATGCCCATACAAATTGAAAAACAACTCCCAAGAAATATAAATGCCGCTGACGAGAATTGAACACTCAGTCTTCTGATTGCATGTTAGCTTCTCAAACAGGAAAAATAATTCAATATGTTCTAGTATTTTTCATTAAAAAATTATTCCTTATAACATTTTTTCACCCGAAAACAACCAACTTTATTTTGGTAGAATAATTATTGGGAGGTATTTCAGGCGAATAATTGTTGCTTATAATAATTTGTTATCCTCTGTGCTATGCACAAAAACTACGTTTTAAAAAAATTAGTTAATCATTAAAAATAATCAAAAATTCCGCTTCTACAACGTAAATAAATGTAACCCTTCCTATGAATATTCTGCCACTAAGAAAAACATTCATGATTCACGTATCAATGTTATCTTCATAACAGTATACATTTATTATGTTCCATGTTAATGCTATTCAATAAAATGAATATTTGTGGAAATTCCGAAAATGTTTGTACATTAAAAGTGTGAGTGACGGAAAATCCCGATATTTCCTCGGAGAGGAAGGAAATACATTCAGTTCAGTGATTAGAATATGCGCATACGTAAGTTGGAAATATGAAAATCCAGATTTTCCACGGAAAAGAAAGATTGTTCAAATAGGAATTCCTATCTGAACAATTTTGATTGAAAATAGCGCCACCGCAGCGCATTCCTTGCCATAGTAGGATTGGAAAACTCGCCGCCGGAATTTAGCGAAATATTGTAATAATTGTGAACGATTAGGGACGAGGAAAAATATCATAAAGACGATAGAATTACTGAGTATCTATATTAACATTTCTCCAGCGAACATACATACACATATATTATGTATGTAATACACATATATCATATATTAAAGATTAGGTGGAGGACACGACATATACAGAGAGAAGGAAGGCTGGCTCCAGATTTTGATAGTCTTTTATGCCATCAAAAAAAATCTGTCAAATATAGAACTTTGAAATAGTAAACATTGGCAATTGAAGTTCACAAATTGAATTTATTTAGTACTTTCGTGGCGGTATTTTGCGCTTCCTAATTTGTATTTTAATCAATTTTAATAAAAAAAATATTTAAACATGTCCCAAAAGTAGGATCTGGGTGTCCAGTTTACGGGTGTAATAATAACAAACAACAAAAAGAAGTCGCTTTTCAGGATGACAAAAAAAGTTAACAGGTTAGTTGATGAAATACTCGTATTGTATGAGTTCATTAAATCCGGACAAATAAAACGGACTGGGTAAAAAGTGGATCACGAGAAATATAATTATAATTTTTTTTAGGTTAATTTAGAAAAGCTGTGTATTGTTATTTATTGCATTTTGTTCATTTTGAAGTTATAAATCATCAATGTTTATGATGAATTATTGAATATATTATATATTGATGCACATAAAAAAGTGCGGGTCCGGACCCGCATTAGAAACCGCACTGGTGCGTGTCCTGGTCCGGGTTCGGGACCGGAACAGTGTGTCATACCCAAGAACTCGGAACCCGGACCCACTGCTGGAACTGGAGTTCTTGTAAATGGAAGTACTCCTCGAAGAGTCCTCCGGTGAAACGCAGAACTTACTCATCTCTAATATGAACCGCTTAAATGTTTAGTCAGAACACATTTATATTACATCGGAAAAAATAGGAATATTTCTGCAAAACTATCCATAAAACATGTGAAATTTTAGCGCCGTAATTAGAGATTCCGGATGATCCAGTATTTATATCAGAGATGTTCATCAAAATATGTCACAAATAAAACATGCAATCATAAACAAAAAATTAAACTATTTTTACGGATTCATTCAAATTGAGAACGGCAACATATTATTTTCTAATACATTGTTCCCGATAAAAGCTTTAGGCTTACCAACAGCCAACATCCAATATTCTACAAAGCAAAAGACTTATACCGTACGTGAACCAGTGATATTATAATGAATGTTGGTACATTGTACAACGCATTTTGTATTTTCATTCACGTTTCATATCCCCGGTGAAAAAATTTTGAGGTTTTTCATGGAAGACTATTGTTTTCATAAAATTACGCCCCAAAAATATTATTCTCATATGAAAAATACGCTTTGTTGTTGGAGCCGTACATATTGGAGATGTTTTCACTTTCGTTTAGGTTATTCAGCTCTACAAGTTCAGTGAGTTTATTATTTTACATCGCCCTTATTACTTCGCGAAATCATGACATCTAAAAAGCTGAACTAATTCACTCCTAATAGTGTAAAATTGTTAAATAATTTGTTAGAAATATTTGTAGGTAGGACGCTTGACTGGCAGCTGGGCGGGCTAAGTTGGATGCTAACAGTGGGTAACCCACTTCTTTTTTAACATTAGCTCTACACAGGATGCACTGAGGAAAATAATGTCCCTCAGGGCCTTTGTAGTCTTTAGGGATGCTTTGTGGAGGGTTTTTTTTAAGGTAAGAAAGGTACCGCAGTAGAAAAGGTCTGGGAAGGAAAATTGTATGAGGAGTGGGTCGTTTTAACACCTCCCTCCCAATGCGGTGCAAGGCGATGGGCAAGAAAGTAAGGGTGCTAGATTTCATCACAATTAAGAAATCTAAATTGCCTGTGAGGAAAATACGAAAAACGTGTAATGGGTATTTTACATAATGTTTTTTTTCGTTAAATATCCATATAGGTCGTCTTCATGTTGATTTGGGATGAAGAAGGATGTATTTTCTTTTGGTAATGATTTACGTACAATTTAAGATGGCGAACATTATTTAACATCTGTTATCATTATATTACGTAACTATACAATGTTGAAATATTGCATGTTTACTTATTTTTATATTTAAAATATTGATAAAATATATTTTTTGTATTTATTATTGATTTTGAACGTGTATTAATTAATATGAATGATACAGTACTTGGCCAAATAATCATATATGGATATAATGATATGACAGTATTGTACTTATTCGTCGAGAATAAACTGCAAATCAGACGTGCATACATTATGGCCTAGTAAGCGTGTTGATAATACTATTTCTTCTCCAATGGTAACTATCTGTATGAAAATAATAATCATGTAAAGCAAAGATTTTTCATATGGGTCCCAATACAGTTTCTATATGGGGATCGGTATGAAAAAAACATCATCTAAAACGCTTATTATTACCGAAAAACGCAACATAATACCTTCATGGTTAGCATTTCAACCTCACTATCGTTCTCTATGGCAAAAATGTGTTGTGGATAGTTGTGAAAATGCATATAAGTTTTTTTTTATTAACATATCATAAATAAAAGTGACAAGATTCTATGAATACATCGTACGAAAATCATTTTACGAAGTAACCGATAATTATTTTAGACACATATTGGAATTTAACACTTACTAGAATTTCAATGCCCAGTGAAGATATAACTCAAAATTAAGAACTTTTAAAATCACGGAACAATGGTCAGTTTAAATAAAAACGAAATCAGCGTCATAAAAATGGCCACAATCCTACTAGGACCCATCTAATCAGAAACCTTAAAAGGAGAAAGGATATTGAAAATTACGTTTGATGATAGAATCGTATAAAATAGGAATTCAATCCATCTTTAGACAGATCAAAAGCAATTTAGCCAAAGACAATATATCTGTCAAGTTAAGTTCCCGCGGCCGGCGACAGATGGCAGCGCTGGCAAAGGTTGGGTAAACTTTTTTCATTTAGAATAGCGCCTCCGCTAATGGATTAGTATTATTCCCGATTTTATGATGGGAGGGACTTCAGGTCAGTTCTCTCGGAGAGATATTTCGATTATTCCCTCATATATGACTCCTCAAATAATTTATAATTAAAATCAAGGGTTTGTTAAATAAGTACCTACTCATCATGTTTTTTTCAGAGAGGGCAGAATTAAAAAAAAAAACGAAATTTTTATAATTTTGGTAGAGCAACCTCCGCAGTTCGCAGTCATGATTAAGTTTAAATAAAATATTTCGAGAATTGATAATTCTCATACGCTTAATATATTATTGTATAAAACACCGATTTGTTTGAATATACTAAGACGGCCGGCATAGTCCAGTGGTAACGCATTGGACTGCCATTCCGAAGGTCGCGGGTTCGAACCCGGCGTGCGCAAATAAATTTTATTTGATTAACTTGTGTTATTTCACAATTAATTAATTAAAAAATTAATTAAAAATTAATTAAAATTAAGAATAAGAATAATAATATATAGTATAGTATATTTGCGGCACGTTCCAGAGTGGAAGATACTACCAGTATCGCCCTGGTGTAAGAACACCATTCAGAATTGAAACGTTGCTCCAAATGGCTTTAGCCGTGTTTAGTGACTAGATCTGAATAGCCAGGTACTTCCCCACCTTCCTCTTTCCCTTCCCCACTTACCTTCAGCCTCACAACATCCCCCAATTGGGGATGCCATAGTCTCACTGGCTCCAGACGGGAGCAGTTGGGACTCTTGTGAGGTATTCACTATTCAATATAAAAAAAATATAAAAAAAGACAGATTTTTTTAAACCTCATTATAAGTAGCATAACTAATTAATAATCTTATGTATAAAGTTTTATTAGTTTTGATACCTACAATTTAAATTGACATAATAATATCATTACGCGCATTGTAAACTGTGTCTGCTCTCAACACAGGATTAGCACTCATTTTAGTCGTTTATGTAATACCATACAGTTTTTGAGTTTTTATTTTGTCCTGATAAAAAACCTCTGGATAATATTAGCGTCAAATCGCCTATGTGCTATTTATTTCAAGAGTACGTAAAGTTGTTTACTCTAGTATTACCTCCATCCGACAATATTATTGTTATGATTGATTGATATTGTGTGACCCGCGAAGATAAGATAATGATGCAATCAATATTTTTGCAACACCCCATTTTTGAGTCCGGACAGTAAATTAATAATAAACATTGGTACAGATATAACATAAATCCATACAGAACGCATCTGATGCACTTCTCCTTCTGGTGTCCTAATACATCGTTGGGTATCACCAAGACAGGCTTCATTCTGCGGAACTACACTTCTCGTAAAAAGACGTTTCTAGGTCCTAGAAACCTATATCAATCTGTAAATAATCAGATACGCCGGGCATCCTTAAGATTAACATCATCATGAAGGTAAAAATGTTCCCCACCTTCGGTCTAAGGCAACATAACGCTTCGCATCTAAATTATTACACACTCACCATATTCTATAGTCACAGATATTGGAAAAAAACATAAAGAGTTTTTGAAAGTATTCCGGTTATTGTATTTTTTACAAAAGCCCCACCAAAGTGCGATCAATCAATCAAGACGCAGCAAAGAAAATTTTCAGATTTTTGAAATCGAAGCCGCAACAGGCGCCCACCCCACGTTACCAGGACTTATTAATACAAAGTGGTAAAAATGGCCCACAATGTTCAACTTTTATTAATTCTTGATGACTTTACACATTTAATATGGACGTTCCGTGGCGTGCGGACAATCTGCTTTCAAAATCATCCTGAGTGTTTTCTGTGTTGACATGAATTAATCTTCCGAGGTATACGACTCCACATTACTGTACTTTTGAATTAAGTGGGTCAACGTTGTTAAAAGCGCTTTTCAACGAAGGCTTCAGTACGTTGCAGTCTTCTCGATGGTGGCCATCTTTCCAGGAAGTGTCCTTGGCTTTCTTTGTACCGTACCTTTTACATAATATCTCTCGTAGATCTGGCTTTATTCAGCTTTTCGGATGAGCCGAAGTCATAGTTAATTCATAGACAGCGTTATGACTAGCATACACTAGGTCGGGCATATTCTGAAAACTCCTAGTAAAAGAGACAGATTTATAAAAAGGGACGTTGACTCTTGAAGGATTTATATATTTAATGCAGGGGATGCTTTGATACTACTGTGAGGGGTGCGGATAATATTTCTTAAACTCGTCTTGTGAGGTTAGGGCTTTGAGGCAATGAACAAGTCCCGGCAGTATAATAGAGCAGGAACGTTTCACTTGGAATTGCTCAATTCCACATTCTTTGCTATTAAACCGGCCATTTTCACGCAATGCAGTGTTATTTTTAGTGGGAAACGCGGGCCTCAGGTAGGCGAGGTTTAGGATTTTTTCTATTTTTTCATCTTCTTACTACAGTTGCTACATCGAAGAGGTTTAAAAAAGCCGCAAATCAATTAATTTCCGGTGAGGAAAAGTACGTTTACTACATTTATGATTTTCTATTCATCTAAATTTTTAACATTTTGGTTTAAAAATATTTATGTATTTTTTAAAACTAGCCTAAAAAACTTATTTGCATTATGTAAAAATACGGCGCGAACAAAATACATTAAATTACCGTATATTATCTTGAACGAAATAGCTATTAAAATGCTAATTTTGCTTCTCCGGTGACTGAAATAGTTGTTTCTCCCTGTAATTAAATTGATTTCAATAACGTGTGTCAATTTTTTCAGCTTGTTGCATTATAGAAAGAAAATGAGAACCGTAGTTAAATTTATTTTTAAAATGTTATTGGCTCATGTGTGTTTAAATTATGTTCATTAATATATTCATCGCAATAATTTAACCTTTTGTTTTTACTTATTTGTTTACTATTCAAAACTGCAAATAGTTGTCAAAACAAACGAGTTTTTAAATAGAAGTAAGTCTGTAAGGATTCTGAAATTTACAAAAATAGGTTAAAATGCATAATAAATCTTATTCATCACCAAAATACTAGTTTGATTTTATTTCAATTTTTTGGACTTGAATTAATATTTAAAGACTAATACTAATATCTCCCTTTCCTTATCTGTAAATGAAAAGAAATATGAAATTCAACTACATCTATTCCTGCTAAAGTACTCCTCCCCTTCCTGCCCCTATGATTTTTTTTTTAATTATTTTAATATAGATCATAGTTACATTAATACATACATATTTTGCAAAATATAATATTTAGGTACATAATTGGTCATGTATACCTTATCAGAAAAGAGGAGCTCTTGTGCCTGATAAGGGAGTCACGATTCTTACTTAGATTCAATGTTATACTATTATGTTATGTGTAAAATATAAATATAATATATATATATTTTTTTTAATATAAGTTTTTTTGGAAAAAAAGTTTGATTTTATTTATTTGTTCTTGTTGGTTCGTAATACAGCGCAATTCAAATGATGGTGATTAATATTTTGTCATTTGAAAAAACACTAAACTCTCGTATTGGAGGCATGATCATGATCAGTGTACCTCCGACAAGCTATGCCATCGTCTGGGACTGCTAAAGACAATGAAATTGATATTTTTTCCCTTTATCTATCTTCAAGTGGAGAAAATTGTTGCATTTAGTTGTTACGCAAAATGTAAAAACGGTCGGAAAAACGAAATTATTTCTAAAATGAAAAAGAGACTTGGAAGGCCACTACAACGGCTTATCTGTCAGCTGCACACTAATGAACTACCATTGTGACATCACTGTTTTCTTTAGATGGACTGACTAGCGAACCTGTAGCTAACATTATTGCTATATATTGCTGTATAGTTATATTGAATTATGTTTGTAGCTAATTTAAAGATTTAATTTTTTATTATTGTAGAAAACAATCACTTTGTGGTTTGACATATTTAATAAAATAAAATACTTTTTGTTTTAAAACCACGAGTTTTTAATAATTTCTAGAACCGACCGGTTTAGCTGTACACAAGTAATAATTTGTACCCTGAAGATGCTTGAGTAAAGCGAAACCGGTCGGTTCTAGAAATTATTAAAAAGTCGTGGTTTTAAAACAAAAAGTATTTTATTTTGTTTAATTTTTTGTTTATTTGATGTTGAATTAAGTTTGTAATAAGACTTTGAATACTGTTCGACAGATCACCTTTTAAACATTATTTTCTTCTCTCCTCCCATAAGCTCACCTTATGGAGTAGTAGAATAAATAGAAAAAATATTTTGTTTACTGCTATAATTTGAAATCTTGTATTATTTTATAATACATAAACATAACTCAGGACCAATTAGAAGAAACTGTACGCAAAAAAAATATACGGTTTATTTCGATTTGATCATTTATATCAGAAGATTTAATTATTTAGACAAAGATTATTTATAGAATATATGCCTGGCAGTATTAAATGGAGTTCAAAGTGTAGATTTGGCAAGGAAACAACCAGGGAAAATGTCTCATATCAGGTGCCTAAAAATGCAAACAGGACATTACAATCGTATGTTACAATGAAAACCAAATTCGCAGATATTGGCTACCTTTATTGTGCGAGTATCTGCTCCAACATGGTTTACCATACAGTATAATAGTTATTGTGTAGATGGAGTTCGTAATTTCTGGAAAATGATCAGAAATTATAACTATCTTTCTGCAGAATCGAAAGCTGTTGTTGACCCCATCATGTGGATGAATGCGTATTACTTCCACACATATTTACGCACCGGGAGAACATTTTATTATCAATAGCTAGGATGCAGAATGATCATTAAAGATAGGTTTCTTCAAACTTGAGAATAGTTTATCATTCCAAAAATTAATTTCAAATGCAATGCATTACATACACTACATTGAATTAATTGACTTGCAGGACACACATTTACTTCTGACGCAGCCTCCACTCCTACTCCTAATTAGTTATTACTGTTTTTGTGCAATGTTAACATAAAATTTTGAGAAATCATTATTTTTATTGTTGTGTATTGTTCAAAAGGCGTATTTTGTTTTTTTTTTAAATAGAACCCGCTCAAAAGAAACTGCTCCCAACCCCCTGAAGTTGGGGTATGTTTTGAGGCTAAAAGTAGTGGGGGAAGAAAAATATGAGAAAGGAGAGGGTGAGACAGTTCTTGGTCATCAAACACGGCCAAAATCATTTCTTCTTATTTTTAATACTGAGACTATATTCCACTCTGGAACCTGCAGCGAATATACTATATATAATTTTAAATTAGTGATTTTTCAAAAAACACAATAATTCAAACAAAATTTACTTACGCCCGCCGGGATTTGAACCCTCGACCTCCATCTTGCTAGTCGAAAGCATTACTCCTCGACCAAGGAAACCTTCGGAAAGTATTATATTTCTTTTTTACACATTTAATAAATAGATTTCGTTTATTTCAAAAAAGTTTTTTTAATGTTCTTATAAATAATGCATTTTTGCAATACAAATTGAGTTTGCTGCAAAATATTTAAAAAAATTGATAGGACGTGGAAAATGGACGAGTGCGACACACCCTAATGTTCGATGTTCAGCGTATCTGGACAAATACCAAAAAATTATAAGCATTAAAATGCTAAAGCCAAACCGCAATAATCTATGCATTATTAGGCTCGAATAAATTCAGTGAAAAGTGACAAAGACATTCGACGTGATGAAGAAAATAAAATAAAGTAGCATAAAAAATTATTTTGTATTATAAGATAATATAAGCTAGTTTGTAATTCTCATATTGTCTTTACAATTATTTTGATTTTACGGGACAAACCAAAGTTATATTTTATTATGTATAACGAAATTAAACCAATAGACATAAATACTTGTACCACTTTATCATAACCACGTAAACACCTCAGAACAGGTTCTCCTGGTGAAGTGTTCACGAAACTTATAACATTACCCACTACAGTGTCACTTACTCAAATCTACCTTACACCCAGCATAAAACAAACACCATATTGACAACAGTTTTAAAGTAAACAAATGTAAAAAAGTGGGTGTGTCAAGCCTACGCAAGACAGAAGTGAAACTTCTTTTGTTAAACCGTATGAACCACAATCAATTACGTATTTCACTCGTATTACACTCACGACGCAGTATACTAACCAAGCAGCTGATGCTTGGCGTGGCGCAGTTCGCTGGTGTCTGAGAGAGAGGAAAGAAGAGAAGAGAGAGAACGTTCGTGAGCGGCTCCCCCACCTCAACAAGCGCATATGGTGAGAGAGGGACAGTGAACGGTGAGCGGTGGTGGGGGTACCCGCATTTTCGTGTCGATCCTGACTCGGTTTTACTCCGTCCCCGAATTACGCGCCTAAAGAAGTTTCACTTCAATATAATATATTTTTAAAAATAATGTACAATGTACAGAAATAGAATCCCACACAAGATCGCGTAGTGCGCTCTAGCGAACGGATATTTTATCAGAGGGAGATAGTTTTAATTTTTTTTTCTGTAAATTATTACATATTACAAAATAAATAAATTAATTAAATAAATGTAATACAATTATCATAATATACGGATTAGATAATAATTTTAATCCAACACAATAACGCAAAGCGCGCTCTAGCGGAGTAATGTTTTATCACAGTGAGATAAGTGTTTTTATTATTTTGCAATATTATTTTCTTTTAAAAAATGTTCTGACCTACTAAAAAATAAGATATTGAATGAAAAAGGCGTTAAAAACAAAAAAATAATGTGCGATGGCCGAGAATCGAACTCGGATCAACTGCTTGGAAGGCAACTATGCTGACCATTACACCACCAACGCCAGTTGTCGGGATGAGCTAAGAAGCATTTATATGTTACTTCAAAACTTTGAAAATTATTACATATTATCAAAATAAATAAATTAATTAAATAAATGTAATACAATTATCATAATATACGGATTAGATAATAATTTTAATCCAACACAATAACGCAAAGCGCGCTCTAGCGGAGTAATGTTTTATCAAAGTGAGATAAGTGTTTTTATTATTTTGCAATATTATTTTCTTTTAAAAAATGTTCTGACCTACTAAAAAATAAGATATTGAATGAAAAAGGCGTTAAAAACAAAAAAATAATGTGCGATGGCCGAGAATCGAACTCGGATCAACTGCTTGGAAGGCAACTATGCTGACCATTACACCACCAACGCCAGTTGTCGGGATGAGCTAAGAAGCATTTATATGTTACTTCAAAACTTTGACTAGATCAAATGAACTTTAATCGGTGGTGGGGGTACCCGCATTTTCGTTTCGATCGTGACTCGGTTTTACTCCGTCCCCGAAAATTCATTACGCGCCTAAAGAAGTTTCACTTCAATAATTTGGTGGACACTGTATGTATAGAAATAAATAAATAAAAATTGTAAGAGCATTTAAAGAGAAAAACCATAAAAAGATACGATAACTTCTAGGACTTTAACCCAGGACAATATTGTATTTAAAAATTAAATATTAAAATTCTAGGGTTTACTCATTGAGTATTTTCTCGAAATAAATAAAAAGTAAAAAGGTGTATTTATTTCCGTGAAGCCGCGAAGTGTTAAACGTAAAAAGTATGACAAAAATGTACGATCTGAGAAGAAAAGAAACGAAAATGTTAAATATATTTCGGAATGGTATTCTAGACTAGCACACATTCGGTTATTGGAGAAGTTTTTATGGAGAAGTTGGAGCTCGTTGACAAAGCGCTCCGCGAGTCGACAATGATGGCAGATGCTCATCTGAGCAGGCTTTTAAAACTTTCTGGCGATGCTGCAGTGGGAGGGGGAGGGTAGTTAAACTACCTAGTGTGGGGTTGAGATCACAAGAAAAAAAACCTTGAATCGTAATGATCCAATGAAAGGGTGTATTTTTGAGTGTTTATTATTAATGCTGTAATTCTGAAACGTGTGTTATGCTTTTAAAATAAACCGACTTTTTTAATAATTAATATATATTTCTCGTACATACAATTTACATTTTCCATAGATAATAGTACCTAAAAGTAATATAAAACATTTTAATAATCAGTAACTGCATGTGTGTAAATTGGTTTTGAAGTAATAGTACAAGTGAGGTGTCCACAAAACAAATATGAGTTTTTTTTTGATAAAATGTTATTGTGCCGTCATGAGTGTAAACTTAACATCGTCCTTGTGATTTTCAAGGAGGATAGTGTGCTTCTACCCATGGCGGTAGTACTATATATTAGGTTAGTAGCAGTTGAAGTACATCATAGTATATAATGATATCAAAGCGATTATTCCACAATAATTTGAGTAATAATCTAACTTTGAAGAAGTTAAATAACATTTAATGATATGGTATGACATGATACGGGATTTTCCGGATCAAAAGTGATTAATTTTTGGGTTACTGTGCCGTGTTTCCGAGTTTCCTCCTTCTTTGGCCTACGTTTCAGAGAGCGTTACAGTGTCTGTAATTAGGATATTTGTGTAGATTGTGGTTAAGTGTTGTATATGGAAGTGATCTAGTGGTTTTGATAATGGTATATCGTCTCTATTAATATTTATATATAATTATGGTTTAGCTAGTGGTGAAATATATTAAGTAACAAGTTTTGCCAACACCTATGTTCTTAATCTGTTCTGTCGAGTGAATATGATTCAAGAATCATACAGTAAGCTACGAGTCTGGACAAGTTTAAATAAAATGCTGGAACAGGGAAACATACATGAAATAATTATGAAACCATAAACATATGCTAAAGTCTAACTTTAAATGCATTTAACTTATGATTTTACGTAGACATTTTAACGATTTAATGGTTTGAACGAAAATAGAATTAATTCGCAAGTCAATTTTTGTGAAGGTTGTAAACAACATCAAGTCGGTACCTCATTTAAAGAACAATAACCACACACACAATTCTTAGAGATAAACATTAACTTTTCCTAACCCTCGGCCTTATGTAAACTATAAAAATAACTACCACGTACCTACTTTGTAGGTTCAATAATGTTTTCTTCGAGAGTAAAGTAATCTTTTCCTCCATAATTTTTAATCTTGCATAAATTACAGCAGTTGTTTTAAAGGTAAAGATACCCAATTTTATATTATAATTTTTTTCGCTCACATTACACGTACTGACTTGTCACGTAACAATCGCAGTGATTCGTGAAAAACCGACGAACTATCGGTGCACGCGGCGCTCGGTGATCGTTCAGATCACTTGACCTACTGCAAAACTCTGGTTGTAAGCTTAGATAAATGTATTTATGTCAATGGTTGTAACGTGTTTCAATACAGGAAAATGTTACAAGTCAGCCGCCGGCAATTATAAATGTTTGTCTTAGAATAGCGACGCTTATCTAAAACTTCAAATTTCGACATCAAGAAAACAAGAGAACTGTTTAAATATTATGTTATCAATTTCTCGTCTAGATTCGTTAGTAAGATTTTCAGTAGCTAAATCCTGTAAATATCTCTGGATTGTTTGGGTTAATCTCCCCTATAGAGCCACGTGTTTATTACAAGGATCTCAGGCTCTTAGGGAATGGAGGCATTCAGTACACAAAACGAAAATAGAAACAGAGTTACTTCCGCGCGCCAGGAGTCAAACTTCAAACAAATTCTCATGTGTTGGCGCTTTGTCTAACTATGGGATTGGAGTATTATCTACATAATTTCTACTAATACTCACATTTGTAGTATAAGCGCACTTGAAGGGATATTCAACGAAAACTAGGCGATAGAAATAAAAAAAATATTTTCGTTTTCAATATATTTTTAAAGATACAATATTCCTCCAAGGATATACCTTAAAGTTTAAAATAAACATTCTATGTTAATTTTCAGAATCTTAAAAAAGAAATCCGCATGTAGAAAACATGTTTTTTTACCATCGTACATCTTTTTCATCTACTGAAGTTTTTTAATATGGTACCTACATCGTGTTGACGTCAATGGGTAAGGTTCTCGACTAGCAAACTGGAGGTCGCGGGTTAAAATTCCGGCGTGCGCAAATAAAATTTATTTGATTAATTTATGTAATTTCACAAATTGTTCAATTAAAAGAGTTCCCATGTTGACGATACTATCAGTAATGCCCTGGTGTAAGACGACCATTCTGTTGATTCTAATGTCTTGGCCATGTTTGTTGACCAGATCTTAATAGCCAGGTACTTCTCTACCTCCCTCTTGCCCATCTCATTCCCATCCCCACTTCCTTTAGCCTCACAACATACCCCAATTGGGATTCCATAGTCTCATTGCATCTAGACGGTTGGGAGAAGTTGGGACTCTTGTGTGCAGTTTACAATATTTTTTGTTGTTTGTCTGAGGATTGAAACTTCCTCCCCAGAGACTAACTAAGATGAGTGAACCGCCCTATCGCTTGAGATTAATTCTAATCGGATAGTATAATAACTGTTATGTAATTTTTTTAATGTCACTTCAGAAAAATGCGTGAATATCACCAAAAGTTGATAGAAAGTATTGTCATCGACAACGAATGTATTTTGTTTCAGCTGGATCGATGGTCGGGAAGTGGGTTGATTTCGACTTCAAAGATTCCATATCATCCAATCATTTATTTATTTAATCATTTAAGAAAAAACGTGATCAAAAATCATATAGACATTTTATCCTATTTTTTGACAGTTACTTGGATATTTCAAAGTGTCATGTTATTGGAATGGCCTTGCCAACCGAAATCAATTGTGTTTACCCGAAAATTCAGAATAGAAACAGCTATGCAAATTTCAGCACGACATAGGTCACCAAAGTCTTACAGCGTCATAAAAACAGATTGCCTAATTTTTGGAAAGTCATTAATAAATTATTATAGTCTTAAAAAATTCATATCCATTAGCTATCACTATTACAAATATCGATCTATACATTAAAATATATAAAAGTTTCATAGATTCACATTATTTACATTGACTTCAAACGTCACAGATTTATCACGGAAAATATTATATTAGTTATTGTTAAAGTGATTTTAGTTGAAAATATCACAAGTATTATTTAGTAAATTGCAAATTGGCAGGTTTTCAGCCGGTGGAAATAATTTTGATTTTCAGTACCGTAAAATGGAGTGAATTTGATTAATTTTCAACTTTGAATATAAATAACTTTTGTCTCAGGAAATCTTTGTAGCGTGACATTTTTAAACACTCTGTACATGTAACCAAATTATGTGTGCTTTGGGAGTAATAAATAAATAAAATGTGATGATCACAGTCATCTTTTGAAGTGGGCGATTTTGTTTAATTCCAACGATACACCGATGACAAAAATGATATATTGAATATTCAAGTAGTTATATATTTATCTCGATGGAAATTGATATACTTTACAACATAAATGAGACGAAACCATTGTAAAAAACCACAATAATAATAATAAAAATTTCAACATACACAAAATAACACTAGCATACCAGTTAGACGAGCGTACAAACAAAACATAAAAACTCCGACAGTAAATTCAAGCTTTGGACAAAGACACTACCATGCTATAAAAGCTTTCAACAGTGTAAAACTTGAAATTAAAATTGAGGAAAATAAAAATAAATTCACACACAAAATAAAAAAATGGATTAAAGAACAAAAAAGACAATATTACCAAAATGTCATTGCATAAAATAAAAATAAAACCTACACGTAACACACAAAACCAATATAAACACACATCACTTACAAGAAGAAAAAACACACAAGATTATATTTTAAATGTATTATTTTCTCTTTAAATGTATTATGTAGATTATATTATCATTTTATAAAATGAAGGCCTCAGCACGGGCAAGCCACCCAGTGAGGCCAAAATTACTGGAAAACTTTGAAATGTAAAAAATATTGTACCAAATAAAAAAAAATCGTTGAGTGACTCAAAGAAAATATATTAAAATTTTTTCTCTCTCTGAAAAAATCTATAAAACAGAGTAGTAATAAAATCACCAATATGTTTGAATACAACAAAAAACCAACGATTTTCACATTTATTAACGAAGCGTTATTTTATCTTTTGGGATGCTGTGTAGGGAGTTTTTTAAGTAGAGGAAAATCTGAGAAGGAAAAGGAATGAGAGTTGGGTAAGAATAGCGTAGATTAGCGCATGAATTCATCCCTCCCACTGAGGTGCAAGGCTATGGGTCAGAAGTCCTTCTGGAGGTAAAAAAACACAACACAGGTGAACTCCTAGCGTGGAGGACAATATACTATACCATTGTTTAACAAATATATTAAAGAATAAATAAAAAAAAATAAAAAAAAATCTTCCTCAACCAGTCTCTCCGGCTCACCACACAATATGTGGGCAGACACATCTGTCGCCAAGACTTAGACAATACTTACCCCGTGAACCCGGGAACCCTTGCTAAGTCACCGAAAGTAGTGAACCACTTGAGGTGACTAATGGTAGTCATTCAATGAATCGTTCTCGGGGCGGTGGTACCAAACGGTAGCGAGAATTCATTCCGGTATCCGCGATGATCAATATCTCCAGTTGCCCCATTTTACGGTAAAACGTAACACGTACATCGACACCCTTCCGAATCGCATAAAATCAAGCTGGTTAAGCAAACATGGAAACGCGGATTGCTGCGATACGCCAATAAATAACTATCGCATGGTATGATATCCCTTCCCTATATAGATTTACATAAGCTAAAATTCAAATGGGAAATTTAACTATAATTTATGTTTGAACCGTGGAACCCGGGACGTGCCGCTGCATTTTCCCAAGCAATATTATTTGTTTATTTAAGACACTGCAGAAAGATGTAACGAAACGACTGCTTTGCATAAAACAAAAAGGAAGTAGCGAAAACACATTTTTGGTAATTTATTATATAATAATTTAATTGTACGTATTTAGATTCACAACATATATGATTTCCTGAGCCTAGCGAACTCAACCGTTTAGCTGTCTGTCCGTTTGTCAGAAAATTTGTTTGTATGCTCCGGTTCCGGTTCAAGAAGGTGGAAGTGCTAGAAACTACCCATGTATCCGATTATAACGAGTTGTCAAATTGGATAAACCAAAATTATGGTTCCTACCCACTTGAAGATAATTTGAAAAAATTGTAAAATTACACCGAGTTATTTTAATTAGTTTTAAAGGTACGTACACAGCAGACAGAATTACATAGATTTGAATTTTAATTACAGTTACATGGATATATTGAATACATATATTTAAATTCTCAGTGATGGCAGACGTTTTGTCAGTATTACCAGCCCAACAGAATTTAGATCCAAACTAAAAACCCACTTTTTCAGACACTCATTTCCATAAATCCGTAATCCTATCCAAATATTGCTTTTTCCATTTGTTATATTGTAATTGTTGCTGCACACGCATACATTTTTTAGCGATTCCGTTCAACTACTCATGATAAAATAAAAATGCTATTGACTTGCCTACCAATGGACAAAGGACAATGTCAGTGGTAACATAACACGTCAATCGGTTTAATTGTTGGTAGATGAATCATCTAAATGCGGTAAAGATCAACGATTAATTTCATTCATTCATTTAAGATTTATACAAGCATACTTTTTTATAAATCCAGCTAAACCATTGTGCGCATTTTGCACAAGTGTTCTTAAATTAGTTATCAAGCATCCTAATATTATAGAACTTCCTTCTTCTTCTGGCGCTTTATTGCTGTATTTTTTAAAAATGTAAGTATGTTAGTTGTAAGTTTCTTCAAATGTAAATATAAATGGAATTAAGATAGTAGGTATTAAGGTAGTAGATAGATGTAAGTCACTAGTTTTAAGTCAGTAGTTTTAGTAATAATTATTTAATAAATATATTTGTACAGTGTACAGCGCCCTTTAGGTGAAATTGGCCAAATATTATTATTATTATTAGCGAGAGTACATTTTGATCGAACCTGCCTAGCACAAAGGATAAAAAATGATTATAAAAAAAAATATTGTTTTCATGTTAAAAAATCTAATAAGCAACAATTGTTGCATGAAAAATACTGGTATATAGTTTTTTTTCATTAGTGGCAATACAAAGCTACTCACTTTGTCTTTAAAATTGGTTCTTTAAAGCAGTGCTCCGCAACCGGTGTGCCGTGGCACACTGGTGTGCCGTGAGCCGGTCACAGGTGTGCCGCGGTCAAATTCAATGTATTTGACATTTTACAATATTTCATTATGTATTTAATACACAATGACAAAATATTTTTCATAATATTGTCTATTTTTCATTGTCTGCAGATACTGTTAAAAGATGTATTCACAATATATTAGAAACACTGATTAGAAAACTGCTATTGGCTGAAAATTTTGCGCTTCAGATCAACGAAACAACCGATATTAAAAATAAAGCACAGTTGATAGCTATTGTACTTTTCATTGACGAGGACTTTATTAAAGAACATTATTTATTTTGTAAGGAGGTTCCAGAGCGAACTACCGGTGAAGAATTTTTTCAAGTAACCGATGATTTCTTCAAAATATATAATATTAAATGGAGCAATTCCATTGCCGTTTGCACGGATGGCGCTGGGGCAATGACGGGTAGTAAAAAGGGTTTTGTCTTTTATGTAAAACAAAAAAATCCAGCGTTACAATTTACACACTGCTGCATACATCGAGAAGTATTGATGGTCAAAAATTTACCTGAGGAACTTTTGAACACGATGAGCTTCGTTATGAGGTGTGTGAGTTTCGATTAAATCAAAATATGCCCAAACTATATCAGTACCTCGATGATAATTACTGGATAGCCAAACTTGCATACATGGCTGATATATTCGAGCATTTGAATAAACTTAATAACGAACTTCGGCAGAAAGTGTTGCAAAAAGGATGTTTGGAAATGTACCAAAGGATCAACCATAGTACAATTAAAAACAAACAATTAACTGTGGATCTGGCTCAACAACATTTAAGTATGATTCAACAGAAATTTGGTCGATATTTTTATTCCATTAATACGGAACAATACGATTGGATTCGAAATCCTTTTGCAACCAATGCAATAAATTCCACGGAAGCAATGCTTCTGCAAATTCGAGTGGAATTTACAGATTTAAATAATGACATGACATTAAAACTTCACTTCTCCGAAGATCAATTAGATGTTTTCCGGATTTACGTTAAAAAAGAATATCCTCACATTTCCATCAAAGCATTCTTAACACTACTTCCATTTTCAACGACATATTTATGTGAGCAAAGTTTTTCAACGCTTGTATTAATTAAAAATGATAAGCGGTCATGCTTAAAAGGTCTTGACCAAGAATTTCGGGTTGCGCTGTCAAAAATCGAGCCGAATATAAAACTTTTTTGTTCATTGAAACAAGCGCAGGTTAATTTAACAATTAATCGCTCATTAATTTATTATTATATTATAATAATTATTAAGATTGCGTAAAAATAAATATGTTATAGTTATATGTATGTATGTATAGTTTTCAAATAAAAAAAAAAAATTATTGTAAAATTTGTGTATCAATTTTATATGTATATATTTTAGCTTTTGGTGTGCCGCGTAATTCTAGGAAGACATTTGGTGTGTCGTAGGTGAGAAAAGGTTGCGGAGCACTGCTTTAAAGTACTGAATCCAATCGGGCTATATTGGAAACAGAGTCAAAACAATGTGCACTTATCATCTCTCACTGCGATTTAATTAGTAATGATTGTATGAAAGATAATCTTGCCATTACCTGAGAAACGTGAGCTGGAAGATAATCCATTAATCTAGGAGAGATTAAAAACAGAAATTCTTTGATTCTTGAAAGAGTCACCATTGCCTGAATTTTATTTGAAATGTGTAAATTATTTTTAATTTTTTTAAAAAATATTTTTGTAAACATATTATTTTTTGCAAATATTATGTTTTACAATTTCTTATCATTATTTTATGAAAATTAAAAATTGTGTGTTATAAATTAATTGTGAATTTAATACTTTTAAAAATGTTTTTAATTAAAGAAATAAAATAATTACATATACAATCGTATTTACATTGGGTTTTTACATATTAGGAGATTTGAATAATACTCTTCCACAGAAGCATTGGCTTGTGTTTGAAAGAGGAGTGCACAGTAAATTATTGTAGTTATTTATAAGTAATTAATAATATTAAAAATTAATAAAATACTTCGTTTTAACCACTTTTATTGTTTATTACCAACATGTTTCATGAGCAACGCTCACTTCTTCAGGGTTTTTGATAAAACTAATTATAAATAATAGACATAAACAATTGTGTCAATAGATAAATAATAGACATAGACAATGGTGTCATTAAAAAATAATAGACAAAAACAATGACAACAATGAAAAGATAAAACGGATAGGGGAAAGAGAGGCAATATGGAACAATTTACAAAGGGAATAGGTTTAATATTGGGTCATTTAAAAATAATTTTTGATTGTTAATAATATTCAATTTTGCGTTCACACTCTTTATAATCTCTAAAATTTCTAGTTTATCTAACTGGATGCCATTGACATTACAATGTATTAATTCTATTCCAGTATTGAAGTTAAAAGTATGACTAGTTTCCAACAAATGGTTGGCAAACTCCGAGAAACTGTTATTATTTAAAGATTTCATATGTTCTTTAATCCTTATTTCAAAGTTTCTCGAAGTTTTTCCTATATAAAAGAAACCACAATCATTACACTTCAATTTATAAATTCCAGATTTTTTCATTTTTGAATCTCTGTCTTTATTATTTAATATGTAATTTTTAAGTTTATTATTTGCATAAAATACAGGAAGAATTTCATTCGGTACATTTTTTGTTAAGGAATTAGAAATTTTATTATTAAAATACATAATTTTCCTCCATTTATTATTTTTCTCGTCCTTTTGTACAGGATAGATGTATGATTTAAGAAATTTATTCTTATATTAAAAATATAAGAATAAATTTCTTAATCATACTTACTTATATTAAAAATATAAGAATAAATTTCTTAAATCATACATCTATCCTGTACAAAAGGACGAGAAAAATAATAAATGGAGGAAAATTATGTGTTTTAATAATAAAATTTCTAATTCCTTAACAAAAAATGTACCGAATGAAATTCTTCCTGTATTTTATGCAAATAATAAACTTAAAAATTACATATTAAATAATAAAGACAGAGATTCAAAAATGAAAAAATCTGGAATTTATAAATTGAAGTGTAATGATTGTGGTTTCTTTTATATAGGAAAAACTTCGAGAAACTTTGAAATAAGGATTAAAGAACATATGAAATCTTTAAATAATAACAGTTTCTCGGAGTTTGCCAACCATTTGTTGGAAACTAGTCATACTTTTAACTTCAATACTGGAATAGAATTAATACATTGTAATGTCAATGGCATCCAGTTAGATAAACTAGAAATTTTAGAGATTAGAAAGAGTGTGAACGCAAAATTGAATATTATTAACAATCAAAAATTATTTTTAAATGACCCAATATTAAACCTATTTGTAAATTGTTCCATATTGCCTCTCTTTCCCCTATCCGTTTTATCTTTTCATTGTTGTCATTGTTTTTGTCTATTATTTTTTAATGACACCATTGTCTATGTCTATTATTTATCTATTGACACAATTGTTTATGTCTATTATTTATAATTAGTTTTATCAAAAACCCTGAAGAAGTGAGCGTTGCTCATGAAACATGTTGGTAATAAACAATAAAAGTGGTTAAAACGAAGTATTTTATTAATTTTTAATTAAAATGGTGCCACAAAATAAGTTTGCTGAGTTAGAAAAAAAATTAATAATATGATAGGTTTTATGTGTGGGTAGTAAGTAGGTACATTGCAGCGAGAAACTAAAAAATATATACATTATATGTTTGGTAGATGTGATGTAAGTGTAAGTAGTTAAAGTAGATAAGTAATATACTTTATACAAAAAATGAGTGATATGGGTAATTTTTAACTCTAGAAAGTGCGACAATTATAGAGGGATAAAGCTTATGTCTCACACCATGAAAATATATGAGAGGATTATAAATAAACACACGAATTAGGAATATTGTAAAAATACACGACGATCAATGCGGCTTTGTATCGGGGAAATCAACAATAGATGCTATTCAAACAGTCAGAATCATAGTTGAAAAATATCGAGATGCAAAAAAAGATTTACACATGGTATTTATAGACTTGGAAAAAGCATTTGACAGGGTACCCCGAAGCCTGATATGGGCGGCATTGAGATCTCATAACGTACCAGAAGGATATGTGCTCTCCATACAAGATATGTATACAGACGTAGAAACACAAGTAAGATGCACATCAGGGATGTCACCAACATTTCCAATTAAAGTGGGGGTACACCAAGGATCTGTCCTCAGCCCATTGCTATTCATAATGGTCATGAATTACCTAACGAGTCAAGAAATGAACAGTATTCTCAAGACTATGCTTTTTGCAGATGATGTAGTACTGATAGAAGAAAATCATTGTGATCTACAAAATAGCCTGGAAAGGTGGAGAAAGATCCTGGAGGATAATGGACTAAAAATTAGCAGGAAAAAGACGGAATATTTGTATTTACCATTTGAAGACCCAAATGCTGTAACTCCTTCGATGCAATTGGATGGAGTAACATTAGCCAACTGTGACTCATTTAAGTACCTGGGCTCACTCATCCACAGAGACGGAGGATGTGCAGCGGATGTCAACCATAGGATAGGAGTGGGATGGATGAAATTTAGATCCGTAACAGGAATTTTGTGCGACACGAAAATGCCAATAAAACTTAAAGGAAAGACATACCAGACTATTGTTAGACCCGCGATAATGTATGGCTCCGAATGCTGGACAATGTACAACTCCTACTCTAGGCAACTCGAATCAGCAGAAATGCGAATGCTTAGATGGACGGCAGGAGTCTCCTTAAAAGATAAAATTAAAAGCTCACGCATTCGTGGTAGCCTGGGTGTCACTGACATAAACAGTAAGCTAGAGGAACGACAGTTAAGATGGTATGGGCACATAAAACGGAGACCACCAGACCACACAGTGAAGCAGGCAATGTCTATAGAGCTTCAAAGACAGTCATCCAGAGGTAGACCAAAGAACTCCTGGATGACCCAATGCTCCAAAATCCTACAAAGAAACGGCCTAGATGAAAGCGACACTCAGAACCGAAGAAGTTATAACCTGAGAACGAGAAGAGCCGACCCCAACAGCCTACCTAGGCAATGAGTTGGGATAGTGCTAGGAAGAAGAAAAGAAAAGAAGAGGGTAATTTTTAAGAGTAATTCACGTCGAAAGAGTTTTTTTTTTAAGTTTGTCTTTAAAATACTTTTTCACAGTGTTCAATGTTTGAATTTTGTCAATAATGTGTCTATTTTCCTTTAATCGATTGAAGAAAGCTCTTCCTTATAAGTATAATAATTTTGGGCATGGAAAAATATATTTAAGTGGAGTTCGGTTTTCTGTTAAAAATTGGTAGGTACTCATCTTTTTCTTTTGTGATTTGAATTATCGAATTTTAAAGTGAAAGTACTTGAAGTTTTTCAATAAGCCCTTTGTTATGTAGTCGCTGGGTTTTTTTTAAATACGATTTTAATTATTATATTCTGTACGACTCTTATTTGTAGAAGGTTAGTTTATATGAGGACTTATTATTATTAAGCTATAATATTATCAATATTGCTATTCATAATAATATTAAAAACGTTTATTTGACAATAGATTGTCATATATTTATTCATTTGGCTGAGAGCGGTTGGGAATCTTCTGCAGTAACAGAAGGAAAAAATAATTTTATTTTATTACAATGATTCTGTTGACAAAACGGTCACTGCTCAGAGTGCTCAGCTATACATTCCGGATTTCTAATTTGAATATATTATATATAATTAAATTATATAGCCAAAATTCAGAATAAACCAAATAAAAGTGTAATTAAATAATATAATAGGTATCTCTTTCATTATAAATTCAATCATCTATGATGATGTGCGGTTGGTTGTGACTCTTGAAGCACTGTAAATGTACAGGCAGGAACCATCGAATTTACCAAAATGTACATTTGACAAATTTCATATAACTTCCTCTGTTCGATATATTTAGTATGGGTCGCCGATAAAAGTTAGGCGAGATATGCCCTCGTTAACAGTGGCTTGTGATTTACTTTAAATAAATTTCCGGAACTACAATATTTTTGTAGTTTTTTGTCTTTTTGCTGTCGGGAAAAAGATTATTATTAATCAACAAATAAAAATTATCTTTAATAATAAGGACGGGTTATTTCACAGAATTTGAAAATTCTTCAAATTTCAAAGTTAATTTTCAAGTTATGTTAACGTTTTATTCAAGTTCTGTGAAGCAACTGACCTATAATGAAGACATAACTTGAATAGGACTTTCACAGAACTTGCAAATTAACTGCGAAATTTGATGAATTGTTCAAATTCTGTGAAACAACCTGTCCTAACGATACGTATAGTGACAATGGCGTGTCATTATTATTACCTACATACTTGGCTTGACAGATCTCGCAACAAATTATATTAAGCATCATTATCAAACATACTAGTTATTTCGGTTGTGGGGTGTCGGTGGGTGATTGTATCTCTTGTTAAATAAACTCGGGTTCGTTTTGAATTTATGTCTATTTCAAAATTGAAAATGATTGTGTCAAGAATGTAGGCAAGCGACAAAGGACCTACCTAATATAAAATTTCATCAGAAAATTTATTGTTATTGTAATTTTAAAAATTGGAACTGATACAATAAAAATTCAGACCATTTGATAACTTAAACAGCATCATTAAATAGTCACCTCTATAAATGTTTTTTATTGTTCATTCAAAATGTCGTTCCCCACACTGAGGCTATTGATAAGTTACTGAGAAGAATGTGTGTCTTCTTTCATTAAAATCAGCAAATAAGCTTTTTTTGGATTCTTATGTTGTTTTTTTTTTGTTTTACGTGAATACCGCAAATGGAGTCCCAACTGTTCCTAACCGTCTGGGGTATAGTGGGACTAAGGCATCACCAATTGGGGTGTGTCGTGAGGCAGAAGTTAGTGGAAAGGGGAAGGAGAAGGGGAAGAGGAAGGTGAGGAAGTACCTGGCTATTACTTAAACTAGTTGAACATCACACAAATTCAAATATTGTATTACATTGAAAACGATTTGGAACTATTCTGAAATAAAACGAGGAAATACATTTTTTCCGATATCCGCACCTTTAATTGGTTTCGTCAAATAATTTATCGGGCTTTTAGCTGCAATATCCATATAAATTTTAAAGACCAACAAAAATACCTGGTAGAGAAACTAGTTACACGTTATCAAGTAGCAGAAGTGGGTTAATTTCCACTTCCAAGTTCCACATCATTCATCCACAAATTCATTACAATAGATGTATTTTTAAAACCCGATAAAACATCTAAATTACAAAATATGTATTTTAAAAACCCGATAGAATGTTATGTTTGCGTTGGGATAAAAAATACATTTTAATTTACGAAAACTATTCACTCACCTATTCTCTAGAGGCTTAAAGCAAACAGTATCAAGTTAACAAGCCACAAAATGCCAGTTCATGTTCCCAAAGCATCATGACGCAATAGAATACTGAAAACTTTCGGAAGTAGGCGCAGTCAACAGCGATGAAATAAAATTTCCAGGGGGTAAATATGATACTTGATGATATCATTGGATGACGGCGGGAGGGTTGGTGTTGCCAGGTCTGTGGATTGTTAGGCGGGTGGGAAAGACGATATTTGGTGCCTGACAACACTGATGGACGAGATAATTACTGGCCTGAAAGTCTATTTATTCGAATTTTTTGTTTGTAGTCCGCACCCCGTTACTGGATATTTTAGACCGTACTGCGGACTGTTGAGCAATGGTAAAACAAACAGATTATTGAACGTACAGGGTAAACAAACACCAGGACGCGTGTCAGAAAGAGGTAAATGAAGAAAAACGGTATAAAAACATAATGAGTTCCAGAAAAAAGTGTTATTTTGTACAGCGCGAGCTTGTCAAATAAAATGGTCATTTATTTATTTATTCAACATGAAGGCTTTTACATATATACATTATTATGGGTAAGTTGTTTCCTCCTTCTTTATCCAAAGTTTTGGACAGCGTTACAGTCTCCATCATAAGGGCAGATATGTTTATTGGCTAAAAAAAGAAGAAGCGCAACACGGCATAAAAATCCAAAAATCAGTGGCGATAAAATGATTGCATGAAAACTAAAATAAAATGTACACTGTGCAATTTTGTAATATTTTTCCTGCACTTTACAATGAATATCGAAACAAAAAGGTAGCTACATTTAAATGGTGACATTATAAGTTAAGGGTGTTGTTTTCAATTACAAAAACATTAGATTCATTTTTTATAGTGAGCATTGGAGAGTTGTTGACACTGTCGCGTTTCGTTTATTGAGGGGTTTTCGAGTGTTTTTTGGGTGCGTGGTATAGATTCGAAACACAAATGTGTTTGATGTATATGTGTGTACATATAAATTTATATATATGAGTACGATAACCTGAAAATATTATAAAATCTCTTACTACCTAAATTAAGCGGAAAATGTTGCTTGTGTTGTGATGGAGGACTTAGTCAGCCGAGGAATTGAACACACTACGCCTGGGTGGGACCCAAACGCGATGTCCACTCAGCAACCGACCGGTCATTATATATTTAATTCAGATGTGTTCACTACAGTTCATACAAAATAACTATATTCCATTACTCACCATGAAACAGGCAGCCGCCTAGTTTGGTGATTTAATATTTCTATTATCTGTAAATGTCTATGTCATATATCATGTATTTATAAATAAATGGGTGGTAAGTTGCGTGGATTGTTAATTTGTACATTATTAATAGTTTAATGGACATTTTTATTATGGATTGAAGTTTAACGTTGGCAATTGACTTGTACTTTGTAATGATAGTTTAACGACGTAGGTCACACTTTTGCGGTGGTGAATATTTGAAAAGTTAAAATGCAAGACCGTGTTCGACCAAAATAAATATCATTTACATAATATTATAATATTATGATCACCGATTATTTTGATCCCATAAAATATGGTGGGGTTGATGTTGATACATGTTGTACCTACATTGTGGATACATAGTTACAACTTGTATAAATCTATCTAAAATATGGTGGGGTTGATGTGGATACATGTCGTACCTGAAAGTAAAAATATTACTAAAAAATTTGTATACCTACACAGGTACAACATGTATAAATCTATCTAAAATATGGTGGGGTTGATATTGATACATGTTGTACCTATGTAGGTATACATAATACTAAAAATGTATGTTTGTACCTCCTCACTTTTCAACCCCACAAACGGCCACTGGGTACAATACGTTCTTACTATTCTGATACTCATTATTAGATATTTTTAAATACAAACATAACATATTACTAAGTGCAATTAGAATTATACACTATACAGGTGTTGGTATTTTACAACAAATGCTAAAATACAAAACAGTGAGAATATGACAAATAACACGACAGAAACAACAAGAAAAGTTTATAATAACAATTGTATGTTTTGCGTAGGCTGTAAATGACATTATTGTGTAGGTTAAAATAGCGCAATAAATCAAGTAGAAAGCTTGTCTTCATAACTAATAAAACTGAGCCAATAGCGAGCGAGCGGCCCTGGCGAATGAAAATGTCCATATAAATCATTTCGCGAAAAAGTTCAATAATTCCGGAATTTTTATTGCTCAATCCTTCTGGAGCAAAGAATTCCTGCCCTGGGCAAATGTCCAGTGTCCAGTCCGCCGGTTTTCATTATCCATCAACATAATGCCAACATCATATTTCAGTCTTGAACAAATGGGGGTATCGCCAATTCCAGTTGTCGTTAGGTGACGTCATCGTTTTCCGATTTCCAGGAGGAAGTGTGTTATTGGAAAATGGATTCTGGCACATTTATTTAGCAGCTACCAATTTGCGGAGGACTCGATATTTTACAACGAGCTTTCATTCGTCTCCTGACAGACGCTCGCAGCAAATTAATGTTTAGTTCCGTGTGCCTTTTCGTACGTTCTTCACAATGTCCGAAATAGGTTATCTTTAAAATATATTTAAGCAAACTGAAGTCCCCGGCGTTCTACGGGCTTTAAGCAGACTTTTTCCAAATCAAATGAGACAGTGACCTTTCTGGTTTTTTTCCGATATCGAATAAAACTGTAGATTTGTTTAAAAATAAAATCCACTCCTCCCGCCACAGACATTATTTTTAATTAAATAGATTCTTGTACAAACAAATATATATTAATTGTACGGTCATATCAATAATAAACATAATCGATAAGACCAACTAAGCTGTCGATGTTAGTTTATCAATGTCGCTAGCACGTCCGGAGCTGCAAAATTTAACAATAGTCTATAAATTTAACAATATCGGCTAAAAAAATCACGTTAGCAATATTACACCACACAGTTTATCTATGGCAAGTTAGTGAATTGTTTGTGCATTGAATTGCCAATATTCAAACGAGTTCGTTTTACAAAACTGATTACATTAATTATTTTAGGCAATAGTTGATCTTTTTGTTTATTTACCAATAGATGGTAATCAAAGCTGTTCAAATTCTGTTTCCCCTAGTTTAAATCTGCCTTTTTAATAATCCAAGATTTCCAAGCAAAAAATTTTACCGATATTTATCGACTTGTAGACAACTTTATAGAGTGAATATTATAGTTGATGTCGTCCGTCAAATGTTAGGGAGTGTCGACTAACTGTCGATATTGCTTGATAATAACCTTTTTCAAGCAATATCGACAATTTTAAGACAAGTTCTGAAATAAAAACCGAAGGCTTAAAAGTTTACGACGATCTTCATTGTTAATTAGTTTCCTTGATAAGAATTACTTTACATATTCGTTCATGGAATACTGTAATGTAATCACTCAGGTTACAATACAAACTCTTCCAGTTGTAGGTCTAACAGTTTTCAATTATGCATGGTGTTTTGTGTTGTTGGAAAACACGAAAAAGTATTTACTTTTACCGTGTTATTTGATCAAACAACTGACATAATGGTGAATTAAATGACGACACCGTTAAAGTGGAACAATACTTAACGAAATGATTTTGAGCATGCTGTTGAAATGAGCTTATGGGTGGTAAAATCACATACATTAATAAATTACTAACAAACACATCCGTTTGGATATGTAGAGCTGGGGAACGGAGAAAACAGTGACAGAATGATACATGAGGCACGAATGGATGAAAAAGTTAGGGACACCCAACAAGTGAATAAAACACTCGAATAACGTTTTGCAATTTGTCGGTCTTTGATGATTCGGAAGAAGTAAAGATTGTGCGCCAAGATAGAGTAATAAATGAAGATCTGTCCAATTTACCCGCCCCTAGGACATGGTGTGATAGTCAGGTTTTAGATAGATTTATATTTAGTAATAAAGAATAATATAAAATAAGCATTTTTACATAAAAATGTAGAATACTGATAATCTTACCAAGAAACTGTAAAAACATAACCTCATATATTGTCGTTTCGTAATTTTTATAAAAATTACGAAGTCATTTGAAATTAACCAGCAATAATTTCAAATTTATAATATAGACTAGCATAATATGTCCCCGGCGCTGCTGCTTTTTCGAAATTTAATGTAGATAAGTCCTTTTTTGAAAGTCAAGTGTTCAAAATTTCATTAATCTCGGAATAAAATCGCAGATTTGTATAAAAAAAAATCCACCCACCCACCAGGTGTTCGCAACATGCCACAAACACCCTCCTTTATATGAACAAAAGAAGATATTGGGTACACCTACACAATTATTTTTTGGATTTTAGGAACACGTCAACACATATGACCATAACACTTTCATTCAAGCACATAATTCCAAATTTCATTCTTATAAGTGTAAAATAACATGAGCTTGGCCCAATAAAATCGTAAATTACAAAGGAAAACATGTTATTTTTCAACACCATAATTCAGTTAGATTAAGCTTTCCAGTATCTATGAATGATTATAAAACCTTTTGGAATAGGAGTCTTACGAGAAAGTGTAAGACCATATATGACGTCAGAGTTCAATTCGCGAGTTTGTTGTGACATAAAACAGAATTTCCACCCTGTTGATAGGAATATTCAAGAATTTCTTCGTTTTCAGAAAACTAATAACGGTCACAGTCAGAAAATTTTACCGTCGCGCTTCGATAAAATCATTTTTGATCCCGGGAACAACATTATCGAGGACATAAAACCGAGCATTCCCGCAATGTTTTCTTTCAACTGTTATTGGCAGTATCTAGCACGTCTTAGCAATCGGCTTTATCAATTGGCACGAAGTAAAAACGTAGGGTTGAACCTCTCAATTTATTCGTTTGAAACCTGAAACTTTTCGTGCCTTTCTAACAGTTGGTACCACTAAATCGTAACATTTCGGGTGTGTTTGTGCAAGTAGTTAGTAGGCGAGATGGTGCGAACTGTTTTATTTGAAAAGCCATCGGCCGAAAGGCAACGGCACTCGCGGGAGCTAAGCGTCCTATTCAACCATTTGAACTGGCTTGGTAAATATTCAACCGGCTGCAGAGAAGTGATATTGCATGGATCCGGCCCCGAAGTTTAATCTCCATACAAATACCGAAATATCTCGTCGCAGAATAAATGACAAGTGTTAGTAAAGGGCGAGGGAATGGTTTTCCACAATTTCAACAGATTTGTCAGCGCTAATATTTACATTGGTAATTAATTTTGATTATGATTGATGACTTTAATTCTATTCATGTCTACAGTTATATGTTATTTGAATGTAAGGTTTGAATAATTGAATAAAACAGCTACCAAAAGAATTTAAACGCTTTAGTTTGTTTCACATTTATATAAACTTGGAAGAAATCAGTGGCAACATTTCATACTAATATTGTTGTGCACACCTGTTTTACCCCCCGATTGAAAAATTTGAGTTATTATGTTACCCCTAAGAAACCGACTTAAATTTACACCTGTTCATAAGTCAACTTTTATATAAATGAAACGAAAATACTTGTTTTTAAGTCTATTTTATTGTCTACCAGTTTCGATACCTCCGTTCCATCATCAGGACGGTTATAAAAATAATGCTATCAAATACAGAAGTATACATTTATATACAGATATTATCACCAACTTTTATACTACGATGTATATTAAGCGCCCCGGAGACGATCAATACCAATTTGTTAATAGTTACATTGTTGACGCGATTGATGGTTTATCGTTTACTTTTGCAATTGACAGTTAAGATATTCCATTGATAGGGAATGATTTGTATTTTGATTGAGCGCATGAAGAGGTGTTATTGACAATCGTTCTTTCAATTGCTCTATATATCGATGCCTTTAGTAATAAGATTATCGGGGGAAAGATATTGGATATAATTGTAATTGTATTACATTGTCCGGAGTTATGGAAAGTAAAATCTAAATATATCCACTGTATTCAAAACTTTAGTAACTTTCGCCAAAACATTGACGGGTCGAAGTTTCATCAATCGTACTTCAATGCATATTGTCAATACCGTAAGTTTACTGAAGATTAACGCTGATAGTTTACGGATTACTTTACGGTGTTAAGAAAACATGTTTTAGGAATTTAAAGATTCGCATCAGATTCCGGCAAATGTTCACACAAAAAATTGCTTACATTCAAGATCTTAGCTTATTTCAACTACCATTGCTCAGAAAAATTAGGGTCTCGTGTTATTTATATGGATTTGAAAACACTCGTGACGGCATTATTTCTCTGTGAATTATTGACGATTGAAAAATCCACTCCGCTGGAATAGAGCCATTCCTTGAATGCAAATTTCTAAGTTCCAGATGAATAAATGGGGCTGTGAAAATGTTACGAATTCTCGACTGACATTAGGAAGACTGATGAGAGAGCGGGATCCCAGCAAATGAACGAGGGCTCTCGAGGGACGCCCGTCACTCCGCAGCCCCCGGCCCCGGCCCCGGCCCACACACGCCGCTGGAGTACGCCACTGGAATATCAAACAGCCCCCAGATAACTATCATTTTGGGGTTGAGCGAAAAATTAGGGCACTGCCAGAAATGAATGATTCAGTAGGTAAATTTGCGCAAATCCCTAAGGTCAGAATTCGTGCGGCAACTGTTCACGAACGTGAACAGTTCCACCCTATTCCCACTCTATTCTACTCGAACCGTCTTCGTGAATAAACATCAGGAAACAATGAACACATAGGACAAAACATAAACAATCGAGTTTCACGTACAATTTATAGATTGATACTTTATAAAATTAAGTTATCAATTTACCGGGGTTGGGTTTTCGCACAAAACCGCTGAGAAAGCTTCTTCTTAATTTTATTTGTTCGCTTTCTTTTATCTGAACTTTTGTTTCCTCCAAAGTGAACTTTATTCGTTTTATTGACATCTTAAATTTTGTAAGGGATCTATGGAACTCTGCGCCTAGTAGATATGTGCCAGTTCCGACCCCTTTTGTTTATGTTGTATCCTGCTTGGGAGGAAAACATGTTGAATATAAAATTTTCCACCCTCAGGTTGTAAATTTTTGATCGCGGAAAAGAAAATTTACTTTAATACCAAATATTATTGAAAGTGTGAAAGTAAATTATGTTATATTTTTCCTTGCGCTGTTCAACTAGCTTTGCTAACGATGAAGTAGTTTTATCTTAGTAGTTATTAGAAACTTGTACAAATTTTTCTACTTTTAGAACTGTAAACAAAATTGGTAGCTTGATTTATGTTTCTGAAGTAAGACAAATATTTGAAAGTGCAAAGCGAGTTTTAACAATAGTTCTCCTTAATGAATACTTGCAAATGTGAAACAATCTTCACAACTTTTTTCTTTACAGTTAACTTCAATTGTATAATATTAATATGTTCAAGCATTTGATACACAACAAATACCAGGCAAAAATTACATTTAACAATCGTACACTCGAGACAAAAAATTAAAGTTAAGATATGGATTATAGAATAAAAATAATGTATTAAAGAGAAAAAATATCTTAAAAGCAAAAAAATTACCTACGTAGTACACATATTATACACAACCGGACTAATACATACATCTTAGTTTTTACCTTTTAATTTCATGACATTGCTTTAATTTATATAATTAATATTTTAAACATAATTTTAACACAGTCCATTTTAATTACATACAATTTGTCACCTAAAATTGCAAAATGGGGGCCTCAGCACCCAGTGAAGCTCACATTACTAAATAATATTTTATATAAAAAAATACTTCTAATGTATCAATACTAAAAGCTAAAATAGTTGTGTTGACTTAAAAATTCAAAGCATTAAAAGCTCGGCTGTGTGCTTGTTATTACGTACCTATATGAAATATCAAAGAATAACTTATTTGAACAGAACATAAGTAGCACGGATTTAAAATCGATTCGTTACATTTTTCTTTAAGGAGCATTGGAAATTTAATGAGGTATATTTGATCAATGAAATACTCCAAATTACTTGTAGACATCAAAGGAAAATATTTACATTTAAGTAAGAATCTGCGTTTAAGATCCTAATTTTACGATTAAGTGAACCGAAAAATAAATTCAATCGTGTAATCTTGAAGCTGGAAACGAATACATACTTTATGCAAATAAAACAAAAAAATTCAAATATTTTTTTCCTAAAAACGCTTCAGGAAGATGTTATGCTCGGAATGTTGAAATAATTGGCGTTAACTTAACATGTGCTATGTCATTCCAATAAATGTATTTTACAGCGAAGGAAAGGTTATAATTTATGTATTTAGGTTTGACATATGGGATTAAACCTTAATTGGATTGTTAGATTAGCATTCCGTTCTCCGTGCATTGGTCCAATCGTTTTGCGCATGAGCACAATCACATATACGTGTGTTAAATGTTGAAATCTGTCGCCTTCTGCTGAAGGGAGTGAATGTCGCCTGGGCTTTGTTACAATTCGCGGAAGTTATTACGATAACATTTAAAGTTCGATGATTAGAATATTCGAATTAAGGCAATCAATGCAATATATTAACAACATAGGTGTTACGCAATTCACAAATTTACATTACTTGAGTAGATGTCAAATACCTATATTTGTATATTACCATTACTGAGAAATATATACTAGTGTAACGGCGCCACTGTTGCGTACAACAGCAGCCCAATATCATTTTGTATATACATGTAAATTATTCAATGATTTTCCTACGGATATAAACAGAGATACATTTCGAAATAATTAAGACAAAAACTTAAAATATATTTTAAATACCCCGTAGTAGACAAATTTATACCGTATAAATAATGTTTAATGCATAAATATATATATATAATCATATGTTTAATGGATACATATATATCATTATCATTAACAAAATTTCATAGCATAAAATAAAAATAAAACCTACACGTAACACACAAAACCAATATAAACACACATCACTCACAAACACACAAGATCATTTTCAATGTATTATTTTTTAATTTTAAATATATTTTTATGTATTTTTAATTTTAAATATATTTTTATGTATTTTTAATTTTAAATGTATAATTTTTCTAAGCAATAATTATTATTTTTTTTAATATTTTTTTTATTTAACAATTTTTTTATATAAGATAATGTGTCCTTACTGGGGTACCCCGTTCTAAGGTCACATTAGCCTGAAAAACTCATCCACATTGAAAAACTCCTGATAAAAGATACATGACGCCAACGGGACTTGAACCCGTGTCCTTTCGATTGCCGGTCGACAGCTCTGACCACTGAGCTATGGCGGTTTATCTCTTATCCGCGAAATAATTCAATATATACTAGTGTTTCATTCAACAATTACTGCTTATTACATTTTTTTTCACCTGAAAACAACCAACTTTATTTTATATGAGAAAGGCATTGTAAGTGCTAACTCTCTCACTAGATGGCGTCGAGACAAATTGTCTACATTTTTCTTTTATATTATATTCTTCAACTCTCTCACTAGTAAATGTAGACAATTTGTCTCGACGCCATCTAGTGAGAGAGTTAGCACTTACAATGCCTTTCTCGTATAAAATAAAGTTGGTTGTTTTCAGGTGAAAAAAAAATGTAATAAGCAGTAATTGTTGAATGAAACACTAGTATATATTGAATTATTTCGCGGATAAGAGATAAGCCGCCATAGCTCAGTGGTCAGAGCTGTCGACCGGAAATCAAGTCCCGTTGGCGTCATGTATCTTTTATCAGGAGATTTTTCAATGTGGATGAGTGTTTCAGGCTAGTAATTTTTTTTTATTTTTTTTTATGCTTCCGATTTTGTTGTCCGGGTTAAATCTTCCCCATAGGAAAAACTAAACCCTTCCACTCACTTTTCCACAAATGATCAGCTAGTCAATCAATACTATGCAAGTGCATTATATAAGTAAAATAAATACAAAACAATACAAGAACAACAACACGTCAACTCACCAGAGATCAAATGGGAAAAAAAATTCACCGACTCCAGATATTTTCATATCAGAGGGTTCGGCTCGGTAGTACTTCTAACAGGGCCTATAAATCCTACTGATCCCTCAACATAAATATTTAAAAAATCTTTCGTTATCCTACATGTATTCAAAATGACCGACTTTTGCATCTTTATATATAAATTTTTTGATAGATCTAATACGCCTAAATTTTTAATGAGAGAGCTAGGTATAATGCCAGTAGCCGAAATAACGAATGGTAATATTTTTATAGTCTGAGAATGCCAAATTCTTTTTATTTCGTTTCCTAAATCTGTGTATTTTCTAATTTTTCATTAACAGATTTTTGAATGTTACAGGAATTTGGAATAGCGACATCAATGATATAAGTTATTTTTTTAATTTTGTCATGTAAAACTATATCGGGTCTATTATGACTAATCGTTCGGTCTGTTAGTATAGTTTTATCATAATATATTTTATAAAATTCGTTTTCTAAAAATGAATTTGGTTCGTATTCATAGTATGGTACTATATTACGGCAGTCAATCAAGTTATGTTTAATTACCAAATTTTGGTGAATTATTTTTAAAACTTGATTGTGCCTAAATGTATACTCGGACGGTGCTAATATAGAACATCCAGATATAATATGTTCTATAGTTTCCGGAAAAGCCAAACATTTTCTACACAAATCATCAATTTGATTTGTATCTTTGATTATATGCTTTCTATAATTTTTAGTATTAATGACTCTATCCTGAATGGCAAGCATAAATCCTTCTATTTCTGCGCTCAACTCTCCAATACTCAACCATTTGTTTGACGAAAATTTGTCAACATATGTTTGGTTGAGATAATTGAAGTGTTTTGCGTGTAAAATTTTATTTGACCAGGAATCTAATAATTCCTGGTTGGGATTTATAAAAATGTTGGCATTCTCATCGTATAAATTTAAAGGTGTAATATTTCTATCTGCCTTGCAAATTATTTTGTGCATTTCTGAGCTATGAGCTTTCCTATGGAAAAAAAGTTCTTAGCATTTCTACCTGATTATGTTTTAAAGAAGTTATTTTGACTATACCTCTACCTCCTAAATTTCTAGGTGAATTAACTCGTTCTATAGCTGAATTTGGATGATGGCAATTTAAATTTGTTAGCATAGTTCTAATTAATCTTTCTAAGTTATCTAAATCTGTATTAGACCATTTAATTATGCCAAATGAGTACGTTAATAGAGGTATTGCCCAAGTATTTATTGCTTTTACTAAATTTTTAGCAGATAGATTGCATTTTAAAATTTTCCTGATCCTAGTTTGAAATTTAATCCTAATATCATTTTTAATACTAGTATGGTCTAATCTATTTGATTGTGGGTATCCTAAATATTTATAAACCTCATCCCTTTTCATACTAGTAATTTGAAAATGTCTAAATATACTCTCGTCCCCATCTACAATTTTGCCTTTCTCTATATGGATCGTTCTACATTTATCTAAACCAAAAGTCATTTTGATATCATCTGAAAAGTTTTTAACTACCTCAATCATTTTCTCTAAATTTTGTTCAGAATTCGAAAATAATTTTATGTCATCCATAAATAATAAATGCGAAATTGTACTACTCTTCCCTGTATTACCCTTAACTTTTATTCCAAACTTGCTTTTAATTAACATTTTAGATAGAGGATTCAATGCTAAGCAAAACCAAAGAGGACTCAATGAGTCTCCTTGAAAAATTCCTCTTTTAATTGAAATGCCCGGTATTACTATTTTCTTACCTTTTAAATTGATAAGTAAATTGGTATTCCAAAAGGACATAATATTTTCCAAAAAGTTAATAATAATGGGGTTAATTTTATATATATTTAATATTTTGATCAGCCACGAGTGCGGGACACTATCGAAAGCCTTTTGGTAGTCTATATAGCAAGTATGTAAATTACGTTTTCGAGTTTGAATCTGTTTTAGAATTACAGAATCAATAACTAATTGTTCTTTACATCCCATTTGTTTTCTGCGACAACCTTTTTGTTGTTCAGATAAAATATTTTTTTCATCTAAATGAGTATATATTAAATCTGTTAAACAAGAGGTCAAAATTTTGTATATTGTCGGTAAACATGTAATGGGTCTGTACTGAGAGGGATTATTAATATTTTCGCTTTTGGGTAACATATAAGTAATGCCCTTAGTTAGAAAATTTGGAAAATTTTGAGGTTGACTGACAAATTTTGAAAGATTTTTTGCCAAAAGAGGATGTAAAGTAGTCAGACGTTTGTACCAAAAATTATGTATCCAATCGCAACCCGTGGCTTTCCAATTATGAGTATTTTTAATAATTTTGGTTAACAATTCAACCGATATATTAGAAAAACTCATTTGTTCAATACCTGAAAAATTTAGTTCTTCATTTTCTATCCAGGGAGTTGACTCGTTATGTTTTATATCTTTACTCCAAATTTTAGTCCAAAAATCGCGCATATCTGATTCAGATGGCAATGGAATATTATTATTCGAAATAATATTTTGTTTATCGTCAAGTTTGGAATAAAATATTTTTTAATTTTTCTGGAATAATCTATTATTTTTTTTTAATTATACGTATAATTATATCTTTTTAATCTACTAGCTTTTACCCCTAATTTTTGTTTTAATAAATCCAATAAATCATTGATTATATTTTCATTATTATGACTATCAATGTTATAACCAAATTTTCTATCAATTTCCCTTTGTGCTATGCATAAAAAATCTTGTCTTAAACATTAGTTTACCAAAAAAATAATAATTATAATTTTTCTCTTAAATGTATTATGTAGATTATATTTTCATATTATAAAATGAAGGCCTCAGCACGGGCAAGCCACCCAGTGAGGCCTTCATTACTGGAAAACTTGAAATGTAAAAAATATTGCACCTAATAAAAAAAATAGGTATGCTTAATTCATAAAATGTAAGTTGTAATGAAGTACTATTTTTAGATTGTATTTATAAAAATTATTATTGTAAGAATTGTTTTAAGTTATTTTTTATGATCATGAAATACTATCCATGACACTAATCGTCATTTAAATGTGTTATAATTTTTTAAATTGGGTTACATTTTTCTATTGTTTATCCTCAGTTGGTAAGGCAGATTTTTTTTTATAAAAAAAGGTTCTCTTCATGAACACTAAGACAGAAAGTTGAAGTTAATCAACATTGTTGTAAGAATTTGACACATTTTAAGTCTATTTATTCCACGTCTGTAATTAAATGAACCGCGCGGAATATATAAATGAGGCGTTATTAGGCCAGAACCGTCACGCAAACAAACAAAGCAGAAAAATTTCGATAAAGTGTCGAGTTTTTCTGTTTTTTTCCAGCGATGCGATAACAGAGCGGGGCATTATAAGAGCAACCCTCCCGGAAAAACTTGACTCGATCCCTTAATTCTTGGTAAATGACGAGGGTTTATGAAACCCTGCTACATTGAACACACAATGTGAGCTTTGATATATCCTCAAATTACCCAGAAATGTTTGAAAAGAACCCTCTCTTCATCACGTAGAATCAATATTAAACTAATCATATACATATTTATACATTTTGTATCCCTATCAATTTTTTCCGGTTCATTTTTCGTCATTAAGATTTCCTGATTTTTTCAAGCGAACAGTGTGAACCAAGCGTGTGAATCAACGTTTTTTATTTGCAGACATATCTGAAAGGAATCTCGAGTAAACTAATAATTAGATTGAAATGTCAGATTTCCCCGAAGTTCTTGTGACCTTTCAGTGCTGAATGAAATTTTTCAAGCCTAAAAAAAACACAGGGTAGGTAAGAAGGTATGTCCATTACAAAAATTATTAAGAAAAACGGCCAACGGACATTTACTTATCTTTTGCCTTCTATATTTAATAAGATGCCGATGGATGTAAAAAGCGAATCAACCTGCACCACTCAACTAAAAAAGGTAAAACAGTGGTTAATGGATCAAGATTTTCTATATTGATATTGTTTACAAATACACTAGTATCCATTGATTGTATGCATGTAATTAAACGTATACATATACCTATGAGAGTGTTATAAGTATGCTGTGAGCCTTTAAGCGTGTGTATGCTTATGAGTATGTTGACTGTCTTATATCTATCCTTCTATGTTTGTCTTTGTTTTGTAGTCAATTATGTTATTTGTATGAATCTATTTTATTGTATCTTCTTGTTATGTTTGTGCTTTTGTTGTGTAAATAAAATTGTGAAAATGACATGCTGACAAACAGCTTTGGCAGTTAAGCGGGTATTTTCAATTAAAGAATAAAAACAATTGTATTAACTGCCGTTTTTTATTAGTAGGAAATTATTTGCTTGAGTTATTAACCAATTTTTTTTCTTCTGATATATTCTTTTTATTATACATTTACTATATATTTCTTGTTCATGTTTGATTGTATATTTTAACTTTTTATCTACGGTTGACACGTTTGTGATTTAGAAAGTCAAGACCACGACACAGCTCAAGTACACGAGTGCGATCGGACACTCAAGATTCAAATCAAAATTACATGAGTACAAAAATCCAGCGTAACTCAATAACATTAAGCTCTCGTTCGGGGTATGTGTATTACCGTAGGGGTACGGCGCGGAAAGGTTAAACATGCAGTAGAACATAAATATCATATTTCATGCAAATATTGCTGTAGGTGCTTAATTTAACAACCGTATCAAGAATATATATAAATATCATGAAACAAAATAATTAAAAATATCTTTTTTCTTTTTTAATGTATACTTACACGATGTCTATAAAATGGATCGCTCTTTCTGTGAACCAAACATCTTAAAATACAAATTTTCACACTACAAAAGAAATATATTTTTGCCATTCAATTTTATTTACTTTTCCTAGTGTCTTTTTTATTGTATTAAACAAAACACTCAAACCTCTCGCCAACTTAAACTCGCCCTTTTTAGCACTTAGGCGTTTCTGGTGGCTGCCTAATGCGTATTGCCTATCCCACTATGCCTTCATATCGCCTAACTCCGGTTCCCATGCCCTAGACCATCACTGCCTAGAAATATGTTTTCTAGTCACGATTGCAGCTTGCTAGTACAAGAAAGCGGCTTCCGTTCCCTAAGTGTATTTATTTTTTATCTTCTACATCCAAAAAATAACACATTGATAGAACACACATTTGTTCACGAAAGAACCATTGTAAAAAAGGTTTTTTTACAAAGCACGAAACAAAAGGGTTCATACACAAAATAATTTTATTTCAACCTTGTTATTTTCAACAGGGAAAGCTTAGAATAAAAATAACGAACATTTCTTTCTTTACGGTTCTGTGTAGGAAGTTTTCCCACTACGGACGAGTATTTATTATGTAACCTTGTTTGTGCGTCTTTTTTTATTGTTTTACTAAATAAAGTTTAATTAAAATATGTATGTGTAATGTACTGGTATATTGTTAATTGTCTTCTGAGTGTAGAATACACTCAATATCGGGAATTTTCAATAGTATTTATAGTTGTTACATTATTATCGTTAGATAATTATAACGAATATCTTGAAGGACATACGTCCGTTCCAGAGGAGTCTAAGGGTTTTTCTGACGGAGGAAGTCACTCGAACTGAGCAGCCTAGAATTGGCTAGCATTGGCTGTACTCGTAATCATTTCGGTACAGTCGACATGTTGTCTCTGTCATGTGGCGTAAGTATGACAATATCTCAAAACTGTATAAACTGGATAATAATTCGTTTCTTAAATCCCTGAAGTACGTAATAAACCCGGCATATAACTTTGTTCTACTTCTACTTGAAGTGTGATCTTGTCCTAAGTGCTATTCAATTCTTTCAGAGCATGAAAAACTCCTCTTAGGAAAATAATATTATTTTCTTTCACAATTTAATTTAGTTTTATGCACGCAGTTGAAAAGTTATTAAAAATGTGAAATCAACAATTGAATTTTTGTTTCACCGTATTACCTTTATAATACTTTTTCAAATTTACGTGACTTTCAGCACGCACAGGGGTGTATGTGAGCCCTTAATATATATATTGACGAAATGCGAAAATATTAGGATTTTTATAAACACGTGTTCCGACAAATATATTCGTACTGTACTAAAAGTCTAACCGGAAACCTATTCTTTCATTATTTTAGGGCCTTCAATCCAATTTTCAACCGGATAACCAATAAGTTGAATAGATTCTTAAAAATTAGCAATACTCGTTTTTTTCATTTGGCATCATTAATTCAACGATATGTTGTGAGGCTGAAGATAGTAGAATGGTGAAATGGAAGGTGAGGAAGTACCTTGCTATGCTTTTCAGATCTGGATACTAAGCAAGGCTAAAGCCGTACTGTCTTCTGTACCACTATAAAAATACAAGACTTACTGAGGCCTGCAAAACCCAAGTTCCCTTTTGAAACAGATGGGTTTATACACTCAGTCAGTTGTTTCGGATGTAACAAGGTATGTAACACGGATGTAGGCCAGAAAAAACGGAAAAACTCAAAAAAAAAAATAGAACACTTTCGAGAATGTAAACTCGGCCACCCTGACAAATCGGCAATTGCCGAGCATTTAGTTGGAACCAGAAATTACTTTGGATTTGTTTCTGAAATTCTGGGAAGACCTAAAACACATAGAGCACGCCTAATTAGGGAGGCAATCGAAATTAATAAAATAGCATAAATATTAATAAAGACAGCGGGGCTAGCGACGGTATTCGATAATTACAGCTACACTAAAATTAAACGCAAAAAACTATCTAAAATTACAAGTTTGTTTTGTTGTTGACGACACGGTATCACATCTACATACATAAGCAGCACAATTTTTACACGTTAAACACCCACATGAGGTAAAAATGGTGAGGTGCATATGACGCCGTTCTATTTGTATAGAGAATGTTAACTTTAAATTCAGTAAATTTAAATGATTCACCGCTTCATGGAAAATAAGGATCTATAAAAAAAAAAAACGTCTGCCCTTATGACGGACACCTTAATGCTGTCCAAAACGTTGGTTTAAGAACGAGGTAGCTCAACATGGCATAATACCAAAAAATAAATCACTACAATACTGTAAATATGCTACGGGTATATTATTTTTAATTAATAAATTGTCAAGTAACGCAAGTTGATTGAATAATTTATTTTTATTTTTTAATCATAATTTTTTTTCTTGTCATTCGTTCAACCAAGTTCACAAATGTATAATTAATTAAATATTACATTTTAATTATTAATTACATTTTCTTTAGATTAATATGAGATCCTACAATCCAGCTGAAATCTATAAATTGGGGCAGATTTAAAATTTCCGTATTGTAATATTGCATTCCTTTGTACATTAAACTATTTTTTGTATCGGCTTTGTCCTCTTTTGGTATTCTAATTTCATTGCACGTTCTTGTGTAAATGTTCTTGTTATATAATTTTATTTGAAAAGTGGTAAAAGGTTATTTATATTTTATTTTGTTATTTATTTTATTTTATGTATAAATATCATCACGTCACAGATTTGAAACCTCAGGATTCTTAGCCGAGAATCGTAACAACTGAACAACGACTCGTTGCTGGTATAAAGTGTCTGTTTTGGTTTAAACATGTTATTTTCATATAAATCATCAAACAAACATCTGAATTTGTAGTCAATGATGGTTAAATGACTGAAAAAAATACTCAATTACTATAATATATCGGATATAATGTAACGCAATATAATGCCAATTAAAATATTCGCTTAATTAATCAATTTTAAAAAAAGAACTTTTCGTACGTTGAATTATTATTATTTTTAAAATAACGTGAAAATAAAAATTGCATGGTTTATGTACACACACCATTTTAAAATGTTTTATCGTATGACTTTGCATCAGACAAGCAAATCCCCGGTGTTACAACGTGACACAATCACTTTAATAATCGCCGTAATAATTCTGCTTAAAAAGTGGCATATTTGGCGCTGCGCTGTGTGCTGTATGTAGTTTGCATGACCGGCGGAATAAATAAATCCAGCACAGTGCTGCAATATCAGCTGACACTTTGTGCTCCATACAACCGCCGCCAGAGGTTGTTAGTGTCCGCTAAATAAATCTGATGCATGAAAGTAAATAAGCCCAGTCGACATTACGCAAAAAAAATACTTAAAGTGATTTGAAATTTCAGAAGACCAAGATATTTCGTCGACCACTTGACGACACACAACATAAAATGTCAATTACTATGTATAAGTTTAGTTTTTTTATTTTTATTTTGCTACAATATCTTACATTTCTTTGTAAAATTTAGTAATGTTGGCCTCACTGGGTGGCTTACCCGTGCTGAGGCCTCCATTTAAAAAAACAAAAATATATTCATAATACATTTGATGTTGATGAAGAAAAAAAAACAAAATTAAGATAAATTTAAACTAAAAATATATAATTAGAGTAAAATAAAATTTAAATGAACTGAAGTAAAAAAATCGGTATATTTATATTACATGTTGTGTGTTTGTTAGTGATGTGTGTTTTATATTGATTTTGTGTGTTACGTGTAGATTTTATTATTTTATGTTATGAAATTTTGGTAATATTGTCTTTTTTGTTTATTAATCCATTTTGTAATTTTGTGTCTGAATTTATTTTTGTTTTCCTCAATTTTATTTCAAGTGTTAGACTGTTGAAAGCATGTTATTGATAGTCTTTGTCGAAACCTTGTATTTACCGTCGGAGTTTTTATGTTTTATTTATACGCTTGTCTAACTGGTCTGTTAGTGATTTTTTGTGTATGTTGAATTTAGTTTTTTTACGACCCGTTCTCAGGTAACAAATTTGGCTATTCCGATTTTATTAGATTTTTATATTCTACTAGCTGAAGTCCCCAAGAACTATAGCATCATCAAGAAGTATCAAAGTTATAATTTAAGGGGAGGAACAACGGAATGGCGTGGTTTTGTTTTGAAAGTGTGCAAACTTACATCAATCTCGGAATAAGACTGTAGATTTGTATACAAATAAAATCAACGTCATCCGCCAGCTGTCCGCCACAGAGAGTATTATTTATATAAATAGATTTAAAATGTATTTACTTCAAACCTGCTACATGTCCACTGGGGTGAGGGTCATATTCAGTTTGCTATTGTTGTGATGAATGCCCACAATCCAAGTTTCCCATTTCACTACGACCTTTCGTTATCCAATGCAAATGACGATAGAATCTTCTCACAAAATAATTGACATAAATTGATGATTCTGTTACATATTCAAACTCTCAAATCCTTAGCTAACAACTTACTCGTTGTGCGATATCGTTATGTGATTTAAGACATTCAATTTGTCTTCCAAATTTGTTGCGTAATATTATGAGCGATACATTTTCAATGTACAAATAGATTCAGCACAGTGATGCAATAACAAAAACAAATTTTTTTTATTATTAAATGAAATTATCCTCATTGGGATCTTCTCCCGTGCTGAGAATTCCATTTAGGTATTAAAATGTAATATTAATGTATTAGTATAAATTATTTGATGTAATTGGTACCCGGCGTTGCTCGGGGTTGTGAATAGTTTGGTTTGCAGTAAAGTTTTGAGGTTGTCAATTCTATAGTAGATACTTACAATCTGGATGCATTTTAAAGGTGGAAATAATAATAGATGAAACTCAGAAAATGACCGAACAGTGGCTGAGTTGGCAACGCGTCCGGGTCCAACCCAGGCGTAGTGTGTTCAATTCCTCGGTTGGCTAAGTCTTCCTCTACGATACAAGAAACATTTTTAGCTTACTGTGATAGTAGTTGGAGATTTTCAAATATTGTCAGGTTATCTGGGAATATAGGTAATCTGGGAATGTTTGTATTTCTTATTATTATACAGATTTAAAGAAATTTACTTTCTCAAAATACGTCAAAGTAGATCGTACGCCGTCAAGTCATTCAAGTCAATTTCACCTTACACCCCTTTCTTTGTTCATAACGTACGCCTCATTTTATAAAACTTAAGTATTTGATAAATATTTTTTTGGGCGTCCCCGATTTTTTCTATTATCCATTGCATGTAGTAAAAAACTAAATTATTTCGACTACGTATTTTATTGCAAAAACGTTTTGAGCGATCGCTTGCCAAAATGTGCCAAATTTATACAACTTTTCTTACCTTATCTAAATGTTATACAACAATGGAGATGGTCTAAATTTCCGACAAATCATTTCAACATTTAAATTCGCAATTGATATAATTTTCCGTAAAAAATATTACATATTATATTTTAGGTAGGTACTTTATCGTTTATCAGGATTCTTCAATAATAAAACGCTTCCAATTACGAAAATGAAGCTCAAATTCGAAGTTCCATAGTTTATCGAACCAGAGTTACAGACATAGGCATAAGCGATATTAATATTTTTTAGTATAAAATCTACAATAACCAAAAAGCCTAGGTTTTAGTGTATACTTACACCCTGAAATCTAAAGTACAGGGTTTTCCAATAAGAGGTGTTATTTTGAATAGCCCGCTATTTCGGTAGATATTACTTTTGAAGCTGACATTTGACATGTAGAAAATACGCCATTAATAAAAATGGAACGATACACGCTTCAACAACGCATTGAAATTCACTTGAGTGAATCAAATGCAAATCATCTTAAGTGATGAGGCCCATTTCTACCTCGGTGGTTTCGTCAACAAGCAAAATTGTCGCATCTGGGGCTCGGAAAACCCAAGAGTTATTATTGAAAAGCCTCTTTATTCTCAACGTGTGACTGTTTGGTGCAGTTTATGGTCCGGCGGAGTCATTGGACCTTACTTTTTGAAAGCTGGAGCAACAGTTACGGAGAATGGATTGCGCTATCGAGAGATCATTAATGTTTTTTATGGCCGGAATTGGATGGTATTGATCTGGACAACGTTTAATTTCAACAAGACGGCGCTACGTGCCACACAACAACGAAACCATTAAACTTTTACGATTAAATATAAAAATAACACCTCTTATTGGAAAACCCTGTACTTTTAGAGCAATCAAAAAATGACTCCCAAAAAGAACAGGTTGGAAATGTTAGACGATTTTGCAGTAGAATTACCCAAGATACACAAGTTTCACATTGTTTTAAGTTTCAATTGATCTCAAGGATAAGATCAAACACGTCAAGGTAAACTAGAGCTCGCATGAATATAGTTAGTGATTAGTAAATATTCGTAGTATTAACTAGCATATTATTCGTAATTTCCTTGACGTATTAAGCTTACCTTCAGTATACACCCAGTGTCTGCCAAACTTTTTTACTTCGCGGTACACTGATGAACGGTATTTGTTCCACGGCATACCATATAAAAATGTCTTAAATAAGTAAATGTACTTTAATAATTTGAGTAAAGGACATCGTAGTGCAGTTAACAATCTTTTTATACTGTGCTCACTCAATCACACTCACTAACTCTCTCTCACACTCACTACGCTGCGTCACTGTGTACGAAGGTGACTACTATTTAATAAGAAGAAATTTTAAATGAATAGAAATTATTTAAAATGAACTGTTTTGAGGCTTCTTCCTTCATGGCACACAATTTGGCAGACACTGGTATACACGGATACGTCTTCTAATTCCGTACCTCCCGTTAAAATTAAACTAAATTCGCAGTCCGCATTAGAATACGTACAATACTCGCAGTACCTTTGTGCTAAACCTACATAAATAATCATTTAAACAAACATGAATATTCATTAGCAGCTAGGGGTTAATGACAGGTCTTGATTAATTCGTGTGTTCATAAGTTCCGGCGAAAGAAGGGAGGATAATTTTGATAATCCACTCGCTGTTTCGGAATTTCACCGCTGAATTGATTCAGCACAAAATGACAGCGGGTGAAATAAACTTTCGGTTCGTGCCTTGAATATACGAGGTGCTATATGTCCAGGGCGAGGATTTCAATTCAGAAGATGATTGATTGACCAGTGAAAAGACTATTTTAATGGAAAATTTAACCGGGGCAGCGCAGCACCCTTCTGTTCATACACTCGTCGAGCAATCAAAGCTAAATCAGGAGGGTTCCGAATTGCCTAAATACACATTCGTCTGTTTCACGCGGAGATTGATGCTTTAAAGGATTTTGTGTGATGTATCTCAAAGGTTTTATATGATGTACTAACAGTGGCGGTAAAAGACTTATTGGGCTAGAGACAACTACAACAGTAAACAATCAGCTTTTTTTATACATAACCTTCTGATGTGAAAAGCCGCAATCGAAAATTACAAAGATATTACTGCTTTTCTTCTTATCTTGTATTTCAAAAGAAATTGATATTTTCACCACTAGTTCAATCTTTTTTTCCCAATAATTTAATAACTGTCCTGATGATTTGATCAATCAATGGAAATCGTGCATACTACTTAAATAAACGAATGAAGAGTTAAAGATTAGTCTCTATGCCATACTATGTGGCTGGTGATAATGTTACCTTTAAAGATGTCCCCGGTGAAAAGTTCCCTGCGAAAATGTTCTCGATAATAATCACACGGTGGGTTAGGTTAGGTTAGGATAGATAAGATTATGTAAGGTTAGGTTAGGTTAGGACATACTAAGTCTGCTGACTGACTCCGGTAATATACTTATATTATTATAAAGAATTTATTATTATTATTATTATTACGCTGTACCTATTTCTAATTGCGAACATTTAGCTAGAATTTTTTTGACCGGGAACATTTCAACGAGTGACGTTTTTACTAGGAACATTGTAGGATACCGAAAATACCCCGTTTTTAATTATATAATTTTTTAAACCACGACTCCAATGAAAATAATAATAAATGTAATGAAAATAATTAAAAACTTAAAAAAAATATACACATAAAACTGCCAGGCTGCTTGTCAGCAGACCAAGAATTCCTCCAAGGGATGATCTAGACTACAGTTATTCATTGGTTTTATTCGTGAACTCGATGACGCAAAATTTACGAATGTTTATCTAACTTTAAATAAGACTGCCTGCGAATCCTCCAGGCTGCCGGTTGGCATACCTGTTTTTTATCCTTTACTAATTGACTTCTTTCTTAAAAAACTATTCCCGTTCATGTACCTTATGACGTAATTTTGTCAAAAAAAATTGTACACTATTTTCATGACTGCGCGGAATCCTCCAAGAGGCGTACCGGCAGAACAACTTTTTTTGGGCTTACTAAACGTATATTTTCACAACAAAGAAGTTTCATCTGTGTACTCGATGACGTGAACAATGAGAGGGAACAAAGTTACCGGGAATATTATTACCTAGAACCGCTGTGCTACAATTTATATACTTCTGTAATGGGGGAAACACATTGCGCTATACGCATCAACACCTTATTGTACGCCATACAATCCCATACAGACCTGTCACACCTTAGATATGATTTGTTGTAAGTGTGGGCGTGGCGACGATGATACGCCATGATCTGCTAGCCTACGGCAGCAGAGAGGGAAGGATTAATTTACAGGGTGCCGTGATCACGCGGTTGTCATCTGTCAAGGTAGCAGATCCCACAAAGAAATGATATTCCGCGGCAGTTCCCCAATTGATCTGACACCCTTACCCGGGGAAAATTATAGCGTAGTGTGACACCTCTACATATAATACATAGGCCCCTCCCAAATAAGAGTTGATGTGTATAGCATAATGTGTCTAAGCCTAAATAAGTGTTATCCCTTCACTGAGTGATAATTGTTAACTCATATTAAATAATTTAAAATATTTTGTGTTTTAAATAAAAAACTTTCCATTACCTTATTATTAAAAATATGCAGTTTAATACAAAAAAGAGAAACAAAACATAGACTACAGTTCTGTGGCACAAAATTATATTTTATTGAATTCTAGTTCAACCTATTCAAATTTGTATTGAATTTAAGTGTCATCTTCAAAATTGGAACTCATCGTGTAAGTAAAGCGATGAAGTAGGTACCCATCTATAAGATCATATTTTATAAGATTTTAAAAAAAAATTACAGTATCCCGTGATTTTTCAATTAATAATTTACATTGATATTTAAACCTGAAAACCTTAATATGCCTTGTAACGAAACAATAAAATAATTCTTTTTTAAAATAATTGATTTTTTTTTTGGTTAATTCCTTTCCTGTACCTTCTTTATATTTTACATCATTCTTCCATCTCTTAGCATTCTACAAGATTGGCAAAGCCGTTCACCCCGGCAATGTAATTGGTGATCGCAGACAAAAGGAAAGTAATTAATATTCATGCATTTGCGATAGCGATCCCAGGAGTCAAGCCGGAGACAGAAGGTGTCGCTAAATAATAAGAGCAGTCCAGATGAAGCTGCGGAATTCGAAGTAAATTTGTCATCATCAACGGTTCGTTACTTCCCCTCCTCGGGTGGATAAGCTTCTATTATTAATAGTAGCCATTTCGTTTCTTGACAGACGACAATCAGGCCCTACGAGTCCATACATCACGGGTCCTATAGCGGTTTTCCTAAATTTTGATACAAAACATTTCACTTTGAATGATTTTCACGAGTCATTGAGATGAGAGAAAATTATGATAATAAAGGTGGAATGAATTTCCAAACATGATAAATGGATTCTTTCTCCGATCAGTTCAGGCGTGAAACCCTCACGAATCATTATCGAGGGAAATATTCTTTATTTTGTTTCTTTTGTATAAGCTGGAGCAATGGCGCAGGAAAAATGTCCTAACCGAGAGTCTGACTTTCTCGTTATTTAGGTGCTGTAATCTTGTCGAAGATTTCAAGAAATCCATTTCAATAGCTTAAATTTATGCACACGAGAAACTCCATTACTGAGCGGTAATCTCCTCGAGTCCATCAACTTTCCAATAATCGCGTTTTTGTACCCTGACTTGGCAAATATTCATTGGTAATTAATTCATTTTACAATTTTTTATTATTAATATCAATAGTAAATTCAATGCAAAATTTTATTTTTTTAACATGAAATATATACAGTTAACTAATCTTTTTAGTAAAAATTTAATTAATTTTGTACAATATTATTAACAATGTATTTTTACCACGTTTCACGTAAGATGGTGAACTCAGCAACACTCTGGTGACAACAATAATTAAAATTTTGCTGGAAAAGGCTTTGATTTTCGTTGGATGGTACCTCAAAACCTTCTTCTACCTCATCTCTTTACCCTTTTGTTATTTTTTTAATGTGAAACCGTACAAGAGTCCCAACTGCTACCAACCGTGTGGAGCCAGTGATTTTCGGAAAGTTGTGAGGATGACGATCGTGAGGAGGGAAATGAGATGGGGAGGAAGGTAGGAAAGTACCCGGGTCTTCAGATCTGGTCAGCAAACATGGCCAAAGCTATTTCAAGCAACATTTCAATTCTGAATGGTGGTCTTACACCAGGGCGATACTGAAAGTATCATCCAATCTGGAACGTGCCGCAAATATCCTTTATACATATTTTAATTGAGTGATTTCGAAAATAACACAAATTAATCACATAAAATTTATTTGCGCACGCTGGGATTTGAAACCGCGACCTACCGCTTGTTAGTCGAGAGCCTTACCCCTCGATCACAAAGACCGTTAAAAGTTTACCCTGCTTTAGCCTTACAGCAAGACTCTAAATGGAATGCTACAATCCCATTTGGTTTCGAACATTTCTGACTTATCTGCGATATCACATTAAAAACATCAAAAAGCATAGGGGACAAAGGAAATAATAGAAGATGATTCGGTCCTGACGTTTCATGCTTGCTTCTCACAGACTCTTGCATTGTTGAACGGTTCCGTATGCTTATCACGTGGGTTTTCCTTGCTTCGTTACCCTCTCTCATGGCCCAGTGAACTTGTTCATACTTTCTTCCCTTTGGTTCTACCCAAACATCCTTCTATGCCGATTCGACCTGATCACTTGTTACTCTCATTGTATCGACTTCAAATCCGATAATTCATGTATTTTAACATTAAAAGAAATTATTGATAACACAAAATTATTACAAAACATTGCTTTAAAAATATATATTTAATGAAATTTGGAATCGAACAATATCAAAAAGGTCAACGGTCAATTAGGATCTAGAGCGTTTAAAATGTTCCAAGAAATACCGACCAATATAATATGAAGAGGAAAATGTGTAAAATTAAAAAAAAGTAATTAAATATTTTGTTTTTTAGTGATTTGCATACCGCTGTATAAATATACTACTTTGAGGACGGGTTGTTTCAAAGAATTTGAAAAATTCATTAAAAAATCAGTATTGATTTTCACGATCTGTGAAGATTATATTCAAATTTTGCTATTTTTTCAGTTTTATGAAACAACTGGCCGATAACGAAATAATTACAGAACTTGAATAGAATCATCACAGAACTTGAAAATAAACTTTGAAAGTTGATGAATTGTTCGAATTCTGTGAAACAACCCGTCTTTAGTTAAATGAAATAGAAAACATACAGGCGTTGGTAATTAAAATGCTTATACCGTGGTAAGGTTACGTTCGTTTACCAGACTCCACTACACAATATGAAAAAGGTTGAAGATGGAAACAAAATTCTGATCGAATTTCGAATTGGAAAATAAACACATGTTTTCGGAAAATCATTTTCCTTCCCCACTTCTTGTGGCTTCCACAGCCTCCTCACATCATGATTTTAGTCTCCAATAGCGACATATTATTATAAAGTTATCAGGGCAGCAGAGGTCAGTAAGGACCTTATTTCGTTAGGCAAGGGTACGAGGATACCGCGATCGGGTCACTATGCGCAATCGTAGAGCTCGTAGCGCCGTAGCAGGGTGTAAAGCGTAGGCAGTAGACTGGTAACCCGTAGTAGATTATACCTAAGCTACATTTTATTGTATTTTGTAGGAAACCTTTCTTACTTTGTATTTAATACGGTATTGGATTTCATTTTACTCAGTTTTATTAATAATAGATTTGAAAATTTAGAGAATTTTTTTTCCCTCCCTAAACACGAGTTATTTTCAATTAGGGAGGTGTTAATTAAATAAATAAAAATTACCATATATTCTGTAAACTATGTAACAAAATTTTTGTGAATAGATAAATAAAAAAAAATAGAAGATATTTGAGGTCAGAGGAACGTAATATAAGACACTCTGGCAAACGAAACAATGTGTAACTACTGTGTTGTTAAAATACCAGCGCAGACCCGTGAAAAAACACAATGTGTAACTACTGTGTTATTGAATTACTACCGCAGACCCGTGAAAAAACATAATGTGTGACTACTGTGTTATTAAAATACCAACACAGACCCATGAAAAAACACAATGTATAACTATTGTGTTATTGAATTACCACCGCAGACCCTTGAAAAACCATAATGTGTAATTACCGTGTTATTAAAATACCAGCGCAGACCCGTGAAAAAACATAGTATGTAACTACTGTATTATTAAAATGCCAGCGCAGACCCGTGAAAAAACGCAATGTGTAACTACTGTGTTATTGAATTACCACCGCAGACCCGTGAGAAATCACAGGATATTCTGAAATGTTTCAACTAATTTCAATTTTGAAAATGACTTTATTAAAATATTTTTTCTGTAAAACATTATATCATAGGAGCTTTCATTTAAAGCAAATTTGAGTTTATAGTATTTAAAATTAAGCAAGATCCACGGACAGAAAAAGAATTTTCTGTATTATGCATTTAATATGAAAGATAACATTAAAAAACTATGAACGCACAGGTATTTAAATAAATTTTACAATACGTAGTGACATAGAATGCCATATTCGTATTGTACAGTTGATTGACATGAACGATTATGATAATTATAAGCAATACTAGTGCCAATGAAACGTTTTCATGCGCTCATTTTTAATTTGGGATATTTTTGTTCTCATCATATTAGAAACCCTCAATAAGGTTGTCACCGATCTGCATAAAGAAAAGACAAGTAGAGAAAAAAAACGATTTACATTGATTTCAAACCTTCAGAATATTGGTATTCCTGTAAATTAAAATGTATTTTAGTCAAGTCCTCTGCGACAAATTTTATCTAGTACACAAGATGATTTATTCATACGCATAAAATTTTGATGAGGGCTGATAATATATTTATGTATATTTACGGATGAAGAAAATGACATATACACGTAGGTATATAATATAACCCCATTTAGAATACAGTTTATCTAATTTATGTATGTTTAGGGGAGGGTTCATATTTCTTCGGGTTGCAAGAGTCTTGTGGTTCATTTTATTATTTGAAATCGGGTAAACAGGGGACAATGTGACCTGATTAATCCTACTGGTTACATCGTGGTGAGCAAGTTACCCCAACCAAACCAGGGTATTTGAATACCCAGAGAGGAAGATGAAATTATTTGAATTTAAATTGCTTCAGCCAAGACGTCTCGAGGTTATTGCTAATGTTTTGCATAATTTAGGAGTGAATTTTCAAATTGGATAACCGCTTTTACTTCAACTTAATGTTTGATTGAGATTTAAATACAGATTGATGAAAATTTTAATCAGAGTTATTCCGCAAGGCAATATATAAACAGACTTCTCAGGAGCCGAGGTCTTGGATTACTTTGTTTACGTACGCGTTCTACATTAAAACATTTTACTAACATATAAATATTATTACAACACACTACATACCATCAAGCGCAAGCATTGTTAACTATTGATTTGTTCATAAACATTTACCACGTTCGTACCTTACACGTAAATTAAAATAAAATAAATAAAACATGAGAAAAAGAACTGTCATTTTTCCCTTTCATTTAAAATGTTCCAAGCTTGACAAGTTTGCACCAACTATATGTAATAATATTATAATTGTAATAATAATATTACCGGTCCGTGGCCGAGTTGACATAGCGTTTGGATTCCACCCAGGCGTAGTGTGTTCAATTCCTCGGCTGGCTAAGTCCTCCATCACAACACAAGCAATATTTTCCGCTTACTGTAGTGGTAGTAGGAGATTTTCAAATATTGTCAGGTTATTCGTAACCCGGGAATGTTTAACTTGCTTTAAAAAAAATATATACGGTAACTGAACCATTAAATGACTAACTAATTTACGTTACTTTTAACTGACGTTCTAACTAACCATCACATCGTTTGCCCTCGGCCATTTATTTATTTATTAATGCATTTTTAGGGGCTTTTACATAAGAATAGTAAAAAATGTACGTAAACTGCCTCAGTGACAATTTTTGGCATTTGTTAAGTGATAAAATAAAGATGTCCAGTGAAAATTATTTCCCATCGTAAGTATTGAGGGCTATGAGGATTACATATAGTAGTTAGACCCAGAATTTCTAGCATTACGTAGTGGAATCCGAAAGCTTATCAATGCAAGCAAATCTGTACTATCAAATGAATAACTTAGAACATTATATAGAAATATCAAGTGTGTGAAAATCCTTCTGTCTGATGATAATTTAAGCATATTCAGATCATTCAGTGTTATTGTTGCAACTTTGCTGGAATATCCATTTTAAGAACAAAACATTATTTGTATTTTTTATGTTTTTAATATGGATTACAGATGAGAAAATTGTAGCAAACACCCGTCTGTTATTCTGGCTGAAGTATTTTCTTACCTTGATCGTGTCATGATTCCTTGGATATCTCAGACTTCTTCTATCTTTTATTGTATTTCATTTCAATTTGGAAGGAAACTATCGGTACCGCCGCTCCGGGAAACATTTATTGGTCAAGGTGTTTTAGCAGAGGTCTCTGAGGAGCGGCGGATTAGTCTGCGCACTTACTGCATGGCAGGCCTGAAGGAGACACTTGTTGAAGGAGACCTTTTGACCTCTCCAACAAGAGTCCTATCGCCCTGCATCGCAGTGGGAGAAATACGTCTGTCACTCCTGGACACACTGACCTCTAGATTCCTACCCACCCTTCATACTTGTTTCCTTCCCAGAACTTCCTCTCCTTTATTTCCTTGAAAAGACCTTCCATACAGCATTCCTAAAGATGATATAGGCCACGAGGGAAATAGATTTCCTGAGGGCCTCCTATGTAGAGCTTATGAAAAAAAAAAATCCTTTCAAAATATCGCTATCCTAACTGCTCGCTGCGTATAATATACTTTAAAGATTTTTTGAATGTGGAAGATCTATGAGCATATACTTCATAAATGAACAAAATCATTGTATCAAATACACGTATGTACACTTGAACAAAATCCTACAAGCTCATTATGATGCTACGTTTCGTTTAGTGTTACCTCTATACGACGGACTTACATGTAGCAGTTTAAAATTTCGACGTTATCCCAACACTGATTTAATACAACACGTCGCAATATAATATCATACTTGGCTCGTAAACAATGATACGGGAGACATTACAGCACAGAGTTACGTTATTTCTTTGTATCATCCCCTCAGAGTGTTGGTAGAAGGATACCAGTTTGTGGCAAGGACACTGAAACAATAAAATGTTAATGTACAAGGTACCGCCAATGAAATAATAATAATTGTGCGAAACATGTTCATGTTTCGATCACTGCAATTATTTAAATGGTGATGAATGAAAGAAATAACATCTAAATATTTTATTGTAACTATCCCATTACTACCAATCGAATTTTAAACAGTTTTTTCATAAAAACAAAAAATGATAGCATCAAATTGAAAAAAATCAACACATTAAAAGCCATGTTTTTTTATGATACATCCATGATACATCTATTTTAAAATGCCTTTTAATTTTTTTCTTTGGTTTCGATTAGGATTGAACCTTCCTTCCCAAGGATCGGAGTCATCTACGTTACCGTGTAGGACCGACATTTATTTCGTAAATTAACGGCTGTAATTCAACAGATTTCAGAGAAATGCGTATATGTCTACGTGCATGCAATTAATCGCCACCATGTTAGAATGCATGGTCATCGACAACGACTCTATATGCCGAGTTTCAGCTCGAACGAATGTAAAAAAGTGTGTTGATTTCCGCTTTTGTTTTTGTGACAGTTGTAAAGTTCTTTTCAGCTTTTGAACAAATTATAAATAGCACAAGAGGTCGACTATTAATTAGAATTTTATGGAAAGGTGAATCACACCTAGAATCAGCTTTAACAGTAACCTTTCAAATGTAAAAATAACGAAATGGCGCTGAATGGTCATTTGAAGATAAAGTTACATTTGAATTTATGCGAAACAACTGGGCCTTAGTATGAAATTAGGAAAAAAAATAATTTGTATTTGTTTCTGAAAAACAAATAGGTGACAAGTCAGTCTTTTCGACTCTCTATTTATCTAATAAAACGTTTCTCATCTTAAACAAGCTATTTCCTTTCTTATACAGATAATATAACTGTGAAGATTGAACAAATACAGCTATTATCAAATAAAATTCAACAAAAAAATTCTCATTTTAACTTAAATTATAATTTATACCAAAATGTCTAGAATTTTTTTAGCTCTTAACAATTTCATTTAGTGTCTCTCAGAGCTTCAAATCATCCAAAATGATCTTTTTTTTTATTTTTTTTTTATAGTGAATACCTCACAAGAGTCCCAACTGCTCCCGTCTGGAGCCAGTGAGACTATGGCATCCCCAATTGGGGGATGTTGTGAGGCTGAAGGTAAGTGGGGAAGGGAAAGAGGAAGGTGGGGAAGTACCTGGCTATTCAGATCTAGTCACTAAACACGGCTAAAGCCATTTGGAGCAACGTTTCAATTCTGAATGGTGGTCTTACACCAGGGCGATACTGGTAGTATCTTCCACTCTGGAAGATACTACCAGTATGGATCTACTCCCCTTATATAAATTAAAATATAGTCACCTCACCCTATCCCAAACAATTTTAGAAGGGATCGGAATCCTTAAAAGTCATTCCAATCTCCCGGCCCGTACTGTCAATAATATATATATATATTTTTTTAACTTTTTTGAAAAGAAAGACAAATATTCCCGGGTTACGAATAACCCAACAATATTTGAAAATCTCCTACTACCATCACAGAGAGCCGAAAATGTTGCTTGTGTTGTGATGGAGGACTTAGCCAGCCGAGGAATCGAACACGCGACGCTCGGGTGAGAGCCAAGCGCTATGCCCACTCAACCACTGACCGGTCAAATATGTACAATGACTTTATTTCATCTAAATGGCCCAACTCTTCTCTTTTATTTACTGATGGATCCAAATCTCCCGACTCTACTAACTGTGGTATAGGTGGTATACCTAACACAGGTATTAAAGTTTACCACACTAATTCTAATGGCAGAATATTTAATTTAATTTCAAACGTATTTTCAATATTTTCAGCCGAGTGCATTGCAATAATAGAATGTCTCAAAAATATAATCGAAAATAATTTGAACATTCTCTCGTTCCCTCTGAATCTCTCAGTTCCCTCCAAAAATTTAAATCCAGTCCTCTTATTCATCCTGATGATCACTTTGTGTGCCTTATTCGAGTGCCGATAGCCTCCATTCAAAACTCTGAAAAACTGTAACTTTGATATGAATTCCTGGACATGTTGGCATCATGGGTAATGATATTGAGGATGCCTTGGCAAAACAAGGAGTGTCCAACCCTCTTGTTACCCTCGTAAACCAAATTCCCCTATCTGACATTTTTTCCGTTATCAAAGATAGATTTGCAATGTTTGGGCAGAGTATTGGCACATTGCTAGTCAATCCAAGGGAGCCTACTATGCCTCAACACAAAGGACTATCCCACCAAAACCGTCGTTACAAAAATTCCCCCATTTTTCCAAAAAAATAAATTTCTTCACTCGGATTGAGGATCGGACATTGTTCCGTTCTTTCCTAATTTTTTAAAATTCACGTCCTTGACTGCCCAGATTGTACATTTTGTGATCTAGAAGTGGAAACTTTAGATCACATATTTTTTGGTTGTCCCTCACAAATATCCTCTCTTCTATCAAGCCTTATCTAAAATTGTCTCACCTCCAATCAACATCTCTTCTTTTCAGTCTGAACTCGACTCCAATTGTCATTATAATTTTGAAAATTACCTAGTTAAATAAAATTAATATTTAAATTCACCTTTCATTTCTCCATAATTTTAAATGATGGCCAAAAACCTCCTTGAAGGGTGAAAGCCTGAAATAATGTGAAAAAAAACAATTTCATTTAGTTTCACTTGGGTAACCAGTCAAGTTCAATAGTTGTCAGTTACACTAAGATTCACAACTTCAAAACTTTACTCCAAACCATTAACAAGTCCTCGAGGTAACGCCGGGTACAAGTGAGCTAGTTTTTCCCTAAAACAAGATGTTTTTTTAATTGATAAGTAATAATTATGACTGACAATAAAAATTACTTCCACATCCTCTAATATTTATTTCAATTCCTCTTACTACAGTGTGTACAATTAGAATACATCAAGTCGGATTAAATGGAAATTGTTCCAGGGATGATTCCGCATTCCTGCGGGGATATATCTTTAATTTACATATCACGAAATCTCAATGTTCCAGAGGAGCTTACGGATGTTTCCGGGCGGGGCACAGGGTGTCCATAAATAATGTCCCTAGCGAGGGTACCCGGTACTCCTACCCGTCACATATTCAGCCCTTTCACATAAGACTATTTACACTCACCCTGTACCTTGAGGTATTACGCACTTTTGTTTGATATTTCTAAGCAGGAGGGGATATTTTTACATTTATCAAAGATTTTTGGTTTAACGATAAAAAAAATATGTATTAATTTTGAGATTGTGAGTTCTAGTAATCAGAGTGTATTTTTACTGTGGATATAATAATATTTTTGAAAATTATTTTTTAAGGTATATTCGATTTTTCGACAATATTATTAACTCCACCATAAAAATTTGCAAATCCAAAAATTCACTCAAAACCATAACCCCGGGCAACGTCGGGGACTTTTACTAGTAGATTTTACTAGAGTTCTTCCACTTCCACACATTTTTCGCGTTGTTGCCTTCTCCAACCTTACAACATACCAAAACTATAAATGTCATAGTCCGACTGGCTCCGTAGAGTTGGTACTCTTGTGCAATACATACAAGAAAAAGAAATTGACGCAGAAACATAACTTGAGGACGTACCTCCCTTAAAAGTTAAAACATGGAAACAGGAAGAAAACATTTATCCTCTAAAGAAGATGACATTCTTTTCTGAGTAACCTAAAAGGATTGCTTGATCAAATTTCTCCACCGCGCAGGAGGTTCGGCTTACGTATTCACCGTTTTCACAATTCCTTCGTCATGTCATATTGCGACACGACGCCCGCCCGCCGAGCCAGTTATCAGGATACCCGCCTAGAATATATCGTCCTTAGAACATTAATAGGAAAATACGAAAACATCTCCCAAATCCCCGTTTATGAAAACATTTCCTCTCGTAATATTACAAAAATATAGAAAACTTAACAACGTTTTCCTCTAAATTTATTATAATAACACGTCATGTTTTTGCGCGGATTTTTCAAAACGAAAATGTTCTGAACAATTCTCAGAATTATTGAAATTTGAAGATCGAGTAAACATTTTACATATTTAGCGCAAAAAAATACTATTAAAGATTTTTCTTTAATTCCCGATTGAAAACATTTTGAGCCAAATCGTAATTATTTATAAGTTTTCAGCATAAATTCAAGTCAATGTGAAAACAAATTCTCGAAATATATTTTTGTTATTTATTTTTGGGGTGTTATGCCGTGTTGCGCTAACTCCTTCTTTAGCCAACGTTTCGGACAGCATTGCAGTGTCCATCATCAGGGCAGATGCGTTATTGTATAACACATAATAACAATAACACATCTGCCCTGATGATGGACATTGCAATGCTGTCCGAAACGTTGGCTAAAGAAGGAGTTAGCGCAACACGGCATAACACCCCAAAACAAATAACAAAAATACTTTTGGCCGTGAAAATCTTAAATCATATTCTCGGAATATAGTTTACTTGAACAATTAAAATGACACATTTCCTGTATATACAGGAGAGCTATTTGTAGCCATGTTTTTTTAAATTTAAAAGTTCTTTAGATTTTTTTTTAATATTAGAAAAGGAAAATTACTATACAGAATTGACAAGATTTTCCATAAAAATAACGTTTTCAAAATATAAAACATGTTTTAATTTGAGTGTATGGCATATTTTAGCTTCATAAATCATTTGCAAAAAACTTAAAAAAAGATTAATGCAATCTTTAATTTTTGGTTTTGAGTCATGGCATTAAAATGACAAATTTTAACTTAAATCTACTGCAAAAAATTTGATACAAACAAATGGAAAGACAAGGCAAAACCCCTCTGTTAAACTTAATTCAACAATATTGTTAATTTTCCAGAAATTAAAAATTAAAAAAATCTTGCTAACATTGACCATAAATTTTTAGTTTTTAATGGGTTTTTCCACGTCTAAGCACATTTACTTTTCTACATTGGTTCTGCTTTTACGTGACTATAGGTATACATTGATATTAGGGTCTTCATACCGCTTCCCGAGCTTTTGCAAATGATCTAGAGTTTTTTCGGGTAGGCAAACGTCTGCGCCCGTGGGCCAATGTTAGGTCGCATTTAAGCGAAACACACATGTTGGAAACGGAACATGAAAGTGCGGGAAATGGTTCCCCTTTCAGTACTTTATTTACCATTTCACAGGAGCGAGTGCCGCGTACGTCCGCCCGTACTTCATAAATAAACCAGGCCAAAAAGGTTACGGATGCGCCGGCCGTAAGGGTTAAAAAGACGTCGACATTTTGGCGGCGGACGATGAAATAAATTTCAGTCTGGGACTGAAATATTCCAAATGCAAAGACTTTCATTTACATGAAATCGGAGGTTTTTTAAAACCACTGTTCCTTCGCACCTACTGTAAAATTATTATCCGAAGAGGTTCTCTTTGTTGCGGTCGTGACAAAATAAATTCACATATAAAATGGGATGAATGAATTAATGGAGGCTATTTATCGGAAGGGTTACTTGCGAATGCTAGTTCCAAGTTCATACCTTTTTACTACAGACTCTAAACCTTTATGTATTTCTTGGTAGTGTTCGCATTGACCCTAGAAGCGATCTATGGTCGCATATTCTCATTTCCTCGGAGAAAGGTAATACCCTGTTTCCGCACTACGTCTCTGTCAACGTGTTCTAAAAAAAACAAATATAAAAAACAAAGAAAAAATTCCGGTTGTGGGTAAATGGCAAATTGAAAAAAATGTGGTACTGACGTAGTAACACTTTCGTGTTAAGTTGAGAGTTATTATTTTTTTAAATTTCTCTAGTTATTTGTATTTATAGGAGGGTCGGGTTCATTATAAGTTCGTATTTTGTGAAAAATAATGTATGTTTTTTTTATGTTTAAAAAAGTATGTTTTTGGATTGCGTAATTCGAGGATTGTATTATAGTGCGAGTTGCCCGTATACTGTTAGATTAATTTATTCACATATCACAAAAAGAGAGACGTTCACGCTTCCTCCCGCACTCAGCTAAAACTTGGTTTGTTCTTCTTTCCCTTGCCTTGATTGGCTGGTACATCAATGTGAATGTCTATGATTTCTAATCCAGACGATACCTGACTCAATTATTTTGCTGACCGGATCCTGCCAAAATTTCTGAGATCACCCTCGATTTCTTCGAAATATGGACTCACACATTCAACTGTGACCCATTTGTCCGTCCACCCTAAATATACAACAATCTTAATCTTAATTTGTATTACCTTATTTTTTTCGTGCAGACCAACCTTCCATACGGTCGTTCAAGATTTTACAACGCAAGCTTGAGGGATCTCACTCCTTCATTCGCAAAATGGGATAAAATACTCAAAATGAAAATAAAGTTTTAATGAGTAACTCGTAACTAAAATAAAAGCCGAAAACTTTTTTAGAAGAAAAAGACGACGAGCTTTTTTGGTTTCCCATTCCGAATGAATTTTAATTTGATTAGAATAAAGTCACCATAGATTCATGAACATTGATTAAGACATGGCTCTTTCCGTAATTAAAACATCGTTAACAATTTGGGAGAAGCCGAGAAGGGGGTATTTAATTGACCCAGCAGGGCTGTCTCCGCGGACCGTAATGAATCTTCCTTATCAGAAGTGACAAATGCCCGAGATGAACATTTTAAATGATAATAAAACTTCTTCAGACCAGAAAAAGAGCTTCATATCTGACGCCGTACTTAAACATTTTGACGCGTTATTACTTCCATAGAATTTCTATGATAAATGCTCGGCAAGATTGCCTATTTTTCTTAGAATAGGGTTGTAAAAGTCAAAAACCTTGGGGATGCCAAATAAAAATAGAACACACAATTCGTCTGCTTTTATGTTGAATTTTTCTTCATCCCCCACCCCCTTGGCGCGCTGGAACCATATTTCATATCCTGCAGTCGTATATTTCATAGGTAGGTACTATGAATGTATCATATTATTGTAATGAGACATAAAAAGTTGAAGTTTGCCATTTGAACCGCAAATTGTGAATTACATTACAATGTGACGTCAGAGGATAGCAAGGCTTGGTATACATTAACTTGATTACAGTCGTAATCATTTGTGGTGACAACTTGCGAATCGCCGATATAATCAACAAGATTGAATTATAGTATTCCTACACCTACGTAATCAAACATTCTAATACTTTTGGTTGTGGTTCTGTCTGTGACTGATTTTAAATCTGGTTCAATGAACTTGGATTTGTTTGAAATTGGAAATGATTTTGTCAAAAATTTAGACAAGCAATAAAGTATTTACCTATAATATAATATTTTAAGAAAAAATATTTCCAAGAATTCAGATAACCGTTAATGTACCTAAATTTATTTTTACCGTAATTTTTTTCTCTGTATTTGAGATTTGTGTTTCTTTTGTTTAAATTACTTATGGTTAATCCTGACAAGTAAAGTCAGATTTCGCTTTTCTATTATCTAGAAAACGTTATTTACTAACATACTGTCCTGTGCTATTACACCGATCTAAGCTAGTATATTATATTTGCTCAGAATAATAACAACGCCTGTTGTGTCAGTTGTATTTTTGTATAAAAGTTCTAAGTTTATAAATATTTTTATGATTTATATGTTTTAGTTTTAAAACCAAATATAGTAGAAATGAAGTTTGACTCGAACGGTCAGTTAAAAAAAATTTATTCAGTTTTGTTAGTATTTTCAATTCCCACGTCTGGGTATTGTGATTTCGATTGCTAAGTTAAATGATCGTAATGATGGCTCCTTAATTCTGAAATACGTAATTATTTACCTAGAACTACCGTTTTTAATACGCATTTAAAAAAAAACAATCATTTGATCAACTTAATGACAATAAACAACAGCTTTTTGCATTTATGATTTTGAAAAATATTGATATTTAATATTATTTACGTAAATAATAATTTACGAGAAAATTTGCCATACGACACACCGAAAAACGATTTGAATTTTATGAATTTTTCTTAATTAAAAAAATCAACTGTTACGAAATCAGCTCGTGGTTAGAATTCCATACTCTTCCGAAGTATCCTCGAACAAAAAGGTTTCCCGTGCACAACACATAATAAGTGTTTATGTGTATAATACAGAGAGCGGGAATTAAAATTTCTAAAGCCAACAACGTGAGAACTATGTTATATTATCAGATGCAGGCGATATCCGTAAAGTGAATTATGCGATAGTCAATGCACACATGCTTTCAATGAGAGGAATATCCGGTGCAATATGCTTCAATTCTAATTCTATAAAAGACAAATACGTATTGCAAAGTTGGAAATTCTCGCTGTATTGGATTAATATGATGTAACTTTGCAATGCAATACAAATGTCGTGGAAATACATTTTTGAGCCAATACAATACATTGCATCATTCTTATTGGAAAAACACCTCAATATGATATTTGTTATGATAAGTCATTAACTAAATAACAATTCCAATATCTTTAACATGTTTGGCGTATTTAAATCTATTGGTCATAACATGTATGTATCAGACATAACATATTTAAAAAAATATATATTAAGGAGTGAAAAGATTGATCAAATCAAACACACAGAATTTTACTGTATAAATGCATTCAAATGTTAAGCTTAGTTCCCGGTAAAAAATTAAAAATGTTATTAAATTAAGCATAATTAAAAAATATTTATATGCCTAACCGGTATTAGAAATAAGCAAAGTGTAAATTAAAATGATATCGCTAAAGTATTTTCAACACTTTTGTTCAGTTTGCAATGTTTTCCGTGTATTTCAAATGCGCTATATACATGTTATTTGATCATTATCATCATCATGTTATCTGATCATCAACAAATACTGTTTTAGAAACTAGATTAATTAATTAATTAACTAAGAAACTGAAATCAAGAAATCAAACTAGAAAGAATTATTATTTTTATTTCTAATGTCAAAAAATACTTATTTCCGCTTAACCGAAAAAAGATAAATATGGATTCCTGGTCATATATGACCCTAAAACGCTGGAGGGGTTAAAATGTACCTTAGTTTAATATGGATCTACTTTAAGGTAAAGCAAGTTAAGTTAAAACGTTTTTTTCGTTCAAATATTGTTTTTCTTTCTAAATGTATTTAACACGAGTCTTACAAAACTGAGTTCAGTTTGATTGCAAGAAATCTCTCACTTTTACATATTTTATCGTTAACAACATAAGTATTGTCAGTATTTTTTATTTATTTTTAATTAAGAAACGGTTAATTTAATATGCATTCCTGTTTATTAATATTAAGTTTTCAATTTGAGACAGAACAGAGAAGCTTATCGTAGGAATCCATTGATTAAATATAATGTTTATTTTTGTTGATAAATATTTCCTAAAAAAAGGTTATTTGTAAACAGTTTGTATAATTGAGACTGTGTAATTAAAATTGATTTCTACAAACTAAACTAAGAAATTTTGAATACAAGTTAAGACAACCTGTGAATTAATATCTGTTAGAAAAAAAGTCTAATTCAAAACTACCACTAAATGGAGAAAATAAAGTAGGGCTTTTTTTATCAAAATACTGTTAAAAATGTGACTGCATGACATAATATGAATAATAACAATGACTGCATATTAATAAAAAATAGTCATTCAGAATATATCTGAACACGTAATTAATTTCGACACAGTACCTACCATATTATTTGTAGCAATTTTTCTACAACGTCGCAGTATTACGCGCCTATGAGAAATTTGAGAAACATATACTCCGATGTTGTAAATATATTTAGCTCAACAATGTTGTGCTAACATTAAAGTGAACATATAAAAATTGATTCCTCTGGTGAAATGTACACCATATAAACCAAACGGAGTTCAAACTCTGGACGTGCAAAATGAAGTTGGTCGATGTTTGATAAATTAAAAATATTTATACTCACTTAGGTATTACGTTTGTGCATTATTTTTCTATTATGTCTGCAAAAGCCCTACAGTTCAATAAATACATAAATTTATGCATGTATTTTAGTTTTTATTATTCTAGTGTAAAAGGAGGGGGGGATGGACAATATTTATAACTTTAAGTTTTTTCACTCGATTGATTTTCCATGAATTAAACAACAATAAATAAGAACAGCTAAGTTGTAAGTTGCAAGAACATATTATTTCAAATTTGAAAAGTTAAATAAAAATAGGATCGTAGTCATATTTCGTTATGCCCTTTAATTAAAACTGAGCTAAAAACAGTTACTATGAGTTTACGAAGCTTGCGGGTAAGGTTTACATGAAAACATTAAATAATTACTCGTTTATTGAAAACAACACTCAACCACAAAGATTTAATAAGCGAAACTGGGGAAAAGTTTTAGCAAAACCACAATTTTAAATCGACGAAACGCAAATGGGTAGGACTGTTACATAAATAAGCCAGTTATTCAAGTAGTTCAATAAATTCCTTGAAATTCGACCGGTTAAGAGTGTATTAAAATGCCAATGAATTCTGAGTAAATTAAAAATAAAAGGACTTTTCTAAAGTTTTTTATAAAATCATGTAAATTTCACATATATATAGGCGAAAGTAAATGGTTATATTCGATACACCTTCCCAGTTTTCAATTATATTCAACTAAATATTTAAAAAAAAATAGCGTTTCGTTTTGGTTTTTCCGGTACTGTATTTTTGATGCTTCTTAAGTATTTAAGTACAGCATTTGCAGCAATTTCATGTTGCAACACCTCACTATTCGTGTTATCATATTATTTAATTATTTCCTCAAAATATTAATATGGAAACATATTAACTGCTTACTGCGGTTTGAAGCTGATGAATCCAAATAGATTTCGCCACTTATCCCATATTTTAGGTTCTATAAAATTGACAAGCGATCGCTCTAAACGTTTTTTGCCAACTTGCCATAAAAGTATACAAAACATAGCTTGATTGGTTAAGATTTAAAAAGAAAGGTTGTCACGTATAAAAATATATTTTCTTAAAATAACCAAATTTTTTCAAAATAAAAACAAAAACTACTAAAATAAATTTAACATACCTTCTCACAAAAAAATAAATACGAAGGGAAAATAATTCTAAGAAACGCGTAAATTATTTTAATTACTTAAATATTAAAGTCGACAAAGAGCGAAGTCAAGCATTTGAGTGAAATATTTGTTGACATTTATTAATTATTCAAACACTGGAAAATGCAAAGATTATAAGAAAATCAGGGGAATTTTTGTCGCCTACAACGGCGCACTCGAAGTGGAATATTGAGTATTTCATATTATTATAACTGTGATCATGATTATAGTTATAATGATCAAATATTTTCGTCAGTGCACACGCAAAACGCTCGACTTATTAATACAATTCAGACACGTAGGTACACGTTCATGCACTATATATATTTTATCTATGTACTAACCCCCGCACGGTAAAATGTATATATTTACTCACAATTCACCATTGTAATTATTTTTCAAACTTTGTAAACTATTTACTATTATTTGTTTTTGGGATATTATGCCGTGCCATGCTACTTCCTTCTTTAGCCAACGTTTCGGACAGCATTACAGTATCCTTCATCAGGGCAGATGCGAAATCTAAGGTTGACGTTAAATGTGTGTTCATGTATGAAGATGCGATACCGTGTTGCCAGCTCCGACCCTCTAAGAGCTGACATTAACGTATAACTTTCAAAGGGTTCTTTTGCGTGTAGTTCTGGTGAAGCCGTCAATTACCGGATACCAAGAACTACTGAGTTTGGCTCCATCGTCTCTATTTTCAATGACCTCCGTAATCAGCCGTGCTCTATATGTTTTGGGTCTACCTAGGACTTCAGGAACAAATCCAAAGTAATGCCCCAAAAACAAATCACTATAATACTTTTGGCCGTGATAATTTCAAATCATACCTGTGTACCATTAATTTTATTTATCTACAGTGTTTGATGCCCGGTCATTCGAACAGGTTAAAACCACTAGGAAAACGAGGAGAGTTGACGGAAGCCTTACCTTACGATACTGTTCATTTTCTTTAATATTGTCGATTGCTTGAAAATTCCATCACGTGGATAACTTAAAAAAGGTTTATAATCACAATAAATGTTATATTTCCACAACACGAATCTGTCTAATTTCACCACACGATGATGTTGGGGATGCAATTTACACGATTTAATGTGAAAACACGAGTTTCCCTTGTTTGGAAACTTGTGTAATGTTTGCTCGATTGTCGTAAGATATGATTCAGTTCAAAGTCAATGGATGAAGACGCGAGGTGAACTAAGAACGAGAACAATGGGGACTTGTTGGGAAGTGGGGAACAGTTGCCGTTGAGGTAATAGTTGGAGGGACTTTTGATTATCCGAATAACATTGCTTACTGCCAAGCAATCAACGGATATCCGATATTTGTACAATTGATTCATACTGCATTGTTATTAAAATAATTGCACCTGAGTAATCCAAATATGAACCAAAATTATCATTTTGGTCATGATCATTTCGGTGTTGTTCAATATTGTTTTCTATAATTAGAAGCCACTAACATATAAACAAATTATAATTGCAATGAAACTACCACAAATGTTATTCAGATTGAGATGTGATTTTCACCCAAGCGTACTATTGTGATTGCACTTGAACATGTTTAAACACTGATTTAAAAAATATAAACATAAGTAATGTAACATAGAATAAAAATTGAAACTTACTTCCCTCATCAAAAATATAGTGGAATCCACCACTATTCAAAGTTGAAAGGTTGCTTGAAATGGCTTTAGCCGCGCTTAGTGATAAGATACAAAGAGCCATCTGTTTCCCCACCTTCATCTTCCCCATATCTTTCCCCTCCTCACTATCTTAAGCCTCACAAGCTATCCCAATCAGGATGTCAGAGTCTCACTAACTTCAGATGGTTTGAAGCAGTTGGGACTCTTATGCGGTATTCACATAAAAAATAAAACAAAAAAATAGTTTAGTTTTGATTTTATTTTTAATAAACATAAGCATTCTCCAACTACGAATAACCTGAACACATTTGAAAATCCTCTAATATCTTCCTACTTTCAATAAAAGAGGAAAACATTTCTTTTGCAATGATGGAGAACTAGCCAGCCAACTGACAACTCAGTCACCGACCGGCGAAGGTGAAGTTTAATGCTGAACCACTATTTTAGATTAATCTTTACTACGAATCGGTTTATTTCATAAATACCAAAAAAAATGTTTTGTATAAGTTTTTTTTATCTTTCCCTTCACTAGAATTAAAATATAATTGTTATTAAGTTTTTTTGAAATATAAGAATAACCTAATAAAAATGTATTATGTGTATTATAAACAACTTATGGAAAATAAAATACAATTTTATGACTAATCTGTGACAGTTTCCATTAATTACTTTTTTCTTTCTTATAAAATTATTTAAGAAAAAAATAAAAACCACTTTTCTGAACTTCGTTTGCCAAGCAATTTGCATATATATTACCTATATTTGCAATGATATAAGGAACACAAAGAATACACACATTTTTTGCTTGTGTGTTCCCAGTAGCCATTATCACACATTGTACATTGAATGCTGAAAATAATACTTTTTATTTTTTTTTATTTATTGTTTTTATTTTAGTAATTTGTACATTTAAGTTTACAAATGACTAATTAATTATTACATTCAAATATACTATGTTTTTTTTTCTTGCTTGATGTGGCTCCTACACAACATCTTGAACTTTTCAATTGGGGCAGACTTAAGGTTTTCCGGCAGCGCGTTATAGTATTTCATCCCTTTATATAATATAGTATTCTGGGTATTCGCTTTGTCCTTCTTTGGTAGCCTAATTTGATTGTACGTCCTAGTTTTATGTTTGTGTATGTCCTTGTTGTATACAATTTTATTCGAAAAATATTTGGGTAGCAGGTTGTTTACAATTTTGTGTAAAAATATCATCGTGTTCAAGGTCAACATCTGTTTCACCGTTAGCCAATTTAGTTCGTTTAACATTTTATTTACTTTTGAATACCTATTTCGTCTGAGTATTGTTCTCATTGCCCTATTTTGGAGAATTTGAAATTTATTTTGCTCTCGGTCGTTACACAGAAAAAGGATAGTTGAGCAGTAATGTGGAGCAATAATGGAGTTGGTGATTGCAGTTTTTTCGGACAGTTTTTGGCGAATTCTTCCTAAAAAAGATATTTTTTTACCAATTTTCTTTTGGGTATATTCCGCATGTTTGTTAAAGTTCAGTTTGGAATCTATTATAACTCCCAAGTATTTTATATTGGTAACATTTTCAATAATTTCACCATCAATTTTGATTTTGCTTTCACTGGATGTCTTCTTATAACCAATTACCATACATTTTGTTTTTTTTTGTATTTAATTTAAGCTTATTTATTTTTAGCCATCTTGATACATTATCTAGTTCATTATTTAAAATATGTATTAGTTCTTCATAGTTTTCTCCAATTATATATATAAGTGTATCATCGGCAAATAGTCGTACTTTGCATTTTGAAAATATTTTCACCATGTCATTAATATAGAGTATGAACAATAGAGGTCCAAGGACTGATCCCTGTGGTACTCCTAATTTATTTTCCATTGGTTTTGAAAATTGATTATTAATTTTTGTTACCTGTATTCGGTCTTTCAAATACTCTTTTATTAATTTAATGGCTAGAGTTGAGAAACCAATTTCTTTAAGCTTTCTTATCAATATTTCTCGATCTATGGTTTCGAATGCCCTTTGAAAATCCAAGAATATTGCTAAGATAAATTTATTACTATTCATTCCTTCTTTCCATTCTTCAACGATTACATTTAACGCTGTTTCACAAGAATTATTACATCTGAATCCCGATTGTTCTTGGTATAAAATATTGTGTTCATCTAAGTATTGCAATATTTGTTCTTTTATTATCACTTCAAGTATCTGTTCATATTTCGGTAAGGTGTTTATTGGTCGAAATTCTTCACATTTTCTGGTATTTTTAACCTTTGGGACCGGTATAATGGTAGACAGTTTCCATGACTGTGGAAATTTTCCCTCTTCAATGGTCTGATTAATAATATTTAATAGAGTAGATCCAATTACTGGAAAAGCATCTTTTATCAGACTAATAGTTAATCCATCTGAACTATTTTTTGATTTAATTTTGTTTAAAATGTTAAATAAATATTCTGCAGTTATTTTTCTGAAGACCAATAATTCTTTGTTTGAGTTGTTATTATCATTTGTGGGGTTGAAAACAATGTTGGGTATTAATTTGTTAATTTGAGTGATGCTTTCTATAAAATATTTATTAAAGCTATTAGTCATGTTTTCTTCGTTTATATCTTTTGGGAAGTTTACTATTTTTTATGTCGTTTTTGTTATCGCCATGTACTAATTCTTTAATGCTTTTCCAAATTTTTTTGGGATCCCCTTCTTCCGAGTTTATTTTATTTTTTATGTACTCATTATGCGTTCTTTTTATGTCTTTAGAGTATTTATTTCTCATTTTTTTGTAGTTATTCCAATCCATAGTACTATTAGTAAGGAGTGCTCTCTTGTAAAATGTATCTCTATCGTGCTGCATTGTGCGTAGTTCTTTTGTGAACCATTTATTATTGTTTCCTTTACGTATCTTCTGTTCTGGAACTACTTCATCAATGGATTTTTTAATGTTTAATATCATCTGGTCAGCTTTTTTGTTATATTCCATTTGATTTATTTCATTCCAATCAATAGTCTCTAAGGTCTGAATGAAGAGTTCTTTATTGTATCTTTTGTAATTTTTAAATGTTATTACTTGTGTTTCTTTAATGGAGTTGTAGTTTTCTCTGTCATTTAATAGAATTTGAATCATATTATGGTCGGTAATTTTAGGTTTATCTAATACATTAACACATAGGTTAAATTTATTTGAGATAACCAGATCAATCAATGTTTTAGAGGTATTAGTAATTCGTGTGAAATCTTTAACTAATTGTTTCATACCTGCAGTTTGAATAATAGATTTCAGTTTATTTGTGTATATGTCTGCATTTGCTTTAACATTTATATTAAAATCTCCAACTATGATATTAATATTTTCATCTTGCAAATTTTCTATGCTCCATCTTTGAAAATATGTTAAGAAGTCGCATTTACTTGTGTTTGGTGATCTATAAATAACAGTGTATACACCTTTCTTGATTCCTGATTTAATGCTGATGGCTAAAATCCAACAATTTTTTTCATATTGGTGATTTGATATCACTTTATATGGAACTTTATTACTTAAGAGAATCATCACTCCTCCTGTATGTCTGCTATGCGAGTCACAACGGATGGTATTATAATGATCAAATATAATTTCACTATCTTGGATATCTTCAGTCACATGTGTTTCACTCATCATAAGCATAAAAGGTTTCTTCTCTTCTAAAAGTATTTTGACCACTTCGTAATGTGCTATGATGCTTTGTATGTTCAAGTATATAATTTCATATTTCTCGTAACTTTTGTTTATAAAAAAGAAATTCTGCTCATTTTTGCTTCTAGTTTTCTTTTATAAATTGGGCATTCCTTACTCATGGCTGAGTGACTACAATTTAGTTTCAGTCCTAATCTTTTACTCGTCATTATACAATTGATGCACTGAATATCCTCATCCATGCAATCTTTTACGTCATGATTTTTTGCGCATTTTGGACAAGATTTTAGGTTTCTGCAATCTATAGCCTTGTGGTTGAACCCATTACATTTAAAACATCTCATGATATTTAAATTGTCAAAGACCCTGCATCTGTCCCATCCAATATTTATTTTTTCTGCATTTAACATTCTGTCGTAAGTCTTTCCGTCGACGTCGGCATATATAGTAAAAGTTGTTTGATTTCTTTGGTTTTTTAGTTCTTTCATATATGTCACCTTTATTTTTGAGTTTTGTTCACAGATGGTCTCATTTTGAGTTTTTATTTTTCTCTCTATTTCTTCAAAACTGTATTTTTCAGATAAACCAATAATTTTGACGGATGGGTTTTTTGTTTGAGGAATCTTTACCTCATATTTATCTCCCAGTTTGGCTATCACCTCATCATGAACCTTATTAATATCTGTGGCATTTTTAAATTCTACTATAACCCCTCCATCCTTAAAATTTCTCATGCCGGTAACTCCAAAATTTGCTGGGTCAATATTGTCTTTTATTTCACTCTTTGTTTCATTATTTTCCTGATCCTTCTTTTTTGGTTTTATGATAACAACTGGTTCGTGTTTTTTTTTACCTTTTCTGCATATGTTTCAGGTAAGATTATTTTTTTAATATCATGTTTAATGTTTTCTAAATTACTGATATATTTTCTGTCACTGTTGATTATATTTTCTTGTAATCTGATGATTTTGTCTTGTAATGAAAGATTTTCTGATTTAATTGCATCTTCTAACTTCGTTATTATGAGTTCTATAGTATTTTTTGTTTTTTGATCCTTGACTGTTTGAATTTTTGAAACTTCATTTTTAAGTTCATCTAGATAGTTCGCTACCGTCATCGTAGTATTTTTGTTTGCACGGTTTTGTAGAATTAAATCGGACGTACTGTGCACATTTCTCACTAGATGGCGTTATACGTTGAAAGTTAGCGAGTTGGTCGTCTTATTATAATTTAATAAAAAATAATAACAATTGCTTTCACTGAGAAGCGAACTCAGCTCCTTGAGAACTCTGACCGCTACCGGAACGGGCAACGCTATCGATGTTATTCTCCAGGCCACGGCCCACTTATAATGTTCGTATATTAAGTGCTACCAGTTTTTAAACAGACAGGTATGGTATTCTGTTAGTTATTTTGCGACAATAACTAGCATTGATCACTGCACAGATTTTAAAATCACTTAAAAAGAGTATTTCGAGGGCGTTTTAGATTAATTAAAGTAGTAGAAAGTACACTAGTCTTTTACATTTTTATATTAATCGATATCTTTGTGATTATTTCGATTTATAAACTATGAATTTAAAAGATTTTAGTGGAGCAATTTTTTGGCGTGCACACACTTCGTAGTGTAAACAGTCAATACCTAGAATGAAAAAATGCTAAATTGTTATAACGAAAAAATAACGAAAGAATTAATTAATAGCACAAATGAAAATGTGATAAGGTAGTAAGACAACGAAATTGTTGATTTCTTTGGAAATATATTTAAGGATTTCTTGAAATAAATCAGAATTATCTTTGATAATATAACATCACTAACGGTTTCCCGGACTTTTGCTTACGTGCGACATAGTAGTCGCTATTTTTAAGATGAATATATGTGTGAAGATATGGATGTAATAAGGTACTACACTAACCCAATTCATTCAAATAGGGCCGAATCTAGGAAACACAGCGCCTGGAGCTATTATAAACCTCAAGGGAGCTGTGTTTTTTAAATTTCTTTTTTGTTTTTATTTTAAGTTAAAAGAAATTTACGTATTTCACTTTCTCCCACATGATGGTAGTGTTTTTTTTAATAAAAGTGTTTTAAAAAATCAGGATTTTTGAAATACTTTTTATTCTATGTTTATACATTTTTCAATTAAAATATAACTATTTAAACATATTTAATTTTTCTCGTTTATACATGATATTTGTGTAAATTTGAATGGGGCTAATGATCCTGGTGTGTCTGCTGGGATGTCGCTCTCTGTCCATTCATCTAAATTGAGAGGCTGTCTGGGATGTGCTTCTTCTGATGCGGAACTCGAAATTGACGAAGACGAATCACTTTCGGAATGATCAATATCAATATTTTCATATTCATTATCAATATCTTCATATTAACTATCATTCTAAATTTGGAATCTCATTTGAAAAAAAAAAAAAAATTTAAATATTTTTTTTAAAACGAAGCTTTCATAATCAAATGTGAAAATAATATAGTAAAAACGAAATAAGCAGCTCAAAAACAAAACCGATCTCTGAAGCAAACTGCAGGCAAATTCAAACTGCGTAAAATAAATTGCTAACTTTGACGAGCCTTACTCGTGTTAGCTAAAAACAGAACGCCACGAGTCGAAACAGGCGAACGTCATTCGGGCTAGCAGAAATTGGAACAAATTTAGCGCACGAGCGTGACTCGCTCAAAAGCATGAAGCGGTTAACTTAAAAATACACATTAACAAAAACATATAAATATTATTGTATACTACCAAACCTACGTAAGTACATTTTAATTTGGTTATCTAATCTTAAGTTTGGTTAAGATTTTTACAATACCCTAATATTTATATTTAAGCTAAAAAATAAGATGCTCCCGAAATACATGTTTAAGGCGATGCACTAAGGTAAAAGGTGAGGTAAGATAAGGTTTAAATTCCCGCTTAACACCACCCGCCTGTTTTGATTTATGCAAGAAAAAAACGTGGTCAAAAAGTGCCCTTTATTTTATTTTGTGGATGTTCAGGCATAAATATTTAATTATTTTCCGATCATTTTATAAATAACTTAATTTGTCACATTATACAAAAAAAAAATCAAAATCTAAAATGGGTTCGTAAGTAGGAGATTTAGAACTTTAAAACAGTTTTCATATGCCTATACATTATTTTGTATGGGCTTATAAAAAGACTTATAATATAAAATATACTTGATTATTTCAAAGGTCAAGATGTATTCTACTCGCAGTATTTAATTAAAGCACCTGAAAAATTTCTAGGCGACCAAATTTTCAAACCAAAAACACATGATTTTGCATTACTACGTATGGCATCGCCTTAAGAAAATAAATTTTAATTTTGCAATACAAGACTATTTACTACTCCACGAGAAACTATGGAGATTTTAGACTTCCAAAAACGAATTTATGTACAGTTTATTATTTTCTCTTGTGTAGTGGTCATGTACTTGTAATGCTTTCATAAATGTTGTATTTGTGTATATAAATCTATTTTGGATTTTGTGGATGAATAGGCATATGTTATATTCCTATACTTTTATGATTTTCAGCAAGTTTGTTTCATGATTTATTTTTTACTGGGGTGTCTGGGTTATATTTTTTTATGACTTTATTATGTATTACTTTTAAGATAAATTAGATGGCACTGTGTCAAACTAAAATATAATCTCCTCTTTACTTGTGTTGTTAGAAGATGATCTTTTCCATGATAGTTTTTTTTTCTTTGTTTATTCGTAAAATATATTTGAATACAATTTTTATATGCTTTTCGACTACCACACTAGACACATGTCCGTATTATTAGTTATTAGGTATTATCAGCACCTTCGCTAATTGGCTCCTTAGCGCCTTGACAAGTCGGCGCCCGGAGCTGACTGCTCCAATTGCACATGCACATGGCTGAAAAAAATATCGTATCAGATTTTTACTATGCAAAAAAATTTATGCTCAGAAAGCGTCCTTAGTTAGACAGATGAAGTTTACCTTTGTGCGCATTTTGTGTCTATTATCTTTTTCCAATCGCAGATAGTGTAGGCAGGATGGCATTCAGCCCACGAATGAGGCAGTATTTTTAAACCCAATCACATTTCTATTAAATTTGGAATCCATAAGACTTACCTAAGGATAGCAGCCAATTTTTTCCACGTGAAACGTTCATTTCGAATAACTTTGAATAGACCTTGAATAATAACAAAAAAAATAATAATATCGTTAAAGACTAATAATTGCTCAATTATCATAAAAAAAAACAGTTACTACCGGAGGCAATCATAATGAAAATCGTTTCCGTTTTTTTTTTTTTTTTTTTAATCTTACCATTAACAAGCGTCTACGATATTAAATTAATAACGACGATGAGACTTCAATTTTGGGGAAGATATTATTTTTAAAATTTTCGATGGTTCATGGATTTTAAATGGGGTGTGAATCACCCCATTGGAATCCAAAACCCCCGTTAGCGGTAATGTCTTTGCCATCGTTAATAATTTCACGCCTCGAAAATTTCACTTCTTTTATAAGAAGTTGGTTCCCTCGGCAATTCGCCTAACAAGTAACTTCCAAGTAGCCCACGCAACGTATAGAATATTCTGTCCCGAGTTTAAACTTTAAGCGCTTTTTACTTTCACGTAATGTCGCCTGACTCTCGTCTAATCTAAACCGATGTTTAAATGGTAATTATTGTACTGAACTTCATTTTTCGTTCTTTTAATAGCTTTGTAATGTTTCCTTTGTGGTAATATTATAATCGTAGTTACCTATCTAGTTAAAGTTATTATGCGGTTAAAACATGTAAAAGGTGTCCGCAAACTCATAGTACAAGCGGGAAAACTGTTGAATCTACATCTCATAGAGAATCAAAAAAACTTCTCTGTTAGATCTAATCCTTTTTTTACTTTTACATTTTGCTAACCAAAAGTTCAAAAAAACTTTTGAAGCCGTGTCTACACTTCACTGCATTTTAAAATACATCTAATATTAACCATCTGACGACCTTTTTTTAAATGTGACAAAAAATTCCGTATTTGAACTCGATTTACTCGAAAAAGAGTGCCGAAATCAAAAAAGTCTAACCACAAAATTGGCTATTGTGGTGTATATTTTCCTGTATGCTTGACAAATTTCCGGACACCGTGTATAATTTGAAAGTGGTGTAAAATTTACGTGAACAACGTCAATGCGTTTTCAATATAATTTGGTAGTTAAGAATGTCATAAACATTTAATTTTTTTAATATTTGTAGAATAAAATGAAAATTTTAAAAAAATATGTCGTCAGGCGGTCTAGGCGCTGCGAAAGTATAAACAAGTATCAAAAAATAGTTCCCTATTGTTGACTTAATTATTTATTTGATTTTATTTTTGGCAATGACTTAGTGAGTAAAACCTCAAATTGTAATATTTAATTATTGAAGACAATATTAGCAATTCATAAAAGAAAATCAGAAACAGAAAAATCTGAAAAAAAAACAGAATAGGACCACTCTATGTCCTAGATGTGACCGTATGTTTTTATTAATTTTTTGTTTCAGATTTTCGTTTAGGGATTGCTAATATTGTCTTCAATAATTATTTATTTGCTTGTTGGGAATGTGTGTTTTGCGTAATACATAAATAGTTTTGCGACGTTTGGATAGATCATTGGACAAAATATTGATGCAACAATATTATTTTTAATTTAAACACAATAATTCACTTTGTATGCACATCCATTCAATCAAAATAATTAACGCGTTTTGAAACCGATGGTTTCTTCGTCGGGATAAACATTCACAATTAAATGTTTTCGTATTCAATAAGCGCATTCCCATTGTGCAAAGTTAATATTATTAATAGCGGCAATTTTTCAATATTTTATTTTATATTGTAATTTAACTGTATTTTGTTTATGCCTGCCATACTCAATTAATCAGAGTGTTTGCCGGACATTTCCATTATTAACGCTAACCGAAACTTTGTAATGATCTGCCCTTTCTACTTCAAATTTTTCCTTCTCTTCTTTCTACGATAATTTTCCTTAAGTCCCGTAGGTAACTTTTCCATAAGGCTTTGGTTATATATATATATCCGGGGAGGGAAGGTCCTCCCTGCCGTCTTTTCTTTATTACACACCCCTTCAAGAGTGTACATCCTAGTTTGTCTACGTGACGTACGACCTTGAACGTACTCATTTCACGTGACGGTTCAGTATAAAAAGGCTTCACCGAACGTTGTGTTGGGTTTTTGTTTCTCGGTTTAGAAACCTAGTTATTTATGTATGTGTGGTATCCCTTGGTTCTTTTGAGATAGAGTGAGTTGAATCCATTACCGCTGTGTTTTAAAACCATTTTATAAACCTTATCTTCTAAGTCGCCTGCTCCCCCCCCCACTAGCTACTCGATTCTACCTATCGTAGGGTAATGTGAATATAATAAAGTGTTAGATTTTATATATGTGATATACATACGATAAGTTTATGGTGTTAGTTGTCGGCGCCATCCATGTATATATTTTGGGAGGGGAAGGAGAGGAAAGGAAATGAATTTTTTTCAAGCTAAGATTGACTCCTCCTCTTACCAAACAAAACTGATAGATGATAATTTGAGCAAGGCGATCGATATCTGCGTGTCTGGGTATCACAACCGGCCGGGTCTCCCCTTGTTCCAAATCGGCAACCTTCACGCCAGAATAAAGAAAACCAGGTCTCATCACCAATTTCAGAATTGCCCCAATCTCAAACACCTCCAGGAAAATCTACTTTACTGAGTGTAGAAGGGGAAAACCATGACATCCCTTGTCACGAATCTAGTCGCGAAAATGTGACACGCAAGGTCCTAAGTTACGTGCCACCTCCAGAAAACGTTGTAACTCCCACGCCGTCGGGGATTTACATCCCTTTCTAGGTCAATACATAGGTAACACACGACGATCTTGTCGACATTTTGCCTGCTTATTAACGATAGGTTGTGTGCCTACCCATTCAGCCAATTATCATGTGAGATATATGTAAGGTCTACTCGAAATGCCAAATTTAGGATGAGGACTGTCTGTATTTTAAAATTCGGTTCTAGTAATTATTTTATGAGGTTACTAGCATCCTCGTGTATTAGGTATGGGTAACTCCTACTGAATACCTATCCTCTCAGGTAAGGTATAAACGGATAATTGGTTTGATGTTTTGCATTTAATTTAAAGAGGCTGCCTACCTCTCGAAAGATACCTGTTGAGAAAAGTTGTTCGGTTGGTAGTTTTATTTCGGAGATTACCATCTCCCTCTTTTGACTTTAGATTTGTTTTTGTGCATCCCAACTCGTAACTTAGAAAGTCAAACAATAGATGAAAAGTATTAAATTAGAAAGTCAAATAACAGAAGAAAAGTTTTCATTTTGTTCCGTCTGGTTGGATCCGATCGCTTTCAATTTGGGACGGCATACGCCAGCAAAACTTCCCCTTTGACTGACTGTACACCGCGCCTTGTCCTATATATGAAAAGGTCGTTGACTCGTCTCTCGCTCACAGCTGATTGACGGTTCGCCTAGCACATCCCTGTTAATGATAACATTATTTGGGCGGCAGGTGTCGTAAACTTAGTTCCTGTACCTCGGTTGTATCCGTCTTTTAAAAAGGTCCTCTGAAATTTAATAAATAATATAAAAAACTCACCCAGTTAGGCACCTCTCATTCTCAGCGTGAAGCTTACCTGGTTACACTATATAGCTAAATCACTTTAATTTTCGACCTCCTCCCTACGCTTATAAAAGGGTAATTAAATATTCCTGTAAATAAAATTGTACCTCCCTAATCTGTTAGGATTCGAACCCACAGTTAATAATCTATTTGATTCTCTGGTTTTCGGTCTCCGTGGATAGAATGCCATCTCGCCAAATCAATAACTTAGCCCGATTAAACACTTCCTGCCTTTAAGTACATTCACTCTATTTTAAAAACGCAATCATTATTTTTATTATTTTCATGTTTTTAAGACAAGCAATCTAGTTCGAACTGTATACGAAATCACGTTTAAATCAACACAACTTTATAACACAATCGCGATTGCACAACACCTGGCGCCCCTGAGGTGGGTTTTTACAAAACGGCGCTCTACAAATTATCCAATTATTATTATTGTCATTATTATTAATTGTTCTCTCACTGAGTCGAACCACTTTCACTTCACACAAACACCGGATCAATAATCTTTCACTTTAATTCAATATTCCACAATATTCTCTAATACCATTTGAATTCAATAATTAACTGTAATTTCAAACAACACTTCTGATTTGTATCCATTTCTCGGGGCTGTCAATGCACCCAAGTTCAAAACTCGACTGTCCCTCCGGTCTCTCCTTTCCCGTGGGAATCTGTTTACTCCAGGCCTGTCTGTCCATAAATCTTCCGTCGTTGTCTAAACAAAAAAATTTTTTTGAGCACGTTCGTTTATTATTTATCGTTTGTTTTTGTGGATATTCAAAACATCACAACTTGCTGTTGTTGACCACTAATTGTAACCGCCCTGTAACCATCTCGGTTTTTGTAAAGTTTTTCAACAAATTCAGTTTTAAATAATTTAATAAAATATATCGCATGACAGCCAACATTTTAAACTGTCCAGAGTCAGTGAAACTAATGTAGGTATTCATGTGGGGAATGTTGTGATACTGAAGGATGGAGGGGAACGACAAGTGAAAGAGGTTGTTACGTACCTGCCTGTCTATTTGAATCTGGTCACTAAACTATTCGCCAATATTTCCATTATGAATAGCGATTTCCAGCTAGGGCGATGTTAAAAGTATGGACTCATTACAAAAACGAGGTACAAAAATATGCTTTAATTTACATCGTACATCTGAAACGCATTTCCGGTTTCAGTTTGATTTTTGTAATTATTAAAAAACTGAAATATAATTGTATTTATATGGTATATTTTGAAACCAACAATAATTATTATTTCAATACTTAAAACACCAAAATCATAGGAATGGACTCGTCAAGTCAACATACCATATCTACAACCTGCAATACCGAAAACACCTAAATTATTGGAATGGACTCGTCAAGTCGCATACCATATCTACAACCTACAATACCGAAAACACCTACATCATAGGAATGGACTCGTCAAGTCGACATAACATATCTACAACCTACAATACCGAAAACACCTAAATTATTGGAATGGACTCGTCAAGTCGCATACCATATCTACAACCTACAATACCGAAAACACCTAAATTATTGGAATGGACTCGTCAAGTCGCATACCATATCTACAACCTACAATACCGAAAACACCCAAATTATTGGAATGGACTCGTCAAGTCGCATACTATATCTACAACCTACAATACCGAAAACACCTAAATTATTGGAATGGACTTGTCAAGTCGCATACCATATCTACAACCTACAATACCGAAAACACCTAAATCGTAGGAATGGACTCGTCAAGTCGACATAACATTTCTACAACCTACAATACCGAAAACAGCTAAATCATAGGAATGGACTCGTCAAGTCGACATAACACATCTACAACCTACAATACCGAAAACACCTAAATCATAGGAATGGACTCGTTAAGTCGACATAACATATCTACAACCTACAATACCGAAAACACCAAAATTATTGGAATGGACTCGTCAAGTCGCATACCATATCTACAACCTACAATACCGAAAACACTTAAATCATTTAAATGGACTCATCAAGTTGACATACCATACCTACAACCTACAATACCAACAATACTTAAATCATTTAAATGGACTCATCAAGTTGACATACCATACCTACAACCTACAATAACTAAAAGACCTAAATCATAGGAAATGGACTCTTTAAGTCAACATAACATAATCGAGTTCCTATCAAATTTACCCATGCCTGTCACAGAAGAACATTTTTTGATAAATCTGGAAGCTATCATAAATATACTTTAATACATGTTCAAGGAGTCAGAAGTAAAGAACGAAATGTAGGAATGCGGTGAGCCATAAAGCATTACCTACCTAACTACAAGGAACGACTCCAATACTTTCATTTTACAACCCTGGAAAAAAGAAAACAATTGGCTGACTTAATACGTTTAAATAAAATTATTCATAACTAGTTTTCAACCACTAATTGTTTGAACAATATTCACATTAAGCTTCCCAATTGATGTATTTTTAATGATAAACCATGTTTGAAGACAAGTTTTTTTAAACATAGCACAAAGGATAACAAATGATTAGATTCGCCTGAAATACCCACACAAATTGAAAGTATAATAATTTGTGATCCTTTGTGGTATGCATAAAAAAACATTTTTTTCAAATATATTTTATCGTTAAAAATAATAATATTTTAAAAATGTAAATATTTCACAAACAAATGAAGATATGATTTGTCTCCCGGCCATTTAGAGGGAAATTCAAACCAACAACAACACAAACTTTAAATAAACAAAGCTGCTTGTTTACAGGTGATAAAATATTATATGCAACAATTGCCTGGAGAAATACTAGTACATATTGAATTATTTAGAGGGTTTAGAATAAGCCGATATAGCGTACTGGTACAGCAGCTGACCAGCAATCTGAAGACTGCGGGTTCAATTTTGGGGATGTTTCAGGCGACAAATTATTACTACTTATTTGTTTCCCAATAGACATCGTTTAAGGTGTCATAATATATTCCATCTTGATTATTTAAAAACAATGTTGCCCACTTTAATCCACTGTATGTTGTCTGTATACTACAATTGAATTTTACTATAAAGATAAATGTAAAAACAGAATATTTTAAAAAGCAAATTAGCAATCTACTAACACGACATGTCACGAAGAATATTTGTATTTTAACATATATGTGAATGTTTGTAATTTACTCTATTTATTATTCTCTTTTTACATCATATTAATATCTATGTTTTATTTGTATAATCTTTCTTTATACTTTTTTATTTATTTTTTTTATAGTGAATACCTCACAAGAGTCCCAACTGCTCCCGTCTGGAGCCAGTGACACTATGGCATCCCAAATTGGGAGATGTTGTGAGGCTGAAGGTAAGTGGGGAAGGGAAAGAGGAAGGTGAGGAAGTACCTGGCTATTCAGATCTAGTCACTAAACACGGCTAAAGCCATTTGGAGCAACGTTTCAATTCTGAATGGTGGTCTTACACCAGGGCGATACTGGTAGTATCTTCCACTCTGGAACGTGCCGCAAATATACTATATATTATATTTTTAATTAATTAATTGTGAAATAACACAAATTAATCAAATAAAAATTTTAATTGCGCACGCCGGGTTCGAACCCGCGACCTTCGGAATGGCAGTCCAATGCGTTACCACTGGACTATGCCGGCCGTCAACTTTGTTCACATCTTGTTATTTCTAATTATTGTTAACATCTTTACATGGTGAAAAACAAATCTAAAGTGGATTACACTATAATAATTACGCTATTTTACATTGTTAATCTTATAACTTGTCATGTTAATACTCTGTAAAGGTTCCATAATAATAAATAAATCAAAAATTCAACGTTACATATTGTTGTAGGTTCGTATACCAACTGAATACAGGAAGCCAAAAGGATTATGGTATTTTATTTACACTTTGTCACCTTCAAAGCAAATCGGAAATCCTCTTTTGAAAAACCCTGGTAAAGGACTAAAAAATCAACGCATTTTGCTTTTGGCCGATTTTGGCGTTTGGTGTTAACCATTAAAATGGATAATCCTTACGTTTTTGTTACGGATGTAACACAGAAAAAAACAGGAGCGAGTAAATTTAAATCGACTTAAGGGAGCCTGTAAGCAGTTGCGACTCGTGAATTTTGGGTGTACTAGAGTGCTGATATTATTAAAAATGGCATTTCTGAAGTTATTGTAGCTGAAAACGATTTTTTATTTTTTTTTCTAAAAATCATTTTTTCGTATGCAGATTTTCAGGAAATTTCAGTTTAGCCGCACGGATTTCCTGAAAATTTTCATCCAAAAAATATATTTTTTTAATATTAGCACTCTAGTAACCCAAAAGTCACGAACCGCCACTGCCCGTAAATATAAATATTTTTTTGTTTATTAAAAACCCCCGCATTAAATAAATAGAAGTTTCCATTTTGTTGTTTTTCTGTGCATTATTATAAACTGTACAAATAAAAAACATTTTGTATGGGAAGGATTTGTCTATTATAATTTTAGCCGAATATTATTTAATTGGACATCGCACATTCCCAACTCTCTGAAGCCAATTATTATGGAATCTGTAACTTGGGGAATGTTGAGACTGGAGAAGTGGAGCAGGGGAGGCGCAAGGTTGGGAAGGTAGTCGCGTGATAATTAAAATACTAGGCTAATATTATTAATTATTTAATTTCACTATTATGATACTTACTAGTATGAATATGACTATTTTAGGTTAATTGAATTGAATTCAAGTCATTTATGGATTAGCTGCAAACATAATTTAATCTTCAAATTAACTTCAATATACACAATTTTAGAGAATTAGTATTATAACAATAGCCATTTAAAAAAATGATATACTATGCGTATATTATGGGTACAATATATCAATATCCAATTTCAGGGAGTTAATTTCCTTTTGAATTGTTAATATTTGAATGTTTCTGTTACTTTAATTTTGTTTTTGGACACTAAATATTGTACCATTTCACACCTAAATATATGTATTGGTGCTGTACCGTGGTGGTTCTTAGCATAAGGATGGCCCTTTGTTTTGAATCGACTGCTTATGCTATCTAAGGGGTGAATTTTATAGATGAAATACTCTTTATAAATTTGATAAAAGGCATTTTTTTATACAATAACAACATTACCCTTTACTCGTGGAGATTATTTGAAAATTAAATAGAATCGAATAGCGAAATAAAAGACAATTTAGTGTTAGAAGTCGTGGGATTATTTGTTAGCTTTTAAAGCATGGAGATAAACTAACACAGTAAATTTAAAAGTTTTCTCCGGAAAAACTGCAACGAATTTACTTGCCATTAAATCACAATGTCCGCTGTAACAATGCAACTATTTTCCAATTGCACTTTTATGCACGGCCATAAAATGTTACCCACATTGTTATATGCTATTAGCCAAATGCATTTCATTGCAAACATTCGTATGGTAAGAAATGGGATGTGTTCAATTCTCAAGGGAAGGAAGGCTGTTTTATGAAACATTCGCCGCGAGAACTTGCTGTAAAAGTTCTCGCAAATGTTCAGATATTGAATACTATCTGGTTTATAGCGGTAGAGTTTTGACAGATGAACACTGATGTTTACTGAGCTACCATTTTTTTTAAACTCATAGATAATTAATCTCAATAGAAAAAGTGAATTGCGGTATTTTAAAATCACATACCTTGAAATTCCACATTTTTCATCGCGGTTTTCTACGTAACAAAAGTAAGCATAGGTAGCAATTTTAATATTTATATTTAACAAAAAACCAACAAAAATTCTTTAATTATTTAGTATAAATAAAGTTAAATTATGCAACTATAAACGTTTAAAAATTATAACCTTTCGTGTACCTTACGTGTCACAACTATAATTTATTTATTTATTTATTTATTTAGACGCCGTAAAAGGCTTTTACAATATACATGATTTATGTTTACAGTGGTTCACAGGAGCGAAACAGTATTATGTTAAACAGAATAATTACTGAGAAATTATGTTGAAAATTAAACAAGAATAACATCTGGTATACATAGGTACAATAGCATTTTTATTTTCAATCCGTACAGTAGTTTAGTATTGAGGTTATTGTTACCTTCAATATTGAATTTGGTTGAATTTGCTGAGAACTAAGAGTTAGCTCTATTGAAACAGGGCTGTCAGTAAGACATCTCATAACAATTTTGGGAAAAATTATAGTTTTGATTAAGTATATAAAATTATTAGATAACACTCTTCTGTCTGATATCTGATGTAAGTGCATAGTTTAGGTTCTGTGATAACTTATGAATAGAATAGTATTATGCCTAATAACATTGATAATTACGACAGAGGTATGTTATTATAGCCTTCTTATAACTATATTCCGTGCAGTTGAACACATCTACTACTTCTGAGAAAGCATTGCCAACTGCAATAATTATCATTTGAAAGTAATCCTGCAGTCATAAGCACAAAGGCAGCTTTGAATTTGCAAAGGTCACATTCTAATATAAGAAACTATTTACCTATTATAATAAATAGTAAATCAGGATGTGCGAATTACTAATTGCCTTTTTGCTTATGACGGCAGAATAGTATCGCTATTATTATTTTCATTAAAAATTTGAATAATTTTAAAATATGTTGACTAGTCATAGGGAGTTTTATGTGATTTTTTATAGCCAATAGATTTTTAAGCTGCATAGCTCTTAATGGAAATTATGATAGTGGGCAAAAATTTCATTGGTCCATAAATTCCAAACATAAACAACTTTCGTGACTTGAGTACTGCTAAAGAGTTCAAGCTTTATTTAAGAGATGAAGTTGTTGTATTCATATTTAAAAAAAAGTAAATCCTCAATAAAAAATACTTCTTTGGTAAAAAATAAGCAAAAAATCAAACTTCGAATTTATTTTTAGGCTACAATCAATTTACGACATTAACAGAGATTCATATTGGGCTCGTTATTGCCAAGGGGTCGTTTAACAAGCCTAAAATGTTCGTCTTTTATTTGCATCTCATAAATGTAAATACGGGTTTGAATGATGTATGCAAGGTCTTTACATTGAATTTGGGCACACATATCCAGAAACCGCAACGGAAGACACGGCTGTGCCGTCAGATCGTTTCTCTCTGGGGGACTTTTTGAATAATTTATTTATTTATTTATTTATTTATTTATTTATTTATTAATTTACGGACAATATGTCCATTAAAACCATAATATTGACACGAATAAGAAAACATAGATGACAGTGAATGGAGAGTACATGAATGTGAAGGGCAAAGACAATGTAAAATAGAAAATGTTCATATAGAAAATAACTACAAGTCATAGCATCAATAACGATTAAGTTGTGAAAAATTACACATTACGTATCGCTTTTTGGAAGTCATTTAGACTTACACCAAAAAATTCAATGCTCTGACTTGAGTTTACAAGTCTCGACATTCTAGACAAAGAAGAATGGTACCCATAGTTAGTTGAATGGTGATTGAGGAACAACAATTCATTATTTCGGAGTCTACGGGATGGGGTGTTGAATTGAATGAGTTGTAGCAGTTCAGGTGAGTCGGTTATACTGTTGATTATTTTAAATATGCAAATTAGATCGGAGTCTTTTCTACGTTTTTCTAATGAAGATAGGTTTAAAGTCTGTTCAATTTCCTCATATGAGTAATCGCCTCTTTCAAGTCCTAACCTCCAAGCAATTCGCCGTAGGAAGCGATGTTGGACAGATTCGATGGGACTAATGTGGACAGCATAGAAAGGAGACCAAATGACACTGGCATATTCAAGGTGAGGACGAACCAACGAACAATATAGAGTTTTAAGTGTTCTTATATGTTTAAAGTCTGAGGTAATTCTATGAATGAACCCGAGTAGCTTAAGTGATTTATTTACGATGTTATTTATATGATTTCGAAAAGAGAGATTGCAATCAAGAGTGACCCCAAGGTCCTTGATGGATGTGACAGTTGATAGACAAGCACCATTTAGTTTATACTCAAACTGAATAGGTTTATTGGCTCTGTAAAAGGACAAAACTTTACATTTATCAACATTGAGTTCCAAGCAGTTTAGTTTGCACCAATCGTTAAATGAATCAATATCAAGTTGAAATAGTAAACAGTCATGAAAGGATTTAATTATCTTAAGGATCTTATTATCATCAGCAAAAAGCCAGAAGCGTGTGTGCGAAAAAACTTTAGTTAAGTCGTTAATAAAAAGGTTAAAAAGAAGCGGTGCCAAATGGGCTCCTTGGGGAACACCGGACGTTACATCAATGTTAAAGGATTCAAAGTTATTTATTTTAACTCTTTGTTTTCTGTCACTCAAGTAAGATTGAAAAAATGATAACATAGGGTTTCTAATACCTAAAGCATAAAGTTTGGCCATGAGTATTGAGTGATTTACTTTGTCAAAGGCTTTAGAGAAGTCGGTGTAAAGGACATCAGCCTGAGAGTTGTCTTCTAAAGCTTTAACAATGATGTTTGTAAAAGACAGTAAATTAGTTGTTGTAGATTTCGCTGATCTAAATCCATGCTGTTCCTCAATAAGAACATTTTTGAAAATAGGAGTGATTTTCTTTGTAATTATTGATTCAAATATTTTCGGAATATTAGATATAATTGATATTGGTCTGTAATTTCCAATATTTGATTTGTTCCCAGACTTGAAAATGGGTCGAATATACGAAATTTTCCATGAGTCTGCAAAAGTTCCAGATGATAGTGATAAGTTGTACAACATACAAATTGGGTTAGCTAAAGTATATTTACATTCTTTTAGTAAGATTTCTGGAATGCCATCAGGTCCGGAAGTTTTTTTATGAGAAAGATTATTTAAGGCTTGGTATACCTCTACAAGTGATATTTGGCAATCATTCAAGTCAATATTTTGGTCATAGTTAAGTGGAGGGATGGTGCATGACGCATCAGAATATACAGAGGAGAAATGTTTAGCAAAAAGGTTGGCGATGTCATTTCCATTAGTAGCATGAGTTTCATTAAAATACATACTTGAGGGGAGATCATTATCAGCACGGTTTTGCGCAACAAATTGCCAAAATTGTTTAGGATTTTTGAGTAGTTTTGACTCTGTATCTTCAACAAAGGATTTATAGCACTTGGCTGATTCAATTTTGGACAATTCCCTTAGCTGAGAGAATTTTTGATAAAAGTTTAAGTTTCCAGTCACTTTAAATAACTTATGGGTTTTCTTTTTTTCAATTATTAATTGTTTAAGTGTCGAGCTAAACCAATTTGGAAACTTGGGTTGACAGTATAATCCCTTAGGAATAAACAGATCAATAGCACGTGATAAACATTCATTAAATTTATATACAGCGTCATTAATATCAGAATTTAAAAATAGTGTTGACCAGTTAATCTGAGAAAGATAATTGTTAAAATTTGAATAGTCACCATCGAGAAATTTGTAGTGATATGAGACATTTGGTTTCAATGAAGCGAGTTTGAAAAAATTTGAGATGTTAATCGAGAGAGGTGGATGATACCTATCAATTGGTAATAAGGAGATATCAGCTTCACTTACTATGACATTTTGTATACTAGTGAAAATTAAATCCAGGCAAGAACCCAAACAGTTAGTGACAGCATTTACTTGAAACATATTCAAATAGGCAAAACAATTAACAATTTCAATAGCTTGTGAGGAAAGATTACTAGTTAGAGTGTTGACACCTTTATTGTCATTTAGCCACAATATTTTAGGCAAATTATAATCACCACAAATAAACAATGAACCAGCGTTTCTAGATACATGCTCAACTAAAGCAGTATGTGACTTGTAGACTTCTAACGAGGAAGACGGGGGAATGTAAACACAACCAAGTACAAGCTTTTTGGTGCCAAATAGAACACACAAGAATAATTGATCACAAACATTGTTGGATGATTCTAGAATATGGCAAGGGTATTTTTTGTTTACACATATCATCACTCCACCTCCTTTTGACTTCCCAGAAGTAGTTGAACGGTCACTGCGAAAAATATTATAATCAAACAGTCCAAGTTCAGCAGATGCGACATTATCAGAGAGCCATGTTTCGGTAAAGAATAAGAAGTCATAATGACATACATTGACGTTACAGCGAATAGTGTTTAGTTTTGTATTTAGGCCACGGACATTTTGGTAGTACGTCGAGAAAGAATTTTTCACGGAATGATTGTTTAGGTTCAACCTAAAAAATTTGTCCTAGAAAGTTCACGTCTCTCTGCAGCTTGGCGGGCGGGGCAGTCTTGAGCTCCAGTGTTGTGGGAAGCCGGTTTTCTAAAGAAAGTACAGGTGGCACATACAGGAGATTTCTCCTTTTTGGGGCAGGCATCTCGATTGTGGCCAACTTTGGCACAGTGAGGACAGGTGGGTAAGTCTGCTTGGCACTTCGACGCAATGTGACCATACAGTTGACAGTGGCCACACTTCAAACTATCTACCCAGTCTCTTACCCGGTGTAGCTGCCAGTCAATGGCAAGTTTAGTGCGAGATATCAACGAGTGGCGCACAGATGGAGGAACTCTGAAAATGTGGATGCAATTTCCTGTGCGGGGGCCAGATTTATGAGAAAAGGTCATATTCTCCTTTAAACGTTCTAAAGATAGACCTGTATCGTTGGTGGATTGATGATGGACGGCACTTATAATTTCATCAGGCGAAATATTTTGAGGAAGGTCGTGGATAGCAATGCGAGGGAGGCGGTTTGGGGCGATGGTTGCTTTTAGGCCCGCTTCAGATAGCGCTGGAGCATTTGCCAATAATGAAAATATTTTTGTAGCATGTTCACTGGAAAGCACTAAACTTTATAAGCTACCTACGCAGTAGTATTATCTCTTAAAGGAATCAATGGATTGGGGAACAGATTTGAAAAGGTGAGATAAAATAATATAAAAATCAAATAAAGTAAATGAGCATAATACGATCCTTTCAAATTGGAATAAAATAATTAGCCATTTAACTTAAATTGTTTCGTTTTTCGTAATGGACGCACTTACTCCTTTGTTTACAAGCGTATTCTTAAGGATACTATTCGACAATCATTTCTCAGAATATAACTAACTTTTATGGTGCATTATTCACTATTTATAAATACATATACACGTTTTCTGGTAAAACGGTACGATGTACGAAATCATAATTTTGCGTCAGCAAAAAATAATAATGGTTTGTTTTTAGAAGACAACGTTTCAAACCCGGCACAGGATTATTACGATAATCCTTTTAAAAACAAAAAAGGTATTTTATTGAAGACATTTCTGGAGACTGCAAAATCAATTATAATTTTCATTAATTGGAAAAAAATGGCAGTGGAGTTGGTGCTGTAACTTATTCCACAAAAATGTTTATTTGTTAGTTTTGTCTTTGTTAGGATATGGGTGCACTTTGTCATGGTTTTATTGTTCACAAATGTTCTTATCTGAATCGTGGTTGTAAAAATTAATTTGTATAGTTCCTAATTTGCTTTAGTGAGTTATTTAGTTGAGAAGCTTTATAAAATTTATCATATTTTATTAAATTTAAAAAAATATATCGTTATCTCATGCACAGGTTGAGAGTATGATAATATAGCTTTACTATTTTTTTTATTCCTTGTGCTAGACAATATTTTGATAGTGCCGACTCAGATTCTAGGATTTATTACCTCAGCAGGTTAAGTATACAGATTTTAAGATAATTTAGCGGCAAGTAAAATTATTTAGATCCTTCCTCCCCCGGGGAAGAAGCTTTCTAATAATAATTATTGTCTGGAACAGCTGTGCTTTTATAGTCCTCAGATCCCCAATAAAACTAAACAAACCGCTTCGGGTGTAATTTGTTATTCAGTAGGTTATCCGATTCGGGCCTACGCTACGTGTGGCAGTGCAGCATTTAGGAAACGTGTAGATGTGATGTTTATCTGGCGCACCCAATTGTAGGAGGTTCCAGAAATCACTTTTAATCTTTTTCAATTAAACACGGAAATGCGTACAAAACGTTACCCACATTTTTTTGATGCTGTAAGTATAGCATAACCAAAGTATGCCTTCGACTGTTGTTACTTTATGAATGGATTATTGATGGATTGTGACTAAAAATATCATAGGGTAGACCGAGGCTATTCGGATCGGGTGAGTTATTCGGATCAAGCTAAGCAATATGGATATATCTCGGCTATTGTAACCAAATAAAAATGAAAGAATTTGGACATAGAGTCCCCATCTACCGTATGTCATAATAGTAAAATTACCGATATTACAGATTGCGTGCGTTGACTGCTAAAAATCGATATGTGTGAAGATCGTACAAGTTACGTCTCAAATAAATGCCTGATGTTATATTGTTCTCTGCGTTCTTAGTGTTTTTTTCTGAAAAGGTAAGCTATTCAGTCATGTTTATATGTTATATATTTATCAATCAAATGCACAGTAAACAGAATTAAAGCGCAATAAATTGCATTTTGTATGTTTTTGTACTTTACTTTGAATAAATATCATATTAATAAATGTGAGGTTAAACGGACCGACGGTGGGGGGGCTATTTGGATCATATCTTAATGCTTTTAAAATTCGATGCGTTAATTGTTTTATATTTTTATTTGAAACAAATGGTGCGCAACTATGTGAAAAAGACGACTAATCAATCATGGTCGAAAATTGCAATGGATGAAACCGTTAGGAAAGTAAAATCCGGTGAAATTGGATTACGCAGTACTGCTGTGAGCTACGGAATCCCATACACGACAATTTTAGTTGACACATCCTCCTGAAAAGTATGTGCCAACTAAAAAGAACTCCCGCGTTGCATAGGTGCCAATTTTTTATATTACATCTCCAGTAAACGTTTCCAAATTGCGTAAAGATACTGAAGAAAAAATAAAAGCCTCGAACGTAAAGGAAATCAAAAGATCTCTCGCCAAAAACCACCCAAAATTACAGTTCAAAGGAAAAGGTACCCCGGGATTTAAAGTTAAAAAATCTTCCGTAACAGCTTCTTCATCGGCTGGGGCTTCAAGAAAGTGGTTTTGCATTTATTGCAATGAAGCTTTTGTACATCCTCCAAAGGAAGATTGGATTCAATGTTCTTCTTGCGAAGAATGGTGCCACGAAAAATGTTACGACAAGAATGTTTTTAATAAAGTTTTTATTTGTGCAGTGGGTAAGCCAATAAGAGTGTAATAAGAGTCATGATACTTTCATAAAAGTTATGGGTTCTAAAACTTATTTTTTGTTTTTGTTTTTTTTTCATACTTAACTATTTTTTCGGGTTTGATCCGAGTAGCCCCACCACTGATCCGAATCACCACATATATATGTGGTGATTCGGATCAGTGGAGAGGTCTACAGTAATAGTCATATGTTTTTTTAAAGTTACTTTATGATATGATCATTAAAATTAAAACATATAAAAATGTCAAATGCTTAAAATTAAATAATTTTTTTTTCCGAAAATGCATTAGTTTTAATTTTTTTCAAGAAAACATAAAAAATGATCCGAATAGCCTCGGTCTACCCTACAAGGTTTGTGGGTGGAACACCGAAATAATCCGTACATACGATTGATTGATTAAGTATTGATATGTTGAAATTTTAAAAGTTTGTTTTTATTAGTGCCAGAAATGTTTAGAGCATGGCTTGAGTGGTAAAAGAAGTAAGGGACACAGGAGGAATGCTTAACGCAATATCTCTGCACCGTAATGAAATAAAGTCGATATAAGTCCACTCGATTTAACAGTAATATTGTGGTATACAGTAGTGAACGGTGGAACAAGTCGGAGACGCCCGAGAAAGCAAGCAAACATTGCGGGGTCCACTAGTATACTATATACGTTTAGTGCAACATTATATCTTCCGTGGAATATGTTCATTTTTTGTGTTTTTTATACGTTTTTACAGGGCGTTAATAATTAATACATTTTCGTATTAAACAAATAAATCTATTCGTCGACCAACTTTAAGCTTTCAATTTATGACAAATCATGAAAAAATGAGTGAATATACGTAATTATTCAATTCATATTTAACGGAAAAGTATGTTTTTTCTGTATGTAAATTAAACGGCTTACATTAGAAACGAAAAGGTATTTTGTGTAGAGCATAAAGATAAGAGAAAGATTCATACTGGAAAATTAAGAATATGGAAAAAAATCAGCTATTTCAATGAACAATTTCATACAAAAGGCGTAAACTTTGTTCATGCATTTAATGACCTTGAGATACTTAAATTTCTTTGGGTAAGGTCAGCTTTGCAATCTCTACGGACTATAAGTTCGGCGAAAAGTCGTATTTTAAAGTGATAAAAGTAAAGAAGAGGGCGCTACTTACACTTGACCCGTAAAGTGGTGCAGAATTTGGGATGTCCGGCCCTGCTCGGGTGCGTGGGTGTGCCAGGCAATGTCACGTGTCACGTGTTCCAGAGGATGTGGGTTTGTAATGTCTCTACCGGAGGTAAAAGCTGTAATAAAACGCTAAGCGACAACCCTAAATGGTGACGTTGTTGCTTTTCCGTCTGGAAAATGTCAACACACAACATGACCATTACACCACACCCTGTTGATTGTTGCTTTAATGAACATTAATGTTGGATAATGTTGCTTCATGAACATTTTACAACGCCATCATTAGGATTGTTAAATATTTTATCTTCCGCGGAATGCGCCTTATCAGCGCAGCGTTCCATCATCTCCAAATAGGTTTTATGACGTGGTGAATAAAATACATTGTCTTTAAAAGCCGCGTCTATTAAACCGCCGTAACGTGTTATATTAATTACGTTCCTGTAACATTAAAACTGTTGTTATAAAACTCAGGGTAACTTTCAATGTACAAAGTATGTCATTTTACTTAATTACAATAGTTAAAAGCGGTGCACAGTGGAGAGAGAAAGGTTCGTTATGAATATGTACTTATCTGTCAACGACTAATTTAATACTTTTAATTACCCATAAATTAATTTATTTCACATCGTAGAACAATAATCTATTGACTTTTAGTAACATCCAACTTAAATTACTTAGTTTAGCTTAGTAGAGAATAAAAATACGCTTCTCGAATATAAGAACTTGCAGACTTATTATTGTGATAATTCATGGCAACCGCATGAGAAATTGCGAAAATTTATGGCAACTGCATGAAAAATTGCAAAAATTCATGGCAACCGCATGAGAAATTGCGAAAATTCATGGCAACCGTATGGAAAATTGCGAATATTTTAGGCTTCCAAATTCCAAGTTGTCAGGAACGAAAATAAGTTTTATTTTAAAGGACATAAGTGAAATAAGCTCTAAAAACAAAGCACTGCATATTTTCTCAGGCTCACACATAAAAATAATTTTCAGATTAAGCTTTATAAAACGTAAAGGTATATATACGAGCTTAAATATATTAAAAAAAATATATATTTATTTAATTATTCCTAAGAAACGTACACCTTTTATATATGATATAAATATTGGTTGTTCATAGAACGTTAAACAAGGTTACGCTAAAAGAAAGTTTAGTTTGGTGATGTCGGTTAGAGATAGGAGTTTTATTTTGCCACAACTGAAAATAAATTAAAGAAAAGAGGAATTTAGGATAAGGATAGGAGATGCTATCGATATTCTATACTCATGCATTAATTTATTTCGTACATGGTGAAAAATGAGTACGGATTTTTTATCACTGTACTGTTAAAATGTGACCATTCCTAATAAAATATTAGTAATTCAGAATATATCAGAACACGTGTTCAACGCAGGTGGCCTTGTCCGAATATCCAGGATTCGAATTTACTATTATGTTAAAGAACACGTGTTCCGAATTCCATTCATACGTTAAAAGAAAAACCATAATTTGACCAGCTTTTTAATAAATTAATAATATTCTCCGTGTACGCATTACTTTGGTTCGATATTTCTGAAGGATAATGTTGACAATGCACGGAAAAAAATTGGAATTGCTAATTTATTATGAATGTTCAAATTATTTTTGATCCGGTTAAAAAGGTGATTGCAGGCCTCACGAATTAATTTACAGGTTTCCTGAAAAACTTTAAATAAATATCGAATACGGAAAATGTGTTCGTGAAAATTAAAATATTCGTATTCAATAACTTCAAAATTGATTTTCAAGTTCTGTGATGGTTATAGTCATGTTCTATTATTATATCATCATTGGCCAGTAGCTTCACAAAAAATGAAGTAATAACAAAACTTGCATAAAATTTGAAATTTGATGAATTGTTCAATTTATTTGAAACAACCCGTCGTAATGGTCAAGTATCCGTGGGCTTAATAAAATATTTACACATATTCAAAATTGTAAATATTAGATAAATAATAAAATAAGATATACGAATACAAATAAATGACAATATAAAAATAAAAACAAATTATACCAAATACACTAACAACAGCAATAATCATTAATATATACCCACAGCTAAACTGAACAAAATATGTTTATAAAATAAATGGTAGGCAACTGAACTGAATTTATAGCAACATAATGATAACTTGCAGGTCATTTAAAATATAAATTATTCAATATTATCAAGGATATATTTTTTAAATGTTCTCGAATCACACGAAAATATGTCAATATAATTAAAAATATATCAATATAATAAAAATTCTTATAAAATAAGTTACACACTCTGATTATAAAAGTGTTTTGTTGGTTTTTATTTGAGAGAGAATTGAACTTTCCTCCCCAGGGACGGATTGAACCACTCTAATAGTTAATCCAAATCCCAATTGGGTAAGGATTACATTTATTTTAAGCATAAAGACAAACATTCCCGGGTTACGAATAACCTAACCATGTTAAAAATCTCCTACCACCACAGTAAATGGAAAATGTTGCTTGTGTTGTGATGGAGGACTTTTAACACATTACGCCTGGGTTACGACCCAACCGCGATGCCAACTCAGTTACTGACTGGTCAACTACGTGAGTGGTTTAGCAGGTTTCAATGTTAATAAATACAAAATATTTTTTATGAAAAATGAAATTTGAAAATTTGTTGTACTAAAAAATAACACTTATTTTTACCAAAAAGTGAAAACCTTAATTAAAGTAATCACAGAAAAGAGATTCATTTGTGGAAACAATTTGAAACCTGAGCAAGCCAACTAATTATGATAGTTTATTCTTGGAATTTAATTAAAGCGTAGCGTTTTGTATTGATTGAAACATCTTTATAAAGACTGATATTCGAAGATGATAAATGCTCCACACATTACAATATTTTATGAAAATTCTTATAATAATTAAAAATGTAACAATTTTTGGGTTAAGCTGCTAAGAAATATATACTGTAAAAGTTTAAATTTGTACAATATTTTAAACAAAATCTTTGGAGTGTAAACTGTCAGATTGTAGATTATGGACTAAGAGTTAGATAAAAAGACGAGGAATACGTGGCACGACCAAGTGAATCAGATACTTGAGTTGGGCCACTTCAAGAGTCAGAATAAAGAAGAGTATGTATGAGACAACGTATGAATGTGAATGAGGCAAGGAGTGTGTGCCAAGACCGAATCGTTTGGAGGTCCGTCCTATCTGCCTACCCCTGCTGAGAAACGGTGAGATGGTTAGTCAGTTAGTTATAGTTAGATAGCTAAAACTTAATGCTGTTTGAAACGCTGGTGAAAGACCAGAACTCAGAATTGGAACGTTGCTTAAAATGGCCTTACTTTTCTATCTCCCGTTTCTTCAACAACAACATACCCCAATTATTAATTATTGGTGTTGCTGTAGTATTGGGGAGCAGTTGAGATTCTTGGGTGGTTTTAAAAAAAACATATCTTTTGTTGTAATGAAAGTTTGGAAAATATTAAAAAAATATATAAATCTGTATTCCTTATTTCGTGCGACGCGGCGACAGTAAAGGATCCTTGCTCTTGGACATAAAACGTTGTATCTTCCTTAAGGTTGTAAAAATCGACGTTTGCGGCATCCCAGGGGTTAAGAGAGGAAAGGGGATAGGGTACCCCTTGGTGCAGTAGATCTCTCGAGCGTAAACTCTGGCCGTGGGCTATTAAGGGTTTAGTTCCGAGCTCAATAAGTCAGCAGGGACGGGCTTTAGACAAGCCACCCAGATACGGAAGCTCAACTAAAACCTCAGAAACCTTATACTTCATTCTCGCACTAAACCGCTGTATAAGGAACTCGTTAAACAAGTAAAAGGACGACATAGTCATAGAAGCGCTCGGTAATCTTTTGATGAGTGATTTTGGTGTGTAGTTTCGTAGGATACATTCTTGACGAATATTAACAACTTCGGCATATTTAAATAATGCTTTTGATGAGGACTCACTACCAAAGCTTTGATGTGGGAAACATAATGAATTCTGAAATCGTCTTCAAAGCGAAATGTATTTTTATTTATTTTAAGTTAAAATAAGGTTACTTTTAAAGCTGCTCTTTGTTTTGGATTGTCAGAAAGAAGACGAGAAGAAATTAATTAAAATTTTACCTCTCTTATTGCTCTCAAATTGAGTATAGAATAATATTTTTGTTGGGAATTCTCGCAATAGAAAATAATTTTTATGAAAAAAAAAATTGTATCGAAAATTAGTAATATATCAAAAACGATTATATATTGTACTTGAATATAATAATATATTAATTTATATAACACACACTTTCTGTATATGTAATAATTGTTGCTATTATTACTCATACCTGTGGTAATTAGTTTTAACGGTCTCCGTGATCGAGGGGTAAGGCTCTCTACTAGCAAGTAGAAGGTCATGGATTCAAATCCCGGTGTGCGCAAGAAAAAATTATTTGATTAATTGATTATTTAACTAACCCAATTGGGGATGCAATAGTCTTACAGACGTTTGGGAGCAGTTGGGACTCTTGGTGCGGTTTCAGATGAAAAACAAAAAATAATAATAAAATTTAGAACTATTCTCACGCCAGACTTACTAAGATATAAGCAGGTATTTCAAGTATATAAAAGTTAATTTACCCACCTTAACACTTTTAATAAAATGTACTGTGTAGTGTATATGTATACATAAACAAATAAATGGTACCTGCTTGTACTTATTCTATTTCACTCGTATTATTATGCACTTCTTGAACACCTTCATACGTATGTTTCTGGGATAATGTAACTACTAATTTAAATTGCACCTAGGTACTTATATATTTCATACTCCTTTTAATATGAAGTAATATTGTTTGGTTTTAAAATGAGAATATGCATAATTCATATCGGAATATCATTTGTGTAGTTCCTACGTATCCCTAACCAGCAACTTCATAGAAAAGGCTTTGATTATATAAATGTCTAGATTGAGCGTTCGAGCGACGAAACGCCAAAAAAAAATATCAGCCAACTGTTGGCTGATAAGCTCGTCCAGTCCGCTCAGTTGCGAAACTATCTCTGTGCGGTAAACACGTGTTGTGTGACATTTGAAAATGACGATTTGCGCTATAACAGTGTGCAGAAATTACAAAGGACGATTGAAAATAACTAAAAATGTTACCTATAATAGGTAAGTTACCTTTTCAAAGCCATATAATAACCATTTAGTTAAAGAAAAAATTCAGTTTTAATAGTGTAATTTAGTCTTACCATCGTCTTTACAACGCCATATTTTGACGCATTGTTTACAGGGTTGCCTGTTCTTCAAATTAAAATACCCACATAAGGTAAAAATTGCAAGGCGCAAATGACGCCGTTTTATTATTATTTTGTACAACAGACAGGTAAGTCCAATATTGGTACAATTTTCTTACAACTAACAATACATATACATAATTTATTTTAAACATGGTATAGTGATATTAAACACATCTATATTTGCTGGTAGGGCATTAAGCAATGTCATACCTCTTGTCATGCTATGTTGAGCCATGACATCTGTATGCAGAATAGGGCGTGGCTACGAGTTCGACAGTGTTTATCAGGAGCGCATAAGCCACAGCATGACAAGAGATATGGACAATCGATAAGATGTTTTAATAACTTTAATTCAAATACCATGAGTCCGGCACTACGCATGGTCTCCAGGCTTTGATAATTTGTCTCCTTTAGCATTTCCACGTGATGCATGAATTTCGGATATATTCCGTATGATCACATGTAAACGTACCTTAGGAATTTTTTTGAATTTGGTCAATAATATTTATGTATTTAAGTTGATAAGGTGTCCAGACACTACTTTTTAGGTAGGTATAGATTTACCTGGTTGTGGGCCACCTTCTTTAATTGATGATGATAAAAATTTAAATTTAGACACAGCAATACCTGCCGGCCATTTGGCAGCGTCTAAGAATGTATCTTTCTTATTTTCCGTATTTCTTGTTTATTTGTTAAAAATAATCAAATAAAAATAAATCTCTTTTAACAATGATTTTCTTTTCATTTATATCATTATATTTATGTAGAAAACTATCTTACTTAAATGAATTTAAAATTAAACGAATTATAGGTCCCGCAAAATCGAAACATATTTTTTCAACTTTTTTGGGAACTACTAGGGAGCTGGTATCACTCAATACGCCTACAGTGACGTTAAGCGCTTACGTCAACGATATAAGATGCGTATACTTGTGTGCGTGACACGCACACAAGTATTTCAAATCTGGCCTGTTCTTTCTGTCGGAATAACAGTGCGATACTCTATCTAGACATTTATATAATCAAAGAGAAAAGGATTTAAAATTTGGAGCAATGAGGAGACCACAGTTCAAATTCGAGTGCATTTATTTTGAAAAAAAAATCAGAAGCGTTCTTCTTTATACGAATTTTATCGAATTACTGAAAGCAAGTTGTTGCATTTTATCGTGTATATAAAATTTGAAAAGAGAGAAGTTGACTATATTAAAAGTGATTTATATAGTTTAAGTATTCATTCGTTGTGTTGTGGCGATAATTACCTCGATTTATCGCGATGGCACTGAACGTATTCTGATTGTGTTGCTGTGCTTGAACTCACTATATTGTGATTGTGTTCATAGAGATAAGGTGGTAAGTGATTGGATTTTTCCCTCCTTCCATACCTTGTTTTATTCTTACACATAATATCACCCATTCTAATTAAATTTCGTATCGTTTTAATTTGTTTACAGTCCACGATTGATGTTGAAATGAAGATGTAATTCGGAAGCAGTTTCGGATGCAACAACTATCAAATCCATTTCTATACTTGCTTGTAAAACCTACCCACAATAACGTATCTATATAATAAAATAAATAAATAAATTAATCGGTGAATTTAAAAAAAAAGGCACACATTTTTACATTTTGTCATGAGAAACTTTGATAAACGATATGAAGATATCTCTATAGAATTACGTTGTCACAGCGAGATGACTGGATGATGTTCTCAAATCACGTTCTCCGCGACACCGGCTAAAGATAATGACTATCACCGGAGAATTTGCCCCCTAGTGGGGCACGGTTTGAATATCAATGCTACGGGGAAACTTGCATAATACACCCCGATTCCATGTCCGTTAATTTACTACCGCAAACGGCACAAAGCGAAGGTTTAACGATTCTACGGTTCAATGTTGGGAGAGACAGTAGTTAGTCAAAGGTGGAACACCGATTCCAACGAACTTCATTTAATAATTGATTTAAGAGAGGTCGTGAATTTAATTATTAAGCTCTTTCCTTGATACTTTTACCGTCAAGTTATAAAAAAGATTTCAATTTATTTTATAGTCTTGGAACGCGGCAACTGGGGTCTAGTACAGTGAAATCGATAACTTTATAATATCCGATCGATAGGCGTAACTGCCGACGATTTTATCCCGATGTCCTGAGTACGGTCACAATGATACCCAGAACGATGTTTATAACGCAATTAATCAGAAACGATATACATTGGCAACACTGACGCTCTTCTCAATAAATGCACATTACTAATCGTTAGACGACTACGTAAAATTTACTAAGTAAATTAAAAAAATCTTAATAAATTTATAATGCCGAATCGAAATACTATCTTTCATATGAATTGGAATGTGCTTTTTGAAATGAAAACAATAGTTAATTAGTTCATGATGTCAATAGTCATAAAACTAACAACGTTTGTTTCTCGAAGCTGGAAAGGAATAAATTGATGGCGTCATACATGAATTAATTAAGTCCATAGATCGCGTATACGATTTATTTCAGTTCTAAGAGCTTAGTTAGTTCACTCACATTCACGAATAAACCAGTTATTGTACATACCGAACGAATTTATTCAAAGAGTTGTGCATATTGACAGCATATCCGACACCTTGGAGGTCGCGTTAAAAATATCGAAATCATATTCTGACCATAGATGACGGATTTTGACAATATCGTATTGACAGGGAAGAAAAGCACCACATTACAACGAGCAGGAGACCAACAGAAGTCTACGTGTTTTCTAGAGGCAGTCAGGATTTTCCAAGGGTTTTAACGCCGATGGTTGTGAAATGATTGAATTTGATGATGATTTGAAAAACCGTTTTTTTGTTAATGCTAGTTTTTAAAACGATATTTTATTATTATTTTAAATTATAAACGGACATTTAGACAGACCTGAGCTTGTGAGTATGATTCATTTTCGTGTATCCAGTAATCACTCCCTGCTCCATTTCATGTACTTGCTTCTCGCACTATTTTAGTATAATTCTTGTTCACGGAGATTGCATCATGTAAGGAACATTCCCATTCTCCGGCTACATATTATGTAAATTCAATTAAAATTACTTCCATAGCAAATATACATACCTATTCCTTAACTGTATATCAGTGTGTTATTATTTTATTGTTGTTATAACAATAAGTTATCTACTACTTATTATGTGCAAACATTATTTATTAAATTCCTTCCTATGTGTACATAAAAGCCTAGTTGGCATCGAAATAAATAAATAAATTTCATCACTGAAGACAATATTAACGACGCTCTAACATGAAAAGATTAATTCGCATTTAGAAATGGAACCCAGGACCTCTTCCTTGCCGGGGAAGTGATCTGACCACTGATTTAATCCGAACATGTTATTTGAATATTATCCTTATTTTTCCAACGAATATTTTTAGGCTGCTATACATGTTTGCAAGATTCTACCCGAAATAAATGCATTCTAGATAGTTTCTTGGATAAATATTTTCTTTTTTTTTATTTTAACGTAGGTTCAATTCCTAGCTGCGACCGAATTTATTTGTATTTTGTTTGAAACTTGTAAAAATTGTCTTCAATGATTAAATATTCGAATTTAAAGTTTTACTTATTAGATTCTACCCGAAATAGATGCATTCTAGATAGTTTCTTGGATAAATATTTCCATTTTTTTTTATTTTAACGTAGGTTCAATTCCTAGCTGCGACCGAATTTATTTGTCTTTTGTTTGAAACTTGTAAATATTGTCTTCAATGATTAAATATTCGAATTTAAGGTTTTACTTAGTGATTCCAACGTAAAAATAAGTTTCAGTAGTGTTTCAACTTGGCTCCGTTCCAGTCGTGTTTTTCCAGTGCTGATGTAAATATATTCCAGGACGAAATTGTGTCAGGTACAAGAGAGATCGAAGCCACTGCAAACACAAAGATGTAAGATGGGGTGAGGTAGGATGTGGAAGGGTAACGCAAGGGTTTACCGGGAACATGTTAAGTGTGGGGCAATACGTTGAAGTTAATTGATTGTTAATGATTCCATTGATATTGTTGTGTGGTTTCTCTATGTAAAGTGCTAGGTACCAGATTGTCACATTTTTTTCTTTTAAATTTATTAACTGTAAATGGGTTGCGGTTGCATTTTTTTCATCTTTAGCTTACGTTTCGGGCAGTGTCTATTATTGCGTCAGATGGTGACACTGTAACTCTAACCGAAATGTATCACGATAATCTTTTTGTCCCTGAAAATCTTATATGTTTAAATCTATATATATATATATAGACGTTTTCATATTGTTTGATATAAAATAACACTTATCAACAACTGTGAATGGGTAAGTACATTATACTAATGTGTATGTTTGAACTTATACGATACAAACGTGTAGAGCATTTAATTATAATCAATCTTTGCTGAACAACAAGACTTGTTCTCTTGTTGTTTATTTCTTGTTCTACTTTGAGGTGAATTATTACGTAATTGTGCGAAATAACTTAAATGTTTACATGAATTAATTACTCTCCGACTATCGAAAGAACCACTTCTACTTTCACAAAAACGTTTTAAAACATCAAAATAAACAAAGTATTAAGACTACTTCAATATTTCTGTCTCTCAGAATTGTAAACATGAATTGCTTTTTAAACATTAATTTCCTGTTTTAACTACAATACTTATCTTACATCCATTACATAATAACGTAGCAACATTGTTCAAGTCACTTAAAATGATGGGATTTATTTACAGAATATTTTAACCTTTCAAGGACCCTCAGTCAATTCTTACCCTTTACAATGTCTTAATTAGAAGACAACTGGAATATGGAAGCACTATTAACATTAATAAATGTGAAAACATCGTAGAATCGGTTAAAAAAATGTTAAGACTAAGTTATGTTATCTTCCAAATATAATCAACATGATATTAATATAGTAATATCAACATGACCATCTTTTATTTTTAATAATGTGTGTTTATGTAACATATTTATATATTCCTATTACAATTCACATGACACAATTTACAAAACTTTAAATATTTAACAATAATATATTTAAGTTTAATTATTGAAGACAATATTAGGGATTTCTGAACGAAAATTTGAAACAGAAAAATCAGAAAAGGATACGGTTACATCTAGGACTAGATTGATTGATACTACAGCGAGAGGGATATATCATTCATCCGTCACCCTTGGACTTACTGATCCATAGATTCCTACCTATACCTCGTATATTTTTCCTTCCCAGAACTTCCTCTCCTTCCTTTCCTTAAAAAGACCCTCCGCACAGCACTCCATCGAAAAAACATCGATGTCATTGCTTTGGGCTTGGATATTTGTTTGTAATATGATGATGCGAACTCAACTATATGATCTGAGGCGGTAAGTTAGGGATTAAATGTAACCCCAAGGTCTCACTGAAGACAATATTTCATCATCCAGTTTATAATCTAATTCAAGTTTTTTGAACGTGTACATATCATGGTGATACATTTTAATAACATTAAAGAAAAGTTTACTCTCATCGGCCCATGAAGATATTGCGACTGAATCATGTTATAATTTAATACAATCTTGTATGTCGCATTTAATTACACGACGTTCTTCTTGAATAATTCCAGATGAATACACTTAAAATTAAAAGGCAATTGATTGATCTAATTCATAAGCTTACATAAAGTAAGTCACGGTAATCTTTATACTACATTACGTCTTAGCAATATTGAAATAAATGTTCCCAAATATTAAGACGCCGTACCATATAAAATTTCACCGAGTATGTTTAAAAGTAATATGGCCTATATTAGCCCTCTGACCCAAATGTGTGGACTTTATTACAATTAGCTAGAGTGCGTAGACATTTTCGTTAATAATTTATAAGCATTTAAAAAAAATGTCTTGCAAAAAAATATGGAACAATCGTCAAACTAATTATATTATGTATTACGTTGTATTTCTCATCGTTTCTCTTTGTAATATTTTTCACTAGAGTGAGTTTTTTAATATAATTTTATATATCCTTTGTCTCAGTAGATTTTTGTAGTTTTATATATGCCTATTACTAACCGAGTTTTTAAAATGTGATGGTTTTCATGTAATTAAGAACATCTGTAAGGACTCAGTACGAATAAATTATCAAAATTAGTAGGTAAGGTACCTGCCGTAAGTAATGAATAGATTCATAACCTTGAAATGTTGAATATCTTAGGCGTACGAGACCTTTTAACTTCCTCGAACAAATGCCCCAATTTGGTTGATGAACTTAGGAGTTAAATCGTCGAGGGTTAACAGACACGCAACTATCTTACCATTGTTCTTAATTTCCCAAAAGTCCTGTTCCTAGGATTATGTGATTATGAATCCAGTTAGGTTCCGGAATTACACAATTCAACACGATAATTAAATAATTCAACAGCTTGCTACACGTGTGAATTGAATTACAAATGTACTAATAACCATGCTGTGTGCCCTTTAGAACAGACGATACGAAACACCTGACAATAATTATAAGCTCCAAAACTGGTGTATTCAATTTTCCTTGTTACCCTATTATAGAAGCAGTAGAATTAGGATCAACGATTATTATGTGGGCACTACGTGTTTACACATGTCATTTATTGTAGAATATCAAAGAAACATATTATATTACAATTCATCTGTTTTATATTTAAAATAGGGATAGTTCAAATATTGTTAGGTTATTTGTAACCCGAGAATGTTTGAAGTTCCTCTTTAAAAGACTCGAACATTTCAAATTTTGATTGATGCCTGGCAAAAAAAAACAGTTTTTTACTCGAAAAATCGATTTTATGTTCTTATGTAATCGAGTTTGATGTATGAAATCAATGATGTTAATTTGCACAGCTATCAGATGTCGAACAGGTCACTTCACATGGACCGGGATGATTGATAATAATTATCTAAAACCTATTATGAACATACCTCTTCACTTTTCACTGCCGTGTTTTCGGTGGTAATTTAAAGGCAGATTCATAATTGGGTGGAAATACTTCAAATAAATGAAAATATTTATAAAATAAAGATATATATATACATGTATTTTAGCGCGGAAATCTCCGAATGTCGCTTGATCTTTGTCATGCTTTTACAGAATGGTTACAGAGGGCCAATTAATTATTTAAAAAAAGGAGGAACACTCTTGAAGCCATATGTTTACTAAACGGTATATATCTGAATGTTATTCACGTCACCACCGTGACAGTTTTTTCAGCACATTTTCCTAAAGCCTTGCTGAGTGCTACAGAAGGTTCAATATTCTGGGGAAGGTATGTTTATACAACGGATCAGCGATTCGCTCGAAAAAACATCCGGAAGCACGCTATTTAGTTAGTTAATTTTCCTGCGAATTCACTCGATTATTTACTTTATCTTCCCTGATTTAATGTTGAGATCGTTATTTAACAACCTTCAAAGGGTTTTTTTATAATTTTTTCATAAAAAAATGGTTATCATTAATCTGTAACATTATTTAAAAAAAAATAATCATTTCAACCTACATCAGCGATGGGGTATCTTTGCCTTAATTATGTATATTTATAATAAGCGACAAAGTTCTTCGTAATAAAGTGTGAGTGGTAGCGCCGTCTTGTCGAAAGTAAACGTTGTGCAGATCAATACCATCCAATTCCGGCCATAAAAAAATCATCAATCATCTCTCGATAGCGCAATCCATTCACCGTAACTGTTGCTCCAGCCTCATTTTCGAAAGTAAGTAAGGTCCAATGACTCCGCCGGACCATAAACCGCACCAAACAGTCACACGTTGAGGATAGAGAGGCTTTTCAACAATAACTCTTGGGTTTTCCGAGCCCCAGATGCGACAATTTTGCTTATTGACGAAGCCACCGAGGTGGAAATGGGCCTCATCACTTAAGATGATTTGCATTTGATTCACTCAAGTGAATTTTAATAATTTCAATGCGTTTTTTATTTATTTATTGGACAATTTGTAAAGCGCCGCTTTTGTGAGATATCACCTCAGGGGCGCTTTACAGTTGATAGAGGTATTACAAAAATATAAAAATTACAAAAAAGTTGTTGAAGCGTGTCTTGTTACATTTTTATTAATGACGTAGTTTTTACTTGTCAAATGTCAAAAAATGACAGCTTCAAAAGTAACATCTACCAAAATAGCGGGCTATTCAAAATAACACCTCGTATTGGAAAACCCTGTATATATATATAAAAGAGTGCTTCGGCGGGCGGGCGGGCAACCTGTGAATTTTTTTTTTTTTTTAATCTACTATTTTTTTTACAAGACTGATAAGATTAACCACACTTGACCTTCAAAAAAGAGGAAGGTGACTGTAGGTTGGTGATGGTGCATAAGAATACCACCCATTTCCTTTTCCCATCCCTCAAAGCACAATTTCGATACAATTAACGTTGAAAAAATTAACACATTTGACGAAGCTAAAGCTATAAAAAGCCAATAAACGCTCGGAACTTCTAGTTACCAATGTAATATCCATGAAAGAAAAAAAAATGTGAAAGGAGAACAGAACATCTATATAATTAGAGCAAAAGCAAAAATGTAAATAAAAGATAATGTCAAGTCAAAGCTTGAACAAGATTTCGTTAAATTCCGAGAATTGTAAATATAATTATTTACGTAGAGACTGACAAAAGTCATTCAGTCTTTACAATAAAATATTCAATACTTTGACTCAAATTGACAAGTCTCGACATTCGGGACAAAGCAGAATGGAATCCATCATTATTAGTAGTGAGGCTTGAGAAAAAGCAATTCAAATAAAGCAACAGTAGTCAATTATTATATGCATTAGCTTTATATAGAGCTTAGTGAAATATATGTATAGGGTAGAATTAAGGTTTTATAAAAGATAAAAAAGATAAGTTCTCTTGCGTTCTTTCACTTCTGCTCAGGTAGCAGAGAAGATTTTTTTAACTTAATTTATTTAACATTTTCTTCGGTCGTTAGCAAAAGTCAAAAATTCTCCAGCAAACTACTAACTTCTGATTTTTTTTGGTAATCGCAAAATCAAGAAATGTATAAAAAACAAGATTTTTTTTCGTTCGTTGAATATACTATCTACTTTGCTACCAAAAATTGTCCGAATTTGGTTCGCAATCCTTGGCATACTTTTAACTTAATAATATTATTTCCGCGTCTTGTGAACACATCATAAAGCGGTACCTGAGAGTTCAAGGAAGGACGGAAATGAGATTCACTTGTCCGGTAAGTCTCTCTGTCACGTAGAGTGGAAGGGAGAGAGGCTAGTTTGTCGCCAGCAGCAGAAAGCAGTTGTAGGAGTTAGTAGTTAAGGAGGAAATAGGGATAGCTGGACTTGAGGCAGGAAGCAGGAGCCAGCGTCTGCCAGAAATGAAAGGCCGGATCTAACTCAATCAGCCATCGCAGCTGCCTTCCTTACCGACAATACCTCTCGTCTGCATAAATATGAGGACTATTCGGAGTTCGCCCAACGCTGCATATTAATTTAGCCATTTCGGGGAACTGACAGATCCCTGAATATCTCTAAGGAGATAATAGGGAATTCTGAAAGTTTTGATTCAACTAGGAAAATGGATTTATTCTCAGAGAACAATATTTATTTTCGAATGGCGGAAAAAATGGAAACTGCTAATGAAATATCTGCATAATATATTGAAGGAGAGATATTTTTCAACAAAAAAACCTCACTACCTACTCTGAGAGTAGGGCGCATATATTTCACCATTCTGTTATGCAGGATGACTTCTTCTTGACATGTATTATTATAAATTAACTATGAAGCATATGAAAAAAATGATATTTTTTTATATTGATTCATGATTTTTTTATATTTTTGTAAAACGTCATTTTATTTGGGCAAATTCACATTGGAAGCACACGTCTCTTCTCTCATATCATAAAATATTTCGATTCAAGTACCAGTCACCGTGCATACGTTTCTATTGCAAATTAATGCAGAAAACCAATTTTGTTTTTTAGTCTCGTGATGTGTTTTTTGACTGAGTTGTTTGCGAACATAAGTTAATTTTACTAGGTATTTATTATTATATAACTCTTCGCAAATATAAATCTTTAGTTAGTTTTCTGATAAATGCTTGAAAATAATTATGAACTCATAGGAACTCACTATAAATATTCCTTTGTCAAAGTCATAGATGTTTGCTTAAAATTAAGGTCACGTTTTGAAGGATATGTGTGAGCACTTAAGCAACGTAGGTAGTCTTATATTTCACGCGATATGATGCTATAAAATCCGTGTCAACGTGAGTAAAAGCTGAAATAAATATGCCTTAAGGCTATGCCTTGTTGAATAACAGACATAAAAAGTAACATCTTTGGCCTTCGAGACGTTTGAAGGACTTGTGATCCTCTTCTTATTAAATTGAAGAGTCCTTCATGTTGTCCAGAGATATTAATTTACCGCACATGGGATCATCTTTATTTCAATTCACGTGTTTGATTACTTTTCAAGTAGATCGGTAATTTGATAGTTGATTGTAGGAACGTATTTTGTTTGTTAAATAAAGTAACTACAAGGGTAGAAAATAATAAAATATTAAATTCCACTGACAGGTAATCTTAAATTATAAATACAAACATTAGCAAACAAACTCCTAATAACCTTAAAAGTAAGGAAATTAAATAGTATCTTATTTGAAATGGCACATGATATAGCAAAAGTAACAATAGGAGTGTTTGACGCTAAGTCACATTTTTTATTTGCTAAGAATGTTTTTGACAATTTTATAAATTTTCTAAATCATTTATGTTTGCGATTTTTTTGTTAGTTTTTTATAAATACCATGTAGTGAAAACTTTTTGCAAGTTTTTTTGTTTATTTTATATATTTAGCTTTATATTAATACTGTGGGCGTTTAAGTGGAAATCTGTCTGGGATGATTATAACAGTATGTATAATTCCATTACATTTAATATACATTTTTTTAAATAGGAGTCTATTTCTAGCTCATTGCTTAACAAAAATCCCAGACAAGAATTAACGTGTAGTATCAATCAGAAGTGATTATTTTGATTGGATATTCACAGATCGCGAAGCAAGAGTAAGGTTCTCTGACTTAAGGACTATTATTATTATTATTAACTCTACTTGGAAATTTTATCAACGTGATCTTGAGTCTTAAAGATAAGGGGCACATGAAAAGAAGCCAAACGATGAAAGATCCTGAATACTTGGTATCCATTTTAAAGCGGTGAAAGAAAAACGTCTTAACGATTGCTGTAAAATATATTTCTATGCTTTTCACCCTCGTAAATACATAAAACTCTTGCAATATTCAAGGGCTATCGTCACGGTGTTAATCTAACATGATATAGCTTTGCAGATAAAAGATTTTAACTGCGTTAAGTTTGAAAAGATTCTCGAAAAAAACTTTTTTCAGTAACGTTTTAGTCAGCAATAAAAATAATGTATTACACAAACAAACAAAATAGGAAAAAGTTGGAAAAACTGTTTAAAACCAATTTGATATTTCTAATACTGAACATTAACACAAATGCCCAGGGTTTTAAGTTTATGAACAGAAATTAAATCAGGTATGATTTGAGATTTTTACGGTCAAAATAATTATAGTGATTTGTTTTTGTTACTGTAAACAAATCACTATAAGAAATTAATAAATTTAACAACTCTTAAAATAATAATTGGTAACTATTAAGACGTTTCTTACTCTTTTGAGAAAAAAATCATAAGTGTTGAAATAAATAAAAATTATGAACTTTTTGTAAAAAATCGCAATCTGTTAAAATGCATTAATGGTGATATCTGGGTAGTGATTTCCAAAATCTTTTACCCTCAGACATTATGATCACGCTGAAACACAGGTTTTGATTGGAACCAGACTAATTTATAAATTTATTCATGTTATCCATTAAACGGTTATATACCAATATATTTTGGAAAAGATAAAAAATTTGAGGTACATTTAAAAATAAAAGGTCATGGAAACAATTTACAATTTTGTGACAAGCGTCAAAAGATAGTTGTTCGGGACGGATTCAGGCACCGTCGCACCGCGGAATACAAAAGGATAGGAATTTCGGATAAACCGACTTACCTTTCTGCTCTTCTTCCGTTTTTTTCTCTCTCTTGCGCAGGTTCAAACACAATGCACTAATTTTGGAATAAATTCGGTTTAGGGGAGTTGCTCGAATAACCGAAATTGAACTTGATTTAGACTAATTTAGGGCTGGGGAATCCGAATCTGTAAGAATTAGGTGGGGGTCGGCACTATTAACTGAGTTATAGGGTCTTGAAATTTTGCACGCGACACAGAAACCATGTTTTATTTATCAACTATGACTTAAGAAAATCAAATTACTAACTATTTAATTTAATACTTTTGAAATTTCAGTAGTGCCAACCAAAAAAAGAAAAGTGTTGCCATATAATAATAATATTTTTTTACAAAATAGGTAAGGTTTTTAGTTTGGGTTAGAGTAGGCAGAAGAACATGGGAAAAAGGTATTAGAATTAAATCACAAACCAGTCTATACAAACAGATTCGGATTCCCCATCCCTTAATTAGTCTAAATCAAGTTCAATTTCGGTTATTCGAGTGACTCCCCTAAACCGAATTTTACCCCTAATTTTCACCAACATGCAGGAGCTCACGATGGCTTTACAAGTTTCGACACGATCGAACAAGGAGGCTCCGTTATCAGACACAGCTCAGATGTTGAGAGGATGATTTTTTCAACGAAGTTACACTAAGTCGGCATAGGAAAGGTAGAAATTGGGTAGGTTGACAACAATAATATTTATCAAGGAAATCAAAAGGTATAGGTATAGCGTTGCTAGGTACCAACAATAATTGCTAAACTGTCTGTAAGAGACGTTAAAAATATCAATGCAGAATTGTTAAGCAGTTGGTCGCTCTGTTGATTGGCGAGTTCTAATAGGCAGAAGTGAGTGGTTAATGGACTTGCCAATGTCGTTAACGATTAAAAGAAAGAGGAGGGGTCCTTCGATCCCTGGGGAATACCGGAGTTGGTTTTTTGTGCCGTAGAAAGATGATGTCCGTAACTGAAATACTGACCACGATTATGTAAGTAGCTAGCTATAGAGAATCCACAAGTACGGATCTTACATCTTTCAACTTACGCATAGTATTGTCGCGACAGAAGACCGTATCGCATCGCTATGTCGTGTAACTCATGTAATATAATTATAAACGAGTGTCTTACGTTCATTCAAAACAAGGCAGACACTCTGGATGAGATTGCAATTACACAATTATGCATCTCTACTTACTCCGAAGAGGAAATAAAGGAGGCGAAAACTATCCTGTTTGAAAAGCTTCCGGATAAACGTACTTTGCGGAAAGGAGATGGCAGAATCAGCCGAGACCTCCAGGACATCCTGAGAGCATTGAAGGAGACCGATCCTGATAAGCTACCAGTGTTCGCTGCTAAACAATTACATAAATTGCCTCCCATCAACTTCGACAGCATAGATGTGTCCAAACTCCTTAAGGAACTCAATGCACTGAAAACGGAAATAACGCATATAAAAACCGAACTAAAAGATTCATCGACCACAAAAAATGAAGACATAAAACAAGAACTGGCACTAATAAGAGAACAAATTGCAAATATTCAGGTACCAAACAAACAAAGTGACTTAACTGGGAATTCGGAAGTAATTATTAACCACTCAATTGTGGGTAAGTCACGATTTTCAGATAGTAAACAAATACCGACGGGCGGCGCATCCTGCTTATCGACTGGTTCTAGTAATACAGTGTCAACCACACACACAAAGACAATGAACGAACACACTCCAAATAGTCCAGTGCAGCCGGGAATGAACTTCGCACACGCTTTAAAACAAAATAATAAACAGGTATCGCGTGACCGCGGTCCGCGGCCTCGGCCTCCTGCGGAAGATGAGAAAGGATTTACATTAGTAACTAGAAAACCCAAACGCAACTTGAGAGGAAAAGCAACCTCTACGACACTAAAGTCGGCAGATTTAATTACGTCAATTTATATTTCACGGTTTACATTGGAAACTACAGAGGACGACGTAAAGACCTACCTTGCAGATAATGGTCTCGAAAATACTAAGATCGAAAAAATTAAGCCTTACCGTCCCACGCCATTTAACACCTTTAAACTTTCTGTAAAAGCAACTGAAGGGCCGAAATACCTGGTGGAAGAACTATGGCCGGAAGGAATTGTATTCCGTAAATATATAGAATCGCGTACATCAACCAAAAATCAAAATGACAACCGATAAATTAAGAATTATTTCGATTAACTGCAGATCGGTCCGTAGCTCCGAAAAATTTATTCACGATCTCTGCGAATCATATGACATTATACTAGTCCAAGAAACGTGGCTACTCCCAACCGAGATTGAATTTTTATCTAATATTCACCCGCATTTCAATAGCTTGGGCACCTCTGCCGTCAATATAGCTAACGGTCCCCTACTAGGTCGGCCGTACGGCGGAGTGGGAATAATTTACAAGCAAAACTTAAGGGTTACCACAATCCCGATGGACAATTGTCGTATGGCCGGAATCGAGGTGAGTCTAAATACTGAAAATTTAACCATCTTCACAATCTATATGCCGACTTGCTTAACTGACAACTTTGTGGAGTTTACCAACTGCCTGGCCTCCTAACAAACGATCATTGATGACAAAGATTATATCAATTCAATTATTATCGGAGACTTCAACGCTAATCCCGACTCACTCTTTGGAATAGAGCTAAAATCTTTTTGTCAAGAATTCGAATACATTTGTGCCGACACCGAAATTTTACCTGAGAATTCTTACACATACGTCAGTGACGCGCATAGTACTACCAGGTGGTTAGACCACTGTCTAGTTACAAAAAATATTTACAAACAAATTATCGATATGAAAATACATTACGATGTTGATTGGACTGACCACCGACCCCTCGAAATAACTTTAAATACGAATGGAATAGTAACATCGGAAGTATTTTCATCTATATTAAGGGATCCAGCATTATGGAATCCGAAAAATATACGTGATATCGGAATTTACAACTCATGTTCGCAAACTTATCTAGCTAAAATCAACCCAAAAAATACATCTCTTGAGGACGGTGGCAACCCTGAACGTGCCAAAATAAAACACCTCTACGGATGTATAGTACAAGCATTACGAGACAGTGCCACTAGTATATTTATAAATACTACTACACAAAAATATAAGCAAGTTTGTGGATGGAATGAATTTGTCGCAGACAAATACGAAAAATCAAGACAAGCGATGCTCACCTGGATTGATAATGGGAGACCGCACAATGGTCCCATCGCCGAGGATAGAAGGACAAAGCGTGCCGCCTTCAAAACAGCTCTAAAACAATGCCAAAAGAATTCGACACAACTCCAGATGGATAAAATAGCAGCGGACTTAGATAATCGGGACTTCAAATCATTTTGGAACAAGTCTAATAAAATGTTGAACATGCGTTCCAAAGTTTCGTGCAACATAAACGGAGAAACAAATCCTGAAGTAATTGCCAATATTTTCAAAAAACATTTCGCGACTACTACGCCGACCATCTCCTCAAACGAAACGCATTTGAACGCCTATGATGATATTGACCCCATAGTCACTGCAAACATGGTGAAAACCGCCATTAAAAACATGAAATTCGGAACATCAGCAGGACATGACGGCTTAAGTATCGAACACGTCAAACATGCAGGGGTAGCGATTCTGAAACTACTGGCAACATTGTTTACCGATATCATAAAGAGTGGTTATCTACCCAAAGACATGACAAAGACAATCATAATACCGATAGTAAAATCTAAACTGACAGACATAACTTTACAGGAAAATTACAGACCGATATCCATCGCCACAGCGACCGCCAGAATATTTGAACGAGTTCTCTTAGACCAAGTCGGACCCCAATTGAAAACGAAAGACAATCAGATGGGTTTCAAAACAGAATGCTCCACGGACTCAGCCATATTCTGCGTAAAACGGACGCTGGAATACTACAGGAAAAGAAAAACAACAACTTACGCATGCTTTTTGGATCTTAGTAAGGCATTCGACAGAGTTTCCCACCCCCTACTATGGAAAAAACTAAAGGAAAGAGGGATACCATGGAAAGTGGTAAAAATTCTCGAATCATGGCATCGCCAACAGGAAAACCTTGTAAAGTGGAAAGATGGATTCTCAGAACCCTATTTCTTGAAAAGCGGGGTCAGACAGGGTGGATGTATGTCCCCAGTACTGTTCAACTTATACATGGACGAATTAACCCACAGGTTAAACAATGCTGGAGTGGGCTGCCACATCGGAGGTCTATGTGTTAACAATATGAGCTACGCAGATGATATGGTTCTGATGGCACCGTCAATACGGGGATTAAGAATTCTCCTGAAAATCTGTGAGGAATTTGCTCACGAAACCAACATGATCTATAATGCGAAAAAAACAGCACTGTTGGTCATAAAACACGGGGAAGGCCCAAAAAACATTCCCCCAGTCTTTTTGAATGGTGAGATTCTGAAAACAGTAGAAACCACAAAATATCTAGGACATATCATCAACAACAAGTTAACGGATGATGAAGATATTGACAGGCAGAGGCGTGTACTGAGTATAAAATGTAACATGCTCAGTAGAAGATTCCGGCTCTGTAGTCCACGAGTGAAAAGGACGCTCTTTTTAGCCTTTTGCACCACCCTGTACACATGCGAGCTCTGGGCTAATTTCAAGAAAAGAACAATGGAAAGGCTTCGAGTTCAATATAATAACGCTTACCGATTGATGTTTGGACTCCCCAGGCACTGCAGTGCCTCCTCGATGTTAACAGAAGGGCGAGTTCCAGGATTTACAGCTCTGTTAAGAACCAGGATTGCAGGACTGAGGGAAAGGATAAACCATTCCAGAAACACTATTATCATAGAATCGCGTCTGACTTCAGGATCGAGCATTGAAGACCATTGGAGAAAGTTACTTGCTCCCACAATCTTAGATCCGTTGGATTCCCGTGCTTCTCTGCTTTAACTTAATTTCATTTTTTATTTTTTAATCTCTTTTTATTTATTTTATATGTTACTCTATGTAAATATTATTTGTACTTATCTCATCTATGGGATGTGTGGGATTGCACTAACCTCCCCACATCCTGGAATAAAGAATTTATTATTATTATTATTATTATATTATACTTAAATGGGAGAATGGATTGGAAATAAGCAATATAGATACAAATATAAAAATTTAAGCAAATAATTTTAATAAAATATATTTTATGTAAAATCGTATATTGATGTCCAAATTTCATTTTACCAGTCCAAAATAATAATAATATACCTAAAACTGGTATGATTTGAGATTTTCACCTCCAAAAGTATTATAGTGATTTGTTTTTGGGGTATTATGCCATGTTGCGTTGTTGTTGTTGTTGTATTGGCTAAAGAAGGAGATAGCGCAACACGGCATCATATACCAAAAACCAATCACTACAATACGTAAACCTACTTATATATTTGTGAAGAACTAAATCTTATCACACAGCATGGTACAACAACTGGTATTTTGAGAAATTGTGATAAATCTTATTGTGTAAAAATAATTGCCAATGTATTGGCACGAACACTAAAATGATTTTTTTTGGTCAGCGGCAATGACTTTGTTTCATAGTTTTGAATTCGATTTTATGGGTTAAACGTATTATTTACAAATGTATGTGTTTGTCAGAATACAAAACGCGCAATTATGAAAAACAATGGTACCCATGAATATTATTATGATAATTGCATAATATATTTATGGGCTGTGATGTAATAATAAATTGCGAACATATTTGACGTCTAAGGGAATGTTTCAATATTTATTACGTTTAAATATAAAATACGTTTTACGAAGTCTTCTTGTTTATTCCGGAAAATGATCCAGACTTAATTTAGATTTGAATTTAAATTGCGTGACAATATTCCTTGATGAAAGAAAGACTTCCATAATTTCTTTTGAACTCTTTTTAGGTCAGTCGCAAACACGACCTTTCAAAACAAAAGTTTGTTTGTGGACGAAATTACAGGCCTGTGTAATATACCTATATTGGAGTTTCATACAAAAATAATAATGATTTTTTTTTAACATTGGACACATAAGTACTAATTATGTGTCACTTCATACGGAAATCTAATTCTGTTAATAATTAGTAATTACTTTGAACCAGTACGTTAACAAATAATAATAAAATACATAACTTGGTGGAATTGCGTGAAATGATTCATACAATTTCGTTAATTATTAGATAATTTTGATTTGATAATTATGATTATGTACATATTTTTGTTATGTATTGTTAATATATAATACTTATGATTGGATAATTTGGATTCTGGATCGATTAGATATATTCGATTAGTTCATTTAGATTAGTTGATTTCGATTAGATCATTTCAATTAGACCATTTCAATTAAATCATATCAATTAGAACATCTATCTAAGATCATTTAGTTCAGATAATTTAGTATAGATAATTTGCTATTTGACAATTCCGGTTAGATAAGTTCGACTAGATTATTTTGATTAGTTAATTTCGATTAGATAATTATGATTAAATTATATCGATGAGATAATTTCCATTTGGTAATATCAATCAGATAATTTCGATTTGATCATTCTGATTAGATTATTTCTATTTTATCATTTCGAATAGATATTGTGTTAAGTCATTAAGTTTAGTCGATTCAAGTGGCAGTTAAATATTAGAAGTTGTTATCGTGTAGATTACAGGATTAAATAAAGATGAACGCTAGAAATGACACGTGGGCATGTGACATGATGTAAAATTCGCGATATACGAAGTCAGGCAAGTATAAGAGAGACAAAGCGCAATATAAATGTGCTAGAACCGGCGACAATGGTTTCGATTAAAATCTACATGGAAAGCATTTCAAGCGTACTTCTTTATGCTATTTATTACGGGTTTGTATTAGTTACTACATTATTCAGCACGAAAAACATAATTTATTTTTTATTTTATTTAAGTTTTAATCCAGCAGGACTGGGAGGATAGTGCAATCCCAGTCTGCCATATTACATGAAACGCAGTAAAACAGGGAAACAATAAAATAAAGTAAAAAATTATAAAAATTGAAATAAGATAAAACAAAGAGAAAAAAATAAAAGGCAGGTACCTAAACATAAAATTAAAATATAAATCAAAAATAAAATAGTCATATAAGTAGGTAATACAATAAAAACAATTAGATTAAATTAAATGAAACCGTCCATCAGGAAGGTCGCCGCATCATCTGCATCCATCGCTCATTGAGTGGGGAACTGAGCCACTCGGATGCAGCCACAACGATGATGATTATGTAATATGAGGAAAAGATGACCATACATTTTCCCACCACTAAGCTAGTTAGTTTTTTTTTTAATTTACTCCACACAGGTGTGTCATATTTAGAGAGGCTGTGTGGAGGGTCTTTTTGAGAACAGAAAGGTGTAAACACAGAGGCAAAGAGCGAGTTCTAGAAGCGACGCGTTCTCATGTGATAAACGTCATCCGTGTATATATGATTGGCGCGCGTTTGACGTGTTCCCCGACTATGCATCGGTGCCGAAGGAATCAATGACTAGTATACCGGAAGAACGAGGACAGGCTACCTACTAGACGCCTGTACTCTAATAATTTCAATCCCTTTGTTAAGATATCGCCCTAATAAAAACAAAGATTATTTATGACTTTGACCAAAGATATTAGAAGAACGAGATGTGCTATGAGCAGTTCATACTGTGTGGAATTGTTTTGCCCAGTGTCGCCGGTTTTGTTCACCAATACTACTGCACACCTTCGCTTGCGCTAAGGTATCCGCACTAATACATAGAACAGATTTCTGTGCGTACACGTCCCGATAGTATTCAAAGTACTCTAATTAGGTAGTACCTACTCCGCCTACGGTCCGGCGGCCAACATAGCATATCTCGTTCTTCTAATATCTTTGACTTTGACTATAGTACAATTCCAATTATTTTATAATAACTTTCGACGAGGTAGGAATCCACAATATTCTACACTTTTTGTGATTTATAAAGAGATATCACAAGAATATTATAACCTTTCGCAGGTTTTTGAAAAGGTACAAACTTCCATAGAAAATAATATACCAGAATAATCATATGCCATTTTAATCAAATTTTATCTTTAACGAGTGTTCCCTTTGCGGAGATATCTTGATGCTACGACATATCTTTTTCAAAAGTAGATTTTGCGGGATGAATACAAATTTGATTCCCGCTCATCCAGATCAGTGATTCTCAATATCAGGAGGCGCCGCTAGTCAAAGTTTCACATCAACTCCGGCTGTTCTATTAGGGTTTTAACGTATTCAAATTGCCTCGACACGCCCGGATTGCCTCATTTTATTCTATGTATGGAGGAGTGTTGATTTCATTCCGAACACATTATTGAGAGAAGATTTGTGAGGATATTATCTGAGAATCTCGATATGATTTTTATCTCTCATTTAAATATTATTGTATGTGGGTGGGAAGACGGTATCATTGTTAAATATACCAAGTGATAAGTAGTCTTTGAAAGCAATATTCTTTACAATTTAATTTGAAGTTTTTTTAAATAAATTTAATACTTAAAAAAAAACAAACATTCTCGGGTTACGAATAACAAGACACTAGTTTGAAAATCTCTTACAACCACCACACACGGAGAAAAAAGTGATAGTTTGCCAATTTCCTGATAATATATTAGTCATTCAGAATATATCAAGAACACGTGTTTTTTCTCAATAAATATCATGACGGAATGCGAAAATATCAGTATTTGTATCAACACGTGTTCCGCGGTCCTTATAATTCATTTTTATTACGTTTTTAACTGATACTTTGTTAGGAACTTTGTTAATTCGAAAATGCTGAAAATATTTAATAAAACGCGACTCGTTTGAAATAGAACGAAATTCTTAGACATTCTAGACAAATGCTTTAGTTGCATTTAAAGATACACTGTGATTTTGTCCGGCTACAACAACATCAAAAATGCCATTTTATTTAATATCATCACTCCTGTTCACTTAAAAGTCATGAGCCACCACTGGTTGAAGTGCCACGCAATTCGAAACGCGCTTCATACAAGGAGATTATCGGTGCAACTCTTCGGCGCTACGTCGTCGATCGATATATATTTTTTTATTTATGTGAACTCTTCCTTATTTAATTACATTCAAATGACGTAACATGCAAAGCAGTAAGTATGATATGTTGCTAACAAAATGATAGTGAAGAAAACAGTTGAATTAAGTAATTAAGGTTGAGAAATTACACATAGTGCGACATTCTATTTTCAGCCTAGTCATATAAATAATACAATAATATAAAACAAATCTAATGACACTTTATGGCCATTATTAATTCATGAGTCTGCGACGCCTTCGGAAGGCAAAACAGCTAACACTTTCAGAATCGGGCTTTTATTGCCACATTAAGGCTATCTTTTAAGCTTGATAACACCATAAACAATTATTTGAAAAATATGTTATGTATATTTTTTTTTGCTCACTAGTTTAGTTTTTTTCTAACTCGATTTTTATTATTTTTTAAGTCTCAAAGGTTTATTTTTTATTAGCAAGGTAAAATAACATCACACAAAAAAAAAAATTTAAAAAAATTATGATTTACAATGTAACATGCATAAATAACATAAAAAAAGAAACCTAGTCCAAGAAAACAGCAGGTTGTAAGTTAGCTTAAAAAATAGACGCGCTTGATGAATATCCTTCACAAGCGATACACAAAAAACTGGGTGATTTGTTTGACAAAGTCAAGCGATATTAATTTTCTCAGGTATTGAAAGCGTTAATAATAATTATACACCAGAACTTGTTTATAAAAACTTTTTTTCATAAAAATAATATGTTGTTAAATAAATAAAAAAAATAAACAAATGTGGAGTTCTACACATTAAACTTGGTAACAATAAAACCCTTTTTGAAACTATCATAGAACAATCTCATCCAACTAAAAAATAATCATAAATTTATTTAGTTCTCTTTATGTTTCGATTTAAGCTAAGTTTGTAAATGATTAGAAGTGGTAATTGCACTACGTTTTATACCGCGCAGTCGTACTTTCACGCTTTCTGGATCTTGTCACTTGTTAGTAAGTATATAATTATTTTTAGATTCATCACCCATACTTTAATTTCTACTGCTTTTAAATTAAATTTTTGTCCCTCTCTTCTAATTCCACGTCTCATTGCCAAATCGACTCTTCATACGTAAACTATCATATTTATATGTTCAAAATCGCGGTTGTTGAGAAGAGCAGTTCAAAGTTTATCCAAAATCCAAATATTAATCCAAATATTATTTTATTGTTAACTGATACTGTGTCAATAATCCTTACGGCTTTTGTGATAATGCACATACGACATTATACGTAAGACATTTTTTTAAACATTATATCCACACAGGAGGCCCTGAGGAAAATAATTTCCCTCATGTCTTTTCTGGATGTTTGGAGAGTATTTTTAAAGAAAAGAAGGAGAGGAAGTGCTGCGAAGGAACAAGGTATGAGGGGTGGGTATGAATCTGGAGGTCAGTGTGTCCAGGAGTAACGGACGTGTGAGTCCATCCCTCCCACTGCGGTGCAAGTCGGTGCAAGTGTAAGTCACCATCGTAGCGAATTTAGGGTGACATATGGCTGAGGTTTTGATTATATATTAAATGGTTCCTGGGGCGACGGTACCTATGCCAGTCTTCCAAATTGCAAATATTTTGATAAATATAGTATTTGTCAATTGCGACAATTTACTTTGAGGGTCATTGAATGTGTTTTATTGTATATATTAGATACCATAATTTACGTGAAGTTTGTGCTAATATTTTAGTTTAACATATGAAGTTTGAATTATATTCTTACTAAATACCTACATGAAAAAAAATTACCATTTTGTGGGTTACAATAGTTTACGTAGGTGAGGTTGATAAATAAATTTAGAAAATAATTATACAAGTTAATGTAAATTATAATGAGTAAGTATGCTTATATAACGGTAGAATTAATTTATTGGCATCTGTCACGCGATTGTAATGAAATCCAGGTCACGAATAATGATCGTACATTTCTTAAAAATAAATTTTGTTTTCATTACCTATATACTATAATTTTTACGTACCTTATCCACGGTACTTCCCTCGAGAAGTTTGTAAATAGCTTAATTTCTTTAGCACATACCTGAAACAAAACATTCAAATTAATTAAAACAAAAAGAGTCAAGAAATTGTAACTCATTAAACATATCGCCACAAGGATTAGAATCGGATGGAACTCCAAACCACTCTATTAAGGTAGGTATACCACTGCCTCATTTTCAATTTTACATCGTCTCGTACATCACTACATACGAATTCTCCTGATATTATTTGATTGAAGTGTTTGTTTGAGCTGAACATTGATGAAATATAACTAGGTACGTAATTTCTATTGAGAAATTTTATATTATGCAAATAAACAGTGTTTATGACACAATAGACTTATTTTATTATTTACGTACTTTTGTGATTGTAAAAAGTGCTATTCATGTCTCTCTGTACTTTGTTTAAACATTAAAAAAAATCTTCCATTATACTAAAAGTACAGTTTTTTTTTTCTTATATTAACGAGTGCTTCTTTCTTAAAACACAAGCACCAGCTTATATAAGGAAATCATATAATAATACACCAAATTGTACACTGCAAAATCATTTAAAATGTGTAAAAAAATACTACTTAATAGAGAAAAAAAAATTGTCTTTGTGATAAATTCAAAACTACTTCTTCGACCCACTTCTACATATAAATTACATTCTACACTTCTCCCACATAAATTCTCGTGGTGATCCTGTTTTCCTTCACTCGCTCTATTTAGTATCCAAATCACTTAAGCATAATCTTAATCTGTTTCGATGTATACATCAATCTTACTAATTTATTTCCTTCTTAAAAAAAATATCAAAAAATACTAATTTCTATTGAAACTCGTTTGCTTTTGCCTTTATATATCAGTTGTCATGCTCATTGCCATGTATCAGACTGACTGCATGCCTTGTTTCCTATTAATCTAGCCCTACACGCATCTACTAAAAGGAAAATTTTTAAACAATAATCTACAAAGGTGAATTAATTATTTAAAGCAGTTTTGCTAAGTGCTGTATTTTTCACTCCCTCGGATAACCGGAACATGCGAATGTAGACGTAATTATACAAAACTCACAAAAATTTACGATGTATGAAAAAATACGAACAACTTCCTATACACATAAATTTGCATGCATATTTATAGTCCCGCTTAAACTATTTGCAACCATTCATTACACGTCTACATTCTCTTTTAAGCAACCGCTTTTAGAACACGTAGTTTAATCAAGCTTTTAAAGTCTCTAGAAATAAAGTGCAGTGGTTAGAAAATGCCAAATAATTTAACCATACAATCACTTGACTATTAATGGCTAATCTCTAAAGCATTAAATTCTTTAAATAAATCAGCGTAATTTTGTTTTACAGCACTTGAAATAAACATTTTCATACTCACCGGATTCCTCTATGGCCCAAGCTTCGTCCTAGATTATTGTAATCACAATTCAATTACAAACATGCATAATATATCATTTATGTGTAATACATATCACATAACACGCAGGGGTAGTAGATAATAAATTGGAAGGCGGGTATTGGTCCCGCCGCCCCGGAAACCATTTATTAGATAACCAACACCTCTGTCACAGGACACCCCAAGTGGTTCGCTACGTTCGGTGACTTAACAGAGGTACCCGAGTTCGTAGAGTGAGGTTTGTTGGTGCATGTCTCGATTGACGACAGAGACTGGTTGTGGGAGGTCTTTTGACCACTCTAGCATGATTCTCTCGACCCATCGCCTTACATCGCAGTTTGAGGGATGGATTCATACGCCTGTCACTCCTGGATACATTCATACCCACCCCTCATATCGTTTTTCCCTTCTAGAAATTCCTATCACTCATTTCCTTAAAATACCCTTCACGCAGCACCCCCTAAGAAAACGTTATACATTTTCTCAGGTCCTTTTTGTGTGGAACTAATGTATAAAAACAAAACAACTGAAGAAGAAACAGAAGCAGAGATTGGGGTAAATAAGCAAAGAAAGGAAATTATTAAATCTAATTTTTTAGAAGGCCATTCGAATTTTTTCGGTTGTTCAGTATATTGTGTTCATTAGTTCGATCATAATATCTTAGGATTTCACAATTTTATATAAAATATACCTTCCATTTTTGTGTAACATGCTAGTTCCTGAACTAATATCAATTAAGAACTAGCAGTTAAAAACCCGCTCCGCGGGTTTTTGCTGCTAGGCCCTGCGGGCGGCACTTCTTGCGCGGCACTGATATTAACTGTTATGGTACCTAAAATAATTTGCTCATTGGAGACTTGCAGTGCTTAAATATGTGTTACAACCGTCAATGTCTATAAGTTGAATCAATATCGTTATAGTTTGTCACAACAATTAAAGATAGTTATAACAAAGATGACTGAAATAATAGAGTATTACATATTGATTAATTGTACCCGTGTTTATGGATAAAAGGAGGGTAATTGTGCGATGAGATTAACAGTCGGTTTAATTAAAAGGTGTAAATTTTACTCCCACTGGTGGTAATTCTTTACCTAAAACTGTTACTGTATCTAATAAAGTTTAAAGTTAGAATATAATATATACACCTTCATCAGGAGAGTAAAAATCTATATATAAAGGTAGATTATTACAATATAGCGCCCCTGAGGTGATATCTCACAAAAGCGGCGCTATGCAAATTGTCCAATTAATAAATAAATATAATGTTTACATTTTATTATGTACGTATGCATTGATATACAATGGAAATAGATAAAATAATGTTATCCTATTAAACTTTATTTTATTAAAAAACAAATAACTTTTTTAACATCACTTTATTATATACAACCAATACATGTTTCATGAACGAAGTATACACCGAAGTAAAAAATTAAATATAGATTACAATTGGAAAAAAGAAGTGGAAGGAGGGGGGATGGGTAAGAGTAGGCTGGGTTTATAAGAATTCGGAATTACAATATGAAAGACCAGTTAAGTGGGAAAATATTTAAAAGAGAGTTTATAAAAAAAATCTTGTTAATTATATCTACTTTTATAAACATGTTCTCTTATTTCTAAAATTTCGAAATTATTTATTTGTGATGCTTCATATCCTGTGTAAAGTATTTTAAGACCTGAAAAAAAAATTGCATAAAACCATAAAACAATATATTCATAAGACAAATAACATTTTATAACGGTTATTCTAATAAATTGAAAGTTGAAATACTAAATAAAAAAATTGAACATATTCTCTTCAAACGGTATTTTTACCCTATTTCTTAAGATATAAATAAACAATCAGGATTAAAGCATCGCAAATAAATAATTTTTAAATTTTAGAAATTATAAAACATGTCAATATAAAATCAGATATAATTAATAAGCCAAAAAAAACTATAAATAATAATGAAAAATGCCATTGCAAAGTTTAAATAAACTTCCAGAAGAAATCTTCTTATGAAACGCTTAATGGTCAAGTAATTTTGCATATTTAAATATTCGCGCCAGTTATTTGGTTAGTTTTTACACCGCCAGAGGTGCGCTCTGTGTCGGCCAGCTATTGCCGGCCATATTGAATGAACGCGTGCTTTTTTCGTCAAACGTCAAACGTAATCACGTTATTGTGGATAATTTTCACTGTAATTTAATTAATCCAATGGATTATAAACTTTCTAAAACATATTTTCTTCGATATTATCCAAAAATTATATGAGGAGAAACGATATTCTTGAAGACATATCGTATTACATGTGGCGATTCTTTTTAAGTATGAAATCGTGTCTTAATTTTTAATGTCTTATTTTTTTTTGTATCCAGTCGCCTGCAAACCGAAATGAACCTTACGGTCGCTTAAAATTGAGGGGCAGATTGGTATTTTTTGCCTGCAGACCCCCAATGCAGAATTTATCCGAATCACATAATATGAATTTGACCAATCAGAGGGCCTACATCGTCCAGACGCTGGGACAATAATACTATCAGATGATTTCTTTAAATGGTCTACATATTCAGAAAAAAACTTTGCTATTTAAACTTCTACTAACTTTCAAACACAATAATATATTATGCTGCAGGTAATGTATTGTAATTTACTTATAATACATTAGCATTAATTGCTTTCTTTTAAGAAAAAATATAAATTATATTCCTGCTTAAATCTTTATATAAGTACCTCCCCACGTGAAAACTGTTTTTGTTGACTTTACTCCTTATCGTGACTAAAACTGTCTGACTAAATTGTTTAAAAATACAATGTAATATTTAATTCATATCTTAAAAAACAAAACAAACACACAAAGCGACAGTTAAACAAAACCCGACCGCAATGATAAAGGTGGCTGGTTTCCGAGCAAATACGCTATTTTTTCCCGAACAAATAACACATTTTTATGATAAACGCCCCGGCGCGGCGTTGTGTGAAGTTTTACACGTGGGTTTTAAATTTATAATGCCTTAACTATGATTAACAGCAGTAGTTTCAGAAAACTTCAACGATTATGGCCCCCAAGAGGAATATTGATTCTTCGTTTACGATAGCATTCTGACCCATTTACAAATGGAAAGCTCCCAGGAGGAAGCGCTTTGAATTATAAAAATCCTGTATTAAAATACTTTTATTAAAGCTTCATTAAAATACGAATTTTCTAGTGTGTTTTCACTTATGAAAGATAACGTTGTGATTTAATAATTTTGTCAATAACGTTTAATATGAGCGATTAACTAGATTTAATATTAATAACGTTAGATGTCGCCTGTCTTTAGGATCATGCTTTGAAACTATAAGAGCTTAAACGAGTTTCATTTCATTAAAGTTAGTACAGCAGGATTACTACTATACAAAAGAGAGAATTTAAATCCCAGAGGTGCATGTATTTTGATGAGAGTAGTTGAAAGACGTTGATGATATAATTTATATTTCAATGGTTAATTTAACGATTAAAAAGTCCACCAAATTCAAAGATAATAGTATATTTTAATAGATTTACTGTGGTTTATTGTTTATTCTCTTTTTAAATAGGTTTACTCTTGATGATCGGGAGTTTTCAATGAACGCTTCGGTTTATCTGAGATAACGAGTTATTTTGTCATTGTAAAATATTTACAATAATTATCTTTCAGGACTTACGTCCGGGCGATGAGTTATTCCGTTGAGCTGCTAGCTTTGAGATCCTCTAGTATCGGCAGTACGCTGTACTCTTGACCATTCGGGTACAGCCGACATGTTGTCACTGTCATGTGGCATAGCTACTGCCACCTATGGAAATATCTTAAAACAACATAAACTAAATATCAATAACCTAAATCTAGGAGTTTATTTCTAAGAGGGAGGAAATACAGAAGCAGGTAAATCGTTCCGCAGCCGAGGTGTTGAACTCAAGAACGAGTTGTAGAAGCAACCCGTTCTCATCAATCACCGTCAACCGTGTACATATGTTTCCATATTTAAGAGTGCAGCGGAATTCAGAAACTACCAAAATTAATACACCTACGCGATATTTCCCAGGTTGAATTCACGCCATACTATTGTATCAGGAATACCAATTTCGGCAAATGTTACAACATTTGACATAACGTCAACTCCGACGACAAATTCCGCTTAGAATTGTACCAAAACTGTTAAGCAAAAATGAATTTTAATTAATGTTTTTCCATCTCTCCGACGTAAATAGTGACTTATTACGGTGGTAAAGATAAAACGAAGTGATATTTAAATAATATTTGCGTACTAAGAAGAAAGCGGAGCACGAAAATTTTTCTCTTGTCTTGTGCTATTATTTAAGCAGAAAATTAGTGGAAAAAGTATTTAATTTTTTAATAAGTACTTTTAAACTTCTCAATTTTAGTAAATATTGTAGTGTCTTTTCAAGTAAGTACTGGCTTTTTTATTATTTGTCATCGCCGACTAGTAACTCGCAACTATCGGCGCGCGCACCGCCGATCGTTCCCGAACTTTTCCGAACGGAACCGATAGTGACAACCGGCGACACACTTTAGAGATGATTCGTACTAGCTCGTCTTGATACTTGAAACAGGTAAGAATTATTCTAATTACTTGTTCCCTATTATTTCGCACTTGTACTACTTACCTACCTAGCGTGCACGTCACCCGTACAAAATACGGCGACGAGACGTGTGCTGGCGCCTAACGGAACAAATATTTGGGAATAGGTCAATAAGTGATATGAAAAATATGAATTGTGGGAATGGAAATGGAAGGTTTATTAATGCTTTATGTAAATATCGCCTAATCCCCCATGTATCATAACTGAGTATGGAAACTGTGAGACAATGCAATGGCATCCTCAATAGGGGTATCTTGTAAGGCTGAAGGTAATGAGGAGGGGAAGTACCTAGCTATTCAGAACTGATAACCAAACTCGACTTAAGCAATTTCGAGCAACGTTTTAATTTTGAATGGTGTTCTTACGTACCCATGAAACGTGCCGCAAGTGCATTTTATAATATTTCCAATTAGTAAATTGTAAAATAACACTAATTAGTCTTCAAAGCATACTCAAAGGTGACATAGGCACTGAGAGAAATAATTTTCCTCAGCGTCTCCTGTGTGGAGCTAGTAAAAAAATAAATTCATTTGTCAAATATGATTTAAGATTTTCACGGCCAAAAGTATTTTTGTTATTTGTTTTTGGGGTATTATGCCGTGTTGCGCTAACTCCTTCCTTAGCCAACGTTTCGGACAGCATTGCAGTGTCCATCATCAGGGCAGATGTGTTATATAACACAATGGAGTCATGTTATATAACACATCTGCCCTGATAATCCAACCCAATCAATATTAGAGTCCCAAGTAAGAAAACTAGAGACAAATCATTGTTTCATATCGAAATTCCTTCAACGAGTCTCAGGCAAAATTCTTTCTTACTAAGAACTTGCAATCATTATAATAAAACTTATTTTGATGCTGATATCCTGTCGTGTACCTTAGGAGATTTAAAAAAAAAATTGTTAACAGAGTATTGTAATAATTAACCCTTTTCTAAATTTAATACATTACACTAATCATTTATTCATTATCACTCTTACATATTATTTGTATTTAATATCAAATGTACGTGTGAGTATGTATGTATGTATGTATGCGTATGTATGTATGCAACTATGTATATGTATGTGTGTACGTATGTATTTATAAGTGTAAATGCATGTGTATGTATATATATGTATGTATGTGTTTATACGTTTATATATAAATATATATACATTTTCTCTTATTATTTCCTTGTTTTTAACATTTCTTTGTTTTTAACCTTTCTTTGTTTTCTTTGTTTGTTTTTTGCTTTTTAACCTTCTTTATCTTTATTGCATGATGTGAACATTGGTTATTGGGTTGTAACCTAATTCTTTTACTTATTTTTTCTCTCTCTCTATGCATGTTATGTTATAAACCTGTTAATGTTCCTAATAAAATAAAATAAAAAATAAAATAAAATGATGGACACTGCAATGCTGTCCGAAACGTTGGCTAAAGAAGGAGTTAGCGCAACACGGCATAATACCCCAAAACAAATAAAAAAATAACAAAAATTCATTTGTCGTTGATAATAAACTAAATGATACATATTATATTATTAAAAAACTATATGAAACACATATTTTGCCAAATGCATAAAATTTATAACTGAAGTCGTATTTTAGAAAGTCTTATTTTACATTATTCAATCTTGTCTAGAAAATGATCCCACGCTATACAACACTACGAAATGGAGTCATTTTTTAAGACTAATATTTAAATTAAATCTTAAATATATTACTAAGCACTCAAAATCACAAATTTACGATAAATAATAACCCTAGTCGGTGAGATATTTTAACACTACGAGAATCTCCCAAAATATAGATGCATGTTATGTAGGTACCTCGTACCTTGTGTCGAGTATCGTCTAACTTCTGACTATGCGTAATCAAAAATAATAATACTTCTTATTATTCTTTATTAGTAAGTATTAAAATACTTCGAACATCGAAAACTCTACGAGTGTTCCAAGTATTTGGATTAGGGAAACACTCTTCTTATGTGGGCAAGTAAGCAAGAAAGAGTACCGAGACTTTTGATTCTAAATTCAGTATCATATCCTTTTTCGCTTACTCATTTACACAAAAAAGAGTATTAAAATACTAGGGAAACACTCTTCTTACGTAGGAGAGTAAGCGGGATGCCTATAGATATCCCCCGCCCACGGTATGTGTAAGCAAGACGCGCAATACTTAAGAACAAATACTAAGTGCGAAAGTATCTTTGACATTTCTGTTCCAAACATCTGTTCTTGTATATACGATTCACTCAAAATCACTCCTAGACCCCAGAGTACAGGACATTGTCCTTGCGACGATATTATGGTAATAACCTAACTTGTCATCAAAAATCATCCCAAGTGTAACTTATTGAAGAAACACACAATCTATAGTCCAAGAAATATAAATGGTACTTATAATTAAAGAACATTATAGTAATAAATAAACCTAATTAACAATAAATTGCCGACAGGCGGAAAATACTTTTGCTAGAATCTGAGAGGAGAATCCAATAATTTCACATTTTTAAATGCTAGTAAATTTTTGATTTACAGATCATATTTTCTGAGCATAAAAATATAGGTGCATCTGCAAAATATTAAACAACCGTTTTGCATTCGGTTTGGTAACCTAGGTAATCACTTGCCACAAAAAAACTAAGGCATATTCATGCAGAAGCAAAAGTGTTCATGATGATCGTTGCGGATGGTAGTCACTTAGATTGCGATGTTCTCTGTTAAAGAATGTTCTTGTGACGATTCAGTTTTTGTCACAAATTGTCTATTTGAATCAATTAGAAGTTATGAAATGAGCATATCTCGCATTGTGCAACCAAAGACAAAGAAATAGTTGACAGAAATGGGTCGCAAGAAAAATATGGAAATAAGGGAGAGCCGCTCGAGATAGAGCCACGGGTCCTACAAGTACATACAAGTAGAGCACAAACAAGATAAGTCAAGACCAAGACCGGAGAGAGAAGAGATCGAGAGAGGAGTGGTGTTGAAACACAAGGCCCGCGTTCCCTGCACAGCGGCTTGATGCTGGGCGGTGGATGAAGAAGTTACGGTGAAGTTCATGCAAGGAATTTGAGACACATTTTCCTCAATGGAGAAAGTTCGGTGACCAAACGCGGCCAGTGGCCAATATGCGAAGACAAAGGTGCAGGGTATCGATTCTCCAATCCAGGCTGCTCGCAATCGCCGTAGAAACTACATAAAATGGTCAACATTCTTATTTCTTTTTCGGTGACCAAACGAAATTACCAAACGAATTTCATAGAAGGTACATACGCCTAACGTCAAAAGTCATTACACACGAACAACGAATGGGTCGAAGAACTCGTTGTTCGAGTGCAATGACTTCGATTCGATGACTCGAGAATCGAGGCCCAGGGCCTTAACGTATCTACGTGACGAGTCAGCCTTCGATAGAGGAGGGCACCAGAAGAAGGAGAAGTTATAGAAAAGTAATGCTATTCTAACAGAATTCGTGTTTTTCACACGACTTGTATTACAAGTCAAAACAAGAATTACCTACACTTAAACACTATAAACTTAGTTTAATTGCAGCAGTTTCCATGTTAATCGTAGGTTAACACGTATCTCCAAGGTTTCGCGTTGATTAAGCTGTCCATATCACTAATCATCACCAATCTCAGTACAACAGTTGTGTTGGCTGTGGAGCGGGGAAACATTTCCTCGGAGGGCAAAGGAAGCGTCGAGAGTATTTAATTAAACCAAACATGCAATAGAAGCGACGAGAACGTTCTGTACAACTAAGAAACATGAGGGAGGGTTCCCTGAGCTGTTTGTTAGACCACGATATAACTGCTATTATTATTTGTACTCGATTCGACCAAATATTAAATAGGAAGATAAATTGAATAGCAAATGTAGATTCGAGGTTGGTAATAATGTGTTTGGATCTCGTGGAATTAATGAAAACGGCTTGTTTGATGAAATTCAAACTTATCTCTTTATGAAACGCAAGTAGTCCAATAAAGTCATTGATTTGTAACTGTTAACGGTTCAAAGTTGGAAAATGCAGCTATAAGAATCTAGCCCCCGATACTTCACAACAAATTATTCGAATTAGTGAAATCCATTGGTGGATTTAGGATCACAGATGCCCTATCTACAAACATATGATTATGAGATAAACGCAAGAATGTAATGCTCACCTATATGCCCAACTGTATTTCTTAAATGGCTGAACTGTTTGTACGAGATAGAGCTACATGTCACTAATTAATATGATAATTGTAAAACATTACAAATGAACGCGTAAATTGACTCTAGTCCATGGTCTGTAAAACATTATAAATGAACGCGTAAATTGACTCTAGTTCATGGTCTGTAAAACATTACAAATGAACGCGTAAATCGTCTGAATCAGATAGACAGACATGCCCGTGTTTCGTAAATGGGCAATTTTTATAGTATCGGCGATCTAAAGATGTTAATTTAAAGCGCCTGAAAGAAAAGGTTTTTTACAAAAAACTCGTCGTTTTGTATCATCTTAGTTATTTATTATGTACTAAAAAGCTTTCTGTTAAAACATTATACTATGTTAGGTAACTTATCGTTCTTCAGAATCCTTGACACAATTTTGTAAATGACAATTTAAAACTTATCAGAGTTCAATGAACCAGAGTTTTAATCACAGACAGACCCACAACGGTAATTAGTATTTTTGTTGATTGACGATTGTAGAAAATCAAACTTTAAAAAAAAATTACCATGCCCATATTATATTTTTAACCAAATTACTCGCTACTTCGATTAAAATGACAAAAGGCGGGCTACAATGGAAATCTTGAATGAATATCATAATGGAACATTCAATTTCTATTCAATTGAACGGTTTTCTATACAGTTAAAAATATTCCTTTGACAGCTTCATTGTCTGGTGATTCATGTAATGATCTACCGATAAAGGTATTTTTGCATTGTTGAAGAACGAGAAAAATATTTTAAAATACATTAATGATGAGGGAGCTATTGTGACTAATAACAAAAAATAATTCAAAAACTTAAATGAACATTTTATTTTTGAAATGGTTTTTTTAGAAGTTCTGAAGCTGAACGATGAAAATTTGTAGACATTTACAATCCTATAATTTTTTATTCATACCGTATATTGTGCATTTATGTCAAACGCGATGCTCGTTATATTCTACGTGTTTAAATGTGGCGTTAATTAATTAGTTTAATTAAAATACGCTATTTGCTAGGTACTGCTTTTCATTATTAAGACATTTTTTGTTTGCGCCCGTACATACGCAATATGGATATGAAAAAACGTTTTTGTTTAAAAAACCCATATTGTATTTGCATGCCTTTCTCGAAATAATTGAGTTTTTAAACGAACAAAACTATTTATTTATGTTTACAATGCGTATGTACGGACGCAAACAAATAATTTGTTTGGATACAGTAAAGAAATACCTTGCAAAAAGCGTATTTTAATAAAATAAATTAATAAACAACATCTATGAACAAGTAGAATATATAAAGAGCGTCGCGTTCAACCTTAAACAATGGTCGGGTTGTTACTGCTAATATCAAATGAGAGACCACAATCAAGACTATTTAGAGAATTAGGTCAGGCGCACATGAGCAACTTGTGTCGATGTGACAGTTGGGTGACTATTTCAAAATCACCTCCATAAATACTATATACCGCAATGGATTTTGATAAAGTTGTCTAACTGTCGCAGCGACGCAAGTCGATCGTGTGCACCTGGCTTTGAATGACATTAATTTTTGATGGTCAAAAGAAACGTAGTTCTTTAAAAAAAATGTTAAATTAGTTGGAATGGAAATGCGAAATCTGAGTTGGGAAAGTTCTGGGAATTAATTGTAAAAATATTAATTGTCAATCCATTTATGATTATATTTACAGAACAATAAATTATTAAAAGTTGTGATTAACAACTCACAATTCTCACGAAAAAAACACTTTCGATAGTAATAGGGGAATGTGTTTATAAAATCGGAAATATCGACATGCTTATATAAAATACAGAGAGGATATTATGAAGAAAATGAATTTATTTTGTGGGACAACTCTGAATTAAGGTTTGGAGGGAATACAGTATTGAATGGTAAATTAAATATTATGGCAATATTCAACCCATTCAGTGTATTTTTCCTTCAAAAAAAAAAAAAAAAAAAACAGAAGTTTGTCATAATATCATTTAATAGGCATGAATCCAACTGTAAGATTTTTGTACAATCATAAAAAAACATTTTTAACAGTAATTGTCGGTTTTTCTTTCAGAAAGCAATTTTACTTTCCAATTAACTTTCTACATTTCAATACAACTTGTATTATTGTTTCACTTTATGAAACATTTAACTCCGAGTTCATTTTTTGTAGAATTTTTGGCTTATTGTGTTAAAACCTAAAACCTTCTTTAAATACCACTTTGGAAACAAAGGGCGGGTAGCGCGGACACGTCTTTGAGTCAAGTACTCTGCGCCTAGTTCATGTCCCTAACTTTCACTGTAATTAAATTTGTCTCTCGCAAAACATTGTAGCGACAAAGAATTCCGAATAATTCCTTCAGTTCAAACTGGCGGAAGAAAAGCCAACAAAGCTCCGGTGACGGGGGATACAAATATCTCAGAAGGAAATTAAATAACATTAAATGGATACGTTTTGGAATCTTCATAAAATCTTGTTTAGTCTTAAGGTTGTTATTTTACACCTAATTTATTTGAGTGAATAGGTTGGAAATAATAATACAACTAACTCGTTACTCTAACTTTGTTCAGGTTGGTAAAAGATTCGTATAATCAATTAAAAACAACCCAAGTTAAAAACAACCCAAATTAAAAACAACCCAAGATAAAAACAAAATAAACATTTTTTCGGGCATTGTGCCATGACTTACAAAAAGAAACATCCATTAAGGGCTACTGGGATGACTATTTTAGCTGCACATATTTGTCCGGGAATGTTGTATTTTATTATGCAAACATAATGTCATTTTAACTTATTCAAAATGAATTATATTTTTTGACGTAATTACTTCATAACTCAATCATTTTCTATAATATAAGAGAAATACGTCGAGAGAGTAGTATGAGATAGAATAATCTAGAAGCACGTTGTTCGTTGATAGGAGATATTCATCACACTTATGAGTAGCTCGGTTTTCAGCTTCTGCAAATATTTTTCGTTTGAATAATTTGCATTTTTTTATATAAAACATTATGAACGTAGTATCTTTGTCTCACGTTCCAGAGTTGAATATTCTCTCAATATATTCTTGGTAAAAGTACCACTATTCATGTACCATAAAACGTTGCTTGGAATAGCTTTACCCATGTTCGGTGATGTAAAGACCCACTTTGGCGCTAGTGAAATTAGATGGTTAATATTAATGTTAGTTGTAAGTTTCTACATATGTAAATATATATGTCATTAAGACAATAGTTATAGGCCTTAGTCGTAAGACAATAGTTACAGGCCTTAGTCGTAAGTCACTAGTTTTAGGTCAATAGTTCTGGTATTAACTGTTTAAAAAATATATTTTTACAGCGTCCTTGAGGTGATTTTTTACAAAAACGGCGCTATTTAAATCAGCCAAAAATAACTTACGAATTTCCCCCGATTAGGAATGTCATAATACCACTGGCTCTGTACAGTCGGGACTCGCATAAAAAAACACACCAAAATTAAATTTATTCTCTTGAATTTATTCCGAGTAGATGATAGAAATAATTGTCGGTTTTCTTAAAAGATTTCATATTTTGGATGGTTTTATAAATTTCATAAAACGTGGAATTATTAAAAATTCTAGTAGTCAAAAGATGGAAGCACTTTCTGTCTAAATTAATTAGCATTCAGTAATTCGATATTGACCTGAAAAGGTTTTTGTTTCCAAGTAATTGATTCAGTAAGAGATAATGATCACAACTGAAAAGGACGCCCTTTTGCGTTCTGTACCAACTCATAGGGCATTTTATTTAATCGTCGACACATGCCAACTCTGGGCCATCTGCTATACGGCGTATTGCCTTTGAAAAACAAAAACTAAAAACCGCGGAAAATGGCCGAAACTTTGGTGAGTTACTTTCAAAAGATACAAAACTACATTCACTAGCTTTTATTGACGAGAATTGCCATCTTTAAGTTGAGGTCGGAAACTTTTCAGACCACCCTCGTATAAATAGGAGCGGTCCAAACTGGTTTTGTTTTTAAACAAATATACAGTTTTTTCCAAGAGTGATGAAATTTTGCACACTTGAACTTCAAATAGGAGGCAAATCACTGTCTACCTGATATTTCTAAAAACCAACCACCCCATTTTCCCTCCACATAAACCAGAATTTGATACATGACGTTGAAAATGAGAGAAAAAAATAATTACTCTCTTCATTTAGTTTTAAAAAAAAACCTCTTATAAAGTCCAAGCAACGCTGAGGACTTATTATAGTTACATCTCGTATTGTATAAAATTTTTAGATAATTAAATTTCTTCTATCCCTATTACTTAAATAAATGATGAAGGAAACTACAATGCAAAAAAAGTCGACGCAAAGATTTTATAAGTCAACAATAACACAAAAGACGTACACATATTTCAAAAGGGCCGTAAAAACCGGAACAGCACACGAGTATTGTAGTAAATGCCATTTGAAACCATTAATACCTATATTTGTTATACTTTCAATTTATTATCCCGCTCCGGGCAGTGTGGAACCATTATCAATTACTTTGAGTGGTGAATAGCACAATAAAAAACTTGAGTAACAAGCTCCACATTCAAGAAAGAAACCTATTAGCTAAATGAACAGAGGATACAGGGATTAGCCCGAAAGGCTCTGTCGTCTCTACTTAAATACTTAGTCGGCTGCCACCATAAGAACTACTCGCGTGCTGTATATAGTCTCTATAACTTCTGTTATTCTGCTGACAAAATTGTGTTAACTTACTCTGTCTTGTATTGTGCAAAATTGGCGTGTTTTCAAAACAATTACTTGCAAACGTAACACATTTTTACAAGACAAATTGATAGTGACATGTTCATTGTTCATGTTCAAGCGGGGGTCCTAAAAGTTTTTTCACGGAAACACGATAACTGTTGAAAAAATCCAAGAATATAAAGGTTGCTCGCATCCATTCCCGAAGGCAGGAAGATTCAAGATCAATTACGGGCAGAAAAGAAAATCACAATTCCAAATTGTTTTGTCAGGCTCCTAAACTAGAGGAAGATGGCCAGAATCCCCCCTTAACCTTTGTCCCCTACATCTCTCTATTCTCGTGGGAGGGTCGTGGCAACAGGGCGATTCAGCACCGCGGACGACACAATAAAGTTGAAATATTGCGCAGTGTTATACAATAAAACGACTGGAAAACATTGACATAGAATCGGTTCAAGGAAAACACAGTAAATCATTTGCATGGCAAAACGAATAAATTATACGGGTATGTAAACAATACGTCTATGAAAGCAAAGGATTTTCAATTCAACGTTTGTATATTTCTTGTAGGTGCTTGTGATAGTTAAGCGGTATTGCTATTATTACAATATTCATTTGCACGGTTCTTAGAGCTACACTAGATATTTACATTTATAATATATTTCCTGTGGGTGCTTGTGATAGTTGAGCGGTCTTGCTATAATTACAAGATTCGTTTGCACGGTTCTTAGAGCTACACTAGATATTTAAATTTATATTATATTTCCTGTAGGTGCTTGGGATACTTCAGCGATGTTGCCATAATTACATGATTAATTTGCACGGTTCTAGAGCTACACTAGATACTAATTTTAAAAAAAAATTTATGATGAACGACTATAAAATTTTAGCTGACTATGGTAGTATAAATTAATAAAATTCATGCGGCTAAGTGAACACTTAATCGCCGTATTATATTATATTGAAATTTTTTTGTATGTTTCTGTTTATCTGTATATTATATTCATAGCTTACTGGCTTTTTAATATTTATATAAAATATTAAAAAGCCAGTAAGCTATGAATCATGCATATTTTTTAATACACCAACATAATTTATTCAATAAAAGTTGCGATAAACAAAACTTTAATAATCTTATCCCCTAAAACCGTCGCGCAACGGTAAACCCGATTTGACTCACTAACCAAAGTTTCGCTCGTGAATCGAGTACAAACTTAAAATGAATCGGTTTCCAACCTTCAGGGGGTGGGAGACAACAAACATCCTTAGTCATGATAGCAGGGGGAGAGAGAGGCAATATTTTTTAGTCCCCCCTTTTAATACACTTTCAAACGTAAGTCTGCCATCGATTGATCCTGAAGGGATGATCTCTGGCAGAGGAGCACTTCGATATGACATGAGTTAAGCAATCAATAAATATGTTGTAGAAAGCCGCAGATGACAGAAAGGAATTCAAATTGCTGACATCACTTTGCCACAAGGATCCCACCTGATAAAAAATCATATATCTAAGTATCGGTTCAATGTCAAAACGAATCGATTCACGTTAAAGTGTTCAAATGAATGGAATCAACTTCAATCATAATTAAATGATTAAAATTTTGGTAGCAATTAAGTTTCATTAACTTAAAGCTTAAATTTATACTCTGGAGATGCTCTTTTTATAGAGAATTAAATTAATAAAAAATCGTGGTTATAAACAAAGTAATTGTGTTATTTTCTTAAAATAATAATATTTGCTAGTCTTTTCGGAGTTAAAATTTAAAATAAATTATTTATTTCTTGTACTTTTGTGGGTACATTTATGGTTAGAAGCTACTTCAGAATCCAAAAGTTAAATGAATGTTAAATGATTTTAGTTATGTTAAGTGACTAGAAGTGCTAGTACTACCCAATATTAATTCCGCTAGAGAGGTCCCGAGGAAAATACTTTCTCCAAGGCTCCACGTCATCTTTGGGGAATCTGTGTTGAGGCTTTTTTTGAGGAGAGGAAGGAGTTAACATGGATTTTGAAGAGACTTACGTTATAGGATTGATGAAACACAAATCGTTCTATAACCGAGATCTTGATCTAGAACACGTTCTCATGTGACAAATGTCTACCGTTTAAAAACGTTCCCAACTACTTACAACCCCGGTGATGTAATAGTCCCACATGCTCTGAGTAGTTGAATCTCTTGAGCCGTACCATAAAAATATTTATATTCTGCCACTTCCTACAAGAACTGTGTAAAACTTACCTTATCACGGACGCTAACCAATTGTTTCCTACCTCTAATGAACCTCAATGCTAATAGAAACAAAACATACGTTTGTTATGAGAGATATATTATTTTTTCCGAGATGAACTTAATTTAGCAAGATTAATTGAAATATTTGTAATACAGCTGCGCCATAATACCTCTGAATAGAAAAACTGTCTTCAAAGAATACAGAAAAAACACATTTGTCATTTGTCATACGGGGATAAACACAGGACTGTCTTCAAACGTAACGTCTGGTAGTCCTCGACGAGCGCTCGGTACGCGAAATAAATTAAAATTTCCTCATTTCAAAAAAACATTTTCTTTTGCTTGTAAGTATGTAGTATGAACAATTTCCTTCGAGACATTTTTTCTCCACTCGCATTCGGTCTTAATAATAAAACAAATAGAACGGTAACCATAAAAAAATAATGGTCAAACATATAACTAGTAGTTCTGCGAACAGTTAACAGTAGACCTCGCGTCCAAGAAAGTATGTTTCTATTTTTTCTTATTTAAAAAACCAAAACCACGATTTCGTTTGAAATCGTGGAGATTTGTAAGTGGGTGCGTACCTACTCAAATAATAAAATTTGTAAGTAGGTGCGTACCTACTCAATTTAAAATCGTATATTTTAATAAGGAATTATACCCTGATGTACGGAAGTGATGCATGGAAATGGCAGAGACAGGATGAAAGTAGACTGAATGCTGTAGAAATGAGATCCTTGAGGCCTATGTGTGGTAAAACCATGTATGATCGTGTGAGAAATGTGAAGATCCGAAAATAGTGCAAGGCTGATGTAAGGGTAACGAGTAAGATCAGGAAAGGGAAACTTACATGGTTTGGGCATTTAGAGCGAATGAGCGAAGAAAGGAGTGTAAGGAAAATACACGATGCAAATGTGAATTGTAGCAGAAGTCAGGGACGCCCGAGGAAGACATGGCACGACCAAGTGAAAATTTACTGTTTCTTATGTTAAAAAAAAGTCACTATCCCAATGATAATTATTTTTTACATATTTGTAATAAGCATTTACTTTGTGGCTCGTCATAATTTACAACAAAAGATATAAATTTGTTTTAGACCACTTTAATTTTAATTGCACTCTACCGGTTTCGGAAACACCCTTCCTTCGTCAGGAGAGTATTAAAACTAACCTATGATACAAAATATTGAAAATATAATTTAGGTGTTTGAGTGGGAGGTTAATAAAGGAGGAGGGGTAATTGCGGGAATTCCGGCAATAACAGAGCGGTTTACTGGAAGTATATCTAGAATGGGACTAAACAATAAATTAATTTGGTTACTTAATATAATAGCGTTATTATTTAGTAACTAACCTAAATAATAACGCTTTTTTCAGACAGCTGAAATATACAAAAAGAACATAAAAAAATGTTAACTACTTATACGAAAATGCACCTACTAATATCTTACGTATTTTGTTACATACCAAATACCTACAGATTTTTGTCAGAAGTTCAATATTTTAGCGAAAAATGGTTCTTTTTACTTATCTACAAATCTAGTTTTACCGTTATATAAACAAAAATATTTCATTGACCTGTGGAAAAAGTATTATTTGCACACACCCTCCGTGTTCAAATAACGCCATAGATAAATATACCATGAAAACATCAAAGGGTACCGAATATTTCTATGAGTAGCATTGACTAGGCCCAAAAAACGAAATCAATAAGGTTCTTTTGACCAAATGGGCGCTGGCACGTTTGTCTAGAATCTGGAAGATCAAGGCTAATTCTGAAGACTCGGATGTTATTCAATTATCGTTTTGTAGGCTAGAATCGCTAGAAGAAAGGAGGGGAAACTGTCTGCCGGCTGTTCTTTACCCATCTTCCTTTCCCCGGCAAGTAGGCGCCATCAGAGCTTTAAGCTCGCTTATACTGCGGCGCAATTCAAACATTATGTTCGCCAATTTTATGCGAGAGAATAAGTGTAGATACAAAATGTAGGTACGTGGCAAATTTTCATGGCGTCTCGATGGGTTGAGTAGTTCCCGTATAAATTCATACGAGTGTTGAGAACTGGAGCCAGAAATAGACAGAGAGCCTCTGAAAAATATTTGTTTTTACCTTGGCAATCTGTTTTCTCAACGAAGAATTCTAATAAATTTATTATCAATGTTCACCGAAAAATTGCTGTTTATTTTGAACATTTCCTATCGCTTTTTCATGTGCAATTATTTTTTAACTTCGCTTTAAAGAATAAACAGCTAAAAATTAAAATTAAATAGCCTTTGATTAAATTTAAAATTACTAAAAGGTCCAAAGATCTTAAAAATGGTGGAAGTCATTTGAAGATGGTTTACACCATCGTAATATTATTAGTTACAGAAATGTTATATTCAAATCAATACTCTTCGTTCCTCATTCCATATTCCGCGTTGCTTCCTCAAATAACAGAAAACATTCAAAGACGTTTGATGACGAAGACTTAAATAAGGCTTTCAATTTGGAGTGGAGCATGTTCCCTATTCCGCGCAGTGATTCGACACATTATGTACCTTTCCGTCAGTGGAATCTCCCGCCATACGATAAACGGGAAAAACAAGGAAAAATTAGCATTCAATGGCTGCCTTAAAACGCTTATTTTTAATTAAATCTTTTTTGAAACTCGCAGAAAGTGGTTATTTGTAAGCTAACGACCCTTTTCTTGTACGTATAATGGGACTTTGTAAATAATTTGCTGTTAACTTTAGACGTTGCGCGTCAAAGATGTGAATTAAAAACGATAAAATACAAAGATAAAGCTTACAACTTTAAATAATTAGCCACTGAAGAGGAAAAGTGTTCACTTTAACTTAAAACTAAATCGTCCGAAGCACCAACCTAAAAACAAGCAAAATTATTTCGAATGAAAAAACAAAAAATATTAAAGAAATTTGCGTGGATTGGAAAATACTCAATTCTGATTTGACGAATATTTTAGAAACGAAAGTAAATTGTCGCTTGAAATGGATAAAACTATGTTAAGTGACCTTTGGTACCTTTTTTTATCATTCCCCTTCTCCATCAGAATACTCCCCATTGGGGGATGCTGTAGACCCATTGGTTTAGAACAATTAGACTTACCCCAAACTAGGCAAATGCCCGTATCGTGGCGGAGACATAGAAGGAATACGAACATATAACACATACAATGATATGCATATATGTAGTAAAACTAATTGTATAAAAACAATAATAATATTTAAATATATAAAAAAAGAATAATTAAAACAAAAATAACGGTGTTGATAATAAATTCCGCAGACGTCATGTCGATCTGAACATGATTAAATTGTCGGGACAGAAGGATTTTTACTGACTTGGTAAATACATAAATAAAATTCTAAATAATGCATTTGATAGTCCTGAATTGTTGGCACCGATTAGCTTTTGGATTTAATTATGTAATTCTAGAAATAATAAAAATTCTAGGATTAACCACCATATTATGTTGCCCAAAATACTATGGAGGGAAATTATTGTGCGGAATTAGTAGACATTATCAATTTATCACTAATAAAATACACAAGATTGTTGCTGGGGCAGTTCAGTTATGTATAAAAAACAACTAAAAACTGTATAATTGTGATGTAAAAGCCTCTTAAGGGGGCGAAATTAATTAATTGATGATGTTAGTAATTTCACACTTGTCTGTAAAACTAATAACTTTAATAAACCGACACTACATTTCACGTTAATTTGAAATTTATATTGAACTAGCTGGCGTGTACCCTACGTTGTTCGGGGACTTATAGATGGTTTGGAGTAATGTTTTCAGGGTGTTAATTCTAGAGTACCTGACGGGGTGCATTTTTACCGTGGAAATAATATTATTGTATTGTATTTATTAAGTATTTGTTTCACTTGATCGTGTCCTGTCTTCCTCGGGCGTCTTCAACGTTTTCAACCATTTACTTCAAAGTCATACATTCTCCTTACACCTCTTTCTTCGTTGATCACGTTAGTCATTTTACCGTCAATAATTATTTGTAATAATTCATGTCTTTCTCGGGCATCCCCGACATTTTATACCTTTCACTGCATGTGGTATCATTAACTTCATAATCCGATTTCAGGATAAAACAAATCTGTGAAAGGCGATCTCAGAAACTAAATTTTTATTATTTTGGATCATGATTTAAATTAACTTTCCGGGACACGACGCGACGTGCGACGCAACTTCCTTTGATCAAATCCCCATGTAACTAATAAAGCGTGAACCGTGTGAAACATTAAATATTCATGCATTCATGCGCAAGGTTGTAGCATTTTTAATAATATATGTGTATCTGTATACCGGGCACGAAGTTCGCAATAATTAAATTGTAAATTATTTAAAACTAGCTAAAGTCCCCTGGGCGCGGCGTTGCTCTGGTTTTAAGCAGAGTTTTTAGAACTCAGATGTAGAGAGTATTTTTCCTTTTGTTTTGAACGTCAAATATGCAAAACTTCACCAAGAAGCGTCAAAATTATTCTTTAAGCGGCGGGAAAAGCGCATGGGGTGGTTATTCGAAAATCTATGTAGATAGTCACCTTAAAATTGTTTTGATAATCGGGGGTACAAAATTTAACTAACTAACTATAGATTTGTATCCAAAAAAACTTCATGATATAAAATTTGTTAAAAAATTGGTCAAATTATTCGTTTTATTTTTTTAATGTATGTTTTATTTAATTATAAAATTTTACATCTTATACCTAATAAATTATTTTCTAGGGCTACTATAATATTATTTACTACTTACATACTAAAATTTGGAGTTCACAACATTGAGACATAATCCACGAAAAACTGCAAGACTTTTAGCTTCCTTAACAATTACCGGGAGTTCATTGAACATTTTAAAACCTTTATAATAAATATAGTTTGTGTTCCCGATAAATTTTTATTTTATTTTTTATAGTGAATACCTCACAAGAGTCCCAACTGCTCCCGTCTGGAGCCAGTGAGACTATGGCATCCCCAATTGGGGGATGTTGTGAGGCTGAAGGTAAGTGGGGAAGGGAAAGAGGAAGGTGGGGAAGTACCTGGCTATTCAGATCTAGTCACTAAACACGGCTAAAGCCATTTGGAGCAACGTTTCAATTCTGAATGGTGGTCTTACACCAGGGCGATACTGGTACGATATCTTACACTCTGGAACGTGCCGCAAATATACTATATATTATTTTAATTAATTAATTGTGAAATAACACAAATTAATCAAATAAAATTTATTTGCGCACGCCGGGTTCGAACCCGCGACCTTCGGAATGGCAGTCCAATGCGTTACCACTGGACTATGCCGGCCGTCAATGTGTTTTAGGAAGCCTAAAATCGTTGCAATTTCTCGTAGGATATAAATGAACTGTACTTTTAATTTTAACATTCTTTGACATATAGTCAGGTAACATTTTATTTTTTAACTTATAAATAAACACTAAGGTATAATAAACTAATCGTTGCCACACAATTAAAAGATTGAATTGAAGTTGCATGGTTTTCATCTTTGTGTACCTGCTACAACAAAGTATTGACCTCACGCCTCTGTTCTGGATTATTTCCATTCTCTTAATTGGGATTTTGTTACTCAGAAAAATTACACTTGTACAATAATTCAGATGGGATGCTACAGTGGTATTGTAGACCAATATCCTTGTTTTAATGTCCAATTTTCCCTTTATCCTACTTAAGAAATTAACCTTTTTCGCAATTTTTTTTATTTAAAATTTCAAAGATAGTTTTAAATTTTAACTTGTTATCGATTATGATTCCCAAGAATTTAATTTATTTTACTTCTTCAATATTTTGATTGTCTATATTTAGGACAGTATGTACGTTTAGTTTTTTCCCTAATATCATGAATTTACTTTTAGTTACATTTGATTTAAATTTATTTATATGTTTAACCACTTAGATAATTCATTAAGTTCATTTTGTATTTTTGACAATGCATCTTCAATATTATATGCTATAATATATAAAAGTGTGTCATCTGCAAAAAGTTTGATGGAACAGTACTTTAAGCACTTCACTATATTATTAATATATAAAATAAATAGGAGCGGTCCCAAAACAGATCCTTGACAAAATGGGACTGCAGACTTGCAGGCCTGCTTTACCACACCAACGTTGAACCGACGTATAAGAATCTAATTAGTAAGACGGTTAGTTTATATTTGAATAAAATCATCTCATTTCACAGATTACGTAAATAATGAAGGTTTTAAACTTGAAATTGAATCAGATAAATTTAAACATTAATGAACAGTTACTTAACAGGAGTTATCATTTTTAATAAAACACTGAGGCGAAAGTTTAAACAGGTTTTAAAGCCATTGATGATAGCCAAAACTCATTAGCTTCAAAGCTTAAATAAACCAGACATTCTGCCGATGTGGAAAATTGCTCCGTAAACGTCAAATAACAATCCTCCTCGGAATGAGACGGTTATCAAATTTGCATGACAAAAGTATTTGCCAAGTTTGCGAATTAATTTCGTCCGAGAAATTACCGTTTCTTTAGTCAACACCACGCCAACAAACCCGGCTGAAGAGGCGTGTGACCTTTACCAAAATGTTATTTTTTACTGTGTAATGCTGATGGAGTCAATATTGACGGAAACATGGAGCTTTCGGTGGATTAAGTTTTTTTGTTGTAAAAACAAGGCTCGTCACCTGGGCTATTGGTGGGGTGGTAACGAGATAGGCCGCAGGTGACAAAACAAAATAAATTGACAAAAAATTTAAACTTTCCCTCTTTTTACCTTGTAAATTGTAATCCACCCGGCCGTATACCAGTGGTGTACGATCTATGTTAACACATTTAAAATTTACTGGAAAATATATCAATAATTCAAAAAACAATATGAGCATCGGCAAAATATATATTACTCGGAATCCGAATACAAAAATATTATAAAGTATAATATTCCCAATTCGTTTCAGTATTATTAAACTTCGTACTGTCCCGGTGACCGGCTATCACTTGAAATGCCTTAAGCTATGTTTTTTGTCTGAGATCTGAAGAAATAATCCAATTGGCAATTTGAGTCTCGACCTTATCAAAAATACTTATTGTCGTTATGGATGTATCTGCGTAGCTTTGGTTAAATAAATTTGAATTTTAAAAATATATTAACTGATAGTGTGCAAAATTCAGACAAGCGATAAAATACATACCGACGGTTAAATATTTCACAGATTTTTTTAAAGCTGTGTTGAGAATTCAAGAAGACCTCCGTGGTCGAGGGGTAAAGCTCTCGAACAGCAAGCCAGAGGTCGCGGGTTCAAATCTTGACTAGCGCAAGTAAATTTTATTTTATTTCGTGTTATTTTGAAATTAAAATTAAAATATAGTATATTTGCGGCCCGTTCAATTGAAAGATACTCGCAGTATCGGCGTGTTATGGAACCACCATTCAGAATTGAAAAGTCGCTCGAAATGGCTTTGGCTGTGTTTGGTGACCTGATCTTAATAGCCAGGTGCTTTCCCACCATCCTGTTTCCCATCTCCTTCCCCTTCCCACTACTTTCAGTCTCACAACACACCTTGCTTGAGGATGCCATAGTTTCACTGGCTTCAGAAGGTTGAGAGTATCAGACTATTCCGTAATTTTTGACGGGTATTTGCCAGTACAATTAATATAGTATTAAAGTCATATTGTTACGCTCGTCAGCTGATCAATCAATTTCATCAGAAGCTAAAACCATTTTTGATAGTCATTAAACGTGATTTAGTTTAAAACACCGAAACCAATGTGCTAGCGTTTTAATTACGTTTTCTGTTGCATTGAAAAGATAAACCATTTTCCGCTGCACGACCAATATGATTGCACGCCCCTGCTATGTACAACCAAAGGATATTAAAATATCTTAGGTTCATGTTACAATATACAATGATCTCCGTAATGAGAACTCTTATTCACACTTCAAATCTGAAGAACGTGTAATAATTTGATGTTTCTGCTCGAGTACCGTGTACCTTGTATCGATTCGTTCCACCATCAAACGGTGTTTGTTTTGCTTTGTGGTTTAGCTCGAACATAAACCCTTAATAAGGTTAAGCTCTGATATTATTTGACCTTATTGAAATGTCAACCAGCTTTCGATGCCAAAATACGCTTGTATTGTGGTCAGGAAAGTATACGTACGCCGGACACACACCGAACGTTATGGCTTTTATTGATTTGAAAATAGGATACCCTTTATAGTTGCTATTGTGTTGTATTTTATACTGTCTGACAATTTGTTACGAGCTTCTGAACTACTTTATATAACATCATACACGTCGGGTAATGTCGAGAACCGGAATTTCTTGGAACGAAAACGTACTGAAATTATTGTGCGTGTTTTTCGCGATAGCATCGATTAATAGGCTTCTCAAATAACTTGTAACACATACTTACATATGATAAAATCTACAAATTTGCTGTACTGTTAAGACAATCATATTGAAAAAAATAAGAAATTTCAAATGCTTGCTTCAAAATACCTGAAAAAACACTTGACTCTGTGCAGAAACGGGCGTCTCGTTTGAAAGATTCCCCTCTCTTAACAGCCGGACAGCAATCTTTAGAGCACAGGCGTTAGGTAGGCATGCTGTCCTTGTTCTACCAGTATTACAATGGAAGATGCTTCGATAAACTAGCGGTTGACTTTTGTTACAACGGGTCTCTTTTACGACTCGTTCTAGAGTTCAACAGCTCGACTGTGGAACGATATGCTGGGCTTTGTGTTTTCTCTCTCCTATAACATATTCACTTCTTCCTCTCATCAAAAAGACACTCCACACAGCATTCCCAGAGATGATATATAACTTAATGAAAATTACTTTCCTCAGGGCCTCATGTGTAGAGTTATTGTAAAACCTTGCCGTTTGCAGGCCTTGTGTTATATTCCCGTTGGTCCCAGAACAAACAATAATTACATTTTAAAATAAATTAACCATAACCGTCTCGCCCGTTTTTAGTATTTAAATAATGGTCGCTTGCAATAAATATACCAGAAAGTATCTCATGGTCCCGAGGAGCAACACAGCAAAGTATCAAAAGCCGTATACACATATCTGGGACCGAAATAATGTAATAAAATCCCAACATAATTAAATATTACAATATGCAAAGTGTCCTACAGAGGTCCAATTTTTACTAAATGGTTGATTGGCTTAGGTAGAGGGGAGTATGAAAAACTGATAAATAATCTCACCTAAAATTATACATAAATTATAGTTACACATTATCTATTAAAAGCGTAGGATTAACTAACCTTTCATTTTTATTTTTTATAGCATAGTTCATTAGCATTTTCACTAGCATTTGGTTCCTTAGCGCAGGCAATCTGCCTAGCTAGGAGATAGTATCAATCTGATAAACATAATAACATCTGTAAACGTTTAATCGAATATATCTGATAAAGTTTCAAACGATGTTAATGGTGAACATAATTCGTAATAGTCTGACAGTTGTCGCGATAACTTGATGGTTTACAGAAGTCAGAAGAACTCGATGATCCAATTGGTATTATTTAATAATGAGTTATCCGTCTCTCTTTTAAATTAAAGTTTGATAACCGTTGGTTGAATTACTTTACAAGTTTAGTAAGGAACATTGTAAAATATAAAGTTTTAAAATAAAACCAGGGTGGTCTATAAAATCTAAAAGCCAGAAAATTTATTCATCTATTGCATAGGTAGCATAATATAATATTAAATAGGTCAAAAGAAAATTCCTCTCTCTTGGTTTCATCTTCGTCATCTTCCCTACTAGAAACTTTGATCTATGTATCTAAGTTCTAAAACTTGGAAACATTTATGTCACGGTCAAAATATAAGTAGATAAAAGTAACTATTCCTCTCTAACTTTTTTTACCAGTCTTCAGGGACCACGGTTAACTTTATTAACTGGCTTATTCCCATGAAATCTTCACCCCAATTCCCATTTGTAGTAATTTCGTAACCCCTTTCTTCTGAAAATTTTTCTTTCAAGTCCTGTTTTTAGTACTTCTTTTCACATAATCCCAGGCGTGTACTAGCATGTTATAAAAGGTCTTATAATTAAAATGCCACAACAGTCTTCGAGTCCAACTGATAAAAGTCGAGGTTGAAGCCACTTTCTGTGCTAGAATGTTCATCAATGAATCATTGTTTAGATTTTCCACCAAGGGAAATCAGTTATCTCGTAAATTTATCTCCATAACCGGTCGACCGGAAAGCATTCGGATAGTTGTAGGAGTTATACATATTGTGTAAAGTCAAATATTTATAACATGATGCGATTACCGTAGTCAAACCACAATTCATTTCTCCAACTATGAAATAAACGAGTCTCGTGTGTTTTTCTTGGAATACACATTTATCCAAATCAAAAACATGCAGACATCTCTGTATTATACTCTTACACATTCTATTTTCCATTACCCTTTCTCGTAGGGGAAGGTCGGTGCGTCATTCCTTTAGCTTCTTTCAATGTGTATAAACATAAAAATTCTAGTTCTTTGATGTATGCGGAAAATTTCATATTTACGACTTTTGAAAATAACTAGTAAAGCTGATTTTCGGTTTGAATAAAATATATTTTTAATATAAGTACATCTAAATCTTTAGAGGAATTAAAATTAATCCAAATAGCTATAACTTGTTTGGATATAAACACACACAAGTAATAGCTACCATCTCCATTTGTATAGGTGATCCGTCTCTTGATCTCAAAACAGTTGATCCCTCGGATAGTTGATCTCCTGGACAGTTGATCCCTCAGACAGCTAATCCCACCTTGTACTTCCTCCCTGTTATGCAGTGAGGATATACGATAGTATAATAAAAGTGGATATAGGTACCTACTTATCAACATCATCTTGAGTAAAAATCAGCTGTTTTAATGATTTTTTCTGACAATATTATCATGCGCAGAAAGAGTACGCAGAGAGGATACACCACTGAATAACAAAAGTAAGCACTACTAATTATTATTATATCTGTGTAGCTGTTTTCCATTAAATACGCCTGCATACTTAAATACCTATATATGAAGTATATCCTCTGCCAGAAAAATATACCGTCATGCGGTAACGTATACAGAGAAGATATACCGGCAAATAAAAAAAGTAAGCAATAATAAAAATTATATTTATGTAACTAATTTCCACTAAAAACACCTACAAACATAAAAAAAACGAAGTAATCCTTTAAGGGATCAAGTGTCCGAGGTATCAAGTACCAGAGTGATAAACGGGGGGTCATGCATCATGAAATTATTTGTATGTATGTGAAATAACCGAGATCAGAATTTTAATCAAGCGAAATTGGATAATCGGTAAAATGGAAAAGCAGACGAAGGTGTGAGAGTGAGTAGTTGCGTGGGGGAGTTGGGGGACGACGGGGAAGATCAGAAAGGGGGGAATTAGACAGACGGCGCCTCCAACAGGCCGCCCCTACTCCGCCCCCACTGGCGCCAAACTAACCCATATAAGAGATGAAGCTCAAACAAAGGCTTCGTTCGAGGCAACAACAATTGCGCTCATTGCGTAAGGATGTTAATGGACGCACTTGTCCTCCAATAAAGAAAGCCGTCGCGCCGTAAAATTCTGCGATCTCCGTCATAGAGACGGCATTATTGAACCGAAATCGGCGACAAATTCTCACAGATGATAAATTAGGTCGTAAATCAAATGAGAGGATTTGAAGTTTTTAATTAAATCGCCGGTGTGTCGAAACGTAAATGTGAGAGCAGTACGTAACGCAGGTATATCAAAACGAATGAATTTCTTTTGTGTTCTAGATATATTTTTTATTAAATTTTCCATCGACATTTGATTCTCGCTTTTCATTGTTTACAGAAATAGTTTTTAGGAATTGTGTTTATAAACCATGGAAGAAGTGTTTTCTTCCACGGTTTGTAAACACGTGTGGGTGTGTTACCCACACAATTTGAATAGATATATTGATTGAGATATGATTATGGTTCACGAATAAAAAATAAAAAATTCAAAAAAATATTTATTGCACAAAAAGAGTACAAAGGGTATAACTTATAGGTTACATCCTATTTCTTCCAGCTAACCCAACAAATACACATTATATCACATAACCCAACAATTACATGTTAACAAATAAATAACAGTAAATAAAAAATAAAATAAAAAACTATATAAAAAAAACTAATGTATTTAATTCATCTAAGGTATTCATTCAAGGTGTAGTGACATTTGTTTAAAAGAAATGTTTTTAGTGTTGATTTAAATTTAGGTGTGTCGGTTATTTGTTTGATGCTACGGGGAAGGTTGTTATATATTTTAATGGCCATGTAGTGTGGTCCTTTTTGAAAAATAGTTTTGGTTGCTTTTGGGATTAATAGGTTTTCTGTGAACCTTGTAGCGTGTTTATGGGTTGAGTTTTTTTGTGGGAACTTTTCTGGAGATGATCGTACTAACATGCATAGTTCCATTTTATATATATGTCCGTCACTGTCAGAAGTTTATTATTTTAAACGTTAAATAATATTTTCAAATCAATATGGCTACTTCAAAAGACAATTTAAATCTATTTTTAAATAAATAATAATTTTGATGTCACAATTTGGGAGGTGGGTACGGGTGCCGCCGCCCGGGTACCATTTATTGGATAACCAAAACCCCCGCCATAGGTCACTCCAAGTGGTTCGCTAAGTTTTCTGGATCGGGAAAGACTTTACGAGGGAGGCCCTTTGACCTTTCGATCACATTGCATTGCAGTAGAAGGAATGGTTTCACATGTCCGTCACTCCTGGGCATATTGACCGCCTGATTCCTACCCACCCCTCATACATTATGCCTTCCCAGAACTTTCTCTTCTACCTTACCCAAAAATGATACCTTATATAGCATTCCAAAAGATAAAAAACTATTTTTTTTACTCAGGGCCTCCAGCATGGAGCTAATGTTATACTTATATATTGCCTGAACCCAAATAATTGCAACGTGGTCAAACACGCACTTTGACCACGTTGGTGTTTATAACAACTAAAAAAAGATTCTACCAAAAAAGTATTTCAAAATACATAGGGAGAAAAATGAGCATTTAAACTACTTACCTTAACTACTACAGTAAATGTAATATTTCAATCCTAACAATCTATGCAAGCAAATTAACATTAATTTAACTGCATGTTAAAATGTTCACATTATTGGAGTAATCATGATATTATGTAATTAAATGTTATTTTCAAAATACATATACTAGGGGGTACCCAAAAACAACCAAACTGATGTTGCGGGAAGCTTAGTTTTTCCAGTACCGGGTTCTGCTGGTAGAACCGTGTACAGGTACCTTTCCCCAGTCTTTAAACCTTTCGGCTGATGTTTTGGCGACTGTTGTTTTGTGTGCTCGTTGTTTTTGAGATGGCTGATTTTTGTGAACTGAAAATGACTCAAACTTTTTATCCCAGTTCGTCAAAGGTGACGAATCATGGTCCCATGGATAAGACTCTGAAACAATGCGACATCTAATGGAATACTCCAAATCAATTAATCCAATGAAAGAGGAGTTTTTTTTCATCCGTGAACCACAAATTCGAGTTTTCCCCGAAGCATTATTGTATCAGACAGAAGTGAGATACACAAGACTGTGAATGGGCCGATGATCCCAATCCGCGAAGGCGTGAGATGTCGTCTTTCAGTGGCGTGGGGGAGTAGAACGAAGCCGTCTCTGTAGCCGCCGTAGAGCTGGTCCGATTGCTTGTCGCTTGTTCTTGATGCTGATCCCAGGTCTGGTCCAAAGGGGTAGGCAAGTCCGTGGTCCAGGATAAGGTGAGGGTCAGAATAAAAGAAGGCGAGCAGAGGCAGAAATCGGAGCGAGGTAGAGGGCAGAGCAGAGAGAGTTGTAGAGCTGGTGATGGTTACTGGCTATCTGTCTTTCTGAGGGGGTTGTGCCCGTTTTATAGGACGCCGGCAGTGGCCCCATGCTCCCACGGGTCCCGCTTTCTCTTCGATTCTTGGAATCGAGACTCGTGTTGGAACGCGATGGCGGCGCCCCGCCGGTCCGTTTACCGGCGCTCGGCTGGTAATTTCAGGCCGTGATCGAACGTGATCACGGCTTTCCTTTGTTTGGACACTATCCTCTGAACCGTGCCCGTGGGATGTAATGACGGCGTACCACCGGTCATTTGTAACGCTATGACGGCGCACGGCCGCTTGCTTCGGGCCGTGGCCGAACGTTCCCACTACGTTTAGGCACGATTCTCATAATCGTGCCCGAATTGTATATCATTTTATTTCACCAGCTCTCACACTCTGTAACTCTCTGCCCGTATTTCTCTAGCCAAGCTCTGACGTTTTATTTATAATAATATCTTAAATACTTTTTTAATCATTTTACATACATGAGTTATAACAATTTAGCTTTTCATACATTTAACTTTTACATAGAACAAAATTTAAAATGGGGCGGCTGTGGCCGAGCCCGGAGCAGTACGTCCGTTACAATCATCCTTTTATGCCGTTTTTGAGTTTCAAGAGTTTTTGTATCAGTTGTCAAAACTTCAGGGCAGCGCGATATTCACGAAAATCAGCCAACGTAAAAACGACGAACACATAAAACAACCATCACCAAAAAATTCAAACCAGCCGAAAGGATGAATATGGAAAGGTAACTGTACACCGTTCTTCCAGCAGAACCCGGTACTACAAAAACTAAGGCCCCGCAACATCAGTTCGGTTTCTTTATGGTACCTCCTCGCAATTCTATAAAATAAAACGTAAAATCGTATTACTTTGATCAATTTTTAACATTTAATTAAATTAAAAACTTTATAATGATATAATTTGTGTGGGAATATGTTACGTCGTATTTATTTTACATGTTTGAGATACACGATATATGCATATACATTTAAAAAAATAATTGTGTATATGTTTGGGAGTAAAATAAAATATGGGGATAAAACTTATCTTTCGGAGTGGGACAACTTTTAATAAACATGTTTTATAAGCTTATTACAACGATACGATCATCACCAAAATAATGTGTCGATAGACACTGATATATTTTGCAATATAAATTACATAAAACTATTGTAACTGTTTATAATTTGCTCTTTTTATTTTTGAAGCGTCATTTATTTATGTTGCCCAAAAAATATCACTAACAAATTAACCTTTAAAATACAATAACAAAAAGAAAAATCATTATACCTAATACTTTCCAATTTTCGTCGCGCGTCAAATGTCGCGCCATCCCTAGGGACAGCTAGTAGCCAATTTCAAAGTTTACATATATATTTTTTTTGATTAACTGCGGATTGAACCTTCCTCCCCAGGGACTGGAGTCAACACACCTAAGTAAAATCCTAATTGGAATAGTCCCGACATTTAGTTAGTACATTGACTGCTGAAAATTTAAAAAAATAAAGTCATCAAATTTCAGAGAAATACGTATGTGCTAGTATGGAAATTAGTAATTGACAACCAACATATCGAGTTTCAGCTCGATCGGTAGTCGGAAAGTGGGTTAATTTCCACCTCCGAGATTTTCATTAATTTATTCAACCAAGAAAACAAAATTCGGAAATCAAATATATGTGTTTTTTTATAGAAGCTTAATTTCTGAGTTGCAAGAATTATGTAGATATTTGCGATGATCAAAGTCATCCCGATTAACATGTATATTTTTCATCACGCGGAAGATTGACGAGAAGTATGTCCGATATTAATATTTCATACGTTAACACCAAGGCTTGCCCCAAATTTATGACCATGTTTTCGTATTCAATCAGACTAGCAGTTAAAAACCCGCTCCGCGGGTTTTTTTCTGCTAGGCCCTGCGGGCGGCTCTTGCTTGGGCTTCGCCCATTTTAAGTTATATTAACAACAGTTACATTTAATAGATAGATATTAGAACATTCACAGAGAGAGGGTGAGTATATATATTGTTAAAACACGGAACAGGAAGGAGTTAATTAATAATAACAATCTAAATTTACGCATAATAAGAATGACAGTTGTTTGAATAAACGAAATTTTACGTATTTGTGATGGATTATTTCAAATGAAACACTATTATTGACTACATGTCTACAACTGATATTAACTGTTATCGTACCTAATATAATTAGCTCATAGGAGACTTGCAGTGCTTAAATATGTGTTACAACCGTCAATGTCTATAAGTTGAATCAATATCGTTTAGTTTGTCACAATTAAAGATAGTTTTAACAAAGTTGACTTAAATAATAGATTATTACATATTGATTAATTGTACCCGTGTTTATGAATAAAAGGAGGGTAATTGTGCGATAACATTAGCAGTCGGTTTAATTAAAAGGTGCTAATTTTACTCCAACTGGTGGTAATTCTTTACCTACAACTGTTACTGTATCTAATAAAGTTTAATGCTAGATTATATATACACCTTCATCAGGAGAGTAAAAATCTATATATAAAGGTAGATTATTACAATATAGCGCCCCTGAGGTGATATCTCACAAAAGCGGCGCTATGCAAATTGTCCAATAAATAAATAAATATAATGTTTACATTTTATTGTGTATACACCGAAGTCAAAAATTAAATATAGATTGCAATTGGGAAAGAAGAAGTGGAAGGAGGGGGGAGGAGTAAGAGTAGGCTGGGTTTATAATAATTAGGAATTACAATATCGTTAGACGGGAAAGACCAGTTGAGTGGGAAAATATTTAAAAGAGAGTTTATAAAAAAATTCTTGTTAATTATATCTGCTTTTATATTAATATGTTTCCTCATTTCTAAAATTTCAAAATTATTTATAGTGAAGTATTTTAAGACCTGAAAAAAACAAATAGCATATAACCATAAAACAATATATTCATAAGACAAATAGCATTTAATAACGGTTATTCTAATAAATTGATAGTTGAAATACTAAATAAAAAAATTAAACACATTCTCTTCAAACGGTCTTTCTAAAGATAGAAATAAACAATGGCGTAGAATTCTGTTTGTGGATAACGATACTTCTAAAATTATATATATATATAAACAATCCTGGTACCATTCAACTGGCGTTTTACACTAATAACAATGAAGAAATATATTCTTAATAATAATGATAGCAAAATTCAAACAAAAAAAACAGGAGTTTAAAAACTCAATTGAGATGATTGTAATATCTTTTACAAAGGTAGAACCAATAGAAACTTTGAAGTCAGAACTAAAGAATATCGCAGGGCTATAAATGGAAATAGTGAATCTGAGTTTGCAAATAATCTTTTAAATAATGATCACACTTTCGATAAAAATTCAGGTCTTAAAATACTTCACTCAGGATATAAAGCATCGCAAATAAATAATTTTGCAATTTTAGAAATTAGAAAACATGCCAATATAAAATCAGATATAATTAATAAGAAAAAAAAATATAAAAAATAATGATAAATGCCATTACAAAGTGATAAGCTTCCAGAAGAAATCTTCTTATAAAACGCTTGTTAATGGTAAGTAGTCAAGTATTGTTAGCTGCATATTTAAATATTCGCGCCAGGCATTTGGTTCGTTTTTAAACCGCCAGAGGTGCGCTCTGTCGGCCATCTTGAAGAAACGCGTGAATTTTTATAAACGTCAAACATAATCACGTAACTGTGGAGAATTTTCATTGTAATGTAATTAATCCAATGGATTATGAACTTTCTAAAACATATTTTCTTCGATATTATCCAAAAATTATATGAGCAGAAACGATGCTTATGAAGAAATCTCGTATTATTATGAGGCGATCCTAATTTAGTATGGAATTGTGTCTTAATATTCAAGTTACCCGAAACAGACAATTTAAATTTGACCAATCAGAGGGCCTACACCGTCCAGACGCTGGGACAATAATACTATCAGATAAAAGAGAACATGGTAACCCTTCCAAAAATGATACCAAAATAATAATTTGCCTTTGAAAAATTAACCATCAAAGAGAATCCAGAAATTACATAATATGTTTCCATGCCAACAGCATAGCGGTACTCTAGAGCTTTTCTAAAGGTAAACCAAGATATAAATAATAAAAATTAAACTAGGCAAATAATTATTTTCCGAGAACTGAAACGGTTTATTTCCCACTTAATCCAGCAAAGCTAATATTATAATTATTGTAATTGGAGGGTCGTTAAATTTTATGTCAGTACCCATGTTTAAAGTACACTTACGTCAACGTTGAGCAAATCAAATTACACTTTTTAATATATACCATCCAGCTGAAGCGCCCGGCGTTGCCCGGGCTATATCCTGCTTTCATGATTAGGAAAAGGCGAATATATTGGTTTTCGAAATCTCATAGACAGTGACTTGCTCTAATTTTGAAGGCTAAGTATAAATTTCATCAATCTCGAAACAATACCGTAAACATCCGCAGAAACTTATATTTATAATACAATATAGAAGCGGTACATACTCTCAGTATCATCCTGATACCATTTAGATCGACAGTTCACGACGGTGATGTAAATAGATTCTCTAATACCGTCCAGCAGCTATTTCGTGGGAATGATCTTCGGCAATAATTTTATGGGTGGAAGCCTCCACCAATGATAACTTTAGTATTTAAAAAATACATACGCATTTCGGTAAAAAGGTTTATAAAAATTCTGCCAGCTGTCCCATGGTCCAGTAAGGAATGGACATAAGCCGAGTGATTTGCAGAAAAGTATAGTTTGGTTTGCAGCGCAGCCTTTGTGAGAGTTTTCTGCGCAGGGTCTTACGGTTCATGTCGAATCTTTACCGTTTCACCATTACCGACCCGTGGGACGATAGACTAAGAAACACACTTACAAAATTTTTCGTTTTTTATATAACATGAGAAACTTCGTTTTATGTATTCAGTGATTTAACCGACAAATGAAGGCTACCATAGTGACTTTAAAAATGTTTATTTGTACTTGAAAAATATGTATAAGTTGTACGCTAATTCGTATTTTTTATAAAGTATACAGGTTAATAATAATATTTTATTTCGAATTCAAAAGTAATCAAAATCTCCGGATGGATATTATCGTAGTACTTACTATAAATTGTGTCAGATTCACACACATAAATTAGACCAAACACATTATGCAAAATCTAAATCCATTTTGAGGTTTTTTTATTATTAAATTTGATAAATGTTGTGAAATTCATCCCTTATAATAGAAATTCTGTGAAATAAATCTTTTAAACACGAAAATAATACTGCAATAAACTATCGAAACGATTGAAAATTTGGCTCTAGGTATCAATAGTTTTAAATAATGTATGGAGAGAAGCGATCCGCGAATATTACCCGACAAAGCCTTAAAAATTGGAACAGATCCGAAGGTCGCTGTAACTGTGTACTTAGTGCCAAAAGCTTCGAAGGTCTCTCCGTATTATGTTCCCACTGCCAAACGCTCGATATCTGGATGACATAAAGCTCTGTTCCAGCCTCGCTGTGATATGTACTTTACGTATGCATGTTCAAAGGAACGATTGAGAAGGATAATTTATACATTCGCTGTCAAACTATTTCGAAAGTCTGAATTCTTGACAAATCAGTTCCAATGTTAAAAATGGTAATTCATATATCAATCCACTATCCGATAAGGAATTGCTTCTACGCGAAATTCTTGTAAAACTAATATAAATTACATCCGAACAATACAAAACTCCGTTGCAAAATTATAAATCCATAAATATACCACTGCACACACATGTAATATTAAATTAACGGTCTCTAAACTTTGTAATTGTAAGAGGAATATTATTGTATAAGTCAACCTGTTTTACAAGATTCAGTGTTTTTGAAATGTACCAATAAATACGGTGAAAAAAACACTAACCTTCATATCGACACAGGAAAGCAAAATATCGTAAACGACATTTAGTCGAAATGAGCTAAATTTGCAGTTTTTACTAGACAAAATTTTTAATCAAAACTGTATGATAGCTCGTTTTGTAAAAAAATATCGCTTACGCCTTTTTGCCTTCCCAGCATCGTTATACTACTGCATTGTACCCCAAAAAAGTGAAATTAAATCTAAAAAATGACTATTAGATACAGAAGATTTATATTGATTTTGAAGCCCTTGTATTGCTAATTGGAATTCACATTACGACTTCATTTTGCAATACCTCATGTCCTACATTTGTAATTGTTTGTTATAATAACGCGTATGCTGCCATTTATATTTATACTATTATAATAAATCATTATAAGCAAAAATTATTCGTCTGAAATATAATAACACAAGATATTTAATAAATAATACAAGTTGAAAATATCTCCAGAATAAAAATAAATGCCGTCGACGGGAATTGAACCTTCATCCTTCTGATTGCCAGTCAGATAATCTAAAACACTAAGCTACGTAGGCTCACCCCCAACTCGCCAAACAATTCAATTCGTAATAGTATTTCATTCAACACTTATTGTTATTACATTTAAAATATATATATAAAATATCTGCGTTACTGTACTGCAGCTGACGTAATATTTAAGCTTACGTTTTATGTAGTATCTTACATAAAACAGTAATCAATATTTTACTTGGAAATGATTTCTATATACTTAAATGGGTTTATCCATAGTCAGGACGTCAGGAGTTTAGGCTAGGTTAAGTGAGGTTAGATTGTTATATATTTATAGTCAGGAGATTAAAGCACAATTTGCATAAAAATAAAATGTGAAATTAAAAAAAAAGTAATCATATCATGTAACTATGCTCGACACTCCATAATACCTGCGATAAAAACCTTTCTGTCGCTTTTATGGATAACGGTAGACAAAACAAAAATAATATTCACTTGAAATAATATATAAAGTCCATCCGAGTATTACTTCCTGTATTCTCCTTTTTCTGCAGTGTTCAATGTATTCGAAGGAAACGGCACTGAAATCATCGAGGCAGAAGAATTATTCAGCCCATTCAAAAAAATGTCCTATGCAGTTTCCGTAATAATTTTGAACTATCTAGCCCTCGGAAAATATGAATGTTGGCTTGGCAGAGCGAAAACAGTCATTTTCATATATCAGGACGCTCGTTTGCGAGACATTATCTAAAGGAAATGGCATTTCACGTTATCGTTATTTTGACGATGACTTTTAAAACACATCGGGGATAAGGACTTGATGCCTGTAGACGTTCAGAGCAATTTAAGATGCCGATACGTATTCATGTGCGTATCATGTCTGCTGGAACAGAATGTTCAATGTTTGCTGATGACACTGCTCTGTTATTTGAATGTACTGGAGATGTTGACGAGTTTAATAAACATGTTCACGAGATTTGTCAATCAATAGCAAACTAGCTGTTATCACAAAATCTGTCGCTTTTTTTTTCCATTATTTCTGGCTTTCACCCTTCAAGGGTGTTCTTGGCCATCATTTAAAATTATTGAGAAAGGTGTATTGAAAGGTGAATTTAAATATTAATTTTATTTAAATAGGCAAATTTCAAAATTATAATGAAAATTGGAGTCGAGTTCAGACTTAAAAGAGATGAAATGTTGAATGGAGGGGAGGCAATTTTAGTTAAGGCTTGATAGAAGAGAGGATATTTGTTTAGAGAGGGACAACCAAAAAATATGTGATCTAAAGTTCCCACTTCTAGACCACAGAATGTACAATCTGGGGAGTCAAGGACGTGAATTTTAAAAAGATGGGAAGGAACGGAACAATGGCCGATCCTCATTCGAATGAGTGAAGAAATTTCTTTTTTGGAAAAATGAGGGAATTGCTGAAACCACGGTTTTGATGGTATAGTCCTTTGTATTGAGGCATAGCAGGCTCCCTTGGATTGACTAGCAATGTGCCAATACTCTGACCAAACATTGCGGGATCTTTCTTTGATGATGGAAAAAATGTCAGATAAGGGAATGTGGTTTACGAGGGTAACAACAGGGTTGGACGCTCCTTGTTTTGCCAAGGCATCCGCAATATCATTACCCATGATACCAACATGTCCAGGAATCCAAATCAGAGTTACAGATTTACCAGAGCTTTGAATGGATGCTATCATCACTCGAATAAGGCATACAAAATGATCATCAGGATGAAGAAGAGGACTGGATTTAAGTTTTTGGAGGGAACTGAGAGAGTCAGAGAGAACGAGGGAATGTTCAAAATTATTTTTGATTATATATTTGAGAGATTCTATTATTGCAATGCACTCAGCTGAAAATATTGAAAATTGATTTGAAATTGAATGAAATATTCTATCATTAGAATTATTGTGGTAAACGTTAATACCTATACCACAGTTAGGAGAGTCGGGAGATTTGGATCCATCAGTAAATAAAAGAGAAAAGTTGGGCCATTTAGATAAAATAATGTCATTGAACATATTATTGACAGTTCGGGCCGGGAGATTGGAATGACTTTTAAAGATTCCGATCCCTTCTAATATTGTTGGGGATAGGGTGACGTGACTATATTTTAGTTTGTATAAGGGAAGTAGATCATTTTGGATGATGTGGAGCTCTGAGAGAGACTTAAAATTTTTACAGATGTCAGGAATAGGTTTAGTTGAAGCTCTGATTGTAGATGAATGGTTTGAGTCAATGAACAACGAGACGCTGGGGATAACCTGATGACATTTAGAATTTAAACATTTAAGAACAAATTTGTCAGCAAATAGTTGACGCCTTAAATAAAGAGGAGGATCAGAACATTCTACTTGAAGGGAATTGATGGGTGACGATTGCATCGCTCCAGTTATTATTCGCAAAGATTTAGATTGAATTTTGTCTAATTTATTAAGTACATTTTTTGAGGCAGTACTAAAAAGTGGGCAGGCATAGTCGAGATGGTTTCGAATAAGTGCATTGTAAAGCAACTTAATGCAAGTAGGGTGAGCTCCCCACCAAACGCCAGATAATGATCTGATGATATTTAAATTTTTTTCGCATTTAGTAACTAAATTATTAATATGGGAAGACCATTTAAGTTTCCTATCAAATGTTACTCCCAAAAATTTTACTTCAGAAGCGTTGGAGATTGGAGAATTTTTAAATAAAATTTGAACGGGGGGGTTTTTATGGCGGTTTGAGAAGGTGACACACTGAGTCTTTTGGATTGAAAGTTCAAGACCATGTAACGTGAGCCATGTGCAAAGGGCATTCATGGCTTCGTTAAGATATTTGACGGCAAGAGGGATGATTTTGGATGATAAGAAGAAAGCTATGTCATCTGCGAACTCGATAATTTTTATTTGTGGGGGAATAGTGGCATGCATATCATATGTGTATATATTATACAGTAAGGGGGACAATACATCGCCTTGTGGTAAACCCTTCCAAATAGACCTACTTTGAGGAGAAATATCTGGAAGTTCAATGAAAATTTTTCTATCTAGAAATAGATTAATAATTGATTGGACAAACATGGGGGGAAGGCCAAGGCCTAGAAGTTTTTTTTTCAGGATTGGGATGGAAACATTGTCAAAGGCGCCTTCTATATCTATAAAGACGGCAAGACAAACTTCCTGTTTGGAAATTGATAAATTAATATCAGTGCTGATGATGGCAAGGTTATCCTGAGTGGATTTTTTTTTCCTAAACCCAAATTGAGATGGAGAGAGAAGCTGTTTACTCTCGACAAAAAATTCTAATCGGTTTTTAATTAATTTTTCATAAAGTTTACTGAGGGTGGATGAAAGAGCGATTGGCCTGTAGTTGGATCCAAAATTTGGAGATTTGTTTGTTTTTAAAATAGGGATGATTATTTGAGAACTCCAGTCATCAGGCATTATACCAGTCTGGAAGATTTTATTTAAGATGCTTAAGAAGTGGTTTAGAACATTATCATTACTATTTTTGATTATGCTGTAAGGTATACCATCTCTGCCTGGAGATGAGTCCTTGACTGTTGATAAACCATTTTTTAGCTCAATTAAGGTGAATGGAGAGTCTAGCCAATGATTAGACATGGGAGTATTATAGATGGGCGTTATTTCATCTAAGTTAGGAACAGAAGGGGGGGCAATTTTGTCCAAGAATTCATCTATCCATTTAGAATGGGACGCTCGAGGAGATGGTGAACTGAAGGAGGATCGAAATCTTCGGATCATAGACCAAACTTCCGAAATTGGAGTGTTCGGAGATACTGAACTGCAAAAGTTGTACCACCCGGATCTTTTTTTTGACCTCAATACCCTTTTGGCATTGGATTCAGCGTTTTTGTATATAAGATAGTTCTCCATAGTCATATTGTAACGATAGGAAAGAGATTTAGCTTTCCGAATTCTTACTACTTTGGAACATTCCTCATCCCACCAGGGAGTTGGAGGGAGTTTTTTGAGAGATTTAGTTTTAGGGGGAAGATTTCATTTATTTATTGCAGTTATGAGCATTGATTTGAAGTTATTATAATCATCTTTGACGGAAAATATATCGGTGGCGGGTGAATTTAGTAGGAACTTGTCCATATGAGAGTTAAATTCATCCCATTTGGTGTGTTTCGTTTTAATCTTTGTCGAAATATGAGACTTGTCCGATTGGAAAGAAGTTTGATAAGTAATGATGATCGGGAAATGATCACTGGAGCAAGGGTCGGGGGACACCACCCACGAGGAGAGAGAAGCCAGACTAGTAGAACATATCGAGAGATCCACTGCACTGGGGTTTGTGCTGGGGCGTGAGATCCTAGTAGGAGATCCGTCATTCAAAAGGAAAAGGTTGGATTGATCTAGGAAATCCATCACACTTCGACCATCTCGGTCGGAGAAAGCAGAACCCCAGACGGGGGAATGGGCATTAAAATCGCCTAATATAAAGAAAGGAGGGCTTAGTTGACTTACAATTTGCAACCAAGTTTGTTTATTGAAGTGGGCTGTTGGGGGAAGATAGACTGAAATAAAGGATGTGTCCTTTATTTTAGCTGCAACCATTTGGAAGTCAGCATTGGGGGGTTTGATATTATTTATTGGGGAAAATGATATGGATTTTTTAATAAAAAGGGCAGCACCGCCGCCCGAACCTTCCGGGCGATCGTCGCGGAGACAGGAATACCCTCCCACATTAAAGTGGGTGGATGGAGTAAACCAAGTCTCCGAGATAGCAGCCAAAGAAATAAAGTTGGAATTTAATAGGTTAAGGAGATCAGATTTGTTAGAAATAGCACTTCGGCTATTCCACTGAAGTATTCTGACATCCTGAAGAGCCATTTTGAATAAATGATTTTAATGTGGAAATAATAGTAGCAGCGTTGGACGGTAGATTAGTTTGAGAAGAAATAAGGTCAATTAGAAGAATAATAAGAGTTTGGATAAATGAAGAATTGTCTTGGGAGAGTTTTTCAGAAAGTTTAAGAGAGTTCATTGAGGACGGATTATAATTATTTGCACACCCATTTGTGGCATTTGAAAGAGGTGAACCATTGGGATTTAAGAGCAGTGAGTTGTGTTTTTGCTGATCGTATCCAGGAGCCGGTTTAGAGATAGCGTTTTTGTATGTGAATTTAGTTGAACGAGAAGAAGTTGTTGTAGTGGAGGGAAGAGGGTTGGATGAGGAGTTGCTGGATAAAGCCTCAGCAAATGATTTTTTGACAGGCGGGAATAATTTAGAAGCCTGCAGAAAAGATAAGTTCTGAGAGGCCATAGAAATTTTAATATTTTTTTGGCGAGATTGTTCTGGGCAAGATGTGTTGATAGCTGTATGTGAGCCTGAGCAGTTAAAACATTTAGGTGAGGAGGAAGAAGGACATTGGTCAGCTGCGTGGTTTTCTCCACATTTAAAACATCTGGGTTGAGATCTGCATGCAGCTTTGGTATGACCAAAACGGCAGCAATTGAAACATTGAGTGGTGGGATATGTATACATTTCAACTGGTAATGAGTTGAAGAATAAATATATATGGGAGGGAAGAGATTGACCTTCAAAGGTGATAACAACAGATTGGGAGGGCTTCCAGGTAATTATACCCTCAGAGGAGTCCTTGTAATTTAGCCTCCTGGCTTTTATGGGATTGCCAATGTGTTGGGGGGTTGAAAGTGAAGACAGAATTTCTTCGATGGACAGATCGGTCGAGATACCTCTGACCAGGCCCATGCGAGTGACATTGAAAGTAGGGATATATGCCTTGAACTTTGAATTAGATGAAATGAAGATATTTTTGATGAAACTGTTGGCAGCTGGCCCTGAGAGGAATTCGACGGAGATTCGGAAGCGACCCTCGGCTTTTACACCTCCAGGTTTGATTGAAAGATTCTTGCTATTTGATAGGAATTTGCCAAATTCAAGAGGGTGGATGGTTTTTCCTTGCTCAGTTTTTTGGGCGTATGCTATGAATGGGCCACGGGAATGAGGAGAATAAAAGTTTGTTGGAGGAAGTTGAGAAAGTGCTGGTGGGGACAGTGAAGTCGAAGGCGAGTCAAGTTTTATTGGGGAAGAAGGAGTAAATTTCCTTTTTTTGGTAGAAGTCAAGATGACAGAATCACTGTCAGAAATTTCTACATTTTCCCCGTCTGGGGGGTCTGGAGAGGGATCTGGGGGCTTTGTAGGGGGTCCAGGAGGGAAATCTTCCTCCATTATTCACAACAGTAAACAACTACAATAATAGTATGAAAAATGACAGAAGTAAAAAAGTTTATAAATATCTGGAAATCAGCAGCGAAAAGTGACTCCTGGAAGATCAGGAGGGAGAAGAAACCTCAAGGCACAACACACTACACTTTTTTTTTGCCAGAAAACAAAAAAGAATGGTAAAAAATTAATTTTAGATGGAGCAAAACAAAACAACTGATGACAGCCAAATGTTATTGTTGCAATCAAAATCTGTCGCTTAACACAAACAAAACTGAACTTCTAAAATTTTTTCAGTACAAGCTACACCTATAAACATAAATTTTAACTTAATAACAATCACATCGAACCTCCTTAAACTTGTTTACTGCTGAGAATACAACTAGATGCAAATATAAACTGGAAAGAACATGTATCTAAAGTTGTAGCAAAAATCAGTAGCTTTTCTTTTGCACCGCATACTATGGCCACGTATACTCAATTATAAAAATACGGAATAATTTGTGGGGCAAATCAGTAAACGCCAAAGATGTTTATATCTTCCAAAAGAGGTGGCTACGAAAAATTACAAACTCTGATCACCATGATTCATGTCGTCCAATTTTAAATAATCTCAAACTTCTGATAGTGACGGACATATATATAAGGGAGTTATTATTATTATCCTGTTAGTTCGATCATCTCCAGAAAAGTTCCCACAGAAAATTCAACACATAAACACGCTACAAGGTTAACAGAAAACTTATTAATTCCAAAATCAAACAAAAGTAAATTTCAAAAACAACCTCCCACGTCACTAAAAGCATTTCTTTTAAACAAATGTCACCATATACCAAACATTAATTAAATACCTAGGTTTTTTTTTTAAATTTTATTTACATATATTTTTTAAGATGTAATTGTTGGGTTTTATAATATAATGTGTATTTGTTGGGTTATGTTAGGTTAGGTTAGGTTAAAAATGCAGAATACAAAGCCATACGCTTTGTATTCTGTATTTTTGTGCAGTAAATTTTTTTTTTGGATTTGAATTTGAATTAGAATTAAAACATAAAAAATGATATAAACTCCATAAAATCGATATGAGGTAACAGTGTAGTTTGTAAAACTTTTAAATTGGGAGTATAATGACAATCCTTATTTGAACCTCTACTCTTTAAGATATAGTTTAACCCACCAAACGTAGCGAAGCAATTCGGGTCACCTAAGGCAGAGTTATTGGTTATCCAATAAATGGTTCCTAGGGTTGCGGTACCCAAACCCACCTACCAAATTAAGGCGTGTTTAGTAACTACATATTTAATGTCTTAAAAATACGATAAATAGTATCTTTTGATACGTATTAGTATATTGTGTGATTGATTTGTGGATTTTTACATTAACCGACACAGCTAGACCCCGAGGGAAATATTTTCTCTCAAGATAATTGTGCTGTGTGGAGGGTATTTTTAGGAAAAGAAAGAAGTTATGAGGGGTGAGTAGGAATCTAGGATCAGTGTGTCCAGGATTGACGGAAAAATTATACGTATTAAAAATAAATAGCCTAGAGAGACGTGTTTGTGGCAGCCGGTGACAACTTGTCTGACCGATGGACTTATCAAAAGTTTGTCCACTGGACCAAGTTCAGTGAAACCACGAGGGTTGTCTTAGTAACCCATCTTACCTTTTAATTCATCTAAGATTACAGTGGAATTTATTCTTTCAAGCAAACCCAGCCTCGCGGAAATTGTTTTTTTTTGTCAACTAATATTATTCAAAATTGATATCCGAGTATTATATTAAAATTAAGTGGATTTGCCTTCGAAATGCGATACGTTGAAACAAACAAATTTATTCCTAGGTCGGGCTCATTAGCAAAGTAAAGAGCTAACCACAAGTCGTTAAAATATCACTCAAAACTTTGTATTAAATATATTTCATTATATTAAAGTTAACTACATGGTTTTGAAGTTTTTACATTTATTTTACTTCTGACAATAGGTGGAATAATTACTCTTGAAACTTCACCTCTAGATGTAACGTAAAAGCAACACGTCTTAACGCTATAGAAATTAATATATTCTTCGTCTTGGGCAATATTTTAAAGGTCAACGTTATAAAATAATTTTTGTATTAAGTTAAGCCCCAACCATTTAATTTCATTACAAAGTTGTCTGGGATAATCAATGAAATCCTTAATAAAACTTAAGCTAACAAGGTAAGTTTATACAATGGCAAAAATGTATTATTTTGGTTTTGTTGTCAATCCTCATACCAGCATGTTTAAAAAAACCATCGTATTTATAGAACATGTTTAATATTAAATTAATGACGCTGTTACAATGCCGCTAGAATACTTCACATCAATTTGTGGTAATAATAATATTTTTTATTCCCTACATGAGATCCCTGAGATGAAACGTTTAAAATAAAAATAAATAAGGAGATCCGAAACAAATGCGCAGCCAATCTAAACGCGATCAACAAGATTTAGCGATAGATGCTTGGATGGTATCAACAAGGAATGGATTTTATATCGATATCTTTAGCACGGTTGCGCTGTCGATAGCCGAACCGATATTGATACAAAAAAATAAGAAATCGTTCAACGATTTTAACACTCACGGAACTGTTCATGGAATGACATGAAACGTTAAACGGTTACGTAAAAAATCTAATAAATTGACAGTGTGGAATTGAAAAATGTAATGAACATTGGAAGTCCGCATGTACTTTTGATACTGAAGATGGAGTTAATTAGTTTAGTCTCTTTAGTAAAACTAGTGATATTTTAACAACTTTATTTTCTACAAGCTGTAACAGAATCGATTAATCGTGTCTTAGATGAATTGTCCAAAGATCGCGTGTAAGATTTCTATAAATTCAAAGAACTTTGATGGCCCACCTCCGTTCTAATAAGTCAGTTATTTATAAAATACATGTGTTTTATTAGGTATTTACAAAGCGTTGATGCATTGAATCATCATACTAGGCAACTGCCTTTTTCATTTGTTCAAAGAAATTATTTTGATAGTTACCCGATATTTATCTGACACCTTGATTTTGTCTACCGGCAACTGTCAAAATCATATATATGCCTATCGGTGACCGGATAAATCATCAAAATGATAATTCATCACATCCTTAAAAAGTTATATAAAGTCATGGAAAGTGATTAAACAAAAACTTTATTAACTGGGTTAAGTAGGTTAGGTTAGGTTTAAATTTTTTTTCATGACTTTATAATTCTAATGACTTTATATAATTTTTTAAAAGTGTGTTGAATTGTCGATGTGTGTTGATTTATCATGGAGCCATTACTTTGGTGGGTATTACATTTAAAAAAGTCAAATGAAGTTAAAAAAATTATATTAAATGAAAAAAAAACACTTTGTAAAAATTAATTATATTAAATGAAAAAACACACTTTTTATTGAATAAATAACTGACAGCCAAACAGGTTTTGCTTATCTCAAGATTCAACAGGTATTATATTGCCTATAAAAGTGGTGTCTTACAAAGTGTGTTTTTCATTTAATATAAAATATCACACCCCTAAAGTATTTAATTCGTACGAAAAAAAAATCAAATATATAATTTAAATATATGTAAATATAACACTTTGTAAAACGCCACTTTTAATGAATAATAATTATAATTAATTTAATAACAAACACAGTGATTCATTTATATATAATGAAAATGACGCCACAAAGTAACTTTACAACTATTACGAAGAAATTTATATACCTGCTGCCACCTAACTTGATATTACTGAATTAATTATGTAGGTAGAACGAAGCTGTTATACTATTGTGTCAAAAACAAAGCATCTGTGTAAGTTCTTGAGATATATTAAGTTCCCAAAGTCCACAAGCTTAGTGACTGAAGATGGCGAGAGACAAGACAAGAGGCGATATGTGTTACTAAGCAAACATGCTTCTCTTACAAATTAACAACAGTTTAAACCGTGGTTATTTTTATTATTCGGTACTTTGTAACGGAATAATCAAGTACCCCGTTATTTTTAGTATTGGGACAGATGAGTTATATCTGGCAATACTGACGGACAGCGGTTCCAAGCAGGAAGGTGATTCGCCAGTTGGAGTGTCAGTGCTTGGAAGCTTGGAGGCTGACATACGGGAGAAAGACCTATAATTATAAATACATATCTAAATTAGATGGAACTGGCGCCCTATTTATTAATTGTGTAATGATGTATAATTTTAAGAATTAATTGTGTTCCAATTCACCATGTTAATTATTTTAAAGTAAATTAAGACCGACCTGTTAATGTTTCATCGAGGTTAGTCACACATTGTGTTATTTCGATTAAAATTAAATTATTGGGTCTCATGCTGTATTATTATATAATAAATTACACTTTTTATAATAATAATCATTCATTTAAGATTTGCATCCTTTGTTCTTGACACTTTAAAGTAAGGTTAGAATCATCGTTACAACTTATTGAGCTTCAGCTTCCCCAAAGATGATAAAGGCCCAGGGGGAAATTTTTTCCTCAAGGCTTCCTGTGTAGGGTTAGTGTAAAAAAATGTAAATGTGCCAGTGAGACTATGACATCCCTAATTGGGGGTGACCGGATAAATCATCACAATGATAATTAATCACATCTTTAAAAAGTTATATAAAGTCATGGAAAGTTATGAAACAAAAACTTTATTAACTGGGTTAAGTAGGTTAGGTTAGGTTAGATTGAAAAAAAAATTTCATCGTTTCTAATGACTTAATATCACTTTTTAAAAGTGTGTTGAATTGTCGCTGTGTTGAGTTATCATGAAACCCTAATTGGGATATATATTTATATTTATACGCCTAAAAAGGCTTTTACATAAAGTGATACATGATGTAGTGTACATAGGAGAATATGAATGAGTATTCTCCACTTTGGAACGTGCCGCAAATATAATTTTAAAGTGAGTAAATTGTGAAATAATACATTAAATAAATTTTCTCGCGCAGTTTAAATCGCTGAGACCACAATATTACTAGTGACAGCCTTACGCTTTGACCACAGTGGCCGTCGATTGATACAACCATTACAGACAAATATAATTGAAAGACAAACTCAAAGCAAAGACAATTTCAAATGTAACAATAACCTCAATACCAACTACTCTATTTATTCACCAATTCCAAGAATTCATCACCTTGCAAACAAACACTGTGAACATTGATATATTTGGTGTTTATAATTTTGTGAGTTTCAAAAGGAAACTAATTTCAGACCTATTTGCTAGTTATTAACTTATATTATTTATTAGCTTTTTAAACAAAGTCTTGTCTCTATACCTTCCAACGTTTAATTCACATACTCTTTAGTTTATTTTTTTTTCAGATGCATATTAATGACTGTATGCATGTATGGTCATACTTGATATGTATATTTATACTTTGATTTACTTTACCATTTCAAGTACTATTATTTAAATTCGATATTAATTACGGCATTGGTATTTTGCAATAACTTTATTTTTCATCTTTTTTCAAACATTTGTTTTATAATGGATGTCAGTATATTATATATGTTTATTTTTTATTTACCTTACTAGTAAATTATTTTACTGTTTTCAGTCTTACTAATTTGCAACAAACATGAATAATTATATGCATCTGCGAATGTAAAATGTACATACTTACTTTATATTTGAAACTTTGCTTTACTTACAATATTCCGTCTTATTATTTGGATTTGATGTTAATCTTAGTATTAGCAATTGATTGGTTTTTATATAAAGTTATGCTATTATCCATGTATTATGTTACACTTATATACATAAATTGTCAATTTCCTCTGTAAAAGCCCGATATGGCGTTAATAAATAATAAATAAATAAATAAAGACTCATTCATGAACAAGTAATTGAAAATTTTGTTTATGAATACGTGGTTCTTATATAAGATGTGTCAAGACAAATCCGATTTACTTTAACCAGTTATTCTAAAACTTATTTAGAGAAAAAAATTACGTAATGCATTTTCTGCATTGTTGCATTTAGGAATCACTATTATTACCATCCAATCCCCAGCCCCGACTCTAAAAGTGCAATGTATAGTGACTTTTTAATTTTTTTTAGGCTAAGATAAAACACTAAAGATCAAAATGCAATTTACTAAAGAAACTAAGTAATATTACGTATTATAATAATTAAACACTGAAAAAAAGTACGGAACAGTTTTGATGATATTGTATTGTGTTTTGTAATGTAGATACATACGCACAGTCCAAAATATAAGAAAAAACTAATATTCTTCATCTTCCGTTGCCATTTTCCATCAGCAATTGGGCAAATAGGTAGGGTAATCATTCACCTGTAGGAAGAGCCGAGAATATCGAAGTTATGATTTGTTATCATTTTAAAGGTACAGCTGTAGTTAAAATGATAATTACAGTACCTATAAGTTGCTATTTACAAAATATATTTGTAAAAATAATATTAACAGGATTTACTGAAAAAGTAAATTTTTAATATTTTTATGTGATACCGCACAAGAGCCCCAACTGCTCACAACATTCTGAAGCCAGTGAGATTATGGCATCCCTAATTGGAAGATGTTGTGAGGTTGATGGTAGTGAGGAGGGGAAGTGGAAGGTAAAAAAGTTCCTGGCTATTCAGATGTGGTCACCAAACACGGCTTACGCCATTTCAAGCAACGTTTTAATTCTGAATGTCTTACATTCGGTAAATACTCAGAGTAACTTCCAATGTGGAATGTACCGCAAGTTGTTTTGTAATTTAATTGATTAAATTGAAAAATCAAATAAAAGTTACTTGCACATGCAGGGATTTAAGCCCGTGACCATCGGCTTGCTAATCGAGAGCCTTACCCCTCGGCCACGGAGGCCGTCAAAGTAAAACCAACAAACCGCCACATTTTTGGTTTTTTTTGGCAATTTGAATCGTTGAAACATTAAAGAAGAACGTTAACAGTAGGTATCTGTAATGTTAATACCCCGCATGTTTCAGGTTAAGCATTTTGGGCACAGGAATTCCTTGCGGCGGGCGCATTCTACGGCTCTTTGACACTGCGGGGGCGGCAAAGCGTCGCGGCGTCGTTTCTGTCAGTGTCGTATCGGCATCGGAGCGACTTCAAGCGTATGTATAACTTGTGATGAGCGGTTCGAGTGAGCAGCACAAAGGGCGCTATACTTGAAAAAGAAACAAGATTGGTGGTTAAAAGGTAGTATGTGTTATTATATTTTGATTACACGCTTTGTTCTTCTTTCTGTATTTGTTGCTACGTATCTTCAGTTATTACCAGGTGACCTGTATAGAGTTTAGGTGTGTATGTGTTTGTGTGTGTGCTGAAATTTTATTCTGACTTAATCTTGGATTCGAGGGACACTGCGTGGTCATTGCTGCACAAGTTCCACAATTGACTCGAATTAAAAGCTTAACGTGCACACTGTACAGGTTTTCTTAACATACTGACAACGTGTAAATAAATATTTGTAAATGTCATCGATGTAGATTTACACTGTCAGACAGGTTCAGATAATTGGGTAAAATGCTAGGTGTGGAAATGCAGGAACTTAAATATGTTAGTGGGAGATTCATATTGAATATAGTTGCGTCGACATGCCTTCACTGGTTTTCAAACAGAACCTGAAGATTTTCAGAATTTTTATCACTGGAATTATAAAATTATTAAACAGTCCGGTCAGTCTCCTTGTTGGCATTGCGTTTAGATCCCACCCAGGCGTATTGTGTTCAATTCCTTGGCTGGCTAAGTCCTCCATCTCAACACAAGCAACATTTTCCGCTCACTGTGGTGGTAGTAGGAGATTTTAAAATATTGTCAGGTTATTCGTAACCCGGAAATGTTTGTCTTTCTTTAAAAAAAAATCTAACTACCAGTAAAGAATTTAAAGACAAATAATTGTCATCATGTAGTTTTGCTTAAGAGATTGCCATTTTTAGCACTGAACCGGAATCTTATTTAATAATTATATACTCTCTAGAATGGAGATAATTTAAGATAATAAAACAACTTCCTAAAGCAGTATTAACAGGCAAAATATTATAGCAACTATAACAGGAAATTGAGGCTACTATTAAGCTCGGATTTCAACAGTGCATGCCTTGCTTGAAACGCAACATCAAAGCTTGTATGCCTTCGGCCGGAATGCACCGAGTTAATTTCTCACGCAAGGCTGTGTTCTTGTTTAGCAACATGTTACGTCGGAAGGTGCGCCTAACGAATCGAGGGAATTGGCTTTACATTGCTCACATTCAACAAATTTACGTAATACGTGTTTTATAATGAGGTAGAAGAAAATTTATAATTCCATTCACGAGGGATTTTAAAAATATTTGCTAAATCATCATTTTCGATTATTATTTACTACGAATTGGCTTACACTATGAAGACAAAAAATATATGCTTTGGAAAAAAAAAAAAAATTTATGGTTTCCCTTGAGTAGAATAAAAATAAATTTGTCAATAACTGTATACAAAATATAAGCGTAAACTACTGGATACTATATGAACACAATAAGAAATAGCTTTTGTTCGTGGTTAAGATTATTTGCGATAACTTCCTTTGATTAAGTTTTTTCTTGTTAATAAAATTATTAACAAAATAAATAAAAATTACTCATGCGCAACAATTGACGGTTTTAGAATCCGATTGCGAATCGATTTTTGTGTCTATTACATATATTTGTTGTGATATAAGGCACGTTAAGAATACACACTTTTTTGGATTGAGTAATCTTTATAATACTTCTTTTTGACACCTCACATAAACGCCCTTGTCTTTATATTGTAATGACATGGGAACTATATCACCACCCGGTTGGGCAGCGTTGTGATGCGGGTTAAGGAAGGGGCTAGAGGTAGGAGTTGTTAATTACTCTAAAAAGGAAAAAAAAAACAGTTGCTAGTAGCTCGTTCCTCATACGAGCCGATTTACACAAAAAACGAGTGATAAACTACCTTCTCTAATAAATCCATTTCAACTGTTAATGGGTGTCTCTTCGAGTTTCGCATATATGCATCGGTGCATAGGGGATCAATACTGCTAGATCCTTAGAGCAAGCTCCATTAAAATATCTAGTTAATCAAGTGAAACTGGCACAGATAATCTTAGCTATAATACTGTATTTATTAAAAGTTGTTTCCTTCATGCGTTCACACATTTCTATTGAAAAAAAAATAGTAGTTTACATTTATATTTTTTATTGAGTAATTTCTTTTTTATATTTGTATTCTACTCAAACGAAACGATAGGAAAACCTTCAATTTATCCAAAGCATATTTTTTGGTATTCATAGTGTACACCAATTCGTTATAAAGATTAATCAAAATAGTGATTTGGCACTAAGCTTCGTCTTTCATCGTCGCCATTCCACCCATTCCTTGAGAATCCCTCATTAATAAACCTTTCTTTGAGATCGCTCGTTCGAGATTTATCCCGCTACCATCAATGCTGACATCTGTATTATAGATATTTAGTATGCATCGATGTAATCGTAAAGATCACCGGAGTTTGATGTTCTAATACGTTACATGGTTATTTATTTATTTATTATTGGATAATTTGTATAGCGCCGCTTTTGTGAGATATCACCTCAGGGGCGCTTTAAAGTTGATGCAGGTATTACAGAAAATATAAATATTACAAAAATAGAGTGAAGTTAAGTTAAGTAAAATGAAGTAAAGGAACAGGTGACACGAAGATAGAAGATGGAGACTCTGCAGCAAGAATCCCAGGTGGTGAAGAAACTGGTCCAGCTGCTGCAGCGAAAGAGTCCACCGCGTCCACCAACAGTGCCAGCACGAGGTTCGTCATCCGTCCAGGTATGTGTCTCCTGCTAATAAAGCGCTGACACACTATCCTCTCACAGATACCAGACCTTGGCAGCACCGCTGTGACGTTTTACGAAGATAGAAGATGGAGACTCTGCAGCAAGAATCCTAAGTGGTGAAGGAACTGGACCAGCTGCTGCAGTAAGAGAGTCCACCGCGTCCAACAACAGCGTCCAGGTATGTATCTGCTGCTAATAAAGCGCTGACACCTCACATCGATAAGAGACCCTGGCAGCACCGCTGTGACGTTTGTCAAGTCCATCATTTATCTCCATGTAATCCTGTTCCTGGTAATTGTTGAAGTGGTGCATTCTGTCCGCAATAAAAAGCTACAGTTGGGTAATAAATTGCCCTGGGCTTAGTAAAAAACTTGCCAGTGTCCAAGCTTGCCCAGTTTCCGAGAATTTTGTTGAAAACATCTGGAGTGCATTTACCGCCGTTCGTTTCGAAAGTTCGATATTTTTGAGCAAATTTCAGAATATTCACTTTAAAACACTGCACTCAAATCACATATTATAAAGTTCTAATAATTATTAAGTTTATTTTTATTTAAGTTCAAATGTTGATGGATTGATTTTAAAAATAATTTCAAAGGGATGTTGCCTCATTTCCCTTGAAAATACTAAAAAAACACAAAGCGGTTGGAGGAAGCGTTAGGACGCGTCCTGCTGCCACGAAGGGCGCTACAATATTTTGTTGTAGGTAATACGTAGATATATAATAACTAATCAGTAATATCTCTTGAAACAAATCTTAAAAAATTAAATTTATGAAACTTATTAACAAAATCAAAATATGATCAGAGTATAGTTATCAGTTTACGTATTTGACCTAACCCTACTCTTACAAAGTGTTAGAGTTCTAGTTTTGAAAGGCTGCCGGCTGTCTTACGAATCATTGTCAAAATTAGACATCAGATTCATTCATAAGTTAGTTATATGTGTACGTGTACCTATTTGTATGTTTAAGAACCGAAAATCATATGATTTGGATATAAAAGTCCATCCGCTGTAAGCGTGGCGTGACTCACGTTAGAAAGTAGTCAATAATAAATAATAACCAACGTAAAACACCATACACACTTGCTTACATAGCACCTTATCGGACGTGAGACTCGTAACGAATAACGAAAACACGAGGTACCGGCTACACACCGGACCTCAATACGTAATTTAACGTAGATTCGTTACGAAAGAACGATCCGTTGTAATATGAGTAAAGGATGCTAACGAATGCACTTTACCGTGACGAAGAGTAAAGATGTAATTGGTATAACTTTGTTTATAGAAGACTCAGAATTTATAAATGGCGTCTGTGCATTAAAGATGGTCATCGGTATATTAACAATTGGATTGTCAATCGGACGAACCGCCTTCCTTTGCACAGAATCAAATAGATTTATCTAGTATTTGGGAGTCCATCTCCCAATTTTAATTGTTGGACATACTGTATATAATCGGAGGTATCGTAAAATCATTTTATCGTATGTATTAATTAGATGTTTATGAAGGTAACGATATTACTTCAGGGACCATTATTAAACAGAGCATATAGTCAAAAAAAGTACTCTTAAATCCTAAGACTTGTAGGTAGGTAATTAAATACCTATATATGTAATGGAAAAACACGACGATTTAAAATTTGATTTTTTTTTTTTATTGAACTATTAAAACGACAACTTTCTTGAAACCGGAACACGAACGTAATATACAAATTAACAAATGGGTAAAATCCCAAATGGCCGATTTAAAAGAGGAAATCGCTACGTTCAGTCAATAATTTTAAATTAATAAAATTCTGGCGTTGCGAAAATTTAAACTCTTTTTTTTTTCTGGAATCTCTCGGTCTCTAATGTCAAAACTTGTCGCTTATTAAATGCCTAGCGACCCGAAACCTCTTATAAGGAGACGAGCGCAAATCCGTGCGTTCTTGAAGCAGCAGTTACTTATTGCAACACCCAAGACTCTTTGTTACTAGAAAAAGATGTATTTTTTTAATATATATTTATGTTTCTTTGTTTTTTACGCACGCGTTCCTGTACCATTCATCCGTTTTTGCTGAAAATTTCAAAGTTATGTAGTTTTTTAACAGAAGCAATGTACATTTTATGATGCTACATGAAGTAAATGGCGAAAAAAGTCTGGGATGCCCGAGGACGACATGAATCAAATAAATATTTGTGGTAAAATGAGACGTATGTGATAAACAAAGAAATAGGCGTAAGGATAATGTACGAATTGTTGACGCCCGACGAAGACATGGCACGATCAAGTGAATAAAATACTGACAATAGTTTTTTTTTTAAAGAAAGACAATCATTCCCACAATATTTGAAAATCTCCTATTACCACCACAGTAAGCTGAAAATGTTGCTTGTGTTGTGATGCAGGACTTAGCCAGCCGAGGACTTGAACACACTACGCCAGGGTGGGACCCAAACGCGATGTCAACTCGGCCGCTCGGTCAAAAATTGACTAGTTGACTAGTTATATTCACAGCCTCAAAACTTTACCCCAAACCGTCTATAAGTCTCCGAGTAATAAAATAAATAATTATTTTATTAAAATATTATTTGATTAAACAACTATCATTAAAATAGTAAAACTATAACAAAAACGGTCAGGTAAAGGATAGAATATTCCCAGCTCTTATCCAATAGCTCTATTACAACAACAAACGCTATTTATTGTGACGCAATACGTTTCAATAACTAAATGATTTGGTGGAATTGTTTGATAAAACACACTTTACAAAAATAGTAGGCGACTTCAACAGAGAAAACAATATTTACTTGAAATAAATAATAGAAATCGCTATGAAATTTTATGGATATCGTAATTTATCACAGAAATGGCACAATTGGAAAAACACGTAAGAATCTTTTTTTTTCCGTGAAGTATTTTTGAAATTTCGCTTCAATAGTTCTTGAAATCCTTTGAACCAATTTTAGCCGCAAACTGCACCGTCGAAATCTCGATTCTGGGAATAAAGATTAAATATATTCGCCAAAGGAATTTATAATGCGAACATTTCGGCAGAAATTGTATAAGTCGTCGTAGTTTTAGCAAAATTATGGTATAAGGAATTTTATATTTTATCCAAATAATAAATAAATGTAAATTTATTAATTTACGCAGTACCGTGTAGCATTTTTATGTTGAATCCGTTAATATTATTATGAATCTAAAGCTTTCTTAATACCAATAGATGATCTATTGCATAAATTATTATGAGTATAATTCTATCGTTATTTTAACACATTATCACCGCTAAACGGTATTTTTGTTAGACATTGTATACAGACTATAAAAGTTTAGATTTGAGTTGTTACTAATAAAAAAAAATCTTTAACTGGGCTCCGAAAGAACTGGCAACGTTGATTTTCAGAAGACTGACGTGTACAATTCTCGTCTTGAAAAAGGTGAGGATATTTTGGACATGTTACTTTTTAATTGACAGTTACTGCGTGAATTCAATAATAATTATATGAAAATAATGTTTTTTAATAACATAAATGTTTATTGTATATGTAGGGTAGATACAAATCAATGAAAACAACGTTTATATTGCGCCAATAATGAGTCCAAAATCTATTAGATCTTTTTTATTTTATAAACGAGATAAAAATTGAGGTTACAGTGATCTTTCATATTAGAAATGTGTTTCCAAAATTTCGAACAATTTTTTTTTTCGATATTTGGAGTAAAATTATGTGTGTTATTTTTCGGTTTAAGTCGTGTTTGAAATTAAAATATTCCGATTTGTAAATATCAAAGTATTATTCAAATACAAAAACTAAAAAGGTAATTTTCTCTAGTTTCTTACAATGGTATTTGTTTTTATATCTTCAAAAAGTAGAAATATGTATAGCACATTTAATATACCTTGGAAATATTGCGACATTCGATCACAAGTTTTTTCAATAGATAAACATCACTCTTTGGCTGTGTAAACAATGTAATATAACTTTCCATGAACAATTTTTTCATTGAAGAAGAAGATAATACTAATAAATTAAAAGTACACAGAGTAATAAAAAGATTACGTTCACAACCATTGAAAAATGCCAGCTGCCAAAAATATTTGGAAAAATTATTTGCAATGTAATATTTTAAATTCTGAAATTGAAATATGATGACGAAAAATATGACGTTTAATAACATAGGTTCCAATGGTCGAGTGGTTTAAGACAAGAGATTCCCGTAAGGCAAGACAAGACAGAAAGTCCCGGTAAGACAAGAGATTCTGTTTGATTCTGTTACGTTCATGTTTTGTTTCACAATTTATCAGGATTATCATATTCTTCAATTAATAATTATTGCATTGTTTGGTATAACCTTCAAAATAAGATAAATAAAAAAAATGTTCCTGAATATTTTATGACAGTTTCTTTATAAGTATTTTTTTCACATGCACGGCCATTTGTCAAATGAATATTTTATTTCAGTTTCTATATAAGTGATGTTTTCACATGCACGGTCATTTGTCAAATGAATATTTTATGACGGTTTCTATATAAGATATGTTTTCACATGCACGATCATATGTCAAATTAATAAAATCTTCACAAACTTTTTTTAGTAAGGCAGTTTATGTATACATGTTAGTATAAAACTTTAAATACTCCTACTAATTAAATTGATATTATATGATTATCTCTGTGCAAGGCGATGGATAGAGAGAGAGAGTTCAACTGGAAAGATCAAAAAGTGTCCCTCAACTAATCTCTCAGGATCCGAACCGCCAAGCAGTAGGGGGGCAAACGCCAAAGAAAACCTAGAGAAACATCACCCCATGAACTCGGTCACCCCTGCCATGTCATCAAACGTAGCGAACCACTAAGGGTGACCTATTGCACGGGTGTCAGTTATCCAATAAATGTTTCCCGGGACGGTGGTACCTATACATGCCTCCCAAATTGGAGCTATTGTAAAAAAATTAATAATATTTGTTCCAAAAAGTATCTAAAATCCGTTTACCGTACAATAACTAACCTTTTAATAAGTATTTAAATATAAAAATATGTCTTTTAAGTCCTTAACTACATTTCATAATTTGGCATGCAGATGCGAATTAGGGTGTAGATGCGCCCACGACAATGCGGTGGCTTAGAGAAGAAATATTTTACAAAAAGAAAATGTGATATTATAAAACGAAGTTCTCACATTATAAAAGTGGAGTTCAGATTTATGATACTAAAAGGAAATATTCACAATCTCTCGCATTGTTACAGTGAGAATAAAGGTCATTATTTTTATATGGGCATTAAGGGAGATTTACTAGGCTAACTCCAGACAAAAAATACATTAGGCAGCCAAAATTAAATGTTATTTCCTTTTCTAACTCTCCAAGTTCGAAACTTCGAGATAACGTCTTGACAACATTGTCGATCTTTCACGATCTTTTAATTAAAAAGTATGACTGATAGCGTCATTGAGATGAAAAAGGGTTTTGTTGGAACCTAAATGTAAAATACACGGCGGAAAATGAATTTGCCTATCAATGACCGAAGGAAAAGGGCGGAAAAAGAGACATCAAGGAAAAGATAAATTGTGGGGCTTACGGTTTCCAGGTGCCTTTTTTGTGTTTGTCGCGGGAGCGGCATTTATATATTTCTACGTTCTCTAACTCTGTTTTTTATCGCTTATTTATGGATTCAATCCTGGAAAATCGAAAAGATTCTTACAATGATAGAACTGTTCCTTTGCGATTCTTTTTTTGTGACCAGGGATGACAAACATAGACGCGATGGCGTCACATAAATGTTATCTGTAGGAATAAATTTTCGGAGGCGTGAGATCACCAAAAAACGCCCTACAATAAACGGCGCCAGTTTGTATAGAAAATTTTTAAATTGTTTCCGATGAATGTAATTCAGCAAAGAATTATTTACTTTGGGGTTGATATGCGTGCTGATAGAAGGGGTTGGTTTAGGCAGACACTTTGACCTCTCCAGATAGTGTCTCTTGACCCGTCACCTTGCGCCACGGTGGTGGGGATAGATCATTTGTCCGTCACTCCTGGATACACAGATTCCTACATTTCAAAACACCCCTCTTACTTTTTTCCTACCTAAAACTTTCTCTCCTCCTTTCCCGAAAAAGACCTCCTACACATCATCCCTGAAGATGACTTAGGACCTGAGCGAAATTATTTTCCTCAAGTCCTCCTGTGAAAAATTTAACAATAATATAATCTCGACTCTTGAAACCTAGACCTAGCGTTTTTATTTAGTAGCACCACACCTCTCGTCACGCTATGCTGTGCCAGAAAATTCGTTCTGTCATGTGGAATACAGAACAAGTCGTGATGTCGATCCTGGCGGTAGTTTTTTGGTGTTGAAAAAGTTATAGCATTTCAGTAGGTTCGTATGTTAATAAAAATAGTTTTTGTTCAGTGGAACAAAATATTGTTACTGAGGGAGTTCAGTTATATATAAAACTGTAGAATTTTTACTATTATTTTAAAGTCCCTAAAAAGGACGTTAATAAATAAATAAGTAATTGAAATTTCTACCAAACGTCCACGAAAAACTTCTTAAAATAAAGGGTATAAGATAAAACAGAAATTAACCATGAAAAGCTCAACTGTCGGCAAAACGTTACTTAAGTACCTTCATATCAAAAGAATGTCTCCCAGAAAACATAATTTCTTTTTACGACAACTGGTACACTATCCCCGCCCAACTTATTTGCGTTGCGCTAAGAAGACGGATTTTATGAAAGATTTTTCGTGGGAGTATTCAAGTTTAATGTTTTAACTTTAAAAGGGGCACTTACACGATTAATACAGAAGAACACGATATTACTTTTTAGGAAAATGTTCATTATTTAAATTTTCTTTTCAGGAAAAAATTAAAGGGTGAAATTGTGGAAATTTAAGGAATAGGGGAGTCAAAAAATGGCTCATGAAAGTAGGCCAAGTGAGGTTAAGTTATAACAGTAACTGTTGACCATTGAGTGGGTTGGATTACTGCCTGGTCGTTGCGGAAAACCACCCTCCCCCACCCACCCCCGAAACCCCCGCAAGGAATAGGGTGTGATGGAATTAAATGAGTGAAAATCGCTAGGGACGTTAAGATTTTGAGAAAGAGAAGATTGGATACTGCCAAGTGTATTTTAGGTTAGAGCGGTTGAATGAGAGGCAGATTTTCAATTAAAATGATGACTCAAATAATTCTACAAGCATTGGAAAATTCATGGTTTCTCATTTACAGAAAATTTTGAACAGAGAAATTCTAATTAACACCTAAAAATAGATTTATCCGCTTCAATTAAATGAAAACTCAAGTGTTTCCAAGCATGTTTTTATTTCGTTAACATCGTTAATAAAATCTCTAACGGCCTATTTACGTGAATCTAAGGTTTTTTTTAGCAACACATATTAGCACCGCCTTTTGGAAAGGAAAATATCGTGAAAACATTATAAATTCAAATAAAACAATATAAATGGAATGCATACACAGCAAGTAAAAAGGAATAAGAAATAATAAAGCGAGAGGATACACAAAAAAGAGTCGCTTTCCGGCATTCAAATAAAGATATCAAATAGAAAAATCTTTCAGAAAAAAATATTTAAATACAAGAGCATTTGTCATTAATCTGTTTCTGGTACTTTTATTAAGATCAAATAAAAATAACATGTAATATTTGCAATTTGTAGTGTGTACCATAAAAGACAACAATTTTACCAAAGACAAATTTAAATAATTTATTATAATAATTCACTTATTATCCACAAATTATTAAATTTAATTTGAATTTCATGGAGTACTACTATTATACATGCTTGCTGTTTTAAATTTGGTTTACAAACATAATTCTTACTCAATGTATATTTAAAGTTCAACACTTCTTTAACCAATGTTATGTCACTTGTGTAGGACACAAATTATACATTTACTCAGCCTAGTTCAATTTAAAAATGACGAAAATAACATTAATAAACAAAAATTAGCATTAATCTTCGAGTTTACTTCCAACTTCCAAAAATACTTAATTTATAATTTTGCCATCGGAAACAGATAAAATGGCAAGTGAATGACGCCATTGATGGCTGGTCCGTCCGTTGCCCGCCATCTGGCGCCGGGTGACACTTCCTGGTCCGGCCACTCCGCCCTACCAGCTGACACATTTTGACAAGCAATTAAGTTTTCTGACGTTCTATGATTTATCGCATCACGGTTAATTTAGGTCCTCCGCCATGTCTGATGTCAGCTTTTTTTCATTATTTCTGTTGCTTTGCGGGGAACATTGTTAAACGACGAGGTTCATTTTTAGCCTATTATTCTCTCTGCAGTTATCTTTATAATTAAAAAAAACGTAGTTTTCTATGGTGTAAATTTTTGGGGTGATACACCTTGATGTATTTACTTCTTCTTCAATTACTGGTTAAGTAGTTCCAATCCGTGGCTACGAATCCGGACGTTGCAAAAAAAGGTTTTCCCAGCTTGTGCAAGTACATTTATTTTTGAATTCATCTTTTTTAAATACATATATTTGAATTTCACTTTTGTTTTCGGTAATGCATGAATGAAAATCTTGCAATTGGAAATCAACCCACTTTTCTAAATACGATCAAGCTAAAACTTGGCGAATCGACTCATTGTCAAAGACAGTACATTCTATCAACTTTTGGTGGCGATCACGTACATACTCGGGGACATATACGTATTTCTCTGAAATCGGACGACATAAGAGCAGTTAATAATAATAATGATATTTGGATGATTTGCGCCGTTTTTGTGCAAAATCACCTCAACATACGAAATAAATATCGGTCCTATCCAATCGGAATTTTGCTCAGTTGTTAGTGAGGTTGACTCCAGTCTCTGTGGAGAAAGGTTCAATCTTTTAAGTCAAAACACCTAAAATAAGTATTAGTATATATATATATAAGTATTTTTGAATTAATAAATATAGATGTTTTACAGTTAAAAAGACTCTCAGTCTTACCAAAAAACACTTTTAATTTAATTTTAAACGGTGTTTTGTTATACATTGTACAAAGACTGCAAATTTTTTAAATTGGAATATTACAAATAAAAAATGTGCCTGCAACTGGCCGCGTAAGATCTGACAACATAGCCATTTAGAAGACTCGCGAACGCGATTGGTGTCTGATTCCACGGGAAAATCACAGCTTTGGTTTGTGGTTAGTAATTTGTGATTTAAAACATGTTTTCGTTAGTAATTACTATTAATTTTACTAAATCACTATTATTTTTACTAAATCACTATTATTTGTTTTATTTTTGACAGTTCTAATCCATTAGTAATGTCACATTGTAAACATAGTTTCATGTTCCCTGAAAAGAAAGGTAGATTGTACACATTATTTTTTTACTGACTTTTACCGCATGAATTAAATAAAACCTCCATTAAAATATTGCACTTTTAGAGGTGAAAGTAAATTTCAAACACAATTTTTTTAATTCTAGATTTATTTTGATTCATTTCAAAAAATGGTATTTGTTTTTACGAAATCTCCGAATGGATAGGCTTTATATATCTTTTGTATCTTTCCATGAACTCTTATGTCAGTTTCTATTTTACATTTCAATTAGTAAGGTTGTTTACCGGTTGAATAAAATTCACAATATAAATTTCACCACCTTTTTTAGTAAGACCGTCTGTGTTTTACAGTTTGATTTTATTTCCTTTGAACGTGTTACATTTCTAAATATTAATGCAGCTTTGTTTAGAGACTTGACTTGAACCGCTACCAAGCAATCTTTATCTTTTTCTATACCCGTTCTTATTTCCAATCACTCACCGTATTTATTTTGCCTCACAATATTTTCCGAAATGGGGTGTCATAGTTCCACTGGCGCTGGGCCAAGGGCAAAATATGTCTTTACTAACTACTTCTCTTTTTGGAGCATGCATATTCGGAGATAAATAAGTACGGACCTTTTTATCAAGTTAGTGTTAGAAATGTTACTGCATGATCATTTCCTAATAAAAGATTAGTCGTTCAGAATATATCTGAACAAGATGTGAAACCATTATTAATTTGAAGAACTCGTGTTCTGACTTCCTCATCAGATATTCGTGCTACTAATATGAAATTGATCAAATCATTGTTAATAGGCCTCCAGTACCAGATTTTAATAAATTAACGATACGTCATATCAGTCAGTTTTCTCTGTGTAGTTACTGTGGAATGCAAGTATCTGGGCACTTGGGACTCTTGTGCAATGTTATGAGATCGAGATAAAAGGAAGATTGCTAAACAAAATGTTGCACGAGTCGCCGGGTCATCCAAATTTTTACTACAAGACATACTAAAATCATGATCGTTTAGACGCTGTTTGTTTCCTATGCGGCTTGAATATATGTGGCACAAAGGGAACAGAAAGCATCACAATATGTAATCACACAGTTTGAAAGGGACTGTTTTCTGAGCAATGGTCAGTGGCACAATATGCAATTTGAAAGGAACTGTTTTCTGAGCAATGCATAGTGGCACAGTATGCAATCTGAAAGGGACTGTTTTCTGAGCAATGCGTAGTGGCACAGTATGCAATTTGAAAGAGACTATTTTTTGAGCAATGCGTAGTGGCACAATATAGAATTGCAATAATCTAAAGATAGCGATTGCTACAAAAATACTGTTCCTTACAAATTTAATAATATTACAAAGAATAAAAGTCCATCTAGTCCAAAAGAACATTATAACTTTAAATTGAAACTGTTTTAACGATCAAAATTCATGAAAAATATACGACACAAGGAGGTAAGGAAGTAGGTGAAGTTATTTTAAGCTTGCAAATTAAGGTTGTTGAATATAATTTTGCTGTGGAAACCGTTTTTTTCGAGCAAAAGCTTTAAATGAATTAGATTATACATACAGAAAAAACGCGAAAAAGGCATTCTTATGTGTTAAACGCCATCCCATTACCCGGCCCTCGACATTCCGCACAAGGGCCCGGAGCCTAGCCACCCTTACTACCCATTACCCTTCTACTCCCCCGCTACCCTCAATGGCCCGTCAGGAACACAAAAACTATTTCTAATTTATGTCCTAGCACCTTCATTGTATACCTTTTTGTGCCTCGACGCGAATTCCATTTGAAAAAAATTCAATGAGGTTCCGAAACTCTCCAAAGCGTTTTGTTACTTTTTGGATTAAAAACGTTGGCTTCCAAGACACCTAGGCCTTCAATCTTCGGCCCGATTTTTAACTGCAATAATTCAAAAATTATGTTTTCTACCAGAACTTTAACTGTTTTCATAAAAAAACGTTTTTACACGATTATCGACTACCAGACTGCCATATGCCAGTATTACAACTCTGTACAAACTAACAAATAAAAAATTCCAAATAACTCATAAAGTACCATCTGCAGAAATAAAGGTACAAATATAAATTATAGAAATGCTGTTAATCTTACAGCTCTTCTGGGAGAAAAGAGTTTTTCATTGTTTTTTTTTTAATCTCTATAATGAACGTATTTTTATTTTATTTTATGTTGATGAATACATTTTTTATAATAATTTAAAATGTGCTATTTTCGATTTGCCACCAAAACGTCATGTTTATTGACAGCTGTTTAAAAAATAAAACAATATGCCATATCTTTATTGCATTGCACTACTCACACATACATTTTTGAATAAACTCTTTAATTCTTTTCTCTTAGGACGGGTTGTTTCGGAGAATTTGAACAATTCATCAAATTTCAACGTTCATTTTCAAGTTCTGTGAAAGATTTTTTCAAGTTCTGTTTTTATTTCAGTTTTGTCAAGCAACTAGCCTATAATGATATAATAACATAATTTGATTAATTTAATTATATTTTTAATTCTTTGATTATTATTATATTTCATTTTTCTAGTAAACTGATAGTACTAGGAAGTGATTCGCTTAGAAAATTCCTTTGACTATTGACTTACGTAAAAAAAAGCTTGTTATTTTTTAAACGCATTTAATAATAAAGTTAATTCAGACAATCTGATCAAAAAGAAATAGCTCTTTAAACAAAATAAAAAGTGTCCAAATATCTTTGCAGATACTTTACGTAAAAGAGATTGTTTTTATCATAATGATGTTTTTAAGTGTTTTATCTGTCATTCCAGAAGATAATTACGTTTAGGAAACTTGGAAAGATTTCAGTACAAAACTTTGAACTGGAGTGCTCATATCTCCCTTTGAGTTTTTGTGGCGTAACTTCAATCCGAAAATCGAAGCGCTATTGAAGTCATAACTCGGAAAAGTAATAAACTTTTCCATGAAAAATATAGACTGTCATTAATGATTACGAAATCAGCAGGTAATGTTAATGTTATTAAAAGATACAGTGGATTTATTGATCTTCGACTTAATATATTCTAAATTTTTTCACATTCCGGAATATCAGGAAAAAAAAAGAAATCTTATAAGCATGAAATCACATCTTTGCAACTACCTATCTACAGGTGTAAAGTGAGTAAATTTACGCATCTAAAAAAACTTTCTTTGAAAACGTGTTTCCGGCAATTCCAGATTATCCATCATCCTCGGTTATTCGAGTCTCTTGAAATTTGGATTCGATTAAAAAATCGAAGCACCGTAATTGGTTTACCTAAAAACACCCATTCTCGATTATTAGCGTGCCCCAAGTTTCCAATATTGCGGTTAAAATAGATTAGAATGCAATAAAATATAATGAAAACAAACACGATGTTTTTGGTATAGGTACCAAAATCTAATTCATAAACACTGTTTTGTCCACACAAACCAATTGTATTGTTATAAAATTTGTGAAATTATCATTTTATCAAAGTTATACTCGGGCAGTTATTATGAAAAGTAAAAATGATTTGTAAAGTATGAACTGAGAAACTATTTTTAAATTTGAAATTAGAGTTATACCAAATCTTTTAAACCCGTGGGTCTATAGTTTCCCCGACAGCATAAAAAAGTGCTTGTTGAAGCATGAAAAATGCCAATAAAAGGTTAGGAAAATTTGAGTTTTAGATATGGTAGTTAAAAGTTAAATAAACAAAACCAATTGCCAGAATTACACACCAAAATAATTACACAAGTATGAAATTAAATATGGAGAGAGTAACACTGTCTTATAGTACACCTACTGGAATTACTCATGTCAAAAACTAACTTTAACCCCAGCTAACTTTTTTTCAAATTTTAAGTTTAGTTAACACAATTATGCATTACAAAAAATGAAGCCTACTAAAAACAGATTTTTTTGCGTGTCATTTCAGTAGATGTAGTTCAGATAGGTATAGTACTGTAATTTCATCCATGTGTAATTACGTCCGTGCGTAATTACGTCCGTTCGTAATTACGTCCGTGTGTAATTACGTCCGTCTGTAAATACGTCCGTGTGTAATTATGTCCGTGGGTAATTCTGGTCGTTAATATTGGCAAGTGAAATTCAGGTCTTTGTAATTTCATGCTGGTCCTCCCGGATGAAATTTTAATTTTTCCTGTAAGGGCCAGCCGAGTTAAAATAGTAAACTCTGTGAAAAGTAAGTATGAAAAGTACAATATACTACTTAAAATTACTTGACAAGTCTTAAGTCAAGAACAGATTTCATGACAGAAGTTGAAATAACTTAACTAAATAAATAAAGGAACTGGATCAAATAAAGTTTTATTTGTTAATCTAAGTCTTCATCTATATTTTCCAATTGTTTTTTTTAGAACTATGGTCTAAAACCTCTGTTTTTCGTTAGCAAAAATACAAAAATGCCAATAAATAAAACAATGTGATCCGTTTGATTTCGTTTCACAATATAAAGATAAATTCAATTTGTAGATAAACCTTGCCTAAATTATTATTCCAATTTCGCAATTCTAATTATGCACACTGTCTGTTATCGAACTCCCAACTTATAAAACAAATATCAATCTAATTTACTGTGAAGGTTGTTTTTTCGGCTTCGTGCATAGTTACTCAAGAACTCGCAAGAATTTCTCAATTTAAATAGATGTTGAAAGTAATATCCTTGTGAACATTTCCACGCGTCGTTAAACACATTTCGCTTAATACTCGTACATAACGTAAATAAATAAAAATTATTCAAATTTTGCTTATACACGTAGTCTCGCGGATTTGAAGACGTGTCAAACTGGATCGTCTTTAATTTTCCATTAGGTTTTATTACACATTTCTGTAAAAGTGGAGACTTTTCATTACGTTAAGTAAAAGCGGGATAATTCAAGCTCAGGAGAGAGGGGCTAGATAAATTATTAAGTTTCATTTCGGAAACAAAGTGCGTTTCGAACTTCTTGCTATTTAAAAGCGACATCTTTTAAAATACTTAACCACGGACAGACAGTTAAGTGCTTTGGTGAAAAAAAGTGACATTTAACTGCTGTTTTCGGCTTTTGTTCAAGCTGTATCAAGAAAATGATAACTTGACGCTTCATGATTTATCTCTACTTTCAGAAAAGTCTTAGGACGACATTAAAAGTAATAATTCCCAGATATTTTTAAGCGAGTCCGCTAACACAGACTTCTGATTCTTCCCAGGTGCAGAACTAACTTAACAAAAAGGATGCCCCTGAGAAGACTTAATAGGTTAGTGGGAAGAAGGAAACGTAGATATTTCCACATGCCCGTCAATAATTTCAAACACGAAGCATTATTTAACTTAATGTTATAATTTTGTTTATCCCCTACATATGGACATTCGCGGGAAACCCTCAAAGCAGCACAGTCTATATTTATGGACATACTCTCCAATTTTTTTCGCATTTCATTTTATTATTTTTCATATATTTATTTATAGCCATCAAAATAAAACTTCTTGCCCCGTATAATCATTGAATTGGACTTTCTCTTATTTAAGTTTTCATAGTGATAACACCGATATTTAATAACTGTCAAAGTTGATTGACATTTTACGGTTATTTTTTGTTTTTCTGACGATTTGTCATTACAAATTAATACGAATATATTCCTACATTTTTAATATTAGATTTATTTGTTAAATCATTAAATATATTTTTCGCTTCTATCAGTATAAAAATATTAATGTGTTTTGTATTTTGTGCAAAAAGTGTCTTCAGACGTAATTGAATCTTGTTTCAACGCGGTCAGTTGTTTGTTTACATAAAATAACAATAAGATAATAGTCATTTATATTATAGTGTAAAAACTATTTAAACTTTGCCTGTTTATTAATTAAATAATAAAAACTTAAGAATTGATTCATTTTTGAAGTCACATTAGTTAAAATTACAACTTTTGACATTGTTTAATTGCACGCTGTGGGTTGTTTTTCTATCTCGACAGATATTTGGGTGAAAATTTACTATAGTCAATTTTAAATACAGTCTGTTTTTAAGTCTTGTTATAAGATGATTTAAAACTTGATGTATTTTAAATTTAACCCTTTGGATGTAAAATTTTATAACATAATATTTTTTTGCATTATTTTTGTTTGGATATCTACAAATTATAGTGATTTATTTTTGCGCTACTTTCCAACTTTTTGGAGAGCATTAAAGTGTCCATCATCAGAGAAGCAGATGTGTTGATCAAAACATTCGCAAAAAAAGGAGGTATCGCAACACGACATAAATACCCCAAAAATAAATCACTAAAATAATTTTGGCCGTTCAATTTCAAATCATTTATTTACAAATGCTTATCGACATATTATTCTCAAATAACCGGATTAATTTTTATTTTATTTGTCTGTTTATTTATCTATGAAAAACAAATATGATCTGTGTATTCTTAGATACGAATGAAATAATGTAATTACGGTAAATTCTACATGATGCGTTCATTTGATGAAAAGATGACACTCAGTTTATATAACGTCAGTCAGAAGCATTCTTGAATATAATTCCTCTCTCTCTATCACTTTTATACAACATCAACGACATTTGTTATCATTTAAAATTATTAACGGATATTTAAACAGCCCTGATTTGTTGAGTATGATTATTTATGACCCAATAAATACAGCACTAGACTCCACACTCCATATCCAAACCGTCGAGTTGGATATCTCCAAGGCGTTTGATAGGTTCTGGCAACGGGCGCTTGTCGGAAAGTTACCATCGCACGGGATCCATTCAACCTTGCATAGTTGACTTTCAAACTTTCTCAAAAGAAAAACAATTCAAACCGTAGTTGACGGTTCTTCTTCCACTCCGCACCAAGTCAGTGCGGGGGTGCCACAAGGATCTGTGCTGCCGTTGACGCTGTTCTTGTTAACGATCTCGTTAAATGTGCACCAATTCATCGCTACGTTGATGACAGCAATATTTACGACGTTTAATTTTTTGACACTTCCACTTATGACGTTTGTACAGCTCGGGAAATTTTTGAAAAGATTAGTGCCTGGGATGTTAAGCAAACTGGTCAGTTCAAACGGCTAAAAAACCCAAGCATGTCTGATTTCGACAAAGAGGGAGATCAATGACTGCCTGGTGCAATTTAATGGAAGCCCTCTCCCTCATAAAAAATCCATTGAAATAATAAGTATATAAGCTTGGAACAAGTATATAAGACTGGCTCAAGTATCCGGGCTATATGAATCTAGGGCTAGGAAATTCTTCAATAATGACCATCTGTTAAGGGGGGCTAGGGTTTTAAAATTATTTTTTTTGTATTTTTTTTTTATTTTTTAAAATAAATGTTTAATATGTTAAGAATATTGTGTTCAAATTTCAAGTTGATTGAAGCAAAATTGACGAAGTAACGAGTATTTTTATACCTGTCGAATTTTAACCCCAACCCGACCATACGTATAAGCCGAGCAGAGCAGGAAGCTGAGAGACAAACTAAAGAAGGCAGGATTCGTCATAGACAGCTGGAGCAAAAAGGTGCTTTAGACATCATGGATGATAGCAACATCTTTTATGGACCTGGCATTGATGATTCAGTGTGAAGTGTGAGGTAAGCCGATAAAATTTGCTTATAAACGTTTAATACCAGATTTTTTAGTGTTCAAAACTTTAAAGCGTTTTTCCCACAACTCACGTTTTCAAAGTCGGTGCCCGTCATAACTTCAAAACTACTGCACCGATCCTTTTGAAATTTTGAAAACTATTTCTGTACATAATTTACGAGGTAACGCTGGAGAGTTTTTTTCAAATTTGTTAATAATTATTATTTTACAATAACAAATTAGTCGATTTTTTTCACTAAAAATAGCGTTTTTCCCTTCAAAGTGTTCCAAAAAAGTGAAAAATTAAAATTTCGAAAAACCCTCCCAGCGTTACCTGGGAAAAACTATTATCTAACGAATGAACTTTAATTTTTTGATTTCAGATGACCCAGCACCGAGTTATGAGGGGCACCGCCATTCTCCTTTTTTTGAGACACGTCCGAATAATTGCTGCCATTGCCGTATTTTTTAATATTTCTCCGTGAAAATTTTATACAACATTCTTAAAATGTTATACTTTACTGTACTATTAGATTTAATAAAGAGATTTTAACTGTGTTGTCACAAAAAATTCACAAAAAAATGCCTTTTTTCGTACGAATTAACCCTAGCCCCCCCTTAAACCTAAACAAATCTCAACTACGCCCAACAGTTGAATTTGGGAGCCACCTTTGTGCTGGCGCCCCACAATACTTGATAAACCTACCTGATTATGTGCAAAAGAGGGCGGTCCGTCTAATTGACAAACCATTGTCAACAGACCGATTACCATCTCTAATACACAGACGTATGCTGAGTCTGTTCTACGGGTATTTTAATGGAACCTGCTTATAGCATTGATCCCGGTGCACCGGTGAAACACGAGTGAAACACCCGTTCACAGTTGATGTTGGCTTCATGAGAACGGGCCGCTTCTTTGACTCGTTTTTGTGCAAGACGGTTCGTAAGTGGAACGAACTACCGGCATCTGCTTTTCCTCCCCTATATAATCCGGGCCTCTTCAAGACCCACGCTAATAAATCCCTTCCTACAGCCTTCCTTTTATATTTATGTGAAAAAAATAAGTATAAAAGAAAAAGCTCCATTTAATGTAGTTTCTTATCAAATAAATTTTATTTACCATTCTTGTTCTCAGAGATCACAGTGTGGGGAATAAGTAAGTTTTTTTTTCTATTTAATATTAATAAAAAATAAAAAGGAAATATAGAATCAGATATGCAACAATCTTTAATTTATTATCAGTTTGTTAATATGATTATAAGATCATTACTAGGTACTAGTAAAATTCATAATTTTCATTTTTCTATAAAAATTAAACCAAAATGGGCTAAATAAATACAATAAATTAAATAAATTATTATATACCTAAATACATTCTGTTCGTAATTAAGTTTTATAATAAATAAAACTTATATTTTTATTTTATTAATTATATCTGTTGAAAGAAATCATTTTCGTATTTGATGAATTAAACGTACTCATTTTTAATTTTTTGAATACAGAGTAACAAATGTTAAAGCACTAACTGGAATTATTTGCAAACCGTTTGCAAAATATTTTTGGCAAAGCTTGTAGCCATTGAACATATATCTCAAGAAGAACTGCCTTGGCTTCCGTTCAAATAGTCGTTCAAAGGACACTTACAGTAAATCCCTGACCCTTTCTTACAGAAACTACATAATAATACCAAGAATACCAAAATCATTAGCACATTGATATAAAATATCACGAGAATCCAATAACAACAGGGTGTAAAGAACTCAAACAAACCACACTCCCCCAAATAGTGGGGGATTAATATAACTGATATTAGAACCATACCATTTTATCACGGGAATATGAACTGTTAGATTTTATCCCAAATAAAATACTAATATTACAGTAGGGGCGTGCTGGAATTTTTTTACGATGTGACTTTTCAAAACAAAAGGGTTTTGTTGTGCATTTTAACAATGGAACACCTTTAATAATGATCTCCAGAAAGTTTTATGTATTCAAAATTGCTGAAAAAGCACAACATTGTAAGCCAAGAGCCATTAAGTCACTCATCTAATTTTAAAGGTCCCATTACACAGGGGGTTCATAAATGCTTATAAAAGTATATTTTTCATCTCATAGTATATTTTTGAAATAAATACCTAGACAACAAATCAATAGTCAAAATTGAGTTATTTTTCATGCTACCAATGTTGCTTAGTTGTGCCTGATTCACATCTGATAACTACGCTCTATTTTCCTTATTTTAAAATCAAAAAAGTTTTCTTCATTGGTATTGAAGCGTCAGGTATGTGCATTATTTAATTTGCCAAAATAGTTTTAATGTTATATGTTTTATGAAACACTGTTTTAGCTCTCCGATATCTTCTTGGTCTTCCATGGGACATACATGTCAAGGAAATCTATTCAATTTTCGGTATCCTTCCAATCACAGTCCTTCCCAAACATGAAATCACGACCACCATCCTACAAATTAACCAAAAATCAAACCACACTAACATCTAGCTACTTTACAATTAAGACATCCGCAACCACAATATTCGAAATAAAAATAAAATCCGCATTCCTCTACATACACACACTACAAAATATGGAATAAAATCTCTTTACTATATTGCCTACACACTCTATAACTTTTCCAGATATGTATAAAAACACCCAGCATAATCCGAAAATTAAAAGTAAGGCTTTAAAACAATATTTTTTAAAATCATATAAAAACGAATATACGTAATTAAATTAAAATACGTACAAAAATATTTTTGGCATCGTAAATTGATCATTCGCCTTGTGTGCGCTGAGACCGAGAGAAACCTAACCTAACTCCTCTTATTTCAAATCTTGGCAAAACAGTGATTGTGTAACTTAAGCCACGTAAGAAATCAAAACATAGAAAGCATGACCAAAGTAAAATAAATTTACATATCTATATTGTTTAGCGAAGGGATAGTTTTAAGTTGACCAGAGTAGAAAATATCCCCGAATAAACAATGGCTGCTGAAAATCAATTGTGTTATATTTTCGCCTTTGCCTCGCGGCTCGACCCAACCCCACAAATATCAATTCATTGGAGCCTCGAAGGCGATTGGAATAAAATATGATTTTATTTTATGACGATACGTGGGATATGGTTAGAAATCCAATATGGAAAAGATGTGTAGAGGTTTTCGCACATACGAGTACCTACCTATTTCAAACTGATAATATTAAATAAGGGATCAGAGTCGCGCTCAGCAATCGTGAAAAACCAATATTCTATAAGATTCTCAAAATTATCAACTTTTTACCGAAAACGTAAATTTGGGATGTGTGTATGGGTACCGCCGCCCCTGGAACCATTCATTAGATAACCATCTGTCATAGGTCTCCTCAACTAGTTCGCTGCGTTTGGTAATTAAGCAGGGGTGAGGATTGTCAAGGTCTTGGTGTCTGCTGACCTACTGTATGACGGGCTGGGGAATAATTTTTTACCTCTCCAATAAGATTTTCTCGACCCACCGCCTTGCATCGTAGTTGGAGTGATGAATTCAAACGTTCGTCACTCCTGGACACACTGAACCCCAGATTCCTACCCACCGCTCGTACCCTTTTCCTTCCCAGATCTTCACACTTCCTCATAGATAGCACAGGACCAAAGTGAAAATTATCTTCCTCAGGGCCTCCTAATGCAGCTAATGTCAAAAAGTAGTGTTGTATTTGGTAATCATTTCTGAAAAGCCAGGTACTTAGCCAATTACCTCTTCCCCATCTTCTACCCTCCCCACTTTCATCAGTCTCACAACAGTGGCTCCAAACGGTTGAGAGTAGCTGGGACTCTCATTTCAGAGAGAGTGTAAGACGTAATTAAGTCTAATAAACATGTAAAAATAGTGTACCTACCAAATTTATGCCGCTTGTATTAAATAAGTTATCGCAGTCGTATTCAGGGAGAGTAGTTTTGATTTACTTTTGAAACAGGATGCAGCAATATGAAGAACTAAGTAGAAACTGGATGCAGCAATATGAAGAACTAAGTAGAAACTGGATGCAGCAATATGAAGAAATAAGTAGAAACTGGATGCAGCAATATGAAGAACTAAGTAGAAACTGGATGCAGCAATATGAAGAACTAAGCAGAAACTGGATGCGACATTTTGAAGAACTAAGTAGAAACTGGATGCAGCATTATGAAGAGAAATGGTTTGCTGTTCAAATAAATTTTAAAATATTCTGGAAAGTAATCTGTTCGATAGACCTTTAATATGGTCTCGCATGGTACAAAAATTTCAAACACGAATACTTCAAATAATCAGGTAGATAAAATAAAGAAATCTTTCTTTTAAATTAATTCAATTTTAATAGTATATTTAAAAATATATATATATTTCCTAATATCTAATAAGACATAAAAACATAAAAAAATTCTCGTAAAAATTAGAAAAATATTTATTTAATGGAGTTTATCCTAGTGTAATTGAAGGTGTCATATCAAGACAAGATATCATATTAAAATAAATATTCGAAAGAATATAACATTAAATAAGTTAAATGTAGAATGATATAAAACTACAGCAACAAAAACTCATTCATGATTATAATATTTCATCATTTTCTTTTCAATGTGCATAATAATTATAGTCACGCTTGTCATTGGTAACCATGAGAAGATAGAATTTATATAGAAAAAATTAAATTCATAACAGCATTATAAATATAAACAACAAAATAGTTATGAAATATCAGAGGAATACTCTTTTATGGACATTGTATATATGTTAAACTCGCCATTGCAAATATTCACTTTTCAAACAAAGACAGTCTGTTCAAACAAGAATTTTGTTTAAACCTTGTTTTGCATTGATTTTGTTTTGTACACTAGCAAAGACAAATGAATTGTATTCAATAAATCTGGGCACGAACACACACATTCAAGTTGTTATGGTTTTAATGAATACTGAAATGTTTGACTCCTATTGTCCAGTGCAATTATGACAATCTTGAGGTGTGCAATGTGTAGAGCTGGTTTTATAATTTATCGAAATTCCAAAATAAAAATTGATGTTGTAGAAATTTCTTCATTATTCCATTTACAATGCTCAATATTTTATTTGACTTGGGTATTTACAACGCCTTATAGGGGAAATAAATCACACTAAAACCATAAGTACGAGGAACAAACAAAGGAATGAAAAAAACAAAGTTTCGCAAATGAACAGTTGGTCAGTAATTTGCAGGGGCCAAATGAGGAACTAATGATCAAAATAAATATTTTTCCAAACAACGTATTTTTAAAATCTTCAATTGCGACGCAAAACTCTGTGTAAAACTGATTTGTTCGATTGTAGAAAATGAACAAGAAATAATGTTTTATTTTACCAGCTTTTATCATAAAGTGTTTTATTTTATCAGACAATAAAGTTTATTCTTAATTTGAAATTAGCGTGTTTAAGCCCAATCAGTTTACAGTATATTATCGAAATTGAGACAGACCTAAAATTCTTAACGAGTTATTTATTTATACTTTGAGATTCTTCCTTTGACTAATATCAGTCCTTATTTTTTATAAATTGGTGATACTATTTGTCATCTCAAAATTGTCCAAAGAAGCGAAGGCATCAGTCCATAACGGAGTGATGGTACCTTCCCTGATTTATGACAGTGGGACATGATATCGACATAGGAGGTATGAAAGTAAACTGAATGCTGTAGAAAGGATATCCCTGAAGCATATTTGTGGCGAAACCAAGTATTATCGTAAGACAAATGTAAATTCGTCATACGATCGCAAATCGTGTAAGGCTGATATAAACCCAACCTAAGACATGACACCATTAAGTGAACCAAATACTCAAATTAAGAGTCATAACATAAAAAGAAAATAACAGAAGGATAAGGAAGAGACGATGTATGAATGTTAATAAAGCAAGAAGCGTATAACCAAGACAGAGTTGTGTGGTGGTCCTTCGTATCTATCTTCTCATGCGTGAACACGGCGTGATGATTAGTTAGTTGTGTTTAAACAATACATTTTAAATTGTTCGCCTTGAAAACTTTAGAAATGAACATAAAAATAAAATCTAAAATCAATATTGTGAACAAAATATTGACCCCATGTACCATCACCACCACCATTGATAGCCATGTATTTTATTCTTATAACCCTTATTTTGTCTCCTCCCATTCTCTTCCTCCAACTTTCCACCCTCACCTAACAATATTAAGTTATTTCTGTATTTTCAGTTAGTTTTTTTTAAACGCTAGTTAATGATACGGATGTGTCGAAACCGGTAGTGATATATTAAAAAACCTTTAACAAATGTTGGTAGATTACAAAAAAAATCTTTTAAAACAAATGTTGGCAGATTACATATCAAAGTCTTCTAAAACAATTGTTGGTAGATTATAAATTAATTCCTTTCTTAAACAATTAGATTTCATATAAGTCCCATTTGCTAAAAACTGAATATTACCCTATCTATCATTATTATCTACTTTGTTTCTTCTTTGGAATAATGATTAGCTATGGTTAAAATATTATTACAATATACTGTCAAATTACCCATCTGTTAACACATCAAATACATATTTTTTCGTTCATTTTGAAATATTTTGTGTTTGTATGTAGATTTACTTTATGTTTGTGATTACTCTTATATTTGCTTCACTCAAATGTAAATTGTTAATCTCGATACCGGCTTAGTCCTAGTAAAGTTGATTTTTATTTAAAAAAAACGTGTTCTATGTATAGTGAGATGCAATAAATAAAAGTCTTCTAAAACAAATGTTGGTAGATTGTAAATAAAACTCTTCTAAAACAAATGTTGGTAGATTTAAAATAAAACTCATCTAAAAAAATTGTTAGTTCTTCGCAAAAATGAAAACACAAAAGATTATTATTATTATTACGTATTATTTTAAGCAATAATTATTAGCCTGAAACACTAATACTTTAAATTAATACGTTATCCTTTGTGTTATGCATAAAAAACCTTGTAAAAATAACATCAAAAGACGTTTATAATAATTGTTCGGGACCTTTATACCTACTTGTCACTTGATGAGAACGCATAAGCAAGAATTAAGCCGGTGATCCGCGTAATGAATTAATTGTTGACCAGTGCTAAGGTCACAACGTTAATGAAGCCAGTTCACTGGAAGCGAGAAGCGATCCCACTCTGCGTTGCAGCATCAGCTTTGGGCAATGACTAAACCACGTAATTAGTGTGATTTCCCAGAACAGCTTACGCTCGGCATTGACATATTTGAATAGCGGTGACAAATCAGTGACAATTATTCTTCTATTACAATAACTTAATCCATGAAAATTTTATTGCCACAGTTTATTTTAACTTAATTATCATAGAAAATAATTTTTATATCCATCATCTAGGCATTGAGACACCGAAGACAAAAATCGTTTAAATATGTTATCGGCGTGTTTAAGTGCCAGAAAAAGGTAAATTTTATCTTTCTTGTGGCGGAATTTGAAAGAAATTGGAAAGTCCTGTTTTATATCATTATTGGACAGTTATTTCGTATAACTAACTGAAACAATAACAAAACTTCAAAGAACTTGAAGATAATTTTTTACGATTGTTCAAGTTTCGTGAAAAATTGGCCCTTCACATATTAAACAATAGGCTGATTAAAAATATACTAGCAATAAATATTTAAAAAAAAATGGTTACATGATCTAAAACTCAAATAAAAAATAATGACTTTGCACAAACCATAAATAAAATAGGATAAATAAATCTACAAATTTTAAATGGTGAAAAATACCTGGGCCTACATATTGACAAACGTCCGACCTATAAAACCTATAAACAGCACGGTGCCATGATAACTCAATACGCCTTTATTGAGTCTAAACCTAACCTACGTAACATATTTAATCTAATTTTTGTATAATTACTTTTTATAACTTTATATCACTTTTTAAAGGTGGGTTGAATTATCAAAAATAAAAACTGTTCAATCTTGAAATAAGTGAAAAAAATTATAATGCCCTTTAATGTAGAAAGGGGGGAACGGCTGCGCGGCCTTTTCAATAGAAAACTTAAATTTGTATTATAAGCCAAAATATCTAACATAACTACATATTAAAAAAATCTAAACATGTAGTAAATATATAGCACAGATATATGCTACATTATTTAATTTTTGTTTTGTATTATAAAATATAGAGCATTAAATAATTTAATTTTGGAAATTATTTGTGGGTTAATTGTTATTATTTCCTCTGTGTACTGTGCAAATATGATAAAAAAACATAAAAAATATTTTAATAATTAAAATTACAAACGATCAATTTACGTAGAAAAAATGGTCGTTAATAACCTAAAATTTTTCTACAAGAAAGACATTTTTTTAAGATGTTTAATATTATTTTTCATTATATTGAAACAGTAGGTAGGGTAAGGTATTTTCAAACAATTACAATTAACTCAAAATGCCAAAGTGGCCTCAAAAATCATCCAAATTTGAATTATTTATTGGCATTTATTTTATAATAATAATAATAATTGGATAATTTGTAGAGCGCCTTTTTTGTGAAAAATCACCTCAAGGGCGCTGTACAATTTATTTCCTAGGGTCTACATTTGTTATTTAGAAAAGATACCAAAACAAACTTACCTGGCAAGTCACTTCCGACAAACACACTTATATTAAAAAGTTTATGCTTATAAAAGATAAAACTGCACGCAGAGGACACTATATCAAAAAACACTGGTAATCGCATGACCTTAAGTCTGCTATAGTTTTTATTTTAATTTACCTGTATTTTAACTGTCTTAAAATGCCTACAAATTGTTAGTTGTTATCATTTTTATTTCTTTATTTTTAATTATTATTTATTTATTTTATTTTTAGTATTTTTTACATTTTGTTAATTTAAATTGCCGTCGACTGTGAAAGTGGAGGTTGCTTAAATTATGGATACGACTGTCTGAAAAGGTGCGTTTTAAGTTTAGACCTAAATTCTGTCGAGTCTGCGATCATTCTCAAATCATGTGGCAGTCCATTCCAGGCTTTCGTAATTCAAACAAAAAATAAATAAAGTAGCACATACCTGTCTTAGATATTTTCTATACTCTTTGATTTAAAGGGGTAACCAAACTGAAAAATATTTTTTCAGTTTGGTTACCCCTTAGGTATTTCTTTAAGTATTTTGTCCTCAAAGCCAAATTTAAGTTTTGTATGAAAAAGGCCGCGTAGCCATTCTCTTAAGATAAGATATGTAAAATTATTATTTTTTATATATTAGCTGACGTGTAATCGGCGTTGCTTGACCTTTCTCTACTTTCTGTAAATATAATTTAATTGTACAATCTATATTACAATATGGTATCATTGGCTGGGGAGGAACTTATAACAATATATTAAATCCACTTAAAATAGTTCAAAGATTGATAATTAAAGTAATATTGAAAAAACCATCCAAATTTTCTACTGAGATTCTCTTTTCAATATTCAATGTACCCACAATAGACAATATATATAAAGAATATTCAATTCTACAAATTTATAAAGAAATACAGTTAAATAACTTACAATTCAATTCATCAGTAAGATATCAAAAAACTATCAAAATCCCAAAACTTAATACAAAGCACACACAAAATACCTATCTCTATTTAGGTATAACATATTTTAACATCCTTCCATTATATCTAAAAAATATTGAAGATATTCAGGAATTTAAAATAAAATTAAAAAAATTACCTAAAACTACTATAAAAGTCCATATCTTACTCTTATTATTATTTCCTTCAAATCTTGAAACTGTATTATTGATAAATCTTGCCTATTTCTTACTTATCCCTTTGGTTTTGCAAATATATTATTTACTTACTTACATGATTCCATATAATTGAGCTAGGATTCACTCACCAAACACAAGAGCCTTGTCTCTTTATGGTGAGGAAAAGCTATTATTATTTACCTTGATAACACTGTATAATATGTATAATTGTATATTTATTGTAAAAAACATACAAATATTAAAAAAAAAAATAATATCCATGTTATATATATATATATAAATCTTTCGGATGAAATTCTCTTAACGATAGTAAAAACCCTGTCGAACTCCGTTGCATCGTGTAGAAGTTCTAAACGTACAAACAGGCAGACGCGGATAATGACTTTGTTAAGTGCTATTTAGAGATTTTATATTGTCACAATTGCGAATTTACTTTAAGTTTATCAGGAAAGGGCTTGTAATCCCGTTTTTAGTTCATTATGATCTGGAATGTTCCGGGATGTTCCCAAACGTTCCACAATATTCCAGAATTTTCCGGGATGATCTGCAATGTTGTGTAATGCTCTCCAATATTCTCGAATATTCTAGAAATTTCAAGAGGGCGAAACTTCAACGACTATATCTTCAAAAGCACGCCCTTTAGGTGAAAACGAAAACCTTCTTCATGGATGGGGGATAGAGGGCTACCACACCATATAACTCCCTCGGTCGTACCGGCACTCGTTTTTGAGTTTCAGCGGCACGCACATTGTACACTTACTTTTATAATATATATTGATTATGTAGCTTTTTTTAAAGTTAGTTAGAAAGCGAAGCATTTACATTTCTTCAACTATAATAAACAACACAAAAACTGGGAGCAAACGTAATGCATAAATAGTGTGTTTCTATAATTACAAAAAAACAACAAAATACAAAAGTACCTAATTATCTTTCCAGAGAAAAAATTTCTAAAATATTCTGGTCCATAAAAAAAATTTCCACCTAACTCAACTCAACCACACAAATAGCAAAAGAATTATACACTATCTGTTGCGGAAAGGCTTCATAGATCAAAGTTTTCTATGTGAGCTTTAATCCAAGTTTTCGGAATTTAATCTAAAAAACATTTTTTATTCAGATTATTAACATTTTCCTTGAACTCTTGCGTGTGTTGCAGTAATAAGAAATTATTTAATTGGGCACGTTGACATTCATTCCCGTCCAAGGAAGTTCCGCTTTCAGTAAGGCTTCACCTTAATTTAAGCTATGATAATTACCCTCGTTAAAAATAATTAAGCTTTGCATACGTTCACAGAAGTTGGCTGGTCAAACCTCCAAGAAAAAACTTTTTAAATCTCGAGGAAACTCTCTTTTGGAGATGGGCTTAGCTTGTTCTAATTCTGAAATTCAAATTCAGGGCTTAAAAGTTTAATTTAAATAAAATTTCTGTATTAATCATAATATTTATTTTTTAATTTTCTTTTCTCAGGCCAATTCATATTTTTTTTAGATTTCCCTTTCTAAAAAAATATATTAATTGGCTTGAAATCTAAACTTAGCCAATTTTCCAAAAAAATCGCTAAACAAACATATGGTTCTGATAATTAACATGTTATAGGTATGATTAAAATCGCGGTGTTTTCTTTTAGATATTAAAATAAGTCAAGCTTTACTAAATATTTTCGTTCACGCCTGTTGATAAATTATAAACGTTTTTTCAATAATGCGCTTCCTCGAATATTGATATTCACATATCGCGGGTTCAAATCCCAGCTTGCACAAATAAATTTTATATGTGTTATTTCATATATTAATCATTTCAAATAATGTATTGTATATATTCGGCACGTTCCAGAGATACTCTCAGTATCGCTTTGGTGAAAGACCACCATTCAGAATTGAAAGATTGCTTGTAATTGTTTTGACCATGTTTGGTGACCTGATATGAATAGCCAGGCATTTTCCACCTGCCTCTTTCTCATCTCATTCCCCTCTCTACTACCTTGAGCCTAACAACATTACCCAATTGGGGATGCCAGAGTCTCACTGCCTCTAGACAGTTAGGAGCAGTTGGAACTCTTGTGCGGTTTCATATAAAAATAAAAATTAAAGTTTGACGCGCGCCCTGTGTACGTATGCCTATGATGTATGGGACTGTGTTATATCTATCTATATATGTATATTTAATGACTTTGTGTAGTCAATTGAATGTATTTTCTATATTGTGGTTTCTATTTATATGTGCGCTTTATTTGTATAATTGACCTGCTTACAAACTGCATTGGCTGTTGAGCGGGTGCTTGTAATGAAGAAATAAAAAATAAATTTCTATTTTTCAAAACATATTCTTATTTTTTTAACGCTTCCCACCTTAATATGATAGCAGAAGAGTACAGCTATAGTAGTTAAAAAATTCTATGAGAAAATCCTGGGAAAGAGGTTTAGTTGGTTGGGAAATTCAGAGAAAACAGATATGCGAGTAGAGAACATGCCTGCGATGGTTCTAAGCCACAGATATAGCGCTAGATATAAGTGCCCTGAGGCGCCTTGTCAAAGCAAGGAAAAAGGGATATTGTTATAATATTGGTTCCTGCCAATATTCAACATATATTATTGATATCAATTGACATGGTGTCCGGAAACTAGTGAATCTTCACACCTAAAAGTCAACTTTGTGGTATAACTTTTAGAATTAAATCTTTTATTTTATAGTAAATCGAGTCTGAACATGGAATTTAAGGCTGCTTATGGGGTTACTTTCTGCTTACTAATTATTTGTTTAAATGCGTCGAAGCGTAGACCCAGAAACAATAGTTCATTATACCCCTTAATTGCTTAAAAATACGAAATGCTCAAACAGAAAAAAAACATGTGCTTTCTATAATAAGATTATATTTTCTATAAGTTTCACACTTGCACCACCAGTTTTCGGATACCGTGTGTACCGTTTATATCTCATCAATAATTCAAACATCATCGAAATTCTACGCGTGAAGTGTTTGTTATCCAATACATGGTTGAGTGAGATGTGCAATACGTAAACAACGATAACAAACGTTTAATAAAATAAATAAATAATTCTGTTATATTTGGGAGGCGGGTTTAAGTACCGTCGCCTCAGCAACCATTTATTTGATAACAAACACCTCTGCAATAGGTCACCCCGAGTGGTTCACTACGTTTTGTGATTTGTCAGGGGTGCCCAGATTCATCGGGTGAGGTGTGTTCAGGATGCGTCTGCCCATCAGCTGCGTGGTATACCAGATCAGGAGCGGCTAGTTTAGGGAGACCTTTTTACCTCTCCAACTGGTCTCTCTCGACCCATCGCCTTGTGCCGCAGTGGGAGGGATATACTCTTATGTCCGTCACTCATGGACACAATGATCCCTAGATTCCTATCCAACCCTCATACTCTTTACCTTCCCAGAACTTCCTTTCCTTACTTACCTTTTAAAACATCCCCACACAGCGCAGTTAGTGTAAAAAAATAAACACATACATATATTCGTTCTCCAACTCCTGCGAGTGCATGGTATTCATTATGCAGAAAATTTTATGGGAAAATTAGCTACGGGAAAATATACTCATTTAAGTTTTGAATTCTCAGTAAATATCGCTAAAGATAAATAAACAGCTGGAGGCTTCATATTGCCTCATCTTCGTGCTGTTTGAGTATGATTTCACCCATTAATAATTACTCTTGCATTTGGCCGAGGAGATTAATAGCCCCAAGCAAAGCATTATTTATTGTGACGACCATGATTATGTGCATCTATAACTTTAGCTTGTCTGCGTTAGCTTATAGTATTACGGAGATAATATGGACAACTTGAACATTTAACTGTCTCTAAGTTTTATAAGGGATCAATATGAATACGGCAAACTGTATTTTTTAGCACAAAGCTAATCAAAACAAAACTAACTAATTCATGATCCTTTGTTTCTTTTATTAGCTTAAAACACCAAACATCCATAAATATTTGTTAATCGAAAATTCTAGCGATCAATTTACAATCTGTAGAATGAAAAGGTCTCCAAACAAGTTTTAAAGAGATAAAATGAAACGTTTTTTTTTGCTTGTTTTATCCTGTATAATGCTTAGTTTTTGTCAGCTATAAACTGTAAGAAGACAGAAAGACTTTCTTCACAGAATTTGAGAACAGGCATATTATAAATTATGGTTATCGAGGACTATAGGACAAAAACACGTTTCATTATACAGTTCAGATAAATTAGATACCTATTTGTCCAAGAATTTACATTAGAATAATTCAGATTATCGTGTGCAATATGATTCAGTAGGTTTGACTCAAATTACCATAAATACTTTTGTAAAATACGAAATATAAATCAAAGATTTTTTGTCTAAAAACAAAGTACAATGAGTTAGCCCTTTCAATTCTTTCGATATAATTAATTGGAAAATGCAAGAACTCGAAGAACAATACAAGTATTATTGACGGCTTTCGCCAAGGTAGCAGCAGAAGCTTCTAATTAGACCCACAAAGCCAGGGAAATTATGCATCTTCCGTGCACGCTGGAAAAACTATGTAAACCGAACGAGGTTTCCGCAAAGGGAACTAATTTCCACCTGGAAAATATAAAAAGGTTGATTCCGCTATACGAGTACAATGCTTTTCTACAAATAGAGTCCTGCTCTGGTCTGCGTTTGCTAAAAAAATGCATAGAAATTTCTCTAATGCGCTTTAATAGGGCAAAAGTATTAAATTGTTTTTAAATGATAGTTGTGCTTGGTTCTCCCATTGTTTTCATAATGAAAGAAATTCAGTAACTGACTATTTTGAAATAAAAGTAAGCAGTGTATGTTATTCCATTTAAAAAAGTATATAATAATTCTGGACCCGAGCCCCAAACAGTAATAATGTTATGGTGTTTTAACAAAACATTAAAAATATATATTCTGTCTATTTATTTTCACAAATTATATTTTACAACCAAAGGCAATAATAAAATGATTGATTTAATGTGATTTTTAACAAAAACGGTGCGATTCAAATTATCTAATTAATAATGTTACTAAATATTGAATAAATGAAACGAAAATACTTGGTTTTAAGTCACTTTATTGATATATTTTTACTGTCTACCAGTTTCGGTACCTCCGTACCATCATCAAAACTGTTATAAGAATATATACGTCACTGAAAAGTGACGTATATATTTCGTTGCGTGAAACTTCACTATTCTAAAGTTTTGAGAAGAATGCACAGACAGATTTTCTGCTGGCCGCTTCAAGACTCATGTTCATTCCTTACACTCCTCATAAAAACCCTTCACGCAGTATCCCCAAATCGGCCTCTCCCGATCTGGTACGTCACGTAGCTGGTGGGCAGGCGAATGCTGAACACACCTCACTGGAAGAACCCGGGTACCCCTGTTAAATCACCAAACTACTTGGGGTGACCAATCTCAGAGGTGTTGGTTATCCAATAAATGGTTTCCGGGGTTTGTAGTATCTATTATCACGTTAAGGATATTTAATCCCAACCATCTCAAAGCATGAAGTATGACCAACTGTACTCAATGGAAACGCAGTATCAACTGTGGAATCGGCACGATAAGCTGGCATTTGCATAAGGCCAGATTACAGTGAGCCTTAAACGATACTACACACTAAGCCAATTATCTCCAAGGAACTCTGCGTATCTAATACGTTCACTACAATCAGTGTGCACTGTCCAGTCCACTTCATAAATCTAGTGTTTTCAGTAAGATTTTTAAATGAAACCTTATAAAATGTAGAATTCGTTTTAAAACAAAACTCAATTTAGTGTAAGTTTAAACAAAAAAAAAACCCGTTCATAAGTTAGGCGACACATTACGCTATACGTTTCTTGGCCTATTTAAACGTATCGCTCGCTATTGCAAGTGGAATATATGGCGAGAGATATGCTGAAATAGGGCAAGCCGCGCAAATATCTGCCACAATAAGTTATTAAATAAGTATTAGAGATTACAATTAGTGTTAAACGAATAACTTTCTTTAAGGTTTTATTTTTTGAACACAGTTTTTAATATTTTACTACCAATTTACTTTCAAAAAGGAACTACATGACACTAAAGGCTAGACAAATGAGATATTGAAATACTAAAAAAAGTAAGACTGAGCATTTTTACTGAAACATTTAAAAATTATGTACGTGATAAATATTTAAAAAAAGAGTAAAAGCGTTATTAAAATATGATTACATTTTTTTTAATATAAGACCACATGGAGTGGACTTTTTGAAGTAAAATATACAAATAAATAAAAACAAGTCGAATACGATTCGTGCGACTGATCAGCAAGCGTCATACACAAACTCCTTCCCAACTCTCTTCTTTTTACCACAAACCTCAATTAGGGATGCCATTGTCCCTGTTGTATCTAAGCCAGTGGGACAGTATTAACAGTTGTGCAGAACATCATTTTTTTAAGTACCCTCTCGTCGTTATACATTAAAGTATTTTGTAGTTTACAGAGCAACTTATCAATCCACACTTGTGATAATTTATGTTCCCTATTAACCGAATTACTTGGCGCCCATTATTCTTTGTAGGTAACTACCTCCCTGCAAAATTTTATAAAAACATCTAGAAAAGTCCCTCCTTTTTAACGTCATTCTTGAATTGGCTTTAGTCGTGTTCGATAACCCATAACTTCAGCCTCAAAACATTCCCTAATGGGATGTTTTCATAAACTATGAATGCCGTTGAAATTGGGCTGAAGATTAAATTTTTTTTTTGTTTGCCCTTATAGAATGATTTAATAGGTTTTCATCACGATGTTGGAACATATGTTCATACAAATCGCAATATTCTTGCATTATCGGAACACGTGTGCAGGTGAATGCCCACGTATTCCTATATATTAGGAATTAACCATAAAATTATCAGGAAAGGGTTTGATTATTATCAAACCGTTATTATCAATAATTTGAAAATATTCTTAATAAGTTAGCAACACTCATTTTTCTCCACGCATAGTCTCACTGGCTTCAGGCAGTTTGAAGCGATTGAGACTGTGGTGTTCAATTTTCAATAAAACACAATTTTCAATCAACCTGTGTTTAATTTAGTTATAAAAGAACCAATGCTGACGTTATCGAAACAAAGACGAGCTTAGAAGAATAATCGTGTTGTTTTCAAATTTCACACCAAAAGCGTTCTAAAAGTCTTTCTTTCACAAAACCATTATTTTGAATATAACGTAGGTAGAAGAGAAAATGGAATTGGTTCCTCTCACCTCCGACCTAGAAATTCACTAAATAAATCATTCGGCGCGTAAAATGATTAATAAATCAAGGGATGAACCTTTTAAATATCTGGGGCTTAATTTATCAGCCTGTTTGCAATATTTCTTTACGTGCTTGCGGCGAGAGTTCCAGCATTTGTGATGCTGTAGGATTTAGTCCGCGGAGATTTGCGATTTTATCTCCAAACCTCCTCCATTTTGGAATAAATACATATTTATTGTATCGATCCGAGTGTGACACTGAACTAAATAAAACATTATTTCCTCGATTTAATTAATCATATTTTGAGCTAACTGGAACGTTGTAATATTTTTCAAAAAATCAACTGAATTACTACGTTTTTTATTGCTTTGACACAGACAATTCGGAAAGAAAAGATGTGCAAATTACTTATCGCCAGAGCTCACCAGTCAAAAGTTATTACTACTCAATAAAAATAGGTATTCTGATTTATTTTTGATATATGAACTTGCGTACTCGTATGAATGTTCTTTCAATTGTTTGATAATGTGGGCCTCACTGGATGCCCCAGGCCCCAGTTTTGTCCACATTAAAACTCAATTCTTTCAAGAAAGCTATACAAATACAATATTGTATCGGTGATTCAACATAATATTGTATCAGTGATTCCATACAATATTGTATCGGTGATTCAATACAATATTGTATCGGTGATTCAATACAATATTGTATCGGTATTTCAATACAATATTGTATCGGTGATTCAAGCCAATATTGTATCGGTATTTCAATACAATATTGTATTTGCATGCCTTTCTTGAAAGTATTGAGTTTTTTATGAAAGAATATTTTGCGAATATACGTGCGCAAACAAATAATTTGACTTATTATTTTAAAGCATAACTTGCAAAAGGTGTATTTTTATACCCGGTGTATACCTTTTAACTTGTAGATTATAACGCACGTTGCGTTTAACCGTGAATGTTTGTTTATCGTATTCCCACATTAAATAATATAAATCATTTAACATTAATTTAATCTATGTGGTAATATTTTGGCTATCCAATTCACGAATATATAAATTATTAATCTGTAGGTACAATAAATTAGAGAGCGAATTTAAGATGGTGGAATGTTTTTAATTCAATAATATTATTCCTTTCATTTCTATAGCTTGAAACTCATAGCCGATGAAGTGTATAGTTATTTTACAAATTGTATTTCATTACAAAACAACACAAATAAATTATTTCATCTGGCGAAGAAAACCCGTGAAACGAAATTAAGAAAGTTTTATTTAATCAATGGATGAACTTTGATACAATCAATGGTTGAATTTTAATTCAATCTATGGATGATCTTTTATTCAACCAATGGATTAACTTTTATTCAATAATTGGTTGATCTTTTATACAATCAATTGATGAACTTTTATACAATCAATTGATGAACTTTTATACAGTTAATGGATTCACTTTTATTCATTCAGTGGATAAACTTTTATTTAATCAATGGATGTTCTTGTATTCAATCAAAGGAAGAAATATTATTCAATGTTATAAACTATGTTGAATTCTAATAATTTAAATAAATTATGGTTATTATGCAGTACATGAAATGAAAGAAATTTAAATTTTGAAATAAAAAATAATGTAATACTACATAACTAACTAACCATCACGCCGTTTCCCCGCAGGGGTAGGCAGAGAGGACGAACCGCCAAACAACACGGTCTGGGCACACATTTCTTGCCTCATTCACATTCATACATCGTCTCATACATACTCTTCTATTATTCGGACTCTTGACATGGCCCGACTCGAGTATCTGATTCACTTGATCGTGCCATGTCTTCCTCGGGCGTCCCCGACTTCTGCTACCACTCGCATTTGCATCATATATTCTCCTTACACGCCTATCTTTGCATTCGCTCTACATGCCCTGCATTTTTTCCTAGCAATTCATATTTTCACCGCAACCCCGGGAACCATTTATTAGATAACCAACACTTCTGTCATAGGTCACCTAAAGTGTTCGCTAAAAAACAGAGCAGAAGTGCACGGGTTCATGGGTAAGATTTGTCTATGTCTCGACGGCAGATGTGTCCCACTAACTGATCGGGAGTGACTGACTGAGGGAGTCCATTTGACCTCTCCAGCAGTACTCTCGACCCATTGCAATGAGAGGAATTGATTCACAGGTCCTACCATTGCGCCGCAATGGGAGGAATCGATTCACAGGTCCATCACTTCTGGACCCACTGACTCCCAGATTACTACCCACCCATCATACCCAGTGCCTCCTGTGTGGAGGTATTTAAAAAAAGTTACTTTCATTAGGAACGAAAGTAATTATTTGTCTGTCTATAATAAAAAAGAATGCATTTTGTTTATTACAAAATTAACAAAAGTTCATAATAATGTATGTAGATGATGAGGTGACTTCACTGATGGACGATTTAATTGTAAATTAAAAAATATATTTTTTTTAACTCATTAAAATTGTATTTCACTCTTTAAAATTAATTTTTTCTTATTTAAATTTTATTTAATTTAACTTAATTTTGGATTAAATATTTGTTTTTAATTTAAACATTAATTTAAATGTAAATTTTACTTATTCAGATTATGTTTTTTTTGTATTATCATTAGGTACATAACTGCCAAAAATTATGTTAAATTAACCTTTTTAAAAAGTAAATAGATGAAGAAAAAAGGGTGTTAAAACTAAGGCGGGTAGTAAAGCGTTTTATATGGTTTACAACTGGTTATGTTTTAAAAGTAGAAGTATTTCATTTTGTTCTACATCTTAAATAAGAATCTTAATGCTTATTTAAAAACGTGACATTCCGAGTATTATTCCCGGGTGAACAAATAACAGTTAGAACCCAGTTTCTAGGGTCACGTATTCTTGTAGTTTTGGTGAAACGTGGTTCCCGGGGTGAATCCGGCGAAATCACCGAGTTGCTTTTCGGTAGCCTAATTTAAATTTTAAATAGTTAGAAGTCCTTAATATACACATCTCGAAGTGCCAGGAGTCAAGAGAAAATCCTGGTCTCTCTTCTTAACCTTCTTCCTAAAGTACCAGTTTACCAGTAGGTACCGTAATTAGGCTTGGCATACTAGACAGTGCCCAAGGGCCCCATATTGATAGGTGTACTTTAATTTTGTTTAGTGTGAGAGATCTCTCGGCAGAGTGGATAATAATTACTCGTAACTTATAGAAAAACGTAGAAGACTTATTTTAAATTAAAGTATATATAATATCATTATTTCACTCCAACGTGCTTAAAAAAACTTATCAAAGTACAAAAAGATAGCCGTAAAAGTCGCAAAAGCTGGTATTAGACCATCAACCAAATTTGTAAGTAAATGTATATTAGATATGGCTGATTCATTTGCAGCAGTGAATCAACTCAGTCAAATTCACGTACTCTAGAACTGGACTGAACTTGGACTTATAGTGCCTTCGAATTACTGTCTTCATTCATATTAACTGAAGTCATTGTTCGTTCCCTTTCCATATGTTTTCTTTGAAAAAATTGGCAAGTCTGATACGTGTGGAAGTGGTTTTAGGAATTGATAATTACGTCAAATTAAGAATCAGACGGAGTGTGTTACGAGATTGAATTAATTCATAAGTTTTAATAATTCAATTTTGCCAATGTCTGATACAATTCCCACTACAGAGGCAGCCTACTTGGGTCCAACAGTGATGTAACTTGGGATTATTATTTAAGTTGCAATTTAAATACGACTAAAATTAAAGTGACTTACATATGTGGCAATTAGGTGCATTAATTTTAAAGTAATTTTGTAAGTAATAATATTCCGTAAATTAAATATTGTTAATAATAACACTCGTAATAACGAAACATGTACAGTGGTCGATTATTTACCAACTTGGTTTACAATGAGCAATAAAACAACGATGTTTCATTGAGCAATATAATCATATTGTGTTTGGTTTGGCGGTCGTAAAACACACATAAAGTAAAGATCAGAAATATAGTATTTAAAAACCCAACAATGTTACATACTCATATCACCACATACAATATTTTTTTTATGTATTATACATGGTAAAAATATACCATAAACAAACATTGCACGTCACAGTTAAATACAAACATAAAGAACGATATTGAAAAAGGTATATTTTGTTGAAGGGTAGTTTTGCACATACTTGTATTTCATATTTTATATAACGACCGACTAGAATACAGGCGCGACGGATTTTGAAAGGTCACGTGGTCAAGTCAGTGCCATCGAGCAACGACAGTTTGCAAATTATTATTTTTATTATTTTATGAGCAGAGAGCAATCTGATATCTAATTTCAAAATAAGTTTAACAACACATTAAGGAGTTATTTTAATTTAAAAAATAAGTTAATTCTTTCTTTTCTCGAAACAAGAATCCAATGGAGCATTTAATTGGTTTATATTAGTATCATCGATGACATGTTGTGGAAGATTGTTCCGTGCATCCATTACTCTATTTGGAAGGAAGTATTTCCTGGGATTGGTAAGAAAATGTGTTTTGTTTATTTTTTTAGTGTCCTCAGTGGTTTATATTTTTTCTTCAATAACTGCATATTCACTTTGAGGCGTCATTTAAATTAAAATAAAATAAATGATAATAATAAATATAATAAAAACACATATATTTGTTTTTGACCACTATCGTGGTCAAAAACAAATTTATGTGTTTTTATTATAAATTATGATGAGCCACAAAGTGAATGCTTTTTACAATTAGATAATAATAAACTTTGTATACACCACTTTACTTAATCAAAAACGACCAACATATTTTAAAACCAATGGTTTCTTTATCAGGATAAAATTTTTAAAAAACTATTGGTTTTGCGATATGTCGATCCTTTTTGTATTTTATTTAAGTTTATTTTTTTTTTTTTTTTTGTAATTATTTTTTATTTTTAATAATAAGTTTACATGGTATATAATTCATTTTACATCTTGTATTTTTTTACTACTCTTCCATTGAAAGCATTTGCTTGTGTATGGAAGGGGAGTGTACATAAATGTTGTTGTTAGTTAGTACTTAATATAATTCTTTTTACATAAATGTATGTTTGCTGTAGTATTTTTGTTGATAGTAGTGGTGGATAATATATTAATTTATTAAATTTAAAAAAGAAAGGAAGTTATGGAAAACTAAGGATATTTGTGAGATTAATTAAATGACAGTAGTTTTTTTTTTCAGAATATTTTTAAAGTGTCTTTTGACAGAGAGCAGTATTCGGGTTTTATCATTAATGCTTCTGATTTCTTCTGGTAGACGATTGAAAAAAGTTCTTCCCTGGTAAGTATAATGATGTTGTGCAAAAGACGTATTTAGTTTTGGGCATAGAAAAACATGTCTAAGTCGCGTTCTGCTTTCATTTAAAAATTGATATTTATCTTTTTCTTTTATAATTTGGATTAATGAGTTTTTGATATATAGGTCTTTAAATGTAGGTACTTGAAATTCTTCAAACAGGCGTTCTGTTGGGTAGTCAAAGGATTTTTTTAATATAATTTTAATAATTGTTCTTTGTATAATTTCAATTGGAAGAAGGTTACATTTATACGCGGATCCCCAACTAATAATAGCGTATTGTAAAGTGGATTGAACTAAGGCATAGTAAATTAAATATAGATTTTTTATCGACAGAAAGTTTCTAATTCTTAAAAATATATATATTAATTTTCTAATTTTGTTTACTACTTGACATATTTGTTCCTTCCATTTCAGATTTTTATCAATAATTACTCCTAGATATTTAATTTTATTTGTTGTTTTTAGTACTGTACAGTTTGATTTGCAATCGTTTTGGCTGTGAATTTTAGTATTATTATGTATGACAATGTTTAAATTTTTAGGAGTATCATTTGTATGGATTGCAAATGGAATTACAAATGTCTTTTCATTATTAAGTGACAGTAAATTAGTGTCGAAAAAATTCTTGAGCGTGTTGATGTCTTCTGTGGCCTTTAATTCTACATTTTCCCAAGTCTTATCACTTATTATTAATACTGTATCATCGGCGTATGACGTAATTTGACCGTGTAAAGGTTGAAAAAAAATATCGTTTACATATATAGTAAATAGAATTGGTCCAAGCACTGTACCTTGGGGGATTCCAAAGCTTGTAATCTCTTGATCACTATTAACACCATTGATTTTTACTACTTGAGGACGGTTTTTTAAGTAGTCGGTGATCCATTTAATCGCGTTGCCTTTTATGCCGATATTATTCAATTTTTTAATAGCATCTCATGGGATATGCTATCGAATGCCTTTCTAAGGTCAATAAATATACCCGCACATTTTTTACCTTTATCTAATGATTCGTAAATGTATGAAGTTACGTTAGCAATAGCATCTTGTGTGCTGAGTGATTTTATAAAGCCAAACTGGTTTTTGTGTAATATTTTATTATTATCTAGAAAATTTACCAATTGTTTTTTTACTATTTTTTCAAAGATCTTTCCTATATTAGAAATAAGACATATTGGGCGATAATTCGTTGCTTGATGTGGATCTCCAGATTTGTAAATAGGTGAGATTATTGTGGTTTTGTAGTTCATTGGAAAAATTCCATTTGTTAAACTTAAGTTTATTAAATGAGTGATAGGTTTTATTAAGTGAGGTTTCATAGTTTTTAACATGTGTGTCGTAATAGAATCAAAACCGGGGGACGAACCTCCTTTCATATTTTCTATTATTTTCGAGATTTCACATTCTGTTGTTGTTTCAAAAATTGAAAGTATATTACGTTTCTGTATATTTTTATGGTTTTCTTGGTTTGAAGGTTTATGAATATTTTTCGCAAGATTTTTCCCAACATTTGCAAAGAAGGAATTAAATATGTTTGCACATTGTTTAGGCTGTATATTGGCATCTATAATTTTTTTATCATGTTCAATGTACTTAATGTTTTGTGTTTTTTTTGTATTTTCTATGGCGAAATTAACAGTTTTCCACATTTGTTTATGGTTATTTTCTGAAGATAATATTTTATTTTTAAAATACTCTTCTTTACTTTTTTTAATATAAGATGTTAATTTATTTTTATATTTTTTATAGAAAATATATGCTTTTTCATCTTGGGGATTTTTTAAAGTTATTTTGTAAAGTTTTTCTTTATTTCTGATAGATATAATAAGTCCTTTGGTAATCCAAGGTTTTAAACATCTTAATTTTGATTTTATGTGTGTTGTTATCTCAGTTGTCGAATTTTTAATGTGTTGTGACATAATATTTTCGAAGTTAGTCGAACAAATTTCAGTATCATCACTCTTTAAAACATTATTCCAATCTTCCTTTTTTAATTTTTCAGAGAGAATAGTCATATCTATTGTTGATTTTTTGGTTATTAAATTATATTTTTTATGTTTAATATTATTATTATACAGAAGTAAGCATGAGTGATGATCGGTTATGTTAGTTTTCCAAACAATTGATTTTATTTTGTGAAGATCTTTAATGTTTACATTTGTCCAAATGTGGTCTAAACAAGATGGAGTATGTTCTTTTATTTCCCTAGTATTTTTATTTATGCAAGATATAAAATTTTGTTCAGTCATACAATTGATGTATTCATTTTTATTATTATTTTCTATTTTTTCATTAATATTAACGTTAAAATCTCCTACGACGAAACAAAGTTTATTTTTTAATTTTAATAATATGTATTTGAGGTCATTAATAAATGTAATAATACTCGAGCCATGCGTTCTATAGATAGCTATTAGATGGTATATGGATTTGCCGAGTTTGAAATGTACTTCGATGCAGTTTACTAAGTGTATTGGATGTTCTATTATGTTAACAATACTAAATTTATTGCTTGCAAATATTATTATTCCGGAATTTTTATTGATGTCTACTTTGGTAGAAATATAGTTGTACTCAGGTAAGTTATAAGACGGTGACTCAGCGTTCGTAAATGTTTCGGATAACACTATAAAGTCCGGTTTTTTAATTAAATTATTTATTTTTAGAATTAATTCATCTAAATTTTTTTGAACGCTACGGATGTTTATGTGCATAATAATTATATCATTGATGTTTTTAGAAATAATTTTGTTACACGAATCGGTACATATACATTCATATTCTTGAATTTTAATATTTAACTCTAATTCGTTACTTAAGAAATCATCCATTTAATGCATTTTCGGTTGTATTATACAAAATTATTTATAAGATTTTTATTCAATGTCGTAGTTAATTCTTTCTTTGGCTAATTTAAGCATGTAAGATCGGAACTTACATGTTTCGCTGTTTGTTCGGTGGTCTACTTCATTCATTTTACTGTTCAAGGAGTTTATTTCTTTCTTCTTGTTAGCTGAGTTGCAGTTAGCGCATTTGGGTGGCAGTTCCAGGGATTTACACTCGGAGATGGGATGATCTTCTGAACAGTGCTTGCATGTTGGTTTATTCATTCTATTGTAGCATTTTTGTGCTGTGTGTCCAAATCTTTGACAGTGGAAACATTGGGTAAGAGGATTGCAGTCTTCTACATAGATTCTCATGAATCCTAGATGAATTTTTTTTTTATTAATAAGATGTAGTCTCATTTCGGGATTTGTTTGTAGTATTAAGTTTTTGCTGTTAGTTTTTTTGTTTGTAATGATGGCCTTAACTTGTAATATTTCTTTGTCTTGGTATTTTTCACATATCATTTTGATGTCGTTGTTTTGTTCAATGATGTCTTCTAAGAATTCTTTTTCGGTATAGTCTTTGTCAAGACCTTTGAATATTACGCATGGATCCGTTTTCAGAAGTACCTCCGCTATTATGGTTTTGTCGACTTCATTTATCTTATCTTTTAATTTTTTTGCGTCTTCTTTTTCTGGGCATGTTATTATAAGGTTTTTTTTTGTTTTTTTAATTTCGCATACTCGAATTCCCAACTGCGATATTTTAATCTTTTGTATTTTCTCTTTTATTTTTTCAGTGTCTTCTTCTTTTAAGCTTTTAATTATTATAGGAAATCGTTATATTTTTGTTTGTGGTGAAGATTTCATGGATGCTAAGGCAATGCTAGGGCAATGCTAGGGCAATGCTAGGGCAATGCTAGGGCAATGCTAGGGCAATACTAAGGCGATGCTAGGGAATACTCGAGCAATGCTAGGGCAATGCTAGAGAATACTAGAGCAATACTAGGGTTATGCTAGTGCAATGCTTGGACAATGCTAAGATAATGCTAGGGCAATAATAGGGCCATACTAGGGCAATGCTAGGGAATACTAGAGCAATGCTAGGGCAATGCTAGGAAATACTAGAGCAATGCTAGGGTTATGCTAGGGCAATGCTAGCGCAATACTAGGGTTATGCTAGGGCAATGCTAGGGCAATGCTAGGGCAATGCTAGAGCAACATAATGTCCAGATAAAATTTTGAAAGTCTCATTCACTTCTTTCTTTATAGGTTAATAATCCGAGATCTTTGAGTCTATATTCATATTGCTGGTCTTTGACTGATCAGATTATTTAAGCAATAACAGTGAAGCGACAGCACAGACTTCTTAAGTCGGTCTTGTATTTCGTATAGTGACGTATTTGAGGATTCCCCCCAAAACAAATATTCCCTAAATTAAACACCCATAAAAATAATTACGCCTTTTTACGCATCAGAACTTTGAATCGATGGTTCGGAAAGCCTCCGAAATATCAAAGCGAAAAACAAACATGTATTTTTTAAATATATATTATTTTGTGTTATTGCCATTTTAACCAACAGTTCCCAGTCAAGTACTAAATATAAATTATGTTATGGTAATCTTTTATCTTTTCCATTAGAGCCTGAGTTCATAAGTAAAAATTTAGGCCGATGACCTTTTTAAGCAGTGGGGTGTGAGGTATCCGCCCGACGGGGCCGTGCGATTTCTTCGGAGCCCGATAATGCCGAGACGCGCCTCTGATGGCCAAACGAAATAATAAAGGAAGCGATAAATTATTACCAAATTTTCCTACCTTAACCAACCTATATCAGCGGCCGACCTTACTTTATACATTATATTATGTGACACGGACGACAGAAGATAAGTGGATGCCATTTAAATTTAATAAAAGTTACGGCAATATTGCGAACGACGCTCTATAGAAATAGGTCTTCCATTTTTTCAATGACAAATTGCATGGATTAACTTGACTACAATATATACATATATATTTTTTATGTGAGTCCCAAAAAAATATTACACGACGTAGTGCATCGCCTTAACATAAATGTTTAGTAAGTAGGTATGTTTTTTCGATATTTTTGCCCTAGAAAGTTACAAGCTACAACTACTACTCGAACAAAATCTTGCTTTGAAATGATTAAGATATCAACAGTATTGTCTAAGTAAAAATTGAATTCTCCAGGAGACATCAAATAATTTATTTTATTATTTTGGCAGGTTTCAATACAAGCGACTGTCACATGTTTATAACTCGCGATAAAATATGATATTGGAACCGTAATTTATTAAAATACACGGCAAAAGTTAATAAAGTTTTTTTTCCGGTTGATGCGAATTTAATTAAGGTAGCTATCTCATTTCACGGACAGGGAGCATGTTAGACTACCGGTGGGTATATCGGCTATTAACGGGCTCTGTGATTTATTGTCGGGTAAAAATATTGGAGTTTATTATTTATTAGTTTCGCCCGAGGTAAACCCGAGGTAAACGCGTCACCAAACCCTAGAAAACTATTACGTCCTCAGTAGTGGCGTATTGGCAAATTCACATGTTCCCCGGCAAGCATAATATGTCCCCATCCTTTCGAAATTAATACGAAAACAAAAACAAAGCATAGTTTTTCAATGTACACATTGTGATTAAGGGAAAACGGAACATACTTACCTCGTGCTGGCACTGTTGGTGGACGCGGTAGACTCTCACTGCAGTAGCTGTGATAGTTTCTTCACCACCTAGGATTTTTGCTGAATAGTCTCCATTTTATATCTTTGTCGAACGTCGCAGCGGTGCTGCCAAGGTCTGGTGTCTATCTGAGGATATTGTGTCAGCGCTTTGTTAGCAGCAGACACATACCTGGACGGATGACGAATCTCGTGTTGGCACTGTTGGTGGACGCGGTGGACTCTCTCGCTACAGCAGCTGGTCCAGTTTCTTCACCACCTAGGATTCTTGCTGCAGAGTCTCCATTTTCTATCTTCGTCGAACGTCACAGCCGTGCTGCCAAGGTCTGGTATCTTTGAGAGGATAGTGTGTAAGCCCTTTATTAGTAGCAGACACATGCCTGGATGGATGACGAACCTCGTGCTGGCACTGTTGGTGGACGTGGTTGACTCTCGCTACAGCAGCTGTTCCAGTTTCTTCACCACCTAGGATTCTTGCTGCAGAGTCTCTCCTATTCCTGTTCTTCTTTAACTTAACTTAACTTATTTATTTTTCTAATATTTATATTTTTTGTAATACCTGCATCAACTGTAAAGCGCCCCTGAGGTGATATCTCACAAAAGCGGCGCTATACAAATTGTCCAATATTATTATTATATTATTATTATTATAAGATTCATAGATGACGCTAACTTAATTATTTTAGAAAAAAACGCATTTTGCAGATGATACTTTAAAATATTAAGATGAATTAATTGTTTGCACATTTATATACGGAATATGAATATAAATAAATGGTTTTGAATGTACGAGTATAAGAACTAAAACTTTTTCAAGAAAAGCATATAAATACAATATTGTATCGGCGATTCGATCCATTGTTTTTGTCTTGCAAGAATTAAGTTTTTACTAGTACAAAAATATTTATTCATATTCATATTTCGTACGTACATGCACAAACAAATAATTAATCGTTATATTTCAAAGAATGACTATGAAAAAGTGTTTTTTACAAAAGAATATTAAAATAGCGCCATGTATGAACGCATTGATTATACAGTGTGTTCCGTTTACCCAAGACGAGAAAATACCTGAAAATAAACTCTTATTGACGTAAGTGAAGCAGCGGTGCACAAAATTATGCGATGCGTTGCCTTCTGCATTGGACAGACTTGCGGTCGACTTTGCCCTAGCATCCGTAGAAAATCGATCTTTCCGTGAGGTTTATTTTAATTGTTTCTGATGAACGTATTACTAAAATCTTTAATGCTTCTTTATGGATCCCTCGGAAAGTTACTAATTGATTGTCTAGAAAAATAAAATCTGGTGCTTACCGCTAATTTTATACTTGAAAAAGGTTTTGTAAAATTTTAAAACCGTTTTACTAAAAATATTTTAATGGTAGGGTCCTGTTTTTATTAATCTTTAAGATAAATAACTTACATCGGCAGGGATCCCTTTAAAAACATTCGAGATTTAAGTGACACTTTCATCAGAAATAATTAAAATGTGAGCGTCGAGCAAGCCCCCGTTATTAGAGTCTTATGTTGCCTTAATATGTTTACATTATATGGTTATTGTTGTGTCCCGTTTATGAGTTATTTTGAATTATTAGCATAGCTTTTCTAGATACTTTGAACTGCTTAGCTATATTTTTTAATTATAAGTTATTTTTAAAAGTTTCTCTACATCATAAATAATCATAAAAATATTTTTTTAATGCACTGAAGAGCAAAATATGCACACGAATCAAGAATCCACAAAGTCAATGCTTGGAGTGAATTAGTTTTTTAGGCGGATATATTGCTTATCTTACACGTATTAGTAGTAATGTTTTGTTTTGTACATTATAACGTCTTGGCATGGGTTCCTTGTACGCATAGCACTCTAATGTGGTCACTAAACCAACAGAAATACGATTTTATCGATGCCACCTTAATGGTATAAAAATGGTAATGTAAAAATGGTGGCGTTATCGATTTATAAGCTGTTGACAGCTAAGATAAATGGCTTAAAATGTGTTTATCAAATGACCCGCACTTTGATACTGTGTAATATTGAAATAACTTTTTACACTACGCTGTAGAAAGTTATAACACATTCGCATTATACATGAATGTTTTAAATCAATAAAGCAATTCGTAGACCAAAGCATGAAAGAAGAAGAGAGACACAATACGAAGTAGGTTTCATTTCTCAAACGGAAAGTTTGTCATTGACAAGTGTCATTACAAGAATGATTGGGAACATGGGTCCTTTCTTCGCTAAAGTGATGAGGGCAGCATCGAAATCCCTTCGCTAAATCATTCGCACATTCTTTCACAGCATCACACCACGCCTCTGAACCAAGTTGTTACCTATTCCATATTAATTGTAAGGGTGTTCTCTCGAATGTTATTTATAATTTACTATCCTTAGGAGATAAACATATAACATTGCAAGTTTTCCTGTAGGCTTGTTCAAGATATACAATTCCATATCACATTATTTTGATGTATCTCGTAAGGTTTAGCCAGCGTTAACAATGTAATCGCCAAATGCAAAAAAATTTTCGACTAGATAACAAAACATCGACTTTTCTCTACTTTCTATAAGTATAATATAAATGTACTATATATACAAACCTAACGGAAAAAATTCTCTGAATGGCAGTCAAAAACCTATTACAATTCGTTGAATAGTTTAGTGGAAGTAAGCGCACAGAGAGACAAAAAGAGATTTTTTAATTTAAATTAATAAAATACTTTGTTTTTACCACTTTTATTGTTTATTACCAACATGTTTCATGAGCAACGCTCACTTCTTCAGGGTTTTTAATAATACTAATTATAAATAATAGACATAGACAATGGTGTCAATAGAGAAATAATAGACATAGACAATGGTGTCATTAAAAATATTAGACATAGACAATGACAACAATGAAAAGATAAAACAGATAGGAAAAAGAGAGGCAATATGGAACAATTTACAAAGGGAATAAGTTTAATATTGGGTCATTTAAAAATAATTTTTGATTGTTAATAATATTCAATTTTGCATTCACACTCTTTCTAATCTCTAAAATTTCTAGTTTATCCAACTGGATGCCATTGACATTACAATGTGTTAATTCTATTCCACTATTGAAGTTAAAGGTATGACTAGTTTCCAACAAATGGTTGGCAAACTCCGAGAAACTGTTATTGTTTAAAGATTTCATATGTTCTTTAATCCTTATTTCAAAGTTTTTCCTATATAAAAGAAACCACAATCATTACACTTCAATTTATATATTTCAGATTTTTCATTTTTGAATCTCTATCTTTATTATTTACTATGTATTTTTTAAGTTTATTATTTGCATAAAATACAGGAAGAATTTCATTAGGTACATTTTTTGTTAAGGAATTACAAATTTTATTATTAAAATACATAATTTTCCTCCATTTATTCTTTTTCTCGTCCTTTTGTACAGGATAGATGTATGATTTAAGAAATTTATTCTTATATTTTTTATTAAATTGGTGTTATATCCATTATTGGTTGCAATTTGTTTAATGATATTGATTTCCTTTGAAAAATTGTTAAGAGATAGGGGTACATTAACTAGTCTATGAATCATAGAATGGAAAGCAGACATTTTTTGAGAAATTGGATGATTTGAGGCGTTATGGATTACAATGTCTGTGTATGTATTTTTACGAAAAATATTAAATTCAAATTTGTTATTAATTATTGAAATATTTAAATCCAAAAAATTTATACTCAAATTTTGGCAAATCTCTACGGTAAATTTTATGTTTTTATGGAGTTTGTTATTAAGAAAAATATTCAGTTGTCTCAATGTACCTGTCCACACACAAAATACATTATCCACGTATCTCTTCCAACAATGTATGTATTTTAATTTTTTAACGCACCGCTGTTAAAAATCTTGTTTTCTAAATTATTTATAAATATATCCGCGACCAAAGGGCAAATTGTTTATTCCCCGTTGGGACGTTGCGTGTAATTTTGACCCGCGTTCATAATTTTTACTTGCCGCTAAGATATTTATTTATGGTTAATATTTTTTTAACCGTTTTTATTTGTTTGTTGTTCAACGTAATTATTAATTTTAAATAAATCAAATTATGTTATTATTGATTTCCGCAGGCATTTAAAAAAATGTATGTTTATTTCATCAGCTGTTTCGGGGTTCAAAACGATTATCAAATAGATAGATTTTACATTATACACGGATGCAGAATGCGGAATACTCAATATTTTTGTTCCTCACCCTGAACAATTAGTTCGTTTGAAGACCGAATATCGATCTGTTTTCTACGCACTGGCGCGTTGGTTGACGGCCGATTTATCTGTTGCGTACGATTGTGTATTACATTTTACGAGCTCTTACGAAAAGATATTGTATTAAACATTTTTTCGGAGTTAATTAATGTATTTTAATAGCAAAATTATATTAGTTCTCGGTTTAAAACATTTTATATCCGACTGATCTCGACTCACATTCTGACCGTCTTACTAATTAGATTTTTACACGCCCGTTCAACGTTGGTGTGTTTTCTGTTTCGAATCTGGTTTAAGACCGCTTTAATCAAACGCCATGGTAATAAGTCAAGGTTTTTACTGTTCTGGCTTTACGCATCGCGTAATATTTACCTCACATTTTTTAATTAAGGCTGTAAAAGTTTTCAATCTTTGAATTCAAGTTCCTAATATAAACAATGCGTCCCTCAGAGAAGTAACAAATAAAATTTCATTACGCGTGAAATCATCGCTGCTCTTTCGTGTGGTGCTGAACGTACGAGTATGTGAACTTGCCACGTCTTGCCACGACTCTCTTCAAGGCGATTGTTCTGTTTGCTCAAGCAGATGCTCCGCCACTGCACCTGTCACATTAATAATGTCATTTAATATGTTATAGGCTATTGTATAAAAATACACAAAAGCTTACCGCGCAAATAGCAGCAGCGGAGTTATTTATATTCGCACAAGGCAAATGCTATCGATCTGGAAGCCACACGCGTGCACACACAATGCAAATTACCTCAGACAGCAGTTGGTAAAGCCTTTTGTGTTATGTGCCAGAATGATACGTCAATAACGATAAAAAATTTAAAACTTTTTTTGCCATAAATTGCTCGAGATTACGTTATTAATAGATTTAGGCGTTAACGTTCTTATTAATTTTGTTATAATGTTACAAATTATTTTTTGAGAAACACTATAGTTAGTATACCATATAAGTGTCTGATATTCATGCGTTATAATTTCAAGGAAGCCTTAGAGTTAAAACAAGCGCGAAAAACAAAGATATCAGAGGGGTGCCATAGTAAGGGTACATTTCACACATCATGAATAATGTAGCTAATGGTGTCTGATTAAATAGATAATTTTACGAAACAAAGTTATAAATCAAGCCTTTTTTGTTGTACCTACTTTATTTCATAGAACCTTTATTTAAATATGGTTGTACCTACTTTATTTAAACATAGAACCTTTATTTAAATGTTTAACTTAATTTCTCACTGCTACAAATCAAAAATTGTATAAGGTTATTGCAAACAAACCCAATAAAAAGTTATTCTGTTTAAATTTGCTTATGAATTCAGAGAAATACCAATCTTTAAATAAATTTGAACTGTGACTGCGAAAGTAAAAGGTATATTTTCAGTAATTATTGCAACTTGCGGTGGGATGTTAAGAATTATTATAAGTTGCCGTAATTGCTCCTGTAAAAGAGATCTAATGAATTACTGCAAATTTGTGAAGCAGTTTTTTTCATATCTGGCTTAGAGAACTACCGTCACTTTCGCAATATTTCTCTTTCACTAAATTGGAAACTCGCCGTTCTTTTCTTGATAAATTTAAATGTCTTTTAGTTTACCTTTTGTGATACTGAGTTATGAGTTTTTTTCAACCTTCAAAGATTGGAAAGAATTCCAATGTTGGAGAGAGAATGTTAAATATTTTTACGGTAGCTGTTCTCAAAATTAGGTCAAGTTACTAAAAAAAAAGTTTTGGGGGTATCATAAGTACGAATAAAGAAAAGTAAAAAAATAACCTTGGGGGTATTATAGGTATGAATAAAGAAAAGTAAAATAATTACTTTGGGGTTATCATAGGTTTGAATAAAGAAACGTAGAATAATAACCTTGGGGTATTATAGGTATGAATAAAGAAAAGTAAAATAATAATCTTCTGGTATTATAGGTATGAATAAAGAAAAGTAAAATAATAACTTTGGGGTATCATAAAATAAAATATAAAATAATGATTTTTTTGTTTTTTTTTTAAGACAAACATTCCCGGGTTACGAATAACCTGACAATATTTGAAAATCTCCTACTACCACCACAGTAAGCTGAAAATGTTGCTTGTGTTGTGATGGAGGACTTAGCCAGCCGAGGAATTGAACACACTACGCCTGGGTGGGACCCAAACGCGATGTCAACTCGGCCACCGACCGGTCATTCAGTTAAAAAATAGTAAAAATGGTTACAAATCATTCAATTACTATCAATAGAGTTGAAAACATGTTGTAAAGGGCTGTTTAGTAATTTCTAAAAAAACTTAGTCTCATAGTAAACTTTTCTGTCACGACCCATGGATTAAGAACTCCTTGTGTACGGCAAAGAAGATGTTATGTAACTTTTCTGAAATCCGTAGGTAGCAGGAAATACTAGGATTATAAATGTAACATGGTAATATACAGCTATTTTCGTAACTTTCTGAATGAACTTGATCTGGGAAAACACTTTTGCCGAATATCAATTATCATCAATGTTTACTTCTTTCTCAAGAAGAAAACCACGCTAGCAAAAATAAATCCTTAGAAAGGAAGAATTTTTTTTCCGAGGAAATGTAGGCAAATTATACTTTTTATGCAAAATCATCAAAACCTTATCTGTGGAGACGGATTTAGAAGGGTTGGAAACACAACTTTTATTTCGAGGTTTTTTTCTCACGGAATCGGTAAACTTTGGTATTTTATTAAAATAATACTTAATTCGCGTATTTATTTTACCTTCACAATAAATGTGTTTTCTGGTTATACTAAATACCTATATGTTATACAGGGTGTCCAGGGGTTAAAGTGCGCTAACTTCGGAGGGTGTTTCAAGATTATGTAAGAAGTAAAAATGATAAATAACTTTTATAAATTCTAACGTTTTAAGGTAGTTTTTACTTAAAAACTTTTTTTTTAATAAAATAAATATTGTTCTATGGAAAAATATTTTGATATGGTAAAAAAGGTGGAATTTCAAAAAGAAGTGTTAAGGAATAAGATAATTCTGATAATTACTAATGCTGAAAATCAACTCTTGGTGGTTCTCGATTCTGATAAATTCTCTTCTCTTAAAGAAACTTTGAACTTTTTAACGTATGAAATAATCGTTTTCTTGATGAATTGATTTTCAGCATTAGTAATTATCAATATTATCTTATTCCTTAACACTGTTTGACGACCAATTAATTAACGATTATTTCATACCTAAAACAGTTCAAAGTTTCTTTAAGGGAAGAGAATTAATCAGAATCGAGAACTACCAGCACACAGCGTTATTGTTTTCTATAATAACACAGAATCCATTACTGATATCACATAAAATTCTAGCGCGATTTTCTATGGGTAGTTTTTCCTCAAAAAACAAGGCCTTTAACGTAATTCCTAAAGACGTTTCTTTTCAACAGAATGTTTATTTTTATAAAGAAATAACAACGTACTAATATTAGACAAGGGAACGAAATACAAATTCCGTAGACCTATCTTATCTTACCAGTTTATTACAGTGAATATCATACTTAACTCTATTTCGGAGAAAATCTACAAGTTTTTTTTTTTTTTTGTTATTTGTTTTTGGGGTATTATGCCGTGTTGCGCTAACTCCTTCTTTAGCCAACGTTTCGGACAGCATTGCAGTGTCCATCATCAGGGCAGATGTCTTATTTGAGGTTGTGTTAAAATGTGAACTTAAGTATGAGGTTGTGATACCGTGTTGCCAGCTCCAACCCTCTGAGCTAACATTAACGTATCATTTTTTTTATTTTTTTTTTATTTAAAGTGGTTTTCTTCGTTTAGCTCTGGTGTATCCGTCAATTACCGGATACCAAGAACTATTAAGCTTAGCTCCATCGTCTCTATTGATGTTTACGGGATTTTTATGAATTTCAATGGCCTCCGTAATCAGCCGTGCTCTATAAGTTTTCGGTCTCCCCAGGATTTCAGGAACAAATCCAAAGTAATGCCCGGTGTCAATCAAATGCTCGGCAATTGCCGATTTGTCAGGGTGGCCGAGTTTACAAGCTCTGAAGTGTTCCGAAATTCTTTTGGAGATAGTCCGCTCTGTCTGGCCTACATAGACCTTGTCACATCCGGAACAGCTGAGTTTATACACTCCATCTGTTTCCAGAGGAAACTTAGTCTTTGCAGACCTCAGTAAGTCCTGTATCTTTGTTGTTGTTCCGAAGACAGTCTTGATATTTTCCTTTCTCAAAAGCTTGGCAATTTTGTCTGTCACATTGTGCACATAAGGCAGGAAGGCACAGCCTTTCGACTCTTGTTCAACTCTGTCTTCGTTTGGTGCAGATTTGGCTCTTATGATTTGCCTTGTCTGACTTGCTGGGTAGCCGTTACGCTCCAGTGCATCGGTCAGCTTCGTAAGTTCCGCTCCGATTTTATGTTCTTCGCATATTCTGGTCGCTCGGGTCACCAATGTATGGATAAGTCCTCTCTTCTGCGCTGGGTGGTGGTGCGAATCAGCGTGTAAGTACCGATTCGTATGGGTTGGTTTCCTATATACAGTATGCCCTAGGCTACCATCGTGTTTCCGCATCACCTCCACATCTAGAAAGGGCAGGATTTTATCTTCGTTTTCCAGTTCCATTGTGAATTTAATTTTGCTGTGGAGAGAATTAAGATGGTCCAGGAATTCGTTTAGTTTCTCCGTTCCATGAGGCCAAATGGCGAAGACATCGTCGACGTAGCGCCACCATACTTTAGGGACAGCCGAAGCTGTGTCGAGTGCCACTTCTTCAAACTTCTCCATAAAAAAGTTGGCTAGTACTGGCGATAACGGACTGCCCATCGCAACTCCCTCCAATTGCTCAAATAGTTCACCCTGAAATGCAAAGTATCCCGTTTTGAGGCAGTGTTCAAAAAGTTTGCAAATGTCTTCCTCATATATCTCCCTGAGCATTGTCATGGAGTCTTCTAGAGGCACATTTGTGAAAAGTGACACGACGTCAAAGCTGACCAGAATATCTCCTTCCTCAGTCTTAACTTTCTTGAGCTTACTTATCAGATCTGTTGAATCCTTAATCCACGATTCAGTTTTACCAGTTTGCATCTGCAGTAATCTTGAGAGGTATTGGGAAAGTTTGTATGTAGGAGCGCCAATAGCGCTGACAATCGGTCTCATTGGGATTTCCTTTTTATGTATTTTTGGGAGACCATACAGGGCAGGAGTTCTAGAGGCTTTTACAAAAAGCTTAGACCAATCCTCTTTCCTGATGCTAGAAGCTTTCACTAGTTCCCTTGTCTTTATGTCAATCTTGTTGGTGGGGTTGTTTTTAATCTTCTTATAGGTGCCTGAATCGCACAAGAGATCTTCCATCTTCTTTGTGTAGTCTGCCGTATTAATCACGACAGTGGCATTTCCTTTATCGGCTGGCAGAACCAAGATTTCCTCATTGGCGCGTAATTCTTTTAGGGCCATAAACTCTCCTTTCGTGATATTGGGGCGGGGTATTTCAGCCCTTTTCAAAATATGGCAAGTCTCTTGCCGGATGTCCTCTGCTTGCACCTCTGACATTTTGTGTACTTTCATCATTGTATGTAGTGCAGTCTCTACACCACATACGATGGATTCCACAGGTATCTTTTTGGGGGCCACTGCAAAATTCATCCCCTTTGCCAGTACAGAAGTTGCGTCTGGGCTCAACGCAAGGGTCGAAATGTTGATGACAACTTTATTTTGATCGAGTTGTTTTCGATCACCTTTTTTGTCTCGGTTGTCTCGGCTCAACACGGCATAATACCCCAAAAACAAATAACAAAAATACTTTTGGCCGTGAAAATCTTAAATCATAAATAAATCTACAAGTGTTCAAACTCCATCTGCCTATATCTACAAAATTATTATTGGCTTACCACGATATTGCCTCAGGAAACAGCTTTCATATTACAAACTTTTGTACTTTTATAGCTTTCTTATCTACCTTCGTGGAAACATGTCAAATATTTTATAGTATTTTTACGTGGTCAACTTTCGTAACGGCCCCAATATAAAAACCTCACGCAGGCTAAGGTAATCTAATAACAGAAACCGTCGCGTAAGAAATTCCTTCAACGTCATTGCTTACAACGAAAAATAATCTGACTTTTCTTAATGGCTATCGGTTCAATAAATTCATGACAAATTAATATTGCTAATAATTATTAACGCGGATTAAATTACCTATAAATGGCCTAAGGAATTGGATTGTTTTTGAATGGCGCAAATCGGATGTAATATAAGATTTTAATTAAAAAGTTTGTCGGTTTTCCTTTGATAGAAAAATAAAAAGAAAATATTTATTTCATCAACGAAGACGAATAAATGTTCCAGGATAAAATGATACATTTTTAATTAAATCTGCTTTGTGGTTGATTTATTGCGATCCTCGGCCATGAATCCGGAGGTCACGGGTTCAAATCTCGGTGTGCGCAAGTAATTTTTTTTGTGTTATTTCACAAATTATAATTAAGGCACACTACGTCGTGTAGTATTTTAAATTGAGCTGCTATCAATAACAACCCTTACGTAGATGGCGATAAGATTTCAATTATCGCTTAACACCATCCGCCTGTTTTGATTTATGCAAGAAAAAACATGTCCAAAAAGTGCCTTTTATTTTATTTTGTGGATGTTCAGGCAAAAATATTTATTATTATACATTTTAGAAATAACTTAATATTCCACATTATACAATAAAATCATAACCGAAAATGGGTTCGTAAGTAGGAGATTTTGAACTTTAAAGCAGTTTTCATAGGCCTTATACATTATTTTTTTCTGGGCTTATAAAAAGACTTATCTAAAAAATACTCGATTATTTCAAAGGCCAAGATGTATTCTACTCGTATAATTTAATTAAAACATCTGAAACATTTCTAGGCGACCAAATTATCAAACCAAAAACACATGATTTTGCATTACTACGTATGGCATCGCCTTAAAAATATATCGCTTATTTGCGGCGCGTTCCAGAATGAAAAATACTTTCAGTATCGCTCTGGGGAAAGATCACTTTTGTTTGAGTTGGTGACCAGATCCGAATAGTCAGGTGTACTTTCCTTTTCCTCCTATCCTTCTCCTACACACTATCTTCAGCCTCACAGCAAAATTACAAAGCACAAAATATCTCGGATTAATAATTGATGAAAATTCGAGATGGGACCTACACATCAAAGGTATTGCGGAGAAACTCATAAGCCTTATGCCTTTCTTTAAAAATCTAAGAAAACAAGTTAGTAAAAAGGATATGAAAAAAGTAAGCTGCGCATTATAGTATTCTCGAATCGAATATAGAAATAAAGGATGGAGATCTGATACACCTAACATAAAATTCAAAAAGGACTCATAATATACCTTACTGAAAGTACCCATACGAATATCTTTGATTAAAATTTTCAATCATTTCGACGTACAAAATGTCCAACAAATATACCTATGCCAAAAATAAACTATTAAAATTATTCATAAATATTTAATCCTCTACAATACCGCGTATCCATCACACTAAAATGACATTAAAAAGTAATGTACGGGACCAAGTTAGTGAAGCCCGCACAAATACTGCAAATTCAATAGGGCACCGGCATACATTGACACCTTGATCTGAGAGTTTTTTGCAGGGGCAGTAGGAAAACATTAAATTAAACAAGTATTACTTTCCCGAGTACTCTCGGATGAGAAGTGACTGTTTGTACCAGTTACTTCTCTATTTATTGGACAAAATTATACATTAAATTTCACAAATGTTCAATGAGAGTAATTAGCGATCACCCTTATCTCTTCACTGTGTTGAACAAAACAAAAACATTAGTTTTTAAATGTATGGTGGCGCCGAAAATCCATTAATATTAACTATAGCAGTCGCACATTAAGGATGTGGAATAATATTATAGCATCATATTTATTTTAACGCAGATATCTAAATGGTTTTATCAAAAATATTAAGGACATCGTAAAAACTTGAGATCTTGTTATCTCATAATGACTTTGGCTCTGCACGTCCGATATAAGTAATAAAGACATATTTGCACAAATATACTAATTTAAATTTGCAACAAAACTGCCAACACCCTTCCCTCACATACTTAACAAATATTAAAGAATAAAAAATATTAAGAATGAATACAAATCAAGAATAAAAATCTGGATAAAAACGACATGGAAAACAAATTGAATATAATTAAATATCTTTATTCCGCCTCAGCACAGGACACCTTAGTGATGAGAACTAAGAAATGCCATTACTATACTTAAATTTTCCCTAATATTTTGTACGTTCATTGTTTTATGTAGTCGTTCAAATATAAATATATATTTTTATAAATAGTCTCACCGGTTATAGACAGTTGGGAGCAGTTGGGACTCTTGTGCAGTAATCACATACTACTTGAAATTCATAAATCTTCACTTGCAGACGTCACGCATGATATTAACAAAATAATTTTTAATTATTGATGACGATATTAGCGATTCTTAAGCGAAAATTTGAAACAGAAAAATCAGAAAAGAAAACAGTCTACTAGGATACTAGGACACGAACCCAGGATCATTGCATTAAGTTATTCCAAAAAAAACTTTTTTTTTCGAATACGAAACGATTAAATAATTATTCTGCATATTTTTATGATTGTGCGGCGAAATCTATGTTGAAATTTAAAGCCGGTAGAAAAAAATTGATGACCAAACCTTGTGGATATGAAAAAAGTTTATTAAATCATTCAAAGTTTGGAGGAAAGGTAAATAGGAAAGTTATTAATACTATATTTTCAAAATAATAATTTCGGTTTCGGGTTTGTGTCTCTCTGTCAATTATGTCAACTATGTCAACTATGGTTCAATGAACACGGATTTGTTTTAATTTCAATTGACATTTTCGAAATTGGAACTGATTGTGTGGGGAATTCAGATAAGCGATGCAGTGATATAATATGATATTTAAACAGAAATATTTTCAACTGTCATTTTTGAAATTGGAACAGTAAAGAATTCAGACTATCGCATGATTTATCACGGGTAGGCGCTAGTGCTTATTATAAGTTTAATATTTGTCTCATAAAATTTAACGTAAGCAGAAAATAAATTAAATTACTTACGCAATATCCAATACATTTTACTTGAGTTAGGTCACGTTTTAAATAATTTTTCGTGAGACGATATGTATATGGTTGCGTTTAACATATTAAAATATTTATAAAAATACGCCATGAACCATTTATTAGATAAACAACATCTCTTCCATAGGTCATTCCAAGTGGTTCACCACGTTTGGTGATTTAGCAGGAGTGCCCGGGTTTATCGGGTGAGGTATGTTGAGGATGAGCTTGCCCACCAGCTGCGTGGCATACCAGATCGGGAGAGACTTGTTTGGGGAGACCCTTTGACCTCTCTAAGTGGTCTCTCGACCCATCGCCTTGCTCCGCAGTGGGAGGGATATATGCATATGTCCGTCACTCCTGGACATACTGTACTGACCCCTAGATTTCAAACTAACCCTCATACATCTTACCTTCCCAGAACTTTTTCTCCTTCCTTTCCTTAAATAGACCTTCCACACAGCATTCCAAAAGATGACAAAGGCCTTGAGGGAAATTATTTTCCTTATTACCTCCTGTCTGGGGTTGATGTAAAAAATCCTGTTTAACCTTTCCTCATCTGTGGTGTGTATTTACTACACATTGCTTCTAATAACTTTAATAACTCTATAAATATAATAAATTCTGGGTTCAGATTTTAAGTATTCCTCCGTTATACATTTATGCACTGAATTAAAAAATAATATTTTACATAGTTTTCAAATTCAATTAAAAATCAGAGATTTTTGTTGAAACTCGTGAACAAATACACCAATACAATCAACAGGGTGACACTGCTCCGCGAAGAGAGTGCGAGGAAATGACACGCTATTGATGTCCCGCTTTAGTTCGCTATGCGGGAACATGAGAAATCCACACGTCCGCAGTTGTATTTTGATTTAGACCATCGATAGCTGTGTGTGTGTACAGTCCAGCGCCTGTTGTGCCAACCTGCCGTTAGTCGGTCGCGGACCGTCGTTAAATGTGGACCCCTCGAACTTTTTTTTAGCATTTGCCGATGGTTTTTTTAATTTTTTTATCAATTAAATTGCAATTATTATCACTTTTAATATAAAATATAATAAACGTAAGCGATTAGCTATAAATATTTATATTTTTTCGATATTAAATCGCTTATTTAGAGATGTGTATTGACTATATAGCACAGGAACGCGTGGATTTTTTTTAGCACAGTAAGGGAAAGGTTAAGAGAGCTCTTTGCAGTCATATATTGTCCTAGTTTTCAAATGCCACCGTATATACGAAATGGAGTGGAACACTTTTTGTGTGACCTTCATTACCCCGGGGATCCTGTTTTTAAATATTTTCTCTACTCTATGAAGACTGGAAATTCGACGAAAATACGAACAATTATTACTAGGTTTTTATTTGAAATATTTTATTTCCCTGGACACCAAATCAGTGCTTCATCGTTATTTCCGTGAATTTTACGATTATTTTACCCTTTTTAATTAATGTTACTCAACGTTTTCCAATAAATCAGAACTACCGACCCCCCTAGAGGGCTTTATTTGTCACCTCTCTTTGTTTCAGCCACGCAATGCATAATCATTTATAAAATATGTACTCCATTCAATTTTACGAAAATTTTAATTTAACGCCGGTTTGAAAATAAACCATGTAATTAATGCATGAATCAAAATATTAATAGGCAATTTTCACAAAAACAATGGCTTTTTCTAACTAAAAACGTAAGGCACAGCAAACCTGCTTTGTGCCGTGTGAATTGTTCACGCAATCATTCACTGCGAACAATACGCCAAAATTTTCCCCTAAATAAACTGAAACATATGATTTATGAATAATAAAATCACCGCAAGAACAATTAATTTATTAATGAGAGCACCCGGCACTTGAGCTCGAATTGAACTTGAGAGCCTATTCACTTGTTCAGACGTAACTCTAGGAGAGGGGATGAATTCCTCCACTCCTACCCCTGGAAGGTACAGAGTCTACCCATAACTGTTTAGGGGGAAACACTTTCACCTAAAAACGAATGCGCCACGTTCTAAAGTTTCGATAAGAGGTAGCCGATGTAGCAAAAACCCTTGATGTCGTATTTTTAAATTTCAATAGCTTGTTGATTACATCATTTTCGGCGCAACGCGAAGGCTTTTTTGTCAAGAATTATTGCGTGATTACCTGGCTGTCAGATATGGCCAGGAAATATTATCAGGTGTTTATGTTATTGGTCTTATCTAAGAAATATCAGTAAATTGTTAAAATTATTTATAACCGGAATTGTGGCTGTCTTTACTTTATTAGGAAGTAAGCAATCGCTTATCTTTTTAAATACATCTATTTTCTTGAATGAATGAATAAATTAATGAATGATTAAATGCATGACATCCGACCGAGCTGAAACTCGGCAGGCATACTTGCTATCGATGACAATGCATTCTATCAATATTTTTGTGACACTGAAGCGTACACACACACTCACGCGCATTTCTGTGTAATTGGACGACATTATACAAATTAACACCAGTTAATGTACGAAATTATCGGAATTATTCAATTAGAATTTGGCTTAATTGTAGCACTCTTCACTCATTTCAGTCAGTCCCTGGGGAGGATGGTTAAATCCTCAGTCAAACCAATTTTTTTCAATAAAAATATATATTTAAAGTTCACAGCAGTTAAGAGCCAGTCCCTGGGGAGGATGGTTCGATTCGACAGTTCATAATTATTAAAAATGTGTGTATTATAGTAATAAAAATAGTATTAAATTAATGGAATAAGATATTTTACAGTCAACAAATCGGGGGCTTAGGTATCACAGGGGCCTATCTACAAAAATATATTTGTTTAGATATTGGAATGCTCATATGCCCAACTGTATATCAAAAACGGATGTATGTGCAAGATAGAGTTTAGTGTTACTAATAAATACGATTATGGCATTACTGAAAATAAGCTTAACTGTAAACACCAGTTTTTATAGTTAGGCGCATGTGATCCTATTCGTTGAAATATTTGTGTTGGATGTGAAGCAGCTATTTGACTGCGACTGACAATTTTCACTATAACTCGGTAGGGTTGTTGGAATACACATTTTCTGTAAATGTCAAGTAAGAGGGTAAAGCAATATACAGTTTTACTTATTGTTCAAATAAAGAAAATCAGACGAACCGTTTTTGCCTGAATTATGTATGTCAACATTATAACACTGGTCCTTAAGGGAGTCAACGATAATTTACAAAACAAACACAAAGTAAATGTTTTTGAACGTTTGTCAAACAAAGGAGACATGTAATGATAATTTAAAGGCTTCTTGTAAATTGCCAATTAACTATGAACACAGATTCCGGGCCTTGTTAGTACGAAATAAAATTATAATTGCGATCTGTTTTCTTTTCCCATTCAAAAGAACGTATTTTAAAGGCGATTTTCAACCCTCCGAAGAAGTGTTTAAATTGAAGGAAGTTTAACAATACAAATTTTATTACCCTCGCTAAAGACGGATTTTTTTAAATCTCGTAAAAACTTCTTCCTTTAAAAACTCATCTGAAGCTGGCCGTGATCGGCTTAAATCGGTAACGGTCGTAAATATATTTATTTTATTGTTGTAATTAATTTGATTTAAAATCGTACTAAAATTTACAAAATTATCAAGTAGCCTAATAATCACCAATTGCGATTTATTTAAAAATGTACCGTGGACTTAAACAACAAAGGCATAAACATATTAACTATTTGATTACAAGTTAAAAATCATGTAAAATAGATATATAAAATGTTGAAAAAATAATAACTTAACACAAACCCAATAAATATTATATAAAAACACACACAATATACTTTGTCATACAATGATCTAATTAATATATATTTAAAAAAAAAGAGTGACACCGGGAGGACTACGTAGATTTAATTTACGAGGCGTATCCAGAAAGTAAGTGTACTGAGGCTCTCACGACCGAATGAATTTTATTTTCGACATGTTGGCTACACTTACATGTAGCCTGACTCATTCCCTCCGCAACGAGACCGGTTCAAGGTCAGTACGTTGAGAAGTGTCGACGCGACAACACGTTTCGTGAAAAATGTCAGTACAATCTCCCGCCAAGTGCGAAATACGCGGCGTCATCCGTTATCACGTTTGGAAGGGAAAACCTCCGTTTGAGGTTTATAATTTGGTGAAAACTGCATATGGCGATAAAGCTATGAATCGTACGAGTATGTGCAAGTGGTATCGCGAGTTTAAAAATGGTTCTCACCTCTTCACCCTCCGCCAAAAAGTTCAAAACCACAATTTCAGCCAAGAAAATTATGGCATCCGTGTTTTGGGACTGTCAAGGCATAATTTTGATTGAATATCTGCTTCAAAGGGAGACCATCAACTCTGAAAGATACTGTGAGACCCTAAAAAAATTGCGGAAAGCGATTCAAAACAAGAAGAGAGGCATGCTGACAAAGGGAGTCAGCATGCTGCACGACAATGCCAGACCACACACGGCCAACGCAATGCAGGAACTGCTTGCTTCGTTTAAATGGGATGTCCTAAACCACCCCGCGCATTCCCCTGACCTAGCACCTTCAGATTTTTATCTCTTTACCTCCCTGAAGCTGTACATGGGTGGAAAAAGGTTTTCAACAGACGAGGAGGTAAAGGGGGAGGTGGAGAAGTGGACGAAGGGGTTGGCGGGAAACTACTTCGAGGAAGGCATCAAAAAGTTGATACCCCGCTTCACCACCTGCATTGAGCGGAATGGTGACTATGTCGAAAAATAGCTTACATATGTACTACGGTAACCATGTAATTTTTATGTTTCAATAAAGAAAATTGTAACCTACAAAAAATCACTACACTTACTTTCTGGATATGCCTCGTATATACAAATCTGCAGTTTTGTGTAGGTGAAATTTAGCACACTGAACCTTCAAAACAAGAGGAAAATAAAACATGGGAAATACTGTTTTTAAAAAAAACTTGCCAATTTCATCATCTATTTACCCTGTATATTTATTGAGCTATCTCTGCAACGTCACTTAATTTTTTTTCGAAAGCATGCTAAGTTAAAAAAGGGTGAGTTTTATAAAGCCATATAGTAATAATCATTCATTGTTTATTATTGAATCACAGAAGAAATTCAAAATGATGACCCTCGTGCTCAATGCAAACCCTACATTTTCTTAAAGTGTTTTTTTTTTGAGTCGCATGTACGGTACTCTGCTAATTTTTTTGTTTTTTCTGCCTGTCTTAACTTTGTTTGTAATTCCACCAAGATTGTTCGTAACGACCAGATGAAGAAATCAATGTGTTTCAAGTCCGACGCCCCGCATCCCGTAAGCTAAATAAGCTTGGAGCACGATGTGATGCGGAGCGTGGTGGCGTTTTTTCATCTACGTTTACGTCAAAGAATTCATAAAATTCATAAGAAAATTCATAGCTCGAAAACTACAAAAAAACGGGAACAAATTTGGTAACCCCTGGAAGTGCTCTACCTATGGATTTTGCCATGCCACTATTTTTAAGAACACTCTGTACAAAAATGTTCTTTCTTTGTCCCGTACGCGTTCATTTAACATTGGTTTTTGTTTCTTGTTCATTTTAATTAGTACAAGGAGTATTTAGAGAAAAATTTGAATAGTAGAAGAAGTTAGGGACGCTCGAGAAATACTTAACTTATTATCTCTGCACAAGAATGAAATTCGGAATTGATGGAATTTTTTAACAGGAACGATATGGAATTCATGATAATACATAAGATGAATGGTAGAAAAATTCGGGGATGCTCGAGGAAGACAGGAATCAAATAATTATTTATGGTAAAATCATGTGTGATGAACGAAGAAAGAGGTGTAAGGAGAATGTATGATTTGGAAGAGGTCGAAGATGCCCAAAGAAGACATGGCATGATCAAGTGAAACAAATACTTTAATTCAAATACAATAAAATTATTTCCACCTAAAAAATGTACCCAGTTGTCAGGTACTCTAGAACTCACAACCTCAAAACTTAACCCTTTGGGGTAATGGTTTGCCATTAACAAGTCGAAAACAAGAAGTTCTACAAATTAAACATGAAAACAAAAATACTACCATATTTCAGTGGAAATAAGTCAATTAGAAAACATTGACAGATTTAAAACGGATATTTTTTAATTTTTTTTTATTTAATATATATAAGTGGGTACAGGATGTTATATAAATACATATGGTTACAAAATATATTTATGTTCGCAATCTCACTAATGATGAAACTGGTATTTGTGCTTGTGAGAGAGTTACACTAATTATAAGAAAAATAGAATACCTTTATGCTTTAGGTAAGTATATATAATAGGAACAATATAAAAAGAGACAACATCTAAATACAGTAGAGATGAGTATAGACTGATAATAACTAACTAACTAACCATCACGCCGTTTCCCCGCAGGGGTAGACAGAGAGAACGGACCGCCAAACAACTCGGTCTTGGCACACACTCCTTACCTCATTCACATTCATACATCGTCTCATACATACTCTTCTATTGTTCTGACTCTTGACATGGCCCGACTCAAGTATCTGATTCCCTTGGTCGTGCCATGTCTTCTTCGGGCGTCCCCGACTTCTGCTACCATTCACATTTACATCGTATATTCTCCTTACACTCCTTTCTTCGCTCATTCGCTCTACATGCCCAAACCATCTAAGCGTCCCTTTCTTGATCTTACTCATTGAGCTTACATCAGCCTTGCACTCTTTGCGGATCTCCACATTCCTCACACGATCATACATGGTTTTACTACACATACGCCTCAGGGATCTCATTTCAACAGCATTCAATGTATTTTCATCATATACTGATAATAAATATCAATAAAGGGAAATACAGGCAATTATTTAGTTGATTATTTCAGAAAGTGTAACTTCAGTTTTAGTTTAAGTAGTATGTTAATATCCTTTAATTTCTTTATTTCAACCGGAAGGTTGTTGAAATACTTTATTCCTAAATAGGTGTACAAGAAGAACATTATTTATCCAAGTAATTATATGTAAGACTGTAAATCATAGCACACCTCGTGATGTGATCTTTTAAATACTACTAATTATGTCAAAATCCTGTACCAAGAAAGGGTGTAGAGTTACAAGTGTACCATGGCGCTGAGTAGATACCTTCTCCTGAATTACGAGTACCTCCTCGCTAAACTTACAGTACTCGAGGTCCTATTATTCTTGTAAGTGATTTCCATACGCAAGAACGATGATATAGTATTCGCTATCATGAACTTGTTGTACCAAGTCTCCCATGTAAATTCCATTATACACTGGGTAGGTACTTGTTCTAAATAAGTATGCCTTTGTGCTGGTGTGGGTCCAACTAGTATCAATATTTGAATACATGTTGGCACTAGAACGTATTTGCACTAGTATTAGTATAACCATTATAAGCATGTGACTGTATAGCTGCATACTTGTTCTAGTAGGTATTAGTAATTGGTACAAGTATGCTTTTGCGTTTTGAGTAGGTGTATGCGGGTATTCGTATAGTCCAAGATATTATTATGTGTTTGTTGAAACTGCACTGGTATAGGTCCAACGCCTAACCAAAGGGAGCTAATTGGATAATGAACTTGGCATTACTGGGTTGAGCAGAGCATGCCTACATATTAATATGCATGCTGACAAGAGGGACTCGGTCAGAATCAAATTTCACATTAACAAGTTAGATGGGTTATGAGATTATTCGAGTAGAGGGAGTATTTGCCAATCATACGCGTGTATAAATAATTTCATCAAACTAACACATTGACTGTACCCCTAAGATAATTTTACTGTTGGCCGTTTTCGGATAAACAGAAAAAAAGAGTTTTAGAGAAAAGTTACAAAAACAACAAAACATCGTACATTTGACAGTGTAAATACATAGAATAACAAATGAATTTGCTCATCAAACTTCACCACCCACGTATGTATACTAATACGAAGTACCAACAATTACGTAATTGACTTAAATTTTAAATCATGAACTTGTTAATCAGAGCAGAATAAATTACTGTTTAAACTCGATCGACTTAGACCAGCGATAAAAATAATTCTCTTATTTTTCCACTCGTTCCTTTTCTGTTCATATTGTGCATTGGCGGAAGGTAAACGGAATTACTTTATCATGGCCGAATTGCTTCACAGAACTGAAATAAAACAGAACTTGAAAAGAAATTTCACAGAACTTGAAAATTATCTTTGAAATTTGATCAATTGGTAAAATTCTGTGAAACAACCCGTCTTTTATATCAATATGGTCCATTTAAAATAAGATTTAAGATTTTCACGGCCAAAAGTATTTTTGTTATTTGTTTTTGAGGTGATATGCCGTGTTGCTCTAACTAACACAGTAACGTTCAGATAACACATCTGCTCTGATGATGGACACTGCAATGCTGTCCGAAACGTTGGCTAAAAAAGGAGTTAGCGCAACACGGCATAATACCCAAAAAACAAATAACAAAAATAGTCTATTTTATTTACGTATATATTTTGTTTTATGAAATTGTGAAATCGGGGCGTTATAATAAATATAATATAAAATAATACTGCATTCGTATTAATAAAAAAATAAACTCTTTAAACTCTGATATAGTTTTAGTAATACCCCCTAATCAATAAACGTGTTTTAAATATTGCACAACTAAGAAACAACCATTTACTATACAATAATTGTCAATGGTTTGTAAAATTTAAAATACGTTTATTAGTAAGGCCTATAGCAGGTACTTTGGTTAATATGCTTTCCGTACATGTACATTGTTCATGTAGGTACAGTATATATACACATACATGAACAATTTCCAATGTATATATAAATATATATACATTGGAAATTAGTGGGAAGCTGGTGAATCTACTTGACATTTGGAGTGGATTTTGTGGAATAACTCTTTTCGATTTTAGCTTTCGTTTTCGAGTTAATCGAATCCGAAGTTGGATTTTATAAGATAAATTTAAAACAAAAATTATTATTTCGTGGTTGCTATCAGATTTTTTTGTATTAAGCGTTGACCCGGCTTCAAAAGTTTAAGTAAAAAAAAAAAATCGAAATGTCGCGATCGAAATTTTTTTTTTGGGATATATATTATTATGATGTACGAGTAGATTCACTGGTTTCCTGCTTGTACCATGACATTACGGACACCGAGTATATTTACTCGCTGTTAACCGCTGAAGTGTGTACGCTTTGGAAAAGTTTCTCACGCTTTCATGTGTTAACCGAGTTTTGTCACATCGCGGGGGTAGGTAGTAGGTCAAAAGTGAGAAGCGTAAAGGCAACTTCGTAAGTTTCCAAAATGGACGATTGGCCTCAGCCGTTGTGTAATTAACAAACATTGTGTCGGTACATATGAGAAAAACCGGGTCAAATCGTTAATTTTGATAAAATCATCTCAGAGATAGATACTCCCAATGTTGTTTTAAAGTGCCTTTAGGTAGTTTACTAAAACGGCATCAAATGATTTTTATTTCCCAGGTGAAAGAACGCCTTTTAGAATCGAAAAGTTGCATCCATATTTAGTGACCAGATTTGAGCAGTCAGGTACTTCCAAACTGTCCTCTTCCTCTTCCTCACCTCGGTTGTATTTTATTATTTAAATTAAGCAGCTTGATTTTGAACGCGTAATCTACATTTACATGCAGTCATTGAAAAGTCTGACCATTCTTTGCTTAAATTTCAAATTCTGAAATTCGGCTTCTCAATGCAATATCGAAATAACAATGCCAAATAAGATGTTAGGCAATATAAGATAGACAGAGTACGCAATTTTGATTGGCTGTTTCGATCAAACAGCACTAAGTCAGTGGTGACTTATGTAATTTTACAATGACCCCTTCATACGGTGATGGGTCAGAGATTATCCAGTGTTTGTCGGTTTGCAAAAAAAAATATTACGCCATTTGACCGGTTGATGGCCGAGTTGACATCGCGCTTGGGACCCACTCGGGTGTAGTGTTTTCAATTCCTCGGCTGGCTAAGTCCTCCATCACAACACAAGCAACATTTTCAGCTTACTGTGGTGGTTGTAGGAGATTTTCAAATATTGTCACGTTATTTGTAACCCGGGAATGTTTGTCTTTCTTTTTTAAAAAAAATATATATATTTCATCGAAGCTAATTTCCGTTAGTTTTATTTTATCAAATATTTTGCCAAAATTTGAGGTAAAATTATGAATGTATTCGGATAAGATCTCGCTCGCTCTAATACAACCGGATTATTTATTTTTAAAACTCAACAATTTCTTACAAAAAACATATGGAATATGTATATATATACTAGATCACATTATCACTTATCTTTATATTTTTAATTTACTTATTAGTTTAATTTACCCAATAACTATCTTCTTGACGAACATATATCTGCTTATTATCGTGATTATCTTTAGTGATATATCTACTTCATTTGCCTGTTATTATCTACATAACTTTTGTACACATTATAAATATCTTATTATTATAACTTGATTTGCATTTATATTTTAACTAATATTTATTTACTTACTATTATTTATTTATTAATAATTGTTAGCATTTAATTTATTTTAGTTAATAATTACTAATGATATCCCACTTGTCTTTGTCAGTATGGTCGCCTGGTCACCCCATAATTGTGGTTGATACTATTAATACCTACTATTAATTTGTGAAAACTTATTTAGTCAGTGGAATGTTATTGTTGTCAACTTTAAACGTACTGCTAAGCCAGTAGTGTTTATTTTTAATATTAAATTAATTTGACATGCATTTATTTTCTTTAATTGTTAACCTGCATTATGCATCTCGACAAAGGAGTTCTCTGGTGAGCTCATCTCTCTCAGCTTACGATTTTATGGTAGAATACTATTTTCTAATTAATAAATTAAAAGATGAATAGAAATTGCACGAAAAACACGAAATTCGATTTTTAGAAGGGTGTATCTGTACTCAGCACCGCTGTTGTATTTTATTTTACCGGAGTTGCAATATAGAAATATTCCTCCCATCATACGAAAAAAATGAAGAATTAATGAAAGAGTAATAAAGATTAATTATACATTTCCGTATTACTATACTGTGAATAAGATTAATAATGCTTAGATAGTTTGGGCATGTAGAATGAATAAGCGAAGAAAGGGTGGAAGGAAAATATATGACGAAAATGCGAATGGTAGCAGAAGTCGGAGACGCCCGAGAAATACATGGCCGAGTTGACATCGCGTTTGGGTCTCACCCAGGCGTAGTGTGTTCAATTCCTCGGCTGGCTAAGTCCTCCATCACAACACAAAGAAATATTTTCAGCTTACTGTGGTGGTAGTAGGAGGTTTTAAAATATTGTCAGGTTATCCGTAACCCGGGAATGTTTGTCTTTCTTTTTTAAAGAAACAAAAATGATCAATTGAATCAGATACTTGAGTTGGGACATATCAAGAGTCAGAATAATGGATAGAGTATATATGATACTACATTCTTTTTAAATTCTATTACATTTCAATCTTTGAAATATTCTTTCAATTTATTTTAATTTATTTCACAAGTCGCACATAAAAAAACCAACAGTTATTTTTTTCTTGTTAGTACATTGATTTTGTAATGATTTCGTGATTTTAAATTTTATGCTACATATAGTATCTTAAACTATATACTCCTTATCTTCTTTTAAATTATATACTTTTAATATTTATTTCTTCTTTATTTTATTATTTAAATGTACTGTATATATAATCAACCACCACAACACGAGCATGTGCCTAGTTTGGTGGTCTTACCATACCCATAAAATGTAACAACCAAACAGTATCGCCCTGGTGTAAGACCACCATTCAGAATTGAAACGTTGCTCCAAATGGCTTTAGCCGTGTTTAGTGACTAGATCTGAATAGCCAGGTACTTCCCCACCTTCCTCTTTCCCTTCCCCACTTACCTTCAGCCTCACAACATCCCCCAATTGGGGATGCCATAGTCTCACTGGCTCCAGACGGGAGCAGTTGGGACTCTTGTGAGGTATTCACTATAAAAAAAAAAAAAAAAAACACTGAATAAAAAAAAAAAAAAAAAAAATATATATATATATATATATATATATATATATATATTTATCCCCTCTCGTACTATGTTGATCTCGCGCGACGGTACGCCAGGTATATGTTGATCCGTTTGCATGTGTTGATCCACCCCGGATATGTTGATCCACTACCCAAGCTGGCATACATATGTAAATCCCTACAGATCAACTTGTGTCATCGAGATTTTGCTGTAAGCCACGCCCATTTTTCGGTCGCATATACATTTTACACGATTTATTTTGTTGATCTATATATTACTGACAAACTTGACCGCTTGCATGTGTTGTAACTTGTAACCGCCAATTTCGCGCGCGTTATGGTACTTTTTAGATTCCGTTAGAACATCCATATTCTATGAAAATGACTCTGTACTTAAAGAGGATAGACTGCCTCACGCGTATTTATATTGAAATGGAACTTTCAAAAACGTCAAATCCATGCTTAAAAAATCTTTTGAACTTGATTAAACAAAAATGTAACTTTAATGCATCATTTACTACGTTTCGTGACTTAGCAGGGGTGCCCGGGTTCATGGGGTTAGATGTGTCTAAGTCATTTTATAACAGAAATTTTGAACATTGATTGAATAAAATTTTATTTTAATGTATCTTTTACCATCTCTCCCGACGTAAGTTTCTTGTAATGATTAAGTTGAAACAAAGCGTAATATCCATAATATGTGCCTATTAAAATTGCGGTGATTAGATTGGTGAGAATTTAATTTTTCAAATTTTAAATTGCAATTGCTGAAAAATTTATTCCAATTTGTTTTTTACTAAACATGGCTAAAGTCATTTCAAGCACCGATTCCAACCAACGATGTTTTAGTATATGTTCGTCAATCAACAGGAGCCATAATGTCTGTACATCAGAGCCCTCGAGAATTATTACAATTATGTGTACCGCCGCCCCGGGAGCCATTTATTAGATAACCAATACACCTACCATTAGTCACCGCCAACGATTTAGCGAGATAGTTGTTTATTTTTTGTATTTTTTTACATCGTCTCCACACAGGAGGCCCTAAGGAAAATCGTAACCCTCAAGGCCTATGTCATCTTTGTGAATGCTGTGTTGGGGATATTTTGAAAGAAAGGAAGGTCAGTGAGTTCTGGGAAGGAAATAGGTATGGATGGGTGGGTAGTATTCTGGGGGTCAGTGTGTTTGAGTGATAAACATAAGATTCCAACTCTCCTACTGCGTTGCAAGGCGATGCGTTGAAAGAGGATTAATCGATCTGGCCCACCACGCATTTGGTAGGCAAGCGCATCCGCCGCCAAGAACCGAACAAACCTCACCCCATAAACCCGGGCACTCCTGTTAAGTCACCAAACATATCAAACTACTTGAGGTGGCTCTCGACTAGCAATCCGAAGGTCGAGGGTTCAAATAAATTTTATTAAAATTAATTTGCACTATTTTACAATTAGTGTTTGGTTATATCTGAATAGCCAGGTACTCTCCCACCTTCCTCCTCGTCATCTTCTTTGAGGTCTCCTTTGAGGATGCCATAGTCTCACTGGCTCCAGACGGAAGTTTTTTTAAGTCTCCATATTCAAATTCGGCGGTATGATTTTTTTATGTGACACCTCTCACTAGAGCGCCCCTGTCTTTACACGTTAAATACATAGAAACTTTGTCGCCAACCGGTTGGGCAGCGTTATGAGGCGGGTTAAGGTAGGGGCTGTAGGAATGAATTTATTAATGCTGGTCTTAAGGAGGCGCGAATTATATGGACGAGGAAAAACAGATGCTGATAGCTCGTTCCACATGCGAGCCGACTTACGGTAAAACGAGTCGGAGAAACGACCCGTTCATACAAGGATAACATCAACTTTACTGTGAACCTGTGTTCTGCTCGTGTCCGTCGAGTATCACGCTCGTGCACGGTGCACCGGGGATCAATGCTGCTAGCTTCTTTTAACAGGCTCTTATAAAATACCTGTAGAATAGACACAGCATACGCACATTTCGTCATACATGATTTTACTGCACATATGCCTCAGGGATTTCATTTCTTCAGTATTCTGTCTACTTTCAGCCTTCTTCTGCCAATTCCATGCCTCATTTCCATATATTAGGGTAGGTACCAGCACTACATTGTGGACTGCTAGCTTCGCTTCTTTGGACAGTTTTTAGTTAGCTCCAACCGCGTCCAATCATCCATTAATTACCCATTATAACCAAGAACCCGGCCTCCCCTACTAAGTCACGAAGCGTAATCAGGAGAGATGGTAAAAGATACAGGTTCAAAATTTCCTACATAACATTATTTCTTTTGCCGCCATTTTGGATTTCTATGGTCGAAAGGTATCCCTCAACCAGTTTCTTTCGATCCGGCCCGCCACGCAGTAGATGGGCAAACGCATCCGCCGCCAGGACTTAGACAAACCTCACCCTATGAACCCGTGTACCCCTGCTAAGTTATGATTTTTTTATGGATTTGTTTTTGCGAAATTTTCGTTTCAATCTAAATACGCATACATTTCTTATAAACAATTCAAGCAACACACGTCATTTTGATTTGAAACGGTACCATCTCACAGTCATTTCATGCGATATTCGACTCTAGAGACTAATACTTTGAGTTCAATATCACAAAAGATTACGGAATCACATAAAACCTTGTGATGAACAGTCCACCGATTGCCCCCTTGATTGGTTCATTCAGTAAAACCATATATAGGGACACAGATCAACTTTGTCTAATAACTTCTTACCTGGATCAACATACTACGGGAATAGATCAATATATATGAGATCAACAAAATCTTTTGAACTTGATTAAACAAAAATGTAACTTTAATGCATTATTTACTACGTTTCGTGACTTAGCAGGGGTGCCCGGGTTCATGGGGTGAGATTTGTCTAAGTCATTTTATAAGAGAAATTTTGAACATTGATTGAATAAAATTTTATTTTAATGTATTTTTTATAGAGATGTGCCGATTATGACTTTCGCCGACTAGCCGACTAGCCGATTAGTCGGTTGTAATAAGACCGACTAGTCGGCCGACTAGTCGGTTGTAATAAGACCGACTAGTCGGCCGACTAGTCGGCTAAGCCGATTACGGTTTCGGGGATAGTTCTAGGTACCCTGAAATGTCGCGCATGGCCAAAGTGTACCTCTGCTGTCCCGCAAGTTCTGTTTACAGTGAGAAGCTGTTCTCAGAGGCCGGAAACATATATGAAACAAAAAGAAATCGATTGCTACCAGAAAGGCAGAAGCTTTAGTCTCCTTACATCATAATTTACCCTTAATTAAAAAATATAAGTTAAAAAAAATATAAGGAGATTATGATATCTTTGGTTGTCACAATTGTGACTTTGATTTGATTAGATTATGTAGGTATGGTTATAAGAAATATGTTTTTTTCATTTTTTTTTGTTTTTATCAAACAGTTCATGTTTAGAATTTTTGGATATATATATATATATATATATATATATATATATATATATATATATATATATATATATATATATATATATATATATTTAAGTAGTGTGTGCCAAGACTTAGTTGTTTGGCGGTCCGTCCTCTCTGCCTACCCCTGCGGGGTAACGGCGTGATGGTTAGTAAAGATAAATAATGCAGAATTTAATTCAATTATTAGTAATATTAGTAAATCTCTATATATTCCATGAGAAATGTTATTACGAACATGAATATTACATTCCCCTTTTCACAACTCGGTTGCATCGCTGGATCAAAAATAATTAACCAGATTTTTCTTCTAGATTGCTAAATCATTTTGATATTATGTTGATAGTAACCACATTATTTAGTATAAACATACAAAATCGCTTAGCAACAGTCTTAATTAGATCAACGAAATACGAGTAACTAAGGGAAATTTACTCAAAAATTCGTGTACTGCTAAGAAGTTTGTTCTGAAATGCTGCGGTCAATTAAAAATACATACGGTATATCTCAATTTGAATACTCTAGAAGTCGAAAGAAAAAAAAACGCCTGGACGATATAGTTATACCCCTACAATAATAATGTAATTCAGAACCTTTTCGTGATATTCGTATAAACTGGTCAAAGAAAAATAATATATTTCCAGTGAAACCGTTTTTCCCTGCTTATTGAAATATTGTAAGTAATTTAAATCCACCTACTACTTTAAAAGAAAAACTGTATGAAAATAAAAGAGAAATAATTAATTAAATTGGAATAAAAATAATCTGAAATCACATATTTTAAAAAAAGATACAAATATATCTAGAACATAATTTAATCTGAAATCGATCGGCTTAAATTCTATACAAAATATCTGATCAAGAGTTGTGTTGGTTGATACCTGTGCTTCATCTAGTCTGAAAGGTTGGATAAAAGGGTAGATTATACCATATGGTATAAGTCACGAATCAGAGTCGGTTAGAAAATACTTATGTTTTAATTGGAATATTTTTCATTTATTGAATTTTTGGAAAGTTTTTAGATTTTCACGGCCAAAAGCATTTTTGTTGTTTGTTTTTGGGGTGTTATGCCGTGTTGCGCTAACTCCTTCTTTAGCCGACGTTTCGGACATCGTTGCAGTGTCCATCATCAGGGCATATCCGGTAGATCCGAAGATGTGCACACATCTTCTACACATCTTCGGATCTACCGGATATGCCCTGATGATGGACACTGCAACGATGTCCGAAACGTCGGCTAAAGAAGGAGTTAGCGCAACACGGCATAACACCCCAAAAACAAACAACAAAAATATTGAATTTTTGCATATTTTGCATAGTTTTATGAACTCTATGCACTAGGTGCAGATGTTGTAAACTAAATCTTCTAAAATTCATCAATTCAAAGAAGAATTTGTATGTAAATGCAATGATTCAAAGTTTCGAAATAGCCTTCGTAATGTGAAACAGATGTCTACAATTTTTTATTATTTTTTTATTTATTAAATATTTGTATGTTTTTTACAATAAATATACAATTTATACATATTATACAGTGTTATAAAGGTAAATAATAATAGCTTTTCCTCACCATAAAGAGACGAGGCTCTTGTGTTTGGTGAGTGAATCCTAGCTCAATTATATGGAATCATGTAAGTAAGTAAATAATATATTTGCAAAACCAAAGGGATAAGTAAGAAATAGATGTCTTTGAAAGAACTAACAAAATGGTTTTTATCATTTAATTTGAACCATTGAAACAAATAATTAAACTAAATTGAATGTGTTAAATTAGTTTCTGACAACAATACAGACGTAAATAATTTCATTCAAGTTTTGTCATCACCTGCTGAATAACATAAAAACCACTGAAAGTCAAATTCAGAAAGTGTAAAAACCACTGATTCAGTGATACCCATTGATGACACATCCGTTCAACTTGATGTTCGTAAAACAACTTCAAAAGCTCTAATACATCTTTTTGGAAAAGAAATACACCATTCCCTAAATAACTCTATCTTTGACTGCCCACTACCCCACTTTGATCTAGGCTCCCGTCACCAGACACGCACCCCTATTTCTACCCCTTACTTTTAATCCCGAAGATGAGGGAACTACTCAATCACTTTCACACCTACGCAAACGGCTTCTTAAAGATCGAGATCAAAAGGTCAAATTTATTTCCTACAAAATACGAATCAACAATGACTTACCAATACTAAATACAATGCAAGTCTTTAAAAATTGACTGTTCGTTGGTGTTGGAAATATTTATTTGTATATGATTGTATCGAATACTCTCAGTTCGGTTCTGTTACACATACTAGTATAAGCTGAATAGGTTCTATTTTCGAATGTCACTGCGAAATTTATAATAAAAATATCAGTCTTTTCATTGAAATGAAATGGTTATAAATATATCATGCTTCTTTGTGCGACGGGTACTATTCAGATATACAGAGAGAGTACCTGTATATGTATTCTACACTGTGCATTATCTGTCATATTGTGCTTTCGCTTGAAAAATTTTCTTGAAATTATAATTTAGAAAATTCGTTTTCAGTGTGTCTGAAATATCAGTATATTTTTTACAAATAATTCGCTCACGACATTATTTTGCTAATCTTAGGAGTTTTCAGAGTATTCAAAGAGGCGATTGATGTGTACTTTATTTTTAAGGTTAATATTTAATGTGATCGAATTGATAATACGGTACTGTCATTTTGTACTTCTAGAGAGGCTGAGGCGGCAGCCAACGAACTCTAAATACCTAGTTGAGACTTTAAATGATTCAGTATTAGAAATTGGTTTGATAATATAAAATATATTCGCCAAATTTTGGGGAGTTGAAATACTTGTAAAAATAAAGGCAAAAAATTCAGACTTTTTTGCATTAGTGCCCAAATAATGATGTTATGATAAATTCTTATTTTTGTGTGGTTTATTTACAAAGTGTTCGCAAAGCTGTATAATTATTATTTGGAACGAATAATTATTACTTCGACCTCGGTCTTCTGTACTATTAAACTGCTACGATTAAACTGGAATATTTATATCACCTTTTAGTTTAAGTAATTAGTATTGCTTCGTTTAAAAAACTGGAAATATTAGGATTTTTTCTTAGATTATTACGAATTACCACCCCTTTCGTTTATGTTTAAGTTATTCATTAAGTTTTGCTGTACGGCATATATCATAAAGCTTCCGTCAAGGAGTTTTTGTAAATAACATAATTATCATTCAATCAACTCGTATTTGTACGAAGCTCTAGGTCAAGGCTGCCCAATCCCAGGCCCGCGGGCCACAATGTGGCCCGCGAACGAATTATAAGTGGCCCGCGTGAAACATTTTCAAAAACCCCGCCAATCCGCCAATTTGAAAAATTGTCGCGGGCCCGCGGTAAAACAAACAATGCAGCTTGCGCGCGGTCACCAGTGTTACCAACGAAGGCGATTTATCGCTATTCAGGATACTCAGAACGAGAATCAGCGACGAAAAAATCTAACCTGCTGAACTTACTTTTTAAACAAAAATACACCGGTTTTTGATATAATATTTTTTGCGTCCGAAATGGAATCTTGTAGCCACTCCCCCCCCCCCCCCTTCATGGAATTCGAAAAATTGTTGTGGGGAATCACATATGGAAATAGGAACCGTCAGGTATTCAGTGGCCCGCCAGTGATTCAAAATCGTCAATTTCGCCCAACTGTTAAAAAGGTTGGGCAGCCTTGCTCTAGGTAATCAACTGCTTCGTACAAAAAGGGTTCATTGCAAAAAAATTTTTTATCAAGGCAAAAGTTTTGTCACCAAGTAAGTTGAATATTATTTTCAACTGCGCATTATTGTCTTCAGTGTAAATCTAATTCTTTGTGGACTTAATAAAACTTCCTACTTCTTCTAGCGCTATTAAAATTAGAATGTTAATTTTAGTTGTAAGTTTCTGCATATGTAAATATATATGTCGTTAAGATATCAGTTATAGGTCTTAGTTTGGTCTTAATCGTAAGTCACTAGATATAAGTCTTAGAGGTAAATCACTAGTTTTAAGTCAGTAGTTTTAGTAATAGTATTTAAGAAATATATTTGTACAGCGCCCTTGAGGTGATTTCTCACGAAAACGGCGCGTTAAAAGTAAGCCAAATATTATTATTATTATTGATATAACCTTAATTTCCACTAACATGGACAAATAATTGAATTCACCTCAATTGATATACCGTAATAATATAAGTCATGTTTACAAGTAGGATCTCACTATACCAAATAAAGCAAGATATGTAATATGTTATGTATGAACAGTTTTATTTTTTAGCGAGACATTTAAATTATTTCCAGGTATTAATATATCCGGCTTTGCTCTTGTTTCAGTACCTAATGACGTTTTTTTTGTAAATACTGATCATTATTTGAATACTATGAAACGAAAAACATCGTAACAAACGGACTGCAATCTTTAGAGCACAGGCGTCAGTTAGGTATGCTGTTCTTGTTCTATAGGTATTACAATGGAAGATGCTCTGAGGAACTAGCGTCATTGATCCCTTCGGCACCGGTGCGTAGTCGAGATACACGCCAAACGCGCGCCCAACATTTGTACACGGTTGACATTTGTCACATGAGAACGGGTCGCTTCTACGATTCGTTCTTAAGTTCAACAGCTCGGCTGTGGAATGAACTGCCAGCCTCTGTGTTTCCTCCCTCCTACAACATGGGACTCTTCAAGACCCATGTTCACTCCTTCCTCTCCACAAAAAGACCCTCCACACAGCATCCCCAAAGATGACATAGGCCCTGAGGGAAATTATTTTCTTCAGGGCCTCCTGTGTGGAGTTAATATAAAAAAAAAATCGTGTCTTATCTTATTTTATGACAGCTAAATTTGTATAACATAATTCCATAACTCATAATAAAAAATAATCTCGATGTTCAGCGGTTTTCTTACACAACCACCTATTAATAAACTAAATAATATCGGAGAAATCTTTAGATTTCGTGATAAATCCATAAGTTATCATTTAATTCGCTTAAGTTTTTAAGTGTAAAGTTTTGAAAAACAATTCAAATAATTGTCAGCCAAACGGCGACCAGAAATTTACAAAAGGTCTCTTGAATTTCAGTTGTTCTTCTTCGGAAGAAATGTTTGGAAGAGCAGGAAAAAAACAATTTTGTAGCGGAAATATTTAAAAAGGGTCGACGCAAGAAATTCCGTTGAAATACCGACACGCGGTTTTGTCTGTCGTGAGTTTACTCGGATGGGTTTCCATCGTTTCCCGTTGATTTATTGTTTTTCAATTTGTGTATGGCTGCTTTGACTTCACTTCTAAGGATATTGGGTTCGATTTCAAATTAATTCCGTCCGGTAAATTGGCGAGTGTCTATTTCATCAACATTTGTTAAAATGGAATGGTTCCGCTGGACAGGATATGTAGAAAAGGATAAAAGATAGCCGACCACTAAAAAGGATTCCCTACATTAAGTATGCAGGGCAAAGTAGTAATGAGAGGTTTTAAGACGAAATAAGATCCTAAAAAAATATCAGTTATGGGCGTGAACGCGATTTAAGTGGGCGAAGCAAATTAGTTTCACACGCGCTCCGCTCGAATTAAATATTATAATATTTCGGGGTGCAGGGGAATGAAGTACGTTGCAATGGGGAACACCCGACACAACGAACAGTTCGAAGTCAGAGCAGCGATGAAATCCACTAGATGGTACCCATGAGTAAGGTTTGAACATGAAATGCTTAATAATGGGCGTCTTTAAAACTATGTGAATAGTAATATTAAGTTGAATGTGCATGTTTTAGGCAAATTTCGATAGAAACGTTACCTATTGCAGAAGGAGCTCATGATTTTATGATTCTTATCAGATTTCTGTAACCATACTGCTAGACGGTAGGCAGTAACTTATGACTCGTAACCGACGTGTTCTTCATTGACAGATGTCAAAGCAATACGGTATTCAATCACGAATCATTTTCATAATATCTGATCATAATTATATCTGAATATATTGACAAGATAAATAAAATATCAGTCATTTTCAATATTTATTATTATCGTTTACAAAAAGTTACATAAAACAAATAATTATGTAATGTAAAAAGCATAAGATGCAACTTTTTTTTGTATAAAGGCCATCATTTATTATAATATAAGTTAGAAATAGTAAAAATAATTTTATATAAAAAACGAAAATAATTATTCAATAAATAGCATTTCGTCGAAATCTAAACGACGATTTCCAAATTGACGTTCTTTACATACAATATCTAAGATATGTGGAGGATCACGAACATTCATAGACCTTGTGACTCCAGGATCGATAAGCTCGACAAGAATGCAATCCATTTAAAAATTAGTTAATTTAATAAGCATTTTTTCTTCCCAGAACTTGTCATCTCGAAGTATACGCTCAACTATCTCTAAGTTAGATAATTACAATCATAAAAAGAGTCGTGCTGCGAAATTCTATTTAATACAGTTAAAGAAAAAATATGTCTTCTATTCTCCTTCCTTCCAGAATAACGGGTTTCTTCTCGTCCTGTGTAAACAAAACTTTTACTTTATTTACGTCAATTTTTTTTTTTTTTTTTAATTTTTTTTATTAAAAGTATACAATACAGAATATAGTATATTATATAAAGCATTGTACTCCCAGGAGTTAATAAACTCATTGCGGGAATGATACGCATTACATGAAACATATAGCTGTATGTATTAAATGGACACATGATGGGACATACACAACATTATTATTTCAGATAGTCATTAGTAAGATGAAGTTTGAGCATGTTAGTTTGGGTCTTTTTACATTGACTTGCACATTTGATCTCGTTGGGTAGTTGATTATATTTTGTGTGAGCTATGTATTCCAGGGATCTTAGTCCATATTTTGTTGATTTGATTTTTGGTATATGTAGTTTGTTGTGATTTCTTGTGTTGTGTTGGTGTACGTCGTAATTGTAATAGAGTGTAGTGTTGGAATGTGCCGAGTGTTGAATTACTTTTAATATAGTTTTCGTTATTTCAAAAGTGGGAATGGTATTAAAATGAAGTATTTGGGTGTTTCTGTAGATGTCTTTGACATGTGTGTCCCAAGGTAAACTGAAAATATTTCGCAGGGCTCTATTTTGGACGACTTGGACTTCTGAAATCATTTTTTTTGTAGCAAATCCCCAGATTCCGGCGAGATATATTAGATGTGAGTGAATCATAGCATGGTAAATCGATTTTAATAGAGAGGGAGGAAGTAACCCGCGAAGTCTATATAAAACACCAGTTATATGAGTAATTTTGGATAGAACATGTTTAAATTGGTGATTCCATGTGAGTTGTGAATCAATGAAAAGGCCAAGATATTTTGTAACATCAGCCCTTTCAAGGCGGTTATTATCAAGACTTATATTAAGACATACATTTTTTTATTTGCAAACAGTATGTAATGTGTTTTTTTTATGTTTAGGCTAAGTTTGTTTAATCGCAGCCAGTTTGCCAGGCAAGCTACATCACTTTCCATTTCCTTTTCAAGTTCGTTTAAATCATTATTGTGATAAAGAATCACTGTATCATCTGCATAGAGTTGTATTGTACCCTTAAGTCCCCATTTAGCAATATCATTTATATATATTAAAAATAGTAATGGTCCAAGTACGGAGCCCTGAGGCACGCCACATTTCATCGTTCCCATGCTGCTTGTCCCCTTTCCAACAAAGGTCTGACAGTGTCGGTTAGAGAGGTAGCTACACAGTAACTTCAGGGGAGTGCCTACTATGCCTAGGTGTTCTAGCTTCTTTAGTAGTATCCCATGGTCAACCGTATCGAAAGCCTTTTTTAAATCTATAAATAAGCCTGCAGCATGCTTACCCTGGTCTATATGCTTTTGGAGGGCGTATACAAAATCGAAGGCAGCACATTTTGTGTTAGATTGGTTTCTGAATCCATACTGTTGGGATGCGAGTAAATTGTTTGATAGGAGATATTTAGTGAGCCTAAGCTTAATAACCTTTTCAAAAACTTTAGAGACGACAAAGAGGATGGATATAGGACGGTAATTAGAAGGATTTTTTTTGCAATCATCTTTGTAAATCGGAATTATTTTTGCTATCTTTAGTTGATCTGGGAAGATTCCACTATTCAGGGATTGATTAATAAGAAAAACAAGGTGGTCAGCTAATATATCTTTGCAAAAGTTCAGGTACACTGGTGTAATTCCATCTAAACCTGGAGATGCATTAGACTTTAGTTGAGAGATGATACTGAGAACTTCTGTTTTATTTGTTTTGGCCATGTATAAGGACTGGATTGCTTTTTGATCCGTGTTTATAGTGATAGAATCATCTGGATATGATGCAATTGTAGCTGCTAAGTTTTCCCCAACTGATATAAAGAAGTTGTTAAAAGTTGAAGCTATCTGTGTTGGGCATGTTATTTCTTCATTCTTAATGAGAAGACATTCAATTTCATCTTTCTGGGGTGTCGAGCTATTTGTTAGAATTGCATTTATTATTTTCCATGTCTGTCGCGGATAACGCAGGTTTTCTTTAAATATAGTCGTGTAGTATTTGGTTTTAGCATATCTTCTATAGTTGGTAACTTGATTTCTTGTTTTATTTCTCAGTGCTGTGAATATATCACTTTGCTGATTTTTTTTCCAGATTTTAAACGCATTGTTGCGCTGTTTGATAAGTGCATTTAATTTTGCATCAAACCATGGAGTATTACCCCTCCGTTGGTCTCCTATGCGTAACTCAGATTTATGTTGGGATGATTTTATTGCTGTTTTGATGTATTCATTAAAATTATTATAGATTTCATTGGCATTACTGGTGGTTTCGTGTGGAAAGTTGTGGGATTCTACATATGTTTTTAACATGTTTTTATCGGTTTTGGTGTTGTTTGAAAAAGAATGTATTCTATTATTAGTGTGATGTTTCAAGCTGTTTTGGTAATCTAATATCAAAATGTTATGATCACTTAGGTAGGCATCTATATTTGCAGTAGTTGAGGAAATATTTTGTCTGTTTGAGATGATATGGTCTATTAAAGAAGTAGAGGTATCTGTTACTCGTGTAGGATAGGATGTGTTACATATGAAACAGTTGTATGAGTCTAGCGTGTTGATGTATTTAAGAGATGTATTATTTTTTTGAAGAATGTCAATGTTGAAATCACCAAAGATAAGGGTATCATCTATACAGTTATTTAAAATAGATTCATGATACATTAAGAATTCGTTAATGTTTGAGGTAGGCTTTCTGTTTATAACATAAATATTTAACGGTTTAAAATTTCTATTACGGATATATAATTGAAAACAATATGTATGGGAAATATGTATTTGAAAATTTTTTACGACTTCAATACGTTCATAATAAAATTATATGTTTAAATCAGAATTTTTCTCCGGTGAAATCGGTCCTTTCGGCATCGGATTATTGATATATTAAGTATTTTCGTGATTAAATAAAAACAATATTAGAAACATTATGTTAATTCACTTTTCAATCAAATTTTGGAATTATACACACGAGCGTATAAGTACGTATAGACGGGTATATACAAGTGTATAAATTACCTGCTGTAATATAGATAGAGGTGGTATATTGCTGAGTCTAGAAGCAAGCATTAATTGCACATTTTTCTGTGTTCTTTATTCTGCCTTTGATTTTTTTCACCCTGCTTACTAGCGGATACCTGTTCTTTTTTTCTTTGTTGCCATATGCCTTTGCCTTTGTTGTTATATGATATTGGTCGGTTTTTGTATTGATTTGTTGATTATAAACGTACCTACATGTTATCTGGGTTATAAATGTGAGAATGTTGTCGATATATTTGGGGATTCCGTATTATAGGCCAGTACACATAGCGCCAAAAAGGGGGTTGCGATCGTAATTATTCCGGTAGTCCCAATTTTTTTATATGTTTTATAAACTGATCCCATGATGTATAATCTGAATTTCCGACCATGGCGCACCTGTGCTCGCGCCACCATTTAAAAAAAAACCGGCTGTAATCGCGCCAAAATCTAGTTTTTCCAAAATATCTCATTCTCAATGCAAATTTTGGCTAAATTAGCAAGATAATTAAAGTAAAACATAAAATTACCTACAACTTTTGTGAAAACAATTTTCTTCAATCTCTAATAGGTACCGAGGTAGAAAGTCGTAAAGGTGCGTATATTTTTGAAAAAAACAAGTTTTTTGCGCGACTAGCTTTGATTTTTTGTAAATATCTCGTTTCCAGTACAATTTTGTGTAAAAATTATTGATACTAATTTTGTAGAAAATAAAATTTCATAAAATAAATAGGTATATAATTTATGTGTTTTAATTATAATACGTATCCAAGCTCTAATCCACCAAAACCAGGCCAAAAATTGAAACAGAGGTAAAGTGTTTTAAATTTCATTCCTTAATTTTATTTTTCTTCAACAATTATTGTTGTGAAAACATATCAGTTGACAACAATCGTCATGCCTGCGTCAGACCTAGCTATAAGGGGCTGGAAACGGCATGCACGTTAGTGTCATAAGAACTAGAGCCAGCAAATAGTGAAAACTTTTCAGGTTCATTCATCTCTGGTCCGTGCCGAAAAATAATGTCAGTTTTTGTTAATTTTTTTAGAGCGCTTATTTAATCATATAAAATTAATATTATTTACTTTATATTTACAGAAATTGTGAAAAAATTACCATGTTGAGTGTCGGTATAGTGTTTAACACAATACTCGTATTTTCTTTATTATTTGCAATATTATCTGGATGAAGTCTTGCGGAATTTTTCCTAAAATGAGAAATATTGTTAATTATTTATACTGTCTCTATTCCCTAATTATTTAGAGATGTATTAAGACAGGCCCGACAAACTTTCACCAACAATTCCTGAGCTTATTTGGTGTAAAAAATGCATTTCGGTAAAAATAAAAATATGTCACCGGAAATCAAAATTAATTTACTTCTTATATTCCAAATTCAATATGCTCAGAAGTTTATCGACTGCGTATATATGTATATATCTACATATATAAAATTATTTAAGCTGACATTGTACAATTATGTTCTGTAAAAAACGTATCCCAAAGATCTATTTTTATGTGTGTATTTAAGTAGTACCTTCTCCATTCCGTTAAACATTTTCCTTGGTGCCGTAATTTTGTTCGGGATAAAACTCCTTTTGTCTTCTGTTTTCCCATATTTAACTGAAACGTAAGTATATATTAGCCAAGAGATTTATTATAAATTGGTTCAATTTTACCTTAAATTTGAAAATCATTTCAACGTAATTAAGTGCAGTAACTTGGGGAGATAATTGCACAATTCTATCTACAACAAATGATCTAACAATCTAAACTTAAAAGATTAATGACTCTTTTTAATATTCGAATGACTTTAGGTACTTTATAGGTGACATATGTCTAATTGTCTGTATGGAGAAAAACTTTCGATGTAGAGTTTTTGTTTTATGGAAAAAAACTTTCGAATTTCAAAAATTTGTTGTTGGGTAATTTAACTGGTTTTGGTGGATAAGAGCTTGGATACATATTAGAGTTAAAACACATAAATTAAATACCTATTTATTTTATGAAATTTTATTTTCTACAAAATTAGTAACAATAATTTTTTCACAAAATTGTACTGGAAACGAGATATTTACAAAAAACAAAAGCTAGTCGCGCAAAAAACTTGTTTTTTTCAAAAATATACGCACCTTTACGACTTTCTACCTCGGTACCTATTAGAGATTGAAGAAAATTGTTTACACAAAAGTAGTAAGTAATTTTATGTTCTACTTTAATTGTTTAGCTAATTTAGCCGAAATTTGCATTGGGAATGAGATATTTTGGAAAAACTAGATTTTGGAGCGATTTCGGCCGTTTTTTTTCAAAATGGCGGCGCGAGCACAGGTGTGCCAAGGTCGGAAACTCAGATTTTACATCAGGGGACCAGTTTATAAAACATATAAAAAAATTGGGACTACCGGAATAATTACGATCGCGAATCGGTAATTGCCCTGGAGTATTAGTAATGAAACGAACTCTTCACAAACACTTTATTGAAATATAAGAGAATACCACTCCTTAGTAAAAAAACTCCTTTTATTTTACCATAATTTATTAGATATTCCATTGTTACAACTAACATGACTGTATAATTAGAAATTAATGTAAAAGCCCAGTAGGGCGTAAATAAATAAAACTAGGAAAACGATTCTAGTGAAGGGGCACTCTATAACATTCTGTGCCGCTGGTTGTGACAACCGGACAGACAGCCGCGTCGCGTGAAAAAAAAGATTAATAGTAAAAAAGTCTACTTGGGCTAGAAATGATATATAATAACATAACGACAATACTTTAGTGTCACCTTTTTTCTCAAGTGCCTACACATTTACGCATTTAACAATGTATTCTTTTGTATTGGTTATTATTTATATTCATTATTTATATAAAAAACCTTTACTCACTTGAGGAAGAAGTTAAATTATAAAAAACAGAAAATTTCACTAATAGATTTCAAAGTATCGTTTGATTAAATAAAAAAATACGTAAAAGAAATGACCGGAGCGACCGGCCGGGTGACACAACCTTACAGGCCGGAACTTTCGCGGCGTCTGAATCAATACGTAGTAACTCCTTGTCAACCCGCACACAAATATACTACGCACAATAGAGAGTTTTGAAGTACTGGCGGTCGTTTTTCGTGTATCTGGCCAGAAATTGGATTTTCGCGAGTGTTTTTATTTTAATTAATTCTTATGAATACATTAATAAAATCTCTAATCTTTTGTGAGGGAGTCGTCGGGAAGTTACTAATTCATCGTCTATAAAAATAAAATCTGGTACTTGCCGCTTATCTTACAACATTTTACATTTAATAAAATGTACTTATCGTTTTACATAATATATTTAATTGTAAGGTCCTGTTTTTATTAATCTTAAATATAAATAACTTGCATCCCTTCGAATCCCTCTAGAAACATTTAAGATTTTAGTAATAAGCTCATCAGAAATAATTAAAATGTGAGCGTCGGGGCAAATCCCCGTTATCAGGGTATTGTGTCGCCTTAACATATAAAAGGTTGTTGTACACAAAACCATTTCTAACGTGGGCATAAATATTTGTTCCACCAAATTTATTCTTCATGTCAGTTTCAAAAATAACTAAAATTAAAATGAAAAATTTTAACATTTCATTTTTCTTGTCGGTGTCGTTTCGTAACGAATACTTTTTATAGTAAACTGCCCTTGAAATTAATTGACCAAACAAAATGTAAACAACTTTGTCGGTAATCATTTACTGATTTATTCGACGGCCTCCGTGGTCAAAGGGTAAGGCTCTCAATCAGCAAGCCGAAGGTAGTGGGTTCAAATCTCGGCGTGGGCAAGTGCATTTTATTTGATTAATTTGTGTTATTTCACAATTAATTCATTTAAAATAATATAAAAAATACTAAAGGCACTTGCTAGAGTGGAAGACACTCTCAGTATTGCCCTGGAGTTAGACCACCGTTCAGAAATGAAACATTTGTTTGAAATAGATTTAGCCGTGTTTGGTGACCAGATTTAAATAGTCAGGTATTCCACCAAATTCACCTCTCCTATCTCCTTCCCCTCCCCACTACTTTCAGCTACACAACGTACCCCAATCGGGGATGCCTTAGTCTCACTGACCATCTGGAGGTTGATAGCAGTTGGGACAAGTGCTGTATTCACATAAAAAATATCCTTTTTTTAATCGACTGTTATGCATTTTGTCTGTATGCAAATTTGTTTGTACGTTTCGTTTCGTTTCAATGTTTCAGTAAAGATTCTTTTTTGAAATGTTTAATCGTCGAATGTATTTGGACATTCTTATTAGATTTTTTTCAATATTATGGCACCTAACTGCCTGAAGAAAGTTTGAAAAAGAATTCTTGACATTCCTTGCAAGATTCTATAATTCCTTATTTGAAATTTTAAAAAAATATTAAACATTTTATGGTTTATAAATGAGTAGGTAAGCATTTATGTATCTACTTAGAAATCTTATGATTTCAGAGGAAATTTCACAGAACCATTAGTTTTTTAGTTTGTGGAATAATTCCAACATTGTTTTGGTCTAATTATAGTTTGCAGAGAAGTGGCACTTAAGGCTAAGTTTTGAAGTGACAAAAGCCTTGCGAGTGTAGTTCATATCGGAAGGTCTAATTGGAGCAACTGTATTCCACTTTCAACACCGCAGAGTTTACCTGATTGTTCAGTTCTCTCTGGTTGTCAAGTTCCATGTTCCAATTGTACTAGATGCCCTCAGTGTTGTGGCAATGTTGTGAAAGCGCCAGAAGCTAAATGCCCGTACGGGGTATGCAACATCGCCCTTGTTGCCACAAATTGCTTTTGTTTCAAGCCAAATAAAAACATTCCAAAAAACGGCGGACCCAATTTATTTCTTTAGTGTTTTCCTCGATTACGGAGTTAGTAATATTCTGTTCAATCAAAAATCCGCATTCGTGACATACTAAGTGAGGAACAAATTAACGCAGCTTTGTGATGTGAGTCCTTAACCATTATGTCGGACAATAGGTTTTCCTGAATCCTAGTATTTTCCAAACAGTTACGATGTTATTTGCGACTCAGTTGATAAACTGATCAATCTAAATATTCAAGGCATTTATTGAATAGATATTTGATATGCAATGAACGATTCTTTGTTTGTCCCATATAGACTCAAAAACTACTAGACCGAGTTCGCTGAAAATTTCTTTCTAGTTTGTTCTTATTATTGTCAGAGAGTGATTTTAATGGACGAGTATACCCGAAGAAAACACAATTTTTATTTTTTATTTTTAAAATTTTTATTTGATAAATATTTCATTCCAGTGCATTATCTTTGCACTGCAACGAGATACGGATTCGAATAAAAGTCGATATTAATAGTAACAATGTGTTATACATTAGTGAATGGTGGGAAATGTCGGGGACCCCTGAGGAAGACCTAACTTTTATTTCTGCACTGGAATGAGATATGAGTCAAATTATAGTTGATATAATTTAGTTTTTTAATAGTAAAAATGTGGATTTTATGTCATTGTGTGCAGCGAATGGTAGAAAAGACACAAATTATTTGTGGTAAAATGAGGCGTACGTGATGAAACATTGTTGTAAAATGAGGCGTACGTGATGAAACATTGTTGTAAAATGAGGCGTACGTGATGAAACATTGTTGTAAAATGAGGCGTACGTGATGAAACATTGTTGTAAAATGAGGCGTACGTGATGAACAATTGTGGTAAAATGAGGGGTACGCGATGAACAATTGTGGTAAAATGAGGCGTACGCGATGAACTATTGTGGTACAATGAGGCGTACGCAATGCACGAAGAAAGAGTTATGAGGACAATGTTTGACTTGGAAGTGAATGATTGAAGGAGTCGAGGATGCCCAAAGAAGACATAGCACGATCAAGTAAAACAAATACTTATTATAATGCACCTTTAAAATGCACCCAGTTGACAGGTACACTTAGGATCAGTTGTTTCACAGAATTTGAACAGTTCATCAAATTTATTTGTTAAGTTTCAAGTTCTATGTAAGTTCCATTCAAGTTTTGTTATTATTTCAATACTGTAAAGAATCTGGCCCATATTAATATAAAAACAGAACTTTTAATGGGACTTTCACAGAATTTGAAAATTAACGTTGATATTTGACAAATTGTTCAAATTCTGTGAATCAACCCGTCCTTAGAATTCACAACCTCAAAAACTAACCGAAACCAATAATAAGTCCACTAGCAACGCCGGGTGCACGTAAGCTAGTAAAACATAAATATTACTATGCAAATCATATACTTTAACAGTGTTAATTCAGTTTTCACTCGACCATTTGGCACTTATCGGTCTGTAAATTTATTAGTTACGTTCCGGTTCCGGTTCAAGATGGTTACCGTGTGGGATGTTTACAGTAACAAGTTTCGTAGTAACGAGCTGCCAAATCGTCATAATCAATATTATGGCCTACCTACTGAAGAACGTTTGAAAAAACCAATTATCATTGAGATATCGTCGTGTATATATGGACTTTCTTATTCGATTTTTGAAAAATATTATGCCACTTACCTGCCCTAAGAAAGTTTGTAAACAGAATTATTATAAAGGTAGTGACATTTCTTTGGACAAATTGTATAATTCTTTGTTTGAAATTTTAAAATGTTACGTAAAATATCTGTTCATAATTAAATAGGTGGGCGTTTAAGTAGGTACCTACTCCTAAATCTTCAGAGGAAATTTTGGTTGTGTCTTATAGAAAAAGAGAAAATTAGAAACACACTTATTTAGACACAATGTCTACTGTTAATGGAACAAAAAATTAATAAAAATAGGAAAGTCTTACATCACCACCATTCTCACAACATAACCCAATTGGGGGGCCATAGTCTTACTGTATCTAGATGGTTGGGAGCAGTTAATGATAATTAAAATTACACTGCCTTCAGTTAGTAGGTGAACTTTTGTTATGTACCTGCCACGTACCAAATTTATAGATCCAATTATGAGATCAATAAAACTGCTTTTGGTTTGGTACAATAATATACCAATCTCTGAAATTGAGAATTGATACTCAAGTAAATGGTCTTAAAAACTTTATCAAGCTTAATTGTAGTATTGTGAAGGTATATACTAAAGATTAAAATTAATAATTGATAATTCACCCTAATATTTATTTGATACATGATTCGTAGAATCGTGTGAACTAAAATTGGATTTGCTTGATTTAAGAATTAACATATTTATGTTTTAAACGTTTTCTAATTTCGTAAACACACTTAACCGTTTTATATTATTAACAAGTGTTCTAGTTATTTCGTTTAGTGGCCAGTATTTTTTTTTTAAATGTTGATGTTTGCCGTAAACGGAACCACGCGAAAGACCTATTTATTATCATAATTCATTTTATTACGAGTTCCTCTTATTGAAATTCGTAGACCGCCCTCAAATATAAAGTCGATTAAGATCTGTGTCCCTGTTAGGTTGGTTCTACGACCAAATATTTTCAAATCATCAGGCAAAAACAAAAACATAAGTTCGGATCTACAACGTTTTTTGTTTTCCACCGAAAAAAAGTTGTGGCCCTGACCCAATGTTTCATGTTCGTACAAACATTAAGTTAGTTAACAATTATTTTATAAGCAATAATTATTTGCCTGAAACACTCATCCACATTGAAAAATCTCCTGATAAAAGATACATGACGCCAACGGGAATTTATCATGTATTTATCATGTACTTATCATGTATCTTTTATCAGGAGATTTTTCAATGTGGATGAGTGTTTCAGGCTAATAATTATTGCTTATAAAATAATTGTTACCCTTTGTGCTACGCATAAAAAATCTTGTCTTAAACATTAGTTTACCAAAAAAATAATAATTCATTTAGTTAGTTTTTTAGAAATATTGTCACTGAATTATAGCCTTTAGATCCACCCAAATTCAACAAACTGCTCCATTGTGACAATCACAGCACGAACTCGTACGACAACTATCAATATATGACATTCCCAAATTGGAAAATATTGTAAGGCTGAGAAAAAAATGGTTGTGTAGTGCTTGGCTATTCAGATGCGTTTATCAAACATATTGGTAGTATTTCAGGCAAAACTTAGATCCTGAATTGTGGACTTTTACCAGGGCGATGTTCCACTCTTTTTTATACGTAAACTATCTATGGTATATTGTGAGGATGAATGTAGACGAGAATGGAATGAGATAAGAAAGAGGAAGATGGGGAAATACCTGGCTATTCAGAGCTGGTCATCAAATACGAATAAAGAAATTTCGAACATAGTTTTAATTCTGAATGGTGGTCTTCACGCGATACTGATAGTATTATTCACTCTGGAACGAGATCCAAATAATGCCTTCGCCGGGTTTTGAACCATACCTTAGAAGCCTACCACGCTGCCATGGAATTTGCTTAAGTAGTCTTAAAAAAGTGGAAAAAAACAAACAATTTAAATAATAAATTTTCTTTCAGGTCGACAACACTGTCAATGTTGGATAATGGTGATACTAAATGTATGAAAATGCTGAAAATATTACCTAAGCGATAAAACTAGATCAATTTATCCGTTCGTAAATTTGATATCCTGTTGTTTTAGAAGTAAAACGTGAATGTAGTATATTTTTTAACTTAAATTTATCTAAAGCCTTCCTAAGGAGCATAGTGTGATGAATTGGAATTAAATTTAACAAGAACCGGATAATATGTTCGCAGCTTGAAATGAGTTAATTTACTGTTAAAGTTAAGTTTCCGTTAAAACAAATCAAGATTGGCCGACAACCACCAACTGACTCGGTTCATTGCTTTTCAAACTTATTTTAGAAAGGAACAAATCTTTCGTTCCTGTAATGTTTTCGCCCTATTGTTTTATTGTACCCAACTAATTCAGATGAATTCGCTCGAAAAACATTTCGTAAACAAGATGGTAAATCTAAAAACAGAAATCATTATTTACCCCATTACTTTTAAAGTCACTATCTATAACTATATTACGGAAGAGGTATTTATGTTTTTGACTTTTCTCTTCTTTTTTATTCTTATTTGTTATTATCTTATTTTTTATTTATTTTACAAGCAATAATTATTCGCCTGAAACACTCAACCACATTGAAAAATCTCCTGATAAAAGATACATGACGTCAACGGGACTCGAACCCGTGTCCCTTCGATGTCCCTTCGATTCACGGGTTCGAGTCCCGTTGGCGTCATGTATCTTTTATCAGGAGATTTTTCAATGTGGTTGAGTGTTTCAGGCGAATAATTATTGCTTGTAAAATAATTGTTACCCTTTGTGCTATGCATAAAAAATTTTGTCTTAAACATTAATTTACCAAAAAAAATAATAATTAATATTTGACAAGTTCTAGTATTTCACCTACAAATGTAGACAATTTGTCTCGACGCCATCTAGTGAGAGAGTAAGCACTTACAATGCCTTTCTCATATAAAATAAAGTTGGTTGTTTTCAGGTGAAAAAAATGTAACAAGCAGTAATTGTTGAATGAAACACTACTATATATTGAATTATTTCGCGGATAAGAGATAAGCCGCCATAGCTCAGTGGTTAGAGCTGTCGACCGGAAATCGAAGGGACACGGGTTCGAGTCCCGTTGGCGTCATGTACCTTTTATCAGGAGATTTTTCAATGTGGTTGAGTGTTTCAGGCGAATAATTATTGCTTGTAAAATAATTGTTACCCTTTGTGCTATGCATAAAAAATCTTGTCTTAAACATTAGTTTACCAAAAAAAATAATAATTTATTTTTTATGTTGTATTTTATTATTTGCCTTTCTGCCAATGTTGTCAAAAGAATTAAATGTATATCCCGTCCATGTAGTTGGGAATAAAATGTTATTATTACCATATTGTTAATGCACTGTAACATAATTAAATGGTCCCACGACAATGGAATTATTATTAACGCAAAAAAAAAACAAAATATATTCTTATACACTCTCCATATGCAAGTTGTCAGGATAAAGAACTGTATATAAAAAGTCATTCATACGATTGTTTTCACACAAAAAACCAATCTCTGCCATGTAAATGAGCAAACATAGAAAAAGTTTACCAATATACATACCTTGGTCTTACAATAGATGTCAATTTTAACTGGTCAAATCACATTGAAAATGTATGTAATATATTAAGATCCATATTAGGGAAATTTTATCACCTAAAAAACTTTGTTAATAAAAATATATTATACTGTATATATAATGCATTAGCGGAATCAATTATAGGATACGGAGTAAATAGTTACGGATTAACGTATAAAACGTACTTAAATAAAATAGAATGTGTAATGTGCTCTCTATACATAGTAGGATAGATTACCAACTAACGCTAGATGAATTCTGGAACACAGAATTCAAAAAACCTGTGAACCATAACTACCCTACTAGGCATAGAGAAGCACAAATGTTCATTATTAAAATATCGCAAAATGTATACGGAGATAGAACAAAAAGACATAAAATTCCGGAATTATTTAACTCATTACCAGAAGATATTAAAAATGAGACATGTTATTCAACAATAAAAACGAAAATTAGATCGTTCTACCTCCGTCAAACATAAAAATAATTAATATTGTGGATCAAGATATCAAGTTGAAATTAAATATATTACTATAAGCTAATAAATAGAAAAAGTGAGAGATTTCTTACAATTAAACTGATTGATCAGTTTCGTAAGATCTAAGTAAGAGAAAATAATGTACAAAAAAAAACTGAATAAAAAAAAAAAAAAAATAATTTTACGACTTGTTTTATGTAAAAGCTCTCGGAGCGTAAATAAATAAATTATTACGCTAAAGTGTGCCTTATATACTTTCCTGATATTTAATTATTCGTTTAATCTCCTAATTGTATTTCAAAATTTGCAAAATTATTTTTGTAATTGTAATCATTCAAAAAGATTGCAGCCAAAATATGTGAAAAATTAGATCATCGACAGAAATGACGTAAAATAATTAGCTCCCAATAGCTGAGTGTTTAGAAACGTTTCCCCGGTGAGACAAAGATCCTAGGTTGATTCCCAGTTCAGACCGTTACCATTTTTATTTTTCTGTGTCTTGTGCTGTTTCATGTTTCTTTTAGATTTTTCACTATTATCTTCTTCGTTGATGTTGAAATTAATTGTCAATTACGTTCGTCGTATAAATTTCTTGGTATGTGGTAAAATATGGTTAAATTAGGTCAGCAATATATTGTAAAATATTCCAAACAATCTCTACAAATATCCATAAAATCCACGTATAAACACTTCCAAAACCATCAAACGAAAAATCAAACCATACAAATAATTCTTCAATGATTGGAGTAAAAAAAATTAGTAAAAATGATTTAGCGTTTTTAATAAAAATTTTCGCGATTGATATTAAAATTTCATAATTTAGAAATATTTATGTTTATTTTAAACGCGTACACCGAAAAATGACTTTATCTAGTTTCTATAACATTATTTGGGTTTAAGGAAAATAAAAAAATGCAATATTGATTAAAAATGTAATTACAAACTGAAAAAATGTGGTGAAAGTACTAAAGGGTTAAACATGAAGTGATATAAAACCGATAAACTAATTAACATAAAACAATATTAGTAATAAATTTAACGGTTACATCAAATAAAATAGAAACTAAAACAATACTAGTACAATTACTTTTATCGTGGTATTTATTGGTACAAACACGTGATTACCTACATATATATTTTTATTCTTAGTTTACTACACACTTATGATGAAACTCCATTGTCGAACCCGCATATTATAATGTAGGTATGTAAAAGTCTTCAAGTCGTGAATAAATAAATAAATTTCTTATAACCGTAACGTCCCCCCAACGGCCCCAACTGCCCTTATATGCGTCTCCTGTTGCCCTTGAGCCACCAACGCCCCTTGGATCGCTCTAATGCTTCCTGGAGTGATATCGCCCACTTTGGGAACCACTGCCTTCCGGGAACATTAGTCACCAAGCCCTTTCGCCACGCAATAGAAAGGGAACATTGCAAACGCAGTCCTTAATAATGCTTCAACCATGACAGATTATTGTATTCGTCAAGCACGTCTGAGCGTAAGTGATAAGTGCGTGTGCCACGCAGCGCCGACTTCTCTTGTAGTACGTAGTATTGTGTAGTATTATTGTTGTCGGCGATACAAGTTGGTAGTAGAGTAGTATCGCCGGCTTAACCCGGTTAATTGAGAACGAATGTTAGGGCCACTTGTCCGGTGGGCGTCCCGCGGTGTCCGCCCGACGCGCGAGCTGCAGATAAATGGCCTCTTCCTGCCTCAACTGGCAACCGTCTACGAGGTTCAACATATCCGCGCTTGCTCTTTGTTTATTCCTAATCAATATGATCGCTTTTGGTACATATATTAAACGTAACTTTAATATTTATATTAAGGTTATGTTTTCAAAATTATTTCGTTTAATTCTTACGTACCACCTAACCTAACCTGACCTAACTTAACGTAATATAACCCGAAATTTCGATATTATTAGCGATACTAATCCGGAGAATTTAAAAAACCTTACATTAGGTATTAAAATGATTCCGGATAAAGTGTAAGTACCTAAAAACTAACAACCTTATCAAATCTAATCTAGACTTTAAACTGATATGATCATGAACAGTTATTTATCTGTAACTTGTGGAGTGTTTAAAAAAATATTATTAATTTAATTGTTTACATTTTATCATAGGTGATTCCATATTGTTTTTTAGTATGAATTCATAAGAAGATATGTTTCCATGAGTTCTGTTATTACAGCTACCAAATGAGTAGCTGGAAAAGAATGTTTACGAAAAAGTCGTTTCTAACTAAATTAATGTATTTTTATGCAAAGTACCACTGAAACTGGTTTGTAAAATTACCTAACCTAACCTAGCCCAACCTAACTTAACCTAACCTAACTAAACATAACCTAATCTAACCTAACCCAACCTAACTTAACCTAACCTAACTAAACCTAACCTAACCTAAACTAACCCAACGTAACATAACCTAACCTAACTAAACCTAACCTAACCTAACCTAACATAACCTATCATCTTTACTCGTTTATTTTGCTTGATAGCTATTTTACAAAGCTGTAATTCGAAATCAAAACAAAATTAGTTTTCATATTTTTTAAATGAGCACCCCGTGAGGTTCATTTTTTTATACAACATTATGAAATAAAGTAATATAAAAAAACTGCGAATTTATCAAAAAATATTTAAATTGGAGGTTAACATAATTTAAGAGTTTATTTCGAATATTGCTGTTTTTTTTTTCTACAAACCGTAAAACAAGTCAACATTTTTCTTCATGGGCTATATTATTCAATCGACGACGACGACGACAAATATTTATTATTAACATACTATGAGTGATAAACGTTTTAAAACGAAAACAATGATTGAAACACAAGTTCGATGGGTGTAAACTACTAACACAAATTATGAAAATGTTTTTAATCATGCTATGATCGTGTGGGTTGAAGAATTTTTTTTTGGCTGTACGCATCATGGCATCGTCATTGTCATTACATAAAAAAAACTTTTAATTTAACTCCATACGGGTAGCCGCTAACTATGACAGTCATTGAATCCAATTCATTAAGTGGCTTTGAATAATTGATAAAGGTACCTTCTACCTTTATTAAATTAATGAATAGTAATTATAATGGTCTGAAGTGTCACGAACACGAATTTTGTAAAGCCGAAAATTAACGACCGCAGTGAAAGCTGTAATTCTGCGGTTTTATGTCGAGATCTTGAGAAAGCTCCCAGGGGGCGAGATGAAAAGTCAAGCGAAAAATTAAGAGAAAAAGGAAGAAAGGAAAAGCCATCGCGCCTTGCGCTTGTCGAAATTTTAACAACCCACATTGTTCAAATCTCGGAATTGCTCAAAGGAAGTTCCAAAGAAATAAAACCTTCAACAATATTCAATGGGGAGAAGGGTATCCACCAAGTGCTTTCAATGTTTCGAACTCAATTTGGCCAATTCTTATTGAAAATTTTCTGGAAGTTTGCTGAAAATCTACTCGAAGGCAGCACGTGACAAGGGATCACACCTGCGCTAAAATATATATTCCATGTCTAAATCCACCAACTTATGGATGAAAGCCTCCTTGCAAACAGATAAAAAGGAATTTTTGATTCACAATGTATAAAGGAACAGTTTCTTCCTTTATACATGCCATCGTCGCTGGCCCATTTTAACACCCTAATTGAATTGGACCTCGTGTCGCTAGGTGTAAACAGCTAAAACAAAACTCCGAGACTCCTCACCCTACAGTTAATAATATTTAGTTACTTTAAAAGTTCGTCCAATTTCATGTGTGAAGAAAAATATTCAGAAAATCTGAAGAGTGCCTTTGTGTATATTTTGATTTTATCTGATCAGAACAGTAGAAAGTTTTTGTCGACAATTTATCGAGGTATTAGGGAAAAATTTTTTGGGAAAATATATTCACCTTCAAGGGTCCATGAAAAATATTGCCGACAATTTATAAACGCTGTATGAAGCCAGGGTCAACAATTCACAGGGGTATTCTCGACTTTTATATAAAACTCTGTGGAGGTGGCACAAATCAGAGAACTATGTTTCCAAATGCCATTCATTGAAAGTGATCGATGGTCACTCTGTTTCCCTCTCGATGTCCCTGGGACTGAGCGAAATGTTACAGATCTACACATCTAACGCTCCAATATATTCTAGTCTGGGATATCGAAAAGGGTTGTTGTTAAAAAAGTAGCGGTGAATGGCCAATCATCAGTTAGGCGGTCAACTACCCTTTGAAAAAAATACTTAAATAAAATTCAATACGATACAATTGTAAGTGTCGGTAGTTAGACGTTTGATAAAGGTTCACATGATAGAATGAAGCGGGTTATCAAAACACAGTCCAGAAATAAGGTTAAATGAAACGTAATTCAAATAATTCAAAATAGATGCGAATTGGTAAAAAATGATTTTGGGAGGGACGATGTTTCAAAACGTGCAATAAAATAACATATTGCTAATATGAATGTATTCCAGTAATATTAATTCAACAGATAATTAGTGCAGCATTTGTAAATTTCAGTGTTGTAAATAATCACTTAACGAAGAAGGTTTATGATTAGCTCTTCTCTGGTCGCATTTCAGATGAGTTCATTTCTATTATACATTGTTTTATGAAGTATGCGACGGAGGTTATACAATTTTATAAATATTTCAATTAATGAATTGCAACTCTTTAAAAAAATATACCTATTATACCGACTAGAACGCAAACAGTTTTTTCATGATAAAAACTTTTACTAAGAATCCATAGCCATAGAGCAAGGTGGCCTAAGCAGAAAAACCTTATTTCAAATTTAAGCAAACTAAATAACAATTATGCTGCCTCTGTAAGGGTAAGTAGAGAGAATGAACCGCCAAACCTCTTGTTTCATTGTTTCATACATACCTTTCTGTTATTCTGATTTTTGATATTGCCGGACTCAAATATTTGGATCACTTGATCGCGTCATGTCTTTCTCGGACGTCCTCGACTTCTTATATATTTAAAATTCGCGTTATAAATTTTCCTTATACTTCTTTTTTCGTTCATTTGCTGAACAATCAAACCATCTAAACCTCTCTTTATTGATCTTACTCATTGCCGTACCTTGCATTATTTGTTTTACCAGACGTGTGCCTGAGGGATCTCATTTATACAGCATTTTCAGTCTATTATCATCATTCCACTTCAACTTTCATGCCCCACTGCCATATATCAGAGTTGGTATCAGGATTCAATCATTGGCTGCTAGATTGGCTCCTTTGGACAGAATTTAAGCGCAATAAATAATAGCAGTTAAACAACAGTTCCATTATGAGCAGGGCGATAAATAAAATATATTACAGCCATAAGGGAAGATAAATTCTCGGGGTTGGTATAGGTCAATATCGAACGACTTAATAAACCTCGCACGAATCCCTCAAATCTCGTTGAAGCGAGAGTTGTTGGAAACTGCAGAGTCAACGATTCCTTTTTTTTCCTTTTCCATTGACCAATTGACCACCCTCGCTCAGAAAAGACATGAAGATAAGTTGCTAACTTAGTCTGTTATTACTCTTCCGTGTTGTTTTTGTTCAGCCGAGCTGATAAGACCCTAATTCTTAGAAAAGGTTAAGTCTAATGAGACGGTAGTATTCCTCGTTAGCCGATAACTTGAGGTATAAAATGACCCGACGAGAGCTCTGATAACGGTTCAGAAAGTAATCATTTTTAATTTTATGATTTCTGGGTTCAGTTAAAACCGCTTGGCAAGCATCCAAATTTCAAGAAAAGTGCTCCGGTCAAATGGGAAATCTGAAAATCTTCACTCTGAATTTTCAATGCGGACTTTTCAATCCACATTTTAAGGGAAGGTACTAACGGTACTGTTTTATTCACTCTTTTCAATAAAGTTTTTACTAATTTGGTGTAGGTATAATAACGATTACCAATTAAATATAGTTGGTTCTATTCCTCAATTACCATTTATATTTCTAGTTAATGTGCATATGATGATTATGATTAGGTATATAATAGAGCACACGATATTACACTATTCAATTAACTCCAATGCAAATATACATATTGGATTATTAGTAGCAATTATTTGTTAATTATATATCGTTTTTACTTATAAAATAATATAACTAAATAAATATTTCTTCAATCATTGCAAATTCACTGTGTGGCGTCATTTCAATTTAAATTAAATAAATAATAATAAAAGTATAAATCACTTATAAAAAAAACGGCATGTTTCAAAACCAATGATTTTTTATTATATAATTAATATTACTAATTTATTAATGAATAATAATTAATTATCCATATATCCTGAAGAATAAAACATTTAATTTGAAATATTGTCGTTTCTTCTGATTAAATAGTGGTGTAAACAAAGTTATTTATTTTATTTTAAATTATTATTTGTTTTGCATTTACATACATAATTTTTTTGCTGCATAAAGCATTCTTAGTGTGTTTTGTCACAAAAAAAACAACCCTTTAAAAATCATGTTTTCTTAAAAAAGTTGTATCTTTCCATCTAACCTTCACAACATTATTTGAGTCAGTTCAACGTTTTTTAAAGCTATTATTTTATCTATGATCTTAAGCGTTGTGTGCCATAATCATTTATGTCAGTGAGTACGTGAATTAGTATAGATAACTTTTTTTTGAAACATTATTATTTGTGAGAGTTTAAAAAATATTTGAAGTTTTTTCTGTGTGAAAGGGGCTAGCTTATGGAAAAGGATGTGTGTTGCAAATACGAAAACTGTAGATCCTCTGTAATAAGGTCACACGCCCACGTAGTCTCTGGAGCAATTTTCTCCAGAAGATGATAAGAATTCATGAATTTCTTATTTCTATAATGAAGCTGTTTTACAAAGTTTAAAAAAAATTGACTTTGATCTCGTGGATTCGATTGTTCCTGTTACTAAACTGGCAAATTTAGTGGCTAATCTCATAGGTCATATTGTTTAACCTGACATTGAAAAAAATCCCTAAAACTGCTTCCGTGTTTCAGAGAAAACTAGAATTTACTGGGAACAGAAACGTCGAAATGCCTCCGACTTCAAAATAGAAAATAATTATGATAAATTCGTACGCATAGAAAAGATAACATTATTCCTGGAAGAAAACTTGTTAAAAAATTTCTTCTTCTAATACCCGTGTAACAGTTTACATTACCTTTAGGCCTCTTGACTTTTTTTCTTTCAGCTTGGTTTTTATTCACGCTTGTTTAATCATGCCGTGTTTTTAAGGCAGTTTTTACGAGACCCAGCAAATATTCGTATCTTAATACTCTTACTTAAAGGAAAATTACGAGACAGCTTGGTTTCCTCAGCTTTGACGTCCCAGGCCATAAAATAACACCCAAATGTACGCTTTTATAAAATTTTACGGTTCATCAAGCGTCACCTAAGTTTGTTTTGTAATTTTGTTGAAGGAAGAGAACCAACTTTGGCTCGTATGTTTTGTAATACGCTATGAAAAAACGAGAATTTAAGGTATGGTTTAATAATTCAAGGGTGAGTTATAAAAATGTATTTCAACATACAGTTTGTGGTGGCAAAGAAAGATTATTTTTTGCAGATTATTCTATTTATTATATATTTCGAAAATATTTAAGGGTATCGTACACGGTAACCGGATAAATCATCACATCTTTAAAAAGTTATATAAAGTTATGGAAAGTGATGAAACAAAAACTTATTAACTGGGTTATGTAGGTTAGGTTATGTAAGGTTAAAAAAAAATTTCATCGTTTCTAATGACTTTATATCACTTTTTAAAAGTGTGTTGAATTGTCATTAACATAGAGTTATCATGGAACCATCGTACAAATATCACCCTACACCAGATCAGCATTGCCTTAGCTCGGCCTCCGTAGTCGGGGGGTTAGGTTATCGACTAGCAACCCAATAGTCGCGGGTTCAAATCCTGGCGTGCGCAAGTAAATTTTATTTGGTGAATTTGTGTTATTTAATAATTAAAAATAATGTTTCCATGATAACTCAACACAGTGACAATTCAACAAACTTTTAAAAAGTGATATAAAGTCATTAGAAAAAATAATTTTTTAACCTAATCTAACCCAACCTAACCTAACTTACTTAAGCCAGTAAATAAAGTTTTTGTTTCATCACTTTTCATGACTTTATATAACTTTTTAAAGATGTGATGATTTATCTGGTCACCAAAAATAATATATAGTGTAATTGCGGCACGTAAGATGTAAGACCTACATTCGGAATTTGAACATGGCTTGAAATGGCTTTTGCCGTGTTTGTTGACCAGTTATAAACAGCCTGGTAGTCCCCACCTTTCTATTTTCTCATCTTGTTCCCCTTCCCAATATCTTAATCCTCACAGCATACCCCAATTAGGGTTGCGGTAGTCTCAATGGCTTTGGACGGTTGGGAGCAGTAGTGACTCTTGTGTGATAGTCACATAATAAGCTCAAGCCCTTTAGAATTATTTGCATGAAACTCCATTCTGCCACGCAACTGCATTGCCTCGCCTTTGGACATTGGACAAGCCAGTCAAATGAGGTGAGGCAGTGCCGATCCGAATCAGAGCTGATGATACAAAAAATTGACAATCCCATTTTATAAAACTGGATAATAAAAAACTAAACCTTTTTTGATGGAAATGAAATCACAAATTCAATATTAACTCATAACTTCTGTCGCATTCAACATTAACTGACAACTTTTGTCGCATTAAATATTAACTCACAACTTCTGTCGCATTCAATATTGACTCAAAACTTCTGTCGCATTCAATATTAACTCACAACTTGTGTTGCATTCAATATTAACACATCAATTGAGGTGATTGTTTTATCGAATTTATTATTTATTCTAACAGCTTTGTCAAACACGATTTGGCATGACGGTGGCATGATACTTAAAAATAAATTAAACGTTAAATTGTCACACCTCTAATACCACGTGACCTTACAACTATTATATAATGCGGGCTTATTAGCAGGCAATTTTTAATAATTGTTTAAATTTTTTTTTTAAGAAATTAAAGAAAGTCAAACATTCACGGGTTACGAATAACCTGACAATATTTAAAAATCTCCTACTACCACCACAGAAAGCTGAAAATGTTTCTTGTGTTGTGATGGAGGAATTGAACACACTACGCCTGGGCGGGACCCAAACGCGATGTCAACTCGGCCACCGACCGGTCAATTGTTTTGAATAATTATTTTATTTATTATTCTGATGATAACATTATGCAGATATCTAGTAAAATATGAACTTGACACTCCTGTTTCACCGCATACAATATACAGCCGTTTAAAAATACTGCTTTAATTTGGGATTACATAAAAATCAACTTATCGTCCAGTGTTGAATGTGGGTACCACCGCCCCGGGAACCGTTTATTGGATAACCAAAACCTCGGCCATGGTCACCCCAAGTGGATTGCTACGTTTGATGACTTGGCAGGGGTGCCCGGGTTCATGGCGTGAGGTTTGTCTGAATCTTGGAGACCGGATCAGGAGATACTGGTTTTGGGACCTTTAGACTCTCCAGCAGAACTCTTTCGGAACATCGCCTTGCACCGCAGTGAGAGGGATGACTACGCATGCCTTATACCCTTTTCCTTCCCAGAACTTGCTCTACTACTTTTCCTAAAAATACCCTCCACACAGCATCCCCAAAGGTGACATAGAGCCTGAAAGGAAATATTTTCCATAGGGCTTCCTGTGCCACACTGTATGGAGCTAATGTTAAAGTCACTAGAAAAAGTGTAAAATTGACAAACCTCTCTTAAAACATGAAATCCTGAAATCATATTATCACCCGAAATTGCTTGATCGTTATAATGCTTTTATTATGTAGATATTATTCAGACGTTATATTAAACTGACGCGCCTCTATTACCTACCACGTTAAATATTAACTCACTTTTGGGCAATTTTATATTTTTAACATGTACTGCCATAAATAAATACTTGTCTTATAGCTGCATTGTGTAAATGAACTTGAAATATTATGCGAGTGACTCACTACCCATTGATTATTTGTGTTTGTTAAATTTATTTGCTATCACTAGGTGAGAAATGTTCCTGTTACTTCATACGCTACGCATATAATATTCATGGACAATTTGCAATGAATTATCATCACAAAGAAAAAAATGAAGTCAACTAACCATTACGCCATTTATAGGGTGGAATGTTACTCTACTATATCTTGGAACACATCTCTTGGAATGTTAACATTCATGTAACTGTTCGTACATAATCTTCAATTAGGGCGTTTACATTATGTAGCAAACAATCAATATCACCACTAATAAACTCTAAATTCGACCGTTGCGAACTTCTGCAACTCATAAACTTACGAATACCTACAATAACAACACGACAATATACACTATTCCACTGCAACACACATAAGCGCAATTACATTGCGAACTCCCCAATACAACGGTTTCACACTATGGGAAACCAATACTTAGGTGATGTCGATATATTTAATATTAACTTTGCGAATTTTGTGGATAACGTAAAAGACTTATTTCAACACTATTCCTAAATGGAAGTTATGTATATTTTTGTAAACCAGTCAAATCGCTGTATTTTTTAATTTATTTTCTCGTTATTTTTAATTTTGTTTCTCGCATATATTATTTTTAATGTAATTCTATTTTTATTATTTCTTTCTTATGTTTCAAAACTGTCATTAAAATTGCACCACCTACATGTAAAAGCCCTCTGGGCGTTAAATAAATAAATATTGAAAATTAAACTTCAGTTGGCGTCACTATGGACTAATGCCTATATAAAAAAAAACAAAGAAACCCTATATATTTAGCTGTCTGATATTTATTTTGAATACCAAATTACTTAAAATGACCTATTTCACTTCATTATGGTGCTTACGACGACATTGCAAAAAACTCAGTATTAAAATAAAAAAAATATATATTTAAATAAGGTATTTACAGAAAGAACATTAAATACTCGGCTTATGTTACGTACCACACAACATTTCAAACATTTAGATACAGGTGGTATTTTGAATAAAACCGCAGAACTATCAGAAACACAAAATATATTGAAAATTAAACTTCAGTTGGCATCACTATGAACTAATGCCTATATAAACACCGAGTACGAAAGTTAAAACCTATATATTTAGCTGTCTATCTATTTTGAATACAGAATTACTTAGAATGACCTATTTTCGCCATCAAAAACATATGTTACCGATATCGATATGTAGAAAAAACTATGGTATAACATAACTACAAAATAAAAAGGAATAAAATTCTTTGATAAATAATGACATCATATCTATAGTAATACCCATTACCATTCAAAACACAGCTAAACAAGTATGTTAACTGACATTTTAAATAAATAAAATTTTAAAAAAATCAATAAAAACTTTTAAAATAATAAAATTTCAATCCTCCCTCCCTCTCTCCTTATACACACAATTAGAGCTTTTTATTTGATTGATATGACCCGAATCAAACATTCGATTTGCTTGTTAGTGATATGTCTTCGTGGGACGTTCCCCACTTATGAACTTCTTTCTCCTTCATCATTTTAACATATCCAAATCGTCTCAGTGTAATTTTCCGTATAAAGTAGTACTATCTGATCTCCTCATTGCTTTTTTCTTTCCTCAACGAAATCCTGGGCGGGGTTGGTACCTATGTACCTACAGCATCTAGGTACAATTTTTCCCAGATGATAAAGTCTTCAGTTCTCGTTGAGCATATCAAAGCATTAAACTAATGCAGGAGTGTTCTTGTAGAACTGTCTACTATCCATAAGACAACCCTGAACTGGTTGTGAACAGCAAATGAAGGCATCGAGGGCAAGGAGCAGACTGCAAGAAAATGGGTGAACCCCTTACAGGACATATAGCTGACTGTAAGGTGCGAAATTGGCCAGCTACAGCTATACTTATTCTATATTTAAAGAAATATGAGAATACACGCAGTAGGAGACAATCTAAAGTGATCATTGACAGTTTACATCACAACGGATTCAAGCAACTACTGAATATGGATAGATTCTCACTAACAGAGCTATCAAATCAAATAACAGGACAGTTTCTTCTCAGGAGATGCAAGCAACTGTTTAGAATGAAAAGCACTCATATTAGTAGGACATGTAAAGAGAATGCAAACAACAGAACAGAACAGAAACACCAATTCATTTTCGGTGCCAACGTTTTCAGTTGGAAGAATGCCTTAGATAAAATTTGCGAATCTGGAGATATTGCCAAATAACCAAAAACAACTTTGACTTCATTAGCGGAATTGGGCTGGCCTACGCAAATCGCTCTATTAAGTTAAAAACGTAACATTTTGATAGGTTGCAGATTGACAGATCTCCAGGTTATAAATGACCAAAGAATATATTTTTGTGTATCACTTAACTTAACAGAATTGTAGTCCAAAACCAACGTACCACGTACTTGTTATCTAGTATTATTATCAGTTCGTTTTACGAATGAAAAGTATGCTTAACTTGTTTTTTTTCAGAATTCAGGAGTAATTTCTGAGAAACTGATTTGTTTAATGCTTGTTAATTGAACTTTGAATACCGCATGAGTTTTGCGAAAATATTATTTTCTTTGTAACTGCAAAATGGAAACTTTTTTCATGAAATCCGAAAAGCCTTTGTTGAATAACCAACAAATTAAAAAAGAAAGAGGAAAAATTAAAATCTCAAAGCATCAGATGATCATATGCCGTAGCCATTCACAAATTAAGTTATATTGTGAGTTTTGTTAAAACAACGTTTTCCGGTTTGCACTAATAATTATTTATAAAAAATATACAAAATTACTATTTTTTTCATGTTAATGTCATTTGCGATATTTTCTTTTATTTTAAAAGTGGTGTCATTCATCCTAATAATATTGTGTGGATTGTATACTGTAAAGATAATGGAAACATTTCTGGTTAACAATTGTCAAGAGAGAAAGGTCAATTCAAAAAATTCAAAAAAGTACGTTTTTTTAATACAATTGAGATAATTATTTAAGAAAAACTGTTATTATATGCTCAAAATACCACGTCTTTAAGTACTTGTCTCTTACGGTGTAACCTTGACCATGATATGAAATAAACTCTCTTCCGTTTTGTCAGCCTCGCCAAGCACGTTGTTTCAATCAGAACCTATTTAATGTCATATTATTAACAAGTACACTTGTCATTAAATTTTCGGAGCTTATTAAAAACCTTTGAACTTACCATTATGTTGTCTACTGTCGAAAATTATGTTTTATTATTATGCTCGAAGAATATTGTTTCCAAACTTTTATCAATTCCTGAATACATTTAATATTGATAAAAACATTGCAGAAAATAAAGATGCGAACTTTTAAAGAGGCGGTGGAACTGAATGATATAATATTGAATGTTTTTCTTCAAAGTTAAGGGAAATTTACCCGTCTTTAAAGGGCGGACAAACCCTTTTATACGGTGATTAAGTCTAACCTTTGTCCTTTGCCGGCTCAACCAAGAATGCGCATAAACACTGACAAAAGACATGGTACAACCTCCACTTAAACAGCTCCAAACAAATACTTGGACTCCCTTTGTCGCGTGACAAACTACGGCTTCTTCAAGAGAAAACATACATCCACAAGCTTACATTTATCATTCTGAACTTCTTTCAAGTTCTTAATAATTATGCAAATATATTAATAACGTTTAAATTAAGTAACTTACCGATCAAGGCTGCGAAGGTTGCAATCTTAAAAATTTCCATTGTGAGGTCTTTGTAATACGAAGTCATCATTTCTTGAAACGAACTAGCACTTAAACTAGTAAAAACTTTACTTTAGAAAGCTTTTACACACAATGCTATAAAGTACACAAAAAAGTTAAAAACTTACACTCAGAGTCTCATTAAACACTTTAATGCTAATTTGATCCAGTTTAATTTCAAATCACAAAATTCTACCACAAACTTAGACGACAAAAGTTTTTTCAGTGCTAAATTTTTAAAAAGTTTGACGGTGATATTTTGTTTAAAACTTTTATAAAGTTTTTTTGTGCCTTTTTCGATTTTTTTTATTGTTCTGGGTTCTGAGTAGACCAGGATGAACTTTTGACAAGCCCAAGTGTCGAGATGTCGAGGTGACGAGGTGACGAGGTGACTAGGTGACGAGGTTGGTTACGAGGCGACAAGGTGACCTAGTTGAGTGTGCCGAGGAGCGCTTAGTTCGGCGCGATTATTCCGACTGAACGTTCGGCTGCCGGCGAGAGGGCGGTTGCGACGCGCAGGCGCGGCAAACACTTCCTTCACGTTACTTCTTCCGCAAGACGCGGTTGATGGTGATTCTTGACTCTTGGTCGCCGGGGGAGGGGAATTAGAAGGGATAGGGGAAGGATTCTGTCTTCTGTCAAGGTGGTCTTATCTATTATCTGCTCGGATAAGATCTGACGGATTTCGACCTATGCTAAAATTTTAAACAGGAGCATATAAGTATTTCGATTATTTCACTAGTGAAAATGAATTCTATTTTATTCTGGTTACGTTTTAAACACACACTTACGTATAATTATTATTTTTATACGCAAAGTATCACAAGGTAAAAATCATAATATTTTTTATGTACATCTTTACATAAAAACCAACATGTCAAAAAAAAGTAATAATATAAGATAATTTGTATTAATAAATCTATATGAAACATGAAATAGAACGAGACACAGAAACACACAACTGGCGATTGAACCCAGGATCTTTGCCTTACCCGGAAAACGCTTTTAACCACTGCGCTCTTGAGACCTGATTAATTACCAATACTATCCAAAAATTATGACTGAAATTTGATTGTATTTGTTTTCTTTGTCTTGTTCTGTTTAAATTTTCGTTTAGATTAAATAATATTATCATTTTCTTATAGTGATTATATATTATATTAATGTGTATAACATTCAAAAATTATTTTATAATACAAAAAAAAAATCTCTCGCTATCTGCCTATTCTTGCGAGATACGTAATTAGCTTGTATGTAGTTGAAATGTATATAGCGCCGTTTTGTGGTTTTTTCATCTCAACGATTGGCACCATTGTTAATAATTAGAGGGAAAAAACTTATTGGTTTCATTCTGGTTAGTAGTTGATAATGTTGGCCAGGGCGACACTGAAAAGCACTTGAATTTTTAAAATACATTTGTAATACCTTCCATTCCAGAGATAGTATGATGTTATTATGATATATAGAACAGGTACATAGTGCACTTTCAGTAAAAATGTCAAATCCAGCTGGTAACTAACTGGCCATTGGCCATTCTCAAGAAAAATAAACAATTCCCCATGTAACTCTCCAAGTTACTTTCGAGAAAACAACACTGTCGTGAAACGAACGATACAAAATAGGTTATTTCAAAGAGAAAATTGATGAAATTCGACCAAAGCAATTTTATAAGTTGGTTTGAAAATCGAGTGATTGTTTGTTTTTTAGAATATTTCACAATAATATACGTACTAATGACATCAAATTATCCAAAATATTAATTTCGGTTGTAGGTCTGTGATTGTTACGTTGGTTCAATGAACTCGGATTTGTTTTGAAATAATTATGGCAAGAATTCAGATACGCCTTAAAGTACCTGTCTATAATATCTATTTTAATAATCAAAAATAAAATCATTTTCAAAATTGAAATTGTTTGATTTATCAAGCATTCAGACAAGCAATAAAGTACCTACAAGTAAAATATGATTTAAGATTTTCACGGCCAAAAGTATTTTTGTTATTTGTTTTTGGGGTGTTATGCCAAAAACAACACATCTGCCCTGAAGATGGACACTGCAATGCTGTCCGAAACGTTGGCTTAAGAAGGAGTTAGCGCAACACGGCATAACACCCCAAAAACAAATAACAAAAATACCTACAAGTAACATAATATTTTTTTACAAGAAATTATTTTAATTCTATATTTAAATTGTTTGTTTCACAGGTTATGTCAGATTTTGTAATTTCTTCAATGATTTGAGCTTGTAACATACAATTGTCAATTCTACGATAGTTATTATATACACACCGTGACTTTTTACGGGTATACGCCAGTTGTGTAATGGTATCTGGCGTTTAAATTTTCTGTTACCGTCTTTTAATATCAATTGTGTTTTGAATGTGCATTATCGATTATTGTTTATTAACCTAAACATTGACATTATTACTGTATGTAACTTAGCTTTTGTGGTTTCCGTTAAGTAATACAATCACATTTCAATTTAGTACGCGTGGAAAATATCGAACAAATAACAAAGTCGTGAGAGGCTACAACGCCCATAGTACCGTACCTATGCGGCATTGTTCAAAATATTTTTCCTTTGCTAGCAAAGAAATCATTTGATGTCAACCAAAATAATGTGATATTGCTTTCTTCCCTTAGCGAGCAGCCAGTCAAACTACAATTGTACGTGGTTTTATACAATCACAGGGAGCCAAAGAAATCTCTCCACACGACTCCCACGCTACCTCATACCTCAAACTCATATCCCGGCAAGACTGTAGAGAGAAGTATTTATTCTTCCTCTCTGATTCATGGTGTCTCATTTGGTACTCGTAGTGGCCTAGTTTTGATGCCGCTGTTGATCTCTAGATAAGTGTAAGTAATACGTGCCTGTTTGTATTTGAATAGGAAAAACAGTGTTAAAAAAACAAAAGATAAAAAAAAGTGCGAATGGTATTATACATAACTTACGTACAGAGTTCAGCACTTATCCGAAATACTCTAACCAGCGATTCCTCGGCATGTTTAGAGTTAAAACATGTGTATAAAACAAAAAAATATATTTTTCCATCAAACCTCGCCACCAGGTACATACTTTAAGGGGCACCGTGCTTACGAGATACAGCACATACCACGTGATCTGTTGCGACATATGTTAGATTAATCAGTGGCGTCGTGTGACAAAAAAAAATAATTGAAAAATATGCATCGGACAGCAAAAGACTTCAATCTAAACAACATTTTTACTGTAAATATGCCGTGGAATTGTCGTATAATTCGTTTTTAAGGAGAAGCTACAAGCCAAAAATGTGTATATTCTTGGTATACTTTATATTGTAGGTAATAGGCATTAAAATCGCTTGATAAACGGAGTAGGTAAAGAATCGTTCGATTTCAAGCACAAAACTGGTTTTTATTTATTTTGTAAATAATTTTATAAGAAAGCAAAAAAGTTGATCAAGTTGTTGTTTCCTTTACGCGTTCATACATTTCTATTGAAAAAATTTTTTTTAGTAGGTTACATATGTATTTTTTATTGAGTAATTTGTTATTTTATTTGTAATTTACTCAAGCGAAACGATAGAAAAACCTTCAATTTATCTAAAACTTTTTTTAATTTATCTAAAAATTTTCTACACCACTTCGTTATAAAGATTAATCAAAATAGTGAATTAAGTATTAAGCTTCGCCTTAAGAGGGTAGCATCCATATGTTTTAAGTAACTACGTCACAGACATTATGAGATTAGTCTTATTATGAACCTTATTATTATTATTCTTATTAATTATTATTCTTCTTCAGGGCCGGGCGAAGTTATTTGAAGACACTGTATTTTTTTAAATATATATTTGAAATTCAATTTGGTTTTAGTTGATGCAAGCAAATATTGGAAGTGGAAATAACCCACTTCCCGACATCCGATCGAGCTGAAACTCGTCAAATCGACTTGTTATCGATAAAAATGCAATACATTGAGTTTTAGTTCGATTGTGTATCGGTAAGGGGGTTAATTCCCGCTTCCAAAATTTGCATTCGTTCAAAAGTGCAATTCAAATAAAAAAAAAGAATTGTGATCTTATTTTTTCTTTCAAGTTTTTCGATAAAAATTGTTCTTTGTTTATAGAAGTTGATGAAATTGTTAAAATTACACTTGTTGTAATTCAATTTTAACTCTGTTGCGCTTTTATTGGAACACACAGCGGTGAAACAATTTTTGGTATAAATAGTGTACCTATCTTTGAATTCAATGCCGGAAGTCGATAGTTCGGCGTTCTTCTAGTTTTTTTCTGTTTGTTTTGTTTCACTAGTTAAGTATGTGGGCTTCCTTTACTCAACTCATTCATTTATCCTAAAATAGATTTGTTATTTATGATCACTACACTTTGTACTCAATTGAAAAATCCTGACGACTATTCGTTACTACGTTATTATTTAATGTTTTGAAAGTTCTATTGTCCCGCGAAATTAAAAAACAACTTATTTATGAAGCAGAAAATCTGTTTCCTGTATTTGAGAATGCTGTGAGCAGTGGCGTAATACAAATTGCACTGAATTTTATGCTGTCATTTCTATCATCAACTAGAGAAAAAAATTGAACTTGGCTGAAAACTCTTTCTCGTCGAACTCAATAAAATTGCATTCTCCATAGTAAGCATACAAAATAAGAATTCGATTGATGATTCAGTAAGTCTGTTGGCACTGTCTCCCGGTTATAGATGCCACTCACTTTACATTTTTTTTTAATAGATCTGAATAGTTTTCTCTACTTTCCTCCTCCCCATCTCTTTCCCCTCATGTAATCCTTGTTGAGATCAGATGGGAATTTTTAGATAAAAATTAATTCATATTCATCCATCTTTATTTACTTATTTAGACTTAAAACAATGAAAACATTGCTTTCTTTATAATAAATGGACTATTAAGTCCAGCATTTATAATATTTAAATACTCGACCGAGACCATTTTAATGTAAATCGACCTAGATCATAAATCTGCTGAGACAGGTTAAAAAGGAAAACATTTTTTTACGTTTTGAACAAAAACAAAAAAATCAAGCAACCCTTGTAGAGCAGAATTTGCCAGGTTTTTGAAAAAAATTCCGCTTCACAATAATTTCACTTGGGTCCTTGTGATTCCTTTGAGTGTTTTGGAGACGCCGAAAGGAAGAATGCTGGCTTAGTTGCCGTATTTTCATATAGCCGAATGGGCGATAGGAACGTGCCCGCCTCCTAGATTTCTCTTGCTTTCTCCTGACTTATCCCACCGATGTAACTTCTGTGTCTTCTTCCGACTTCTGCGTCTCCCGCAAATATTTCTTATCTCAAGGTTCCCGCTTTGTATGTACCCCACACAAAGCGGACACACTACTGAGACAATTCTTTTGTTTTTATATTTTCCCCTGATGGCCGTTATTCCCCCAAAGTACTTCCATAGAAAATTAGGCTGCTAAATACTCCAACTCGATAATTAAAGCGTGATTAAAGACGGCCGGGAATAGGGGTTCGGTGTTTTACTATACCCACTGTGAGAAATACCATTATTTCTTTTGCTTTCTTTCAATAGTTTTTTCCAATAGTGCGTATCTGTTGTATTCCCTATCTGCCAATCTAATGGCACGGAGTTTCGATCTGATAACAGGCTCACATTTCATTTTTGTTAACTCTTTTATGTAAAGCACGGTACTTTTTCATAAAACAAATTACGACATAATACGTTTTTATAAATTCTTTAACCAAAGATATAGAAAGGTGCATTAAGATTATTTGAAAAAGCAGTGAGATTAATTGAAGTAAATTAATCATAAACCCTTCCATGTCCGAAACAAAGCTGCAATACTTTAATGGACGGTCTCCGTTGTCGAGGAATAAGGTATATGAAAAAAACACTATTTGAAATACTCGACTAAGAAGTCGGGTATTACGGGTTCAAATCCCAGCTCGTGCAAGTAAATTTTCCTTGATTATTGTTATAGCGGGCATGTTCTAAGATAATATATTTCATATATAAACGTCACATTATTACGCATAGTTACAGGTAATTACAGAGTTTAATAATATCTAAATATATTTACTTACTGATTCTGTATTTAAAAATTGATTTTATCGAACATCAATTACAAATAAATCGCTTCATTTTATTTTGCCAAAGTGTAACTATAACGCTTTGCACCACTCGGCCGTTAACTGGCCAAAGTAGTGAAAATTAACTGCTAATTTTGTGGTTTTTTACTCACTGGAAGGCCACATAATAAGTACGGTTAAGTGGTCTGTTCTGTTAAATAATATCTGACAATATTGAATGTATTTATACGTTTGGTGATTTCAGATATTTTCTTTTGGCGATACACGTCCAAATTTGAAAAATTACACAACAACATAAGAGAAACCACTCCGGCAGAAAATTAACAATTTTTTTCCTCCATAAACCTCACATGGTAACCTCAATATGATATAAGGCATGAGGAAAATAAATTCCTTCAAGGCCTATATCATATTTAAGGATACTGCGTGAAGGGTCTTTTTTATGGAAAGGAAGAAGAGGAAGTTCTGGGAAGGTAAAAGGTATAAGGGTTGGGTAGGAATCTAGGGATCAGTGTGTCCAAGAGTGACGGACATATAAATGATGGATCGGGGACCAATTGGAGAGGTCAAAGGGTCTCCGCAAACCATCCTCTCCCGATCTGGCACACCACCCATTTGGTGGGCAGGCGCATTCTGAACCTCACCCGGAGAACAAATTTAGTATTTTTTACAATATTATTACAACCGTGTAATGTATGGAGTATTGTAGTGGGTGAAATTCGTACACAATAATACTCTTAGGTGATCTATGTACTGGTATTTATTGGGGAGCTGCTTGTAACAAAAGAGGGACAATCCTAGTATGCATCGCCTTTTATAGCATCTCGCAAGCATGCTATCTCGCTTACACTTACACACATTCATACAGACATCACAAACCGCAAATAATTAACGCTTTAAAAATGAACATTAAAATAACATGTATTACTAAACTAAGTAAACTCAATCGGAGTTTGGCTTTAACTGGCGCCTAAATGTCTCAAAGACCAAAGACTAGACTACCCTTAAAATTTAGGCAGAAATTATTATCTTAGAAAAGTAATAACCATTCTAAAGACTTGGAAGAAGCCAATAAGATCAACTGTAAGTACGAACCAACCCACATTTTCATTTCGTTCTGCCTGAACCTTAAAACTTGCCTGAGGCAAAGACGATGGTTTTCATTAGCATACACGACTTCCTAACATACTTTTTAAAACCTTCTGCGTAGTATTTAATGTTTTCAAAAGCTTTTCAGCTAATGTATAGCTTACATCTTGCGTATTTGTTAATTAAAAAATACAACTTTGCAATTAAATACGTCAGCGATGCTTTTTATCATTCAGTAAATTAAAAAACAAGTAAAATGTGATTTTCATATACGTACGTAACATTTCAAAATCAACCATCATCTATTAAAAATTCAACCACATTGCGTATTTATTGGGCCAATAAATTGAAAGTTGAATCCCGCGTGACAAGTACCCCAGCGGGCACTTGTAGTTTCAATAATAATTGTCAAACATGGCGTTCAAAATAAATATTAACGCATATCTCGAATGCGAAAAACTAACTTTTTAACAAAATAATTGGATTGTTTTTATTATTATTTATTTATTTCTATTCTCGTGCACATGTTTTCAGGTGATTTTTTATGTGAATACAGCAAAAGAGTCCCAACTGCTCCCAACCGTCTGGAGCCAGTTAGATTGGGGTATGTTGTAAGGCTTAAGGTAGAAGTGAGGGGAAGAAGAGTAAGAGTAAGGTCGGGGAGTACCTGGTCACCAAACACGACTAAACCCATTTCGAGTAACGTTCAAAATTGAAACTTTCAATTCTGAATGATTGTCTTACACCAGGGCGTTACTGAGAGTTTCTTACACTTTGAAATGTGTCGCAAGTATTCTATATATTATTTTAAATGAATAAATTGTGAAATAACACAAATTCAACAGCTAAAATTTACTTGCGCACGTCGGGATTCGAACCCGCGACCCTCAACCACGGAGGTAGTCACAGTTTACATAGAATAAGTTCCAGCAGTAAATATATTTTTATTATTAATGTAACCGTTTGTGAATTGGTTATTAGTAGCGTTTTATCAACACCTACCTAGGAGAACCTGTGCTGAGATGTTCACATATTTTAGATATTCTGGTGTCTCAAGAGAAAGACTCAAGGAGGGTATTGTGGTTCCATCCATGGCTTCAGAATTGTATATGAGGTCAGTAGCACTTAAACAACATAATAATATTATATTAACACAATGTAATGCAAAGAATGAAAAAAGTGAAATACATGAAGTGAACTTAATGAAGCAGTTAAAACGAAAAGAGAATAAAACAATACAATAAATTAGAATTTGATGATAGTTACTGCGAGTATTTTCGCTTTACAAATAATTGGAATATTTATGAACTACGCTGTAATATTTTATTATTAAGAATAAACATATATTTTTTGAAATGTTAAAATTTTTAATGCAAAAATAAAAAATAAATTAAAATGGCTCACTTTACATTTTAACTTAAATAACTGATGACGAACAAATATATAAAAACAAACTTATTTTATTAGACAAATGTATTACAAACGTCATTGTCACCTAATTTTTTTTTAAGTATTTTTCAAATTGCGGTCGGTACCTTTGGTTTCACAAACATTTTACTTGTTCTTTGGTTAACTCGAGTTTTGAATATTTGAATAGTGAGGAAAACAAGGATTTCTGTGAGACCATAGGAGTTGTTCTCAAAAGCCAAAAAATTAGCCTGAAAGGTCACATTGTGTTATGTTTGGTTTCGAGTGAGTAGGTTTTAGAACAATTAAGTACCTTTAATTTTTATCAAGTCCTTGATCTGTTTTTTAGTTTTGGATTATCAGCGGGTAGTTTAAAAGTAGGTGGCATACGGTTTTACTGTTTAAAATGGAAGAGTACTTATAATCGTAGTCCGTGGGTGGAATGCTTTAGTGGGATGTTAAGGGTTAGGATTGTTAAAGACCTGCTTATTATCGAGAACTGAAATTGTAGGAGAATACATATATAATTTGAATTCCACGAGGTGAAGAATAAAATATCTGGCATAAAGTTGACTAATTGACAAAATATTAAGCAGCTTATAATTTGTTTGTATCGTATGGTACTTATAGAAGTGGCTTAGTAGTTGCTCTTTGTGATTTTAGCAAAGGAACTGAAGTAATATTAGATGCACTACCCCAAGACAGTAGACAATACGTGATTACATTTTAGGAACGTAAAAAATAAATAGATTGTATTTGGGATTAGTATTGTAGATGGGAAGATGTTTTTGGTATTTTTTAAGAGGTTTGGTTATTATTTAGTTAAATGGTCAGTCTAGCACAGTTCTCCAGTAATTATAAAACTTTCATATGACTTCACAGTAATTAACAATGATTATAATAGTTTCGGATCAGCAATTAATTTATTAATACATAAAATTTATATTTAAATCTTCGATTGCATTTTGAATGATAATGTTTAAGCATCTTCCAGCAAAATTTTAATGTGGTTTGGGTAACAGTTGTGTTAAATAGGGAAGTTTCATAGTGTGACGGGCAATTCGTAAGGGTGGGATTTGAGAATAGCTAGAAAATTAACGAATTATCAACGGGGAGCATCGTTAAATAAACGAGCGCGCAATCCTAAAACCTCCGACCGTAACACGATCATTTATATTTTCACATTAAGCACTTTGCAACGCGAAACCTCCAAACCGTAAATCAGCAATAAAACCTAAGCATTAGTGGGGCAGTTAGTGTTAGGTTGTAGGAACAAGGTACAGGCAGTGGCAGTGGAGCAGGCGGGGAACAGCCAGTGGAACAGGCAGCGAAACAGGCGCCGGGACGCCGACGCTGTTATTCCGTTCTGTTCCGTTCCGCCGCAGCGGCCAGATAATTTCGTTAAAGCCATCGGCATCGCGACGCCCGACAAACGATTACCGTGCTCCATCGAATCTTGCGCTATGCGATTGCTGACCTCCATCGACGACTCTACTAGTTTACTACAACGTTTTCGACTAGTGTTCTACCGTGCAATTCGTATTGTTTCCTGTCGACTGCAAACAGGGTTTGCCATTGACTTTGGCGTCATGAACCAGACAATGTAGAGCGTTTCAAGGGGTAAACCATATCAAGGACTAAACCTGCATGCGACAGGAGAGTCTGGAGTTTACCGAAGATTTCGAGGAATTTATATTTCAATAGCCTCTGATAATGACGATTAATCATGATCGTTAGATTGATTACACAATCATCAAGGAATATCAGTTAGAGACGTATGATGCGATTATATCGTACCACATTTACCTGCATGAAGTTTATTTTTTTCGGGGATCTGACAATACATGGATTATATAAATGATCATGAACTCGAACTTCATTAAAATTGTTGTTTGCTAAACGCATTATATTTTTTGCATATCATGCCAAGTTTCAAAGACATTTTAAGCGATCGCTTTTTATGATGTGTCATATTTATGGAATCTAAAGATATCCGGTGAAATCTCGGTAGATTCATTGGCTTTAAGGTGAATCTTAATGCTAAATCACTATTTTGATTAATCTTTATAACGAATTGGTGTACATTATGAATACCAAAAAATATGCTTTAGATAAATTGAAGGTTTTCCTATCGTTTCGCTTGAGTAGAATACAAATAAAATAATAAATTACTCAATAAAAAATATAAATGTAAACTAATAAAAAAATATTTCTTTTGATAAAAATGTATGAACTCGTAAAGGAAACAACTTTAAAAAATATAGTATTATAGCTAAGATTATCTGCAACAATTTCACTTGATTTACTTTTTTGCTTTCTTATAAAATTATTTACAATATAAATAAAAACTTGTTTTGTGCTTAAAATCGAACGTTTCTAGACTCCGTTTGTCAAGCAATTTTAATGCCTATTACCTACAATATAAGGTACACCAAGAATATACACATTTTTGGCTTGTAGCTTCCTCTTAGGCCGCCTTAAGCAATTCATATATTTCCAAATTAATTGCAACCGCTTGTAAATTATTTATTGAATACTTTGCACAAAAACCTTGCATACAAATAATACATTTTATTAGCACTACAGCGTGTTTTAAACCCGTAACTTTTGCAGTTTATAGCCAGGAAACTTACTTTTATTCCACAGAGATCATGTTAACATTCGTCGTTACACCCTTTATATTATTGTAAGAAAACGAAAACTTTCAAAGTTCTTTTCAGACCGCTGCTATAGGGAACGAAATAAAATAAATTTGGCTTAATAACAATACACCCAAATGCATTATTCGGCCATCAGCTGAGGTGAAGCCCACAAATGCACCAGCGTCGCGCGTTGTACCCAGATTGGCTTAGTTAACCACATCGAGACTCTAAACTCTAAGCCCGGGCTCGAATCCCGGTTGTGGCTTTGGTGTCGGGTCTCGGCGGCACTGCAGCAGCAGTCGTCTAGTCCCGAGTCGGTAGTTTGGGTTTAGCGACCAAATCACTAGCGACTGTTTGCAGGAATCGATGTGTTTACCAACCGAAAACAAACTTTACTTTGAATTTGTTAAGTCAAATAGAGCTTGAATTATCAGCTCGGATTGGGCTGTTTCGATTAGGGTACGAGTATATTCGTATTCAACAAGGCGGACTATTGTTAAGTAATCAGAGCATTCGTGCACGTTCTGTTAACTTAGCATTAGAGAAATTTATTTTGTATTTTAATTGTATTGTTCATCAGAATTTTACCATACATAATCTTAGTGTTCGTTTAAGCTAATCTCCGAAACCGCACGGACGATTTCAGTGATTTTTTTTAATGTGCATGGCTGGTTCCAGCTTAAAAGATAGTTTTGGATGTATATTGTGAATAATAATATCGGAAGACACACGTTGTCTTTGCTCCGTGTTAAATTTGTACTAAACCCGGTAAAAAGTCCGCTTAAAGCATATATTTAAATCGAAAGTAGTCCCTTGAGGGACAACTAATAAACAAGATTAATAGTTGGTTAAAACCGAACAATATTTAAATATTTTAAAGTGAAATTAAAATCTTCAGTGACAGTGACAGAACAAGTGATAATAACATTTCATTTTGGACGCATACAATCACAGTTCACAGTACCTACCTCGCATGTATCGGTGTAACGGTGCGCACAACATGATGCAAATATACTACCGCATCAAATAAATTACATTGTGTACTCAAGCAGGGCTGTCACACACAACAACATGAATACTAACGACAACGCCCTCATATCTATTAATGAAGCAAAAGAACTCATTGACGGCATCCATAATGCCATTACGGATCCATCTCTCAAAATTACTAAAGACCAAATGGCTAAACTTTTGACAAAATTATCTACCCTTTCAAGCAAAATGATTGACGTTGGTACCAAGGTTGGAATAATTGAGGGTAAATTAATGACATATGAAAAAATTGTCTCTCAACCCCCGCAACAATCAACGGCGGACAACAAAAAAACGTACGCTAGCGTAATTGAAAAAGGAAAATCAAACTTTCCAAAAGAAGAGCTGCATACAATTAAGATAATTTCGAATAATAATGAAAACACTGACCAAATAAAAATAAACATACAAAAACAAATTAGAGTCGGGAAATTGGGAGTTGAAGTTTCTGGAATAAAAAAAACAATTAATAACAATGTTATCATCACTTGCCCCAAAAAAGAAGACGCTGATAAAATTATGAAAGAAATAAACAAAAAAGAAAATAACAGCATATCTGCATCAGAAATAAAAAAACGTAAACCGAACGTTATCATCAAAGGAATACATAAAGACTACAACATTCAAGATTTTGACGAAGATTTTATAGAACAAAATGAAGACATTTATCAACTTACCAAAGAAGACAGCAAACACATGCCCAAAATAATGGCAAAAATAAAAAACAAAAGAAGCGATCAACTATCCAACTACATCCTAGAAACAACCGGTCAAATGAGAAAACTATTAATCGAAAAAGGAAGAATAAACCTGGGATTTATGCGGGTTCACGTAGAGGACTCCAACCCATTGTCCCAATGCTACCACTGCCTGTGGTTCGAACATACTGCCAACAAGTGCCGAAAGAAAACAGAAAAACCCAAATGTCTCCACTGCGCAGAAGAACACATTCTAGCGAACTGCCCAAATAAAAATCAAACACCAAAGTGCTACAATTGTCTAGCCTTTAATAAAAAAAGAAATGGGAAAATAAATTCTAACCATCGAGCGAATGACAGCAAGTGCCACTACGTCAAGAAAATGACAGAATCTGCTTACCAGAAAATTGACTATAATTAAAATGCTATATTCATTAAAAAAAACAAGTAAGAAATTAATATCTCAACTATACTTTGTTTACAGCATATCAATGTCGACACCCTGTTTAATAGCGCCTGTTCAAATTTGCAGTATCTACTTAAGTACTAACAACTCACAGTCGAGTTACATTATTATTTATAAGTATATGAGTATTATTGTTCCGCCCAATTATGACGTTATTAATAGAAACGAGTTCTTAATTACTAACAAAATATACTTCCGAACATATTTATTTGCACACTCATTCATCTGTAACACAATATTTCATGATGATTTCAGATGATTTCATAAATAATGAATTAGAAAAAAATATTAAAATTCAAGAATATGAATGCATATCCACTGATTCATGTAACAAAATTATTTCTAAAAACAACAGTGATATAATTATTATGCACCTAAATATTCGTAGTGTTCAAAAAAATTTTGAAGAGCTAACTCTTAAAATAAATAATTTAATAAAAAAACCGGACTTCATAGTATTATCCGAAACATTTACAAATGCTGAGTCACCTTCTTATTGCTTACCCGAATACAATTATATTTCTACCAAAATAGATATCAATGAAAATAGTGGAATAGTAATATTTGCAAGTAATAAATTTAGTATTATTAAAATAATTGAACACCCAATACATTTAGTTAACTGCATCGAAATACATTTTAAACTCGGCAAATCAATGTACCATCTAATAGCTATCTATAGAACGCACGGCTCGAATATAATTACGTTTATTAATGACCTTAAATGCATATTATCGAAATTTAAAAATAAGCTTTGTTTCATTGTAGGTGATTTTAACTTAAACATTAATGACAAAATTGAAAATGGTTGCAAAAATGAATACATTAACTGTACGACTGAACAAAACTTCATATCTTGCATAAATAAAAACACAAGAGAAATAAAAGAACATACTCCATCCTGCTTAGATCATATCTGGACAAACGTAAATATTAAAAATCTTCACAAATTAAAATCAATTGTTTGGAAAACTAACATAACTGACCATCATTCATGCTTACTTCTATATAATAACAATATTAAACAAAAAAAACATAATATAATAACTAAAAAATCCACCATTAATATGACCATTCTCACTGAAAAGCTAAAAAAAGAGGATTGGAACAATGTTTTAAACAGTAATGACACTGAAACATGTTCGACTAACTTTGAAAATACCCTGTCGCAACACATTAAAAATTCAACAAATGAAACAACAACACACATAAAATCTAAATTAAGATGTTTAAAGCCTTGGATTACACAAGGACTTATAATATCTATTAGAAACAAAGAAAAACTTTACAAGACAACTTTAAAAAATCCCCAAAATGAAAATGCATATATTTTATATAAAAAATATAAAAATAAATTAACAGCCTATATTAAAAAAAGTAAAGAAGATTTTTTTAAAAATAAAATATTATCCTCAGAAAATAACCAAAAACAAATGTGGAAAACAGTTAATTTGACTATTGACAATACAAAAAAAACACAAAACGTAAAATATATTGAGCATGATAACAAAATTATAGATGCCAATATGCAACCTAAACAATGTGCAAACATATTTAACTCTTTTTTTGCTAATGTCGGAAAAAATCTTGCGAAAAATATCCAAAAATCTTTTATCCCGGAAAATCATAATAATGAAAACTTACAGGAACGTAATATACTCTCAACGTTTGAAACGACAACAGAATGTGAAATCATAAAAATAATAGATAATATGAAAGTAGGTTCGTCTCCCGGTTTTGATTCTATTACGGCACATATGTTAAAATCTATGAAACCTTATTTAATAAAACCAATCACTCATTTAATAAACCTAAGTTTAACAAAAGGAATATTTCCAACGAACTACAAAAATACAATAATCTCACCTATTTACAAATCTGGAGATCCACATCAAGTAACAAATTATCGACCAATCTGTTTAATTTCAAATATAGGAAAAATCTTTGAAAAAATAGTAAAAAAACAATTAGTCAATTTCCTAGATAATAATAAAATACTACACAAAAACCAGTTTGGATTTATAAAATCTCTCAGCACACAAGATGCTATTGCTAACGTAACTTCATACATTTACGAATCTTTAGATAAAAGTAAAAAATGTGCAGGTATATTTATTGATCTAAGGAAAGCCTTTGATAGCATATCGCATAAGATTCTACTAAAAAAAATGAATAATATAGGCATAAAAGACAATGCGATTAAATGGATTTCAAACTACCTAAAAAATCGACCACAAGTCGTAAAAATAAATAATGTCAATAGCGATAAAGAACATTCTGACTTTGGAATCCCGCAAGGTACAGTGCTTGGACCAATTCTTTTCACCATATATGTTAACGACATTTTCTTTCAACCACTACATGGCCAAATTACTTCGTATGCCGACGACACAGTTCTAATAATAAGCGAAAAAACTTGGGAAAACGTAATACTTAAAGCCACTGAAGACATAAATACTCTTAAGAATTTCTTCGACATTAATTTGCTATCACTAAATAGCGATAAAACATATGTAATTCCATTTGCAATACACACAAAAGACATCCCTAAAAATTTTAACATTATCATTCATGACAATTCCAAAATACATAATAAAAATTACTGTCTCCAAAACTGCACAATACTAAAAAACACAAACACAATCAAATATCTAGGAGTAATTATCGATAAAAATTTGAATTGGAAGGAACAAATATGTCAAATTGTAAAAAAAATCAGAAAACTGATATATGTATTTTTAAGAATCAGAAATTTTTTGTCTTTAAAAAACCTATATTTAATATATTATGCCTTGGTCCAATCAACGCTACAATATGGTATCATTAGTTGGGGATCCACATACAAAACTAACCTTACTCCAATAGAAGTGGTACAAAGGTTAATAATTAAAATAATATTACGAAAACCTTCCGATTACCCAACGGATCGATTATTCGAAGAATTTCAAGTGCCTTCATTTAAAGATCTTTATATTAAAAATGCACTAATTCAAATCATAAAAGAAAAAGACAAGTATCAATTTCTAACTGAAAACCGTACTAGACTTAAATATATTTTTCCATGCCCAAAATTAAACACTTCCTTTGCACAAAATTATTACACTTACCGGGCAAGAATTTTTTTCAATCGACTACCTGTAGAAATTAGAAACATTAATGATAACATCAAAATAATAAACACTGTAAAAAAATATTTTAAAGACAAACTCACAAAAAATAAAAATGTTTCCAATTGAATTAATCTTTAGAATAACTCACTTCATGAAAAATAACTCACTTCATTTAAATAAGTTTAAAATCATTTAATTTTTAATTACTTACTTATTGCAATAAAACAATGTACACTCCTCTTCCAGCCACAAGCTAATGCTTCTATGGAAGAGGGGTCCTGAAATATTTTATCTTATATTGTAACAAACAAACAAAAATGTACTTATATAATAAATGTAATAAATAAAAAATAAAAAATATATATCGAAAGTCTTTTCTATGGATCGTACTCGTACGGCAATCTGTCACGCTGTCTTTATATCCAAGAAACTTTAAATGTTGCACAAAAAATAGTTTTAAAAAAATAATGTAAAAGAAAAGTTTTTTGTATTCGTCACAGTTATTATATAGTGAAAGCAAAATTATGTCAGTAAAGCAGTTGTACATAGTATAGGCTTTCTGTAAATTTTTCATCAACATTGATACTCCCAAAAGATCGCAACAAGTGCGCAACACTAGATTGGGTTCTTTTTTAATGTATCAGCCAGTGAATATCAGAACATCCTTTGGACAAAGGAGTTTTTTCTTATAAAGCTCTGTTGCTTTTAATATGCTCAGTAAATTATTAAAAAAATATGTGTTCGTTAAATCCTTTAAAAAAATGGTTAAATATTCTATAATATGTCAAATGCATAAAATATCTCCGACAACAGCGTCACCAGATAAAAAGGTGGTCTACAAAAAATGAGATCTATATAAAAAGGGTATACACAGAAGGCGGTCTGTGGCAGGACAACGTCTGCCCGGGCCCACTAGTAATATTATATAATACGGGTAACAGTTAAAAATTAATTTTTGCACCATTTGTTAACAAATGGTGTAAAAAAGTGCATGTTATACCACAAGATTATTATTATTATTTAATTAAAATCGAATTTAATAATTTATTTATTAAGTTCTGCAAGTATTTTTTGGTTTTTGTTATTGTTACAGCTGTTTCGGCTTTGAAGGCAGTTTGAAAATGGCCTTGAAAGCCGAAACAGCTGTAACAATAACAAAAACCCCAAGATTAATGTTTAGCTAATTTATTATCAACGGAAATAGATTATTTATTTATTTTTGGAGAGGTAATTTGTAGTGTATCAGACTAAGTAAAAAATCATAAAAATGTAGTTAAATAACAAAAGTTAAAAAAATATTACTAGAATAGTGTGATGTAATACATTTTTACGTAAAATAGATTATATTAAAAAATGTCTTAAAATAAGTATTTTTAAAATGTACGTAAATCCAAATAATATTAAAGAAGATCACTTTAAAACAACTCACGCCCCCAGTCCCCTCTTGCGCCATAAGTGCCCAAAAAATAAGTGCGTAGTGACGTAACAATTCGGTTTATATTTTAAATATTTTTTCAATCTTACAAAGTTTTGTTTTTTTTTCAATCTTCAGCTTCCTAACAAAAATAATATTATTGTCAAATTAAATTATGTTTTCACCATCCAGTACAACAACACATAAACAGGAGCATCATCCAAATGATTTACCTGCACTAACTTTATATGTCTTAGATTAATTTACCAATTATATTGTTTATTATTGTATATTTCATTTTGTGGAATTTTAATTTCATGTTTTTCTTTCATAAATTCAACAATAGTATTATTCAATTTATAAAAAAACGGGTTTTTTTATTTACATAGTAGAACACGAAAAAATTTAATTATAATATTATCGAGTATATAAAAGAAAAACCGATAAATAAATGAAAACAAAATATTTTTGTTATTTGTTTTTGGGGTGTTATGCCGTGTTGCGCTAACTCCTTCTTTAGCCAACGTTTCGGACAGCATTGCAGTGTCCATCATCAGGGCAGATGTGTGGACACTGCAATGCTACACCTGATGATGGACACTGCAATGCTGTCCAAAACGTTGGCTAAAGAAGGAGTTAGCGCAACACGGCATAACACCCCAAAAACAAATAACAAAAATACTTTTGGCCGTGAAAATCTCAAATCATATTTGAAAATAAAATATTTAAATAAATAACAAAACTAAAACGTAATATAATTACCTGCAAATGCAAATAAGCTGTAACCATTTGGAAAATACAAAATTTAAACACATTTGTATTGGTGATTCCCCTGGGACTTGGATTTGTTGCACCACAATATTACGAGTCCATTGCAAACAGAGATTAACAGTTTTATGTTTACAAATAAATTGCGTTTCCGAACTGTTCTCTCAAATAATGAGAATATTTTTCATTACCCTACATTAATTTTATAGTGGGTTTTGTTAAAACTTCAAAAGTCCTCTCCTGCAGTTTTAACAAACTACACTGTTCTATCGGGTGATTAAAGTAATCTTACAGTATCCTTAGCACAACCACAAGCTTTGGAACCGCGACGTATAAGTTATCTGTTTAACTAACCGGAATAAAAACCACCGAACAAGACATTGCGTAGAGCAAACTTAAATTGAAAATATTCTAACGAATAATCGGAGCAAAAATTGTTCTGTGGGAAAATATACGCCCTCAAGTTCAAGTTGCTACGAGAAACGTGCTCGTAGTAGGCGCGATGGAAAGCTAACATAAAACTAAGTGGATCGAAAATTTACATTAAAGTGACACAAGACTGTAACTTTAATAACTTTAGCTCTCTCGAGGCTCACATTTTAACTAATTCCGACGACAACAAGAAGTTTCTTTATATTTAACATGAATAAAACAGTAACTTACCGTTAATATATATTATGTTAAACGTTTTGAAAATTTTATTAAACGTTTTTCAATTATAAAATTAGCGGTAAGCACCAAATATTATTTTTCTCTACGATGAATTATTAACTTCTCGAGGGATCCCTCCAGAAATATCTGAGATTTAAGTAATACGATCATCAGAAATAATTAAAATAAACTTCACGGAAAGATCAATTTTCTAGGCCTGCTAAGGCAAATTCGACCATAGGTCCGCCCATTACGCCGGACCGCACGCCGAATATTGTTTTTACACGATTTCATTACTTTTTTCGTCAAGGTTAGCACTTTACTTCAGAGATTTACAAGGGCAAGAACCGAGCGTCGCATATTTTTGTGGATGGATTGTTCTTTTTTTAGAGTATTGTCTTGTCCTAAAACGAAACATGGTATACCGTGTTCCGCGAGCTCAATGATCAATCATGAAATTATGAAGCGGCCAAATCAGAACACTTTTAAAAAGTGATCAAGCCATAAAAAAGGATGACAAAACCAGATCAGTGGATCTAGTTTTTTTAACCTAGTTAGGTAAAGTTCTAAGGACAGTTTTTTTCATCACTTTAATGACTTTTGTCAGCGTTCTGATTTATCAGCAAATAACTCACCAACTACTCCTGCGATCAAAACCCACTATGAAATATTACTGCACTACTAAGACATTTTTAATTATACTTTGTTAACATACAAACCAATTGGGGAGAATGTAATGTTTGTATTCTAAATTTATCATTATCTATCCACACCCTTTCTTTTTATGTATTATATTTTGTTATTATTACTTATTCTTCACTCATTAGATTAATAACTATATCCCAGATGAAATTACTAAGATGTTGTAACATAGGAGGTACTTTAGTTATGCAAAATTTAATATAGGTATCTAACTCATCACTTGAATATATCTATCTAACTTATCACTTTAATATAGGTATCTACCTTATCATTTTAATATCTACATTATCACTTTAATATAGGTATCTGACTTATTGCTTTAATATAGGTATCTACCTCATCATTTTAATATACGTATCTATCTCATCACTTGTAATAAAGTGTTCTGTGTTTTTCTAAATCAATAAAACTTGGGGAACAATATATAAGATTCTACTCGCTCGGAAAAACAAGTGTTTTGCCAGTAGGTGATTTTTTATTGAAAAGGGGGGATAGAGTTGTTTTAGATGTCTATAGATTTAAGATGGATTTAGACTACTGTAGCTTACATCTTAACTTTACTGCGGTGTATATATGTATATATATATATATATACCGACTATATAAGCAGAATGTATTGGCTCACAACTCACACCCTTTGCTTTGTTTAGTGCCCTTGGTGAAACATATAGGTTCGGTGTGCTGGTAAAAGGAAGTAAGTTTTCTAAGATCTCGCCATGTGATTTTTTTATTTATTTATTAAGGAAACAAACAGTAGTACATTTAAGCAAAAACAGTAATTATTCATGTGTTCTGGGCCAATAATGTTCCATTAAGTCTATTAATTGATTTAGTATTTTTTATAAAATAAATAAACATTATAAAGAAATTACTGGGGTACTCCGTTCAAAAATCACATTGTACATGGTGATTTGTGTGAATTATAAATTTCGTCCAGATTTTTTAAAAATAATTTTTTTTAAATTATAAAGCGAAATAATAGAATAAAAACATAACGTTATACAAGAAAAATGTATAGTCGTAAAACATACAGAAGAAAAACATAATATAAGGTTAATCTTTATTAGGTTGCAACATTTTGTCTATAGTCTTCCTTTTCGTGTCCAAAATTCATGTCTTAATACTTCTTTAAAGTCGGTTATTTAAAAAAAATTATTGCAAGAAGCAGGATATTAAATAAAATTTTAAAGAGAAATATTGCAAATTTCTTTGCCCAAATATCGTTGTAGTTGTAGGTTGGTGAAATGTATGTTGTAATAACATGTGCAAAATGATTTAAATGACTGAGTAAAACTCGAGTTGTGACCTAACGTATGACAAATATAGCATAGTTAGTGTGTGTGTGATACAGTGAAAGGCTTTATAATGCGTATAATAAAACACAATTGCTTATAAACTTTTTCTAAAATATTTTCAATATGGTCCTTAAATAACATGTTAGAATCTAGCAGTACTCCAAGATCTTTGATTGTTTCTACTCGTTGTAAGAGTACATGGTTTAATTTGTAAGTATAATTAATTGAAAGTTTTTTATTTTATTTTATTAACACCCCAAAAACAATTAACAAAGATACTTTTGGCCGTGAAAATCTTAAATCATATATTAAACTAGCAATGTTTATAGATTCATCCAAAACATATTTATTACCAAGTACATGTAGGCGATTCATTATGGAATTGATTGTAAAATTTACATGTAAAGGTAATACATAACACTTGTCGGTATTTAGATAAAGTTGATTGTTATTGCAATGTTGCTTAATTTTGCTAATGTCTTCTTATAACAGTTTGCAGTCATCTGTGGAGTGAATACATTTATATAATTCTATATCATCTGCGTAAAATAGGAAAGAAAAATGATTAATAAATTGTTTCATGTCGTTTATATATAAAACAAATAGGAGAGGCCCTGAATGGGAGCCTTGAGGTACCCCTTTGGCAATAGTTAGAATTTATGACATGTAACCTTTTAAGGCAACAGCTTGACTTCTATTTTTAACATAAGAAGAAAACCATCCCAGAAGATTTCCACATACACCAATTTTCAAGAGCTTTTTTAACAGTATGTCGTCATTTACTTTGCCAAATGCCTTTCAAAAATTTGTTTAAATGGAATCAACCTGTTTCCTACTATCCACAGAGTCGAGAAAAAAATCAGTAAACTGTCCTAGGTTCGATTCAACAGATCTGCCTTAAAAAAAGCGATGTTGTTGATACTTTAGTTACAGTCATCATGGTGTTAAAACACTATCCAAATTCTACTAACGTTTAATTAAATTATCATTAAAATTTACAAAAATTAAAAAAAAATATGTGCTCAAATATACTAAAATACTTTATTTAGTGATAATTTTTTTTCAAGTAATAATACAGAACAATTTAAAAAACGTGAAAAATATGTTAAAATGTAATAAAGAAGTGGCGAATGTGAAGTGTAACTTTAATTTTTTGTAATCTTAAATTTAGTACTTAATTTGAAGCTTTACTGCGATATAATTTAATTTATTTATGATATTTTTTAAACTTTTAGTCATGTAATCCATGTAAAAATATGTACAATATGAAAAATTAAATCTTATCAATTAGCTGCAAGTTATTATAAAAAAGATTTATCTAGATGTGTGTAAAAAGCGGTTACAGTGTGGCTTTCCTCAAATGAAACAAATACCTAACCAAAACCACTTAATTTAGCGGCTTAAAATTAATCTGATTTATTATTTACTCTGTATACTTGTGACATAATATTATTTAATGTAATTATAAATTTGTTTTTAGATAGTCCTTTTTGCTTTTCATTCGACGGGTAATTTATTATCAAAATTTGGCCCAGTCGAAGGAATCCATAAAACGGCCGAGATCATATTTCAGGGAATGACACACATCCGGCGCGCGAGACGCTTTTACGAGACAATAAGTGACCAGGCTGTAGTCCCCAGTCCCGATGTACTGCCAGTGCCCACCCCTGCTTCCAGGGGTGGCTCTGCCAAAACTTGTGAATAAACGAGCGCGACAAGAGATCGCTATATACCCGGCTGTGCTGGCTGCACCCCTAACACAGTTGGGAGGAAGCCAAAGGCTGGTCTGCCAGTGAGAACTTTATTCAAAATAATTAACAAATCAAGCCGCTCAGGCTGCACCAGGGGTGTATAGCATAATGCAACCAAACAAAGGCAGTTAGAGTCATTATTTTGTCGGCAGAATAATAGGAAGAAGACTTTTCCATTGAGGCTTACTCATAAAATGTCGGAAATTTAAACAATAATGCAGAAAACCTGATTTCTGAAGTAGGTATCAAAAAAACACAAAAAAAATTCAATATTAAGATCATCTCAATGTAACCATTACATTTTAAAACAATTTTATTCATAAATACAAAACCCAATAAATAACAACTAACACGAATATGAGATACGCTAGATCTCCGGGTCAAAAACATATCCAACAAGCACCCGCAAATACAAAATTTATGCTAAAGAGCTTCCTATAAAATGATACAATATTTATTTTCCTTTTTTTTTTGTCTTCTGCTTTCTACTTTAACATTTTTATATTTTCTATTTCCATTATAATTCATTCTAATATAATCTTTCATACTTTAAACATGTATAAATATTTAATTCATATGTTAACACTAGACCTCAAATACTAACTATATACCATTGGTCGCCACGAGACAGGCAGTCGCCTAGTGTGGTGATTTAATGTATCACATGTAAGAAAATGTATTATTGTATTATCATGTATTCTATAAATAAATAAATAAATTATAGGAATATATAAGATTATAACTTTAATATCTCAAATAAAAAGCTGGAAACGCGAAAATATACTCGTACCGAATACAGAATAAAACCGAAATCACTCAACTGCACTATAAATCACAATTTATTTAAAATTATTTTGGAAAATCTCTATAGAATATGTTTTACATTACTTCGTATTATCTAAACAACTAAACTTTAATAACATTTAAATAAAATCCTGGATAATTTCAGTCAGGAAATCATCATCTCTATTTCTTACGAGAAAGGATGACAATAAAAAAATTATCATGATTATTACTATCAAGAAAATCTCTTGCATCATCAAAAATTTCCACAGTAATAACACTCACAGAATACAATTGCAAAAGTTTATCGACATATCGTTAAAACAAATATTGGATTAACAAACTTTAGAACAAACGAGGAATAAAACCGGACCAAGGTGACTACTTTAGCCAACCTTAGCCGACCTTAGTCGACCTTAGCCGACCTAGTGGCTTACTAGTCGCACAGAAAGCTTTTGGAAATAAGGATTTTATTTTAACAAACGATTTGTATGTTATATAGTTTTTGGATCAGTATATTAAAGGATACTTTGTCTAATGCATTCGAAAATTCTGTATATATGCAATCGACTTGTTTATTTTTTTCGAAACATTCTTAAATAATGTTTTGAAATATTGTTAAGTTAGTTGTGGTTAATAACATCATCTGATAAAATCCTACTGTTTTTAGTCAATTAATTGCATTTATTTTTTCATAGATTTCATCAAGAACTAGGGTGATTCAAAAAGCTCAGTCTGTAAATAAATGGAATGGAACGAATTTGAAAACATCAGTGTCGTCCCATTTTTTGAAGATAGGTGTAATTAATAAACATCCCAGGAACAAATTACGGTTTAACAGTAATGTAAGTGGTTTAGACATTGTAGTCGGGCCTTTTTTAAGGAATATAATAATATTGAATTATTTATTAAATTGAAGGGGTAATTATGGGATTTCCATGAATAACAAGCGGTCCACTGGAATTATATCTAGAATCGGACTAAACGATAGATTAATATAAGTATTCATTATACTAGATTTATTATTTAGGGATGTTCTGATTTAGAGTGCTTTTAATATAACCAATTTTTCGCCTTTATTATGATTGAAGAATTTTAACCCCTGCTTCCTTATTAAGACTATGATTGGTGGAAATGAGATGATTTGCAAACTCTGAAAAATGATTGTTATTTAAACATCTAAAATGTTCCGTGATTTTAATATTTATATTTATAGTTGTCTTGCCTATGTAGAACGATGGAAAATCATTGCAACATAGTTGGTAAATGCTTGAGTAGTTGAACATCTTTAAAATGTAACGTTTATTTTCTTTCAATCTAATCACCATTATCCTACTGCTTTGAAGTGAATGTGTTTTACGATCCAATAATTTTGAGCTTAGAACCAACTTTAATAAAAAAAGGCAACATAATCGGATTGGTAATATTATTTTTGCGAAGGAACGACCGTTGCCGAGTGGGTAGGTAATCGTTAACTGGGGGGATTACTAATCAAATACCCAGCTGTAAAGCTCGGACTTTCCATTGCCTTCAATTTACATGGACTCTTGTACCGCAGGTGCCTTGTGCCTTAGTAATAGTCATGGAAATTAGAAGTAAGATTATTATAATAAAATTTTATTAAATTAGAAATTTTACTTAAATCAACAAGTGAGTTTTACCATTTTTTACACCATACCAAAAATGCAGCCAATTGAAATGAACATAACGATGGCCTAGCGCACATACACGTATGTGTTAAGTGCAATTTTAAAATTAATTTTTTTAGAATACTCCAACTTAATTATAAGACGCAAAGCAACAAAATTAAAGAGAATATTCGCTTTTTATTCATTCTAGATGAAATTAATAAAGTATATTTTCCTTTGGAAGATCTATTTACAAAGTAAGTAATCTCGATAAATGCTTTTCAAAAAACATTATTGTTTTACTTAAAACTGCACTTAACACAAACAACAATTTAGGTGTGAGATGGGACAATATATTACTGTCTAAAAATAAAATTAATGTAACCAAAACCTGGAAAATATTGCTACGGGCAAAGGTGTTATGGTGGAAAGGTTGTTATGCAATCTTTACTATTGTGGGGTAGGTAATATAATATATGGTACATAGATGCAATCAATTTGCACAGTGAACAGCTTCATTTCCTTTGATGGAAACTTGGACGCCAAACTATTCCAGTGAAGACAAAGTATGCTGAACTGTGTGGTAGAGTATGAGAATCATCATCATCAGGGATGGGCACTGTTTTTTACATTACTTAGAGCTTTAGAATCATCTTAAAGAAAATACAAGTGGATTGATATTAAAGATTTATTAATTAATATACCTGGGTAAACACATACCTGTGGACTAATTCTACACCTGAGCTATCTATCTAGTACCTAAGATCACTCGATGCGACGATTCGGGTTCCTGGAAGCGGGATGGAGACTCCACGGGCCTGAGGAGCCCTCCATCTCCCTCCTCATGGCATCAGCGTCTGGTCTGGTAGCTCTTTCCTCCCTCTGGCTGGTGTGCGCGTCGACCCTCGACATGAGGTCGGTGGAATCCCCAAATTCCACAAATAAGCGGACACGAAGTTACGATAATGCAATGTGGCGTTTATTCCTCCGCTGTGCAGCTCGAACATGGTCGGAGAACTTAAATATCCCGCGGATATGAATGTTACAAAGACGGTATCACCGCCCGCCATTATAACCGGAATTCCGTACTTGAATTTCCCGATAAGACAAATAAATCAGCGCGGTCGCTCCTCGACCGGCTGTAAACTTAACGACCACATAATACTACTAAATTACACACCGATCTGTTACACTTTATTAATAAATAATCCACCTTTTTGTGACCAGTCGGTAACGTGCCGTGGCCTGTCGGCGCGTTCCCAAAAAGTGACCCGAACGACCAATAACCCTGTGTAGATCAAATCTTAAACTATTCCCGGAGAAAAGATGAAATTATGCATAGCCAGTCGATTATAATGAACTGACTGCAATTTACCCGGGGTAATATGAAACATTACTAATTTTAGTTCGGAAAATAATTATTTATAAAACAAAAGTAATTATTTTCATAACAATATGAATAATTCAAACAGCAATTTAGCTCTATGAAATAGCAGATGTTATAAAACGTAAAGTTGTCTAGTATGGTGATTCAATGTATCAATGCCTTGCAAATGTCTATTTAAAAAAAACACGTATTTTGTAAATAAATAAATAAATAAATAATAACCAGTTTATTCTGGAATTTGGAGAGGTTTGTGCAACCCCACACATCAAATAAAACATTACATTAAAGATTAATAATACAATAATTAATTAATAATACAATAACATTACGAAAGATTTAATATTTAATATTTATATTTAATATTTAATTAACAAAAATATTTTTCAATTTTGCTCACTGTTTTAATTTTAAATTTTACATTATTATGTAATAAATTAAAAAAATAATGAACCAAACCGAATTATATAAAAGTATAACTTTAATACTGTTATATAATAAGAAGATTTATAGATGAAGAACGATGTAAGTACATAAAACAAATGTAATTTATAACAGAATAGTTACTTATGATATGTCAGATAAACAGAATAGTTACTCATGACATGTTAGATAAATACACTTTTTTGGACTTTTTACGTTTATTCAGCACGCAAATTAAATTTCTTCGTTTGATGTGATGTTATTGTAATTATTTCATAGTCTGTTAAAGCAAGAATTTTGTTTGAAATTGTTTTGGATTTACCCACTTTGATAAGAAGAGCGTGTGAATCGACATATTTAACAACTCCGGTAATTAAATATTATTGTTAACTTATTTACACAGACATAAACTGTGCAATGCCTTCATACACTATGGAATCAATTTTTATGAGTAATACATTTTTTTAAACTTTCCAAATTGACTCTGGGTAAAAACAAACACACAATTTTGTTAGTAGATCACCTTTTGTCAATGAGCGGATTGCAATCTTTAGATGCTTTATTGGAAAACTTTATTTACTCTAATATTTTCTTAAATTTATTTACCTTGTTCGACAAAGGATTTGTAACAAGGTGTGTGGATCCTTCAACTTATTTTATATCTGTGGTTCCGGAATGTCGCACATCAAGTATTTACGCATTAAGAGGAATCCCGGTAATTCAGAAACTTATTTAATAGGTATTTAGCCAAATTATTGCTATTCCGTTCTGTGCTACGGTCAGTCATCGTGCTGTAGATGTGTGAGTGTGCGAAGAAAAACTCCGCCGAGAAAGCCCGCCAAATAATTATTCCTTTGGCGCTTCGCTTTGTGGTATTATATTACATCGATGTTTGCCGGCCGGCGGCTAGTCGCAAGTCGCTACAGGATTATCTGCATGTGTGTGGAGTGGAGACAAGAATAAAAAATCAATTTCTTGTGACAGGACGTTCCATCCTTAGCCACCTAAATAAGCTATTAAATACATATTGTCTAAGGAACTAAATAGGTACATTTTCGTAATAAAATAGGAGTTCTAGGTACATTATTTCATAATTTATTGTATTGCTCTTACTTACTTGACCGGTCAGTGGCTGAGTGGGCATCGCGTTTGGGTCCCACCCGGGCGTCCCATGTTCGATTCCTCGGCTGGCTAAGTTCTCCATCACAACACAAGCAATATCTTCCGCTTAGTGTGGTGGTAGTAGGAGTTTTTCAAATGTTAGGTTTTTCGTATTCATAAAATTCCTGAAATCAACAGGTTTTAATTCCCTTGCGATGTTTATTTGGCCAAAATGACCAATTTTTACCACATAAACATCGCAAGTGACCAATTTTCGATATAATATTGCAATTTTTTGTTCACTATTTTGTTTTACGAATCTTATTATTGTGTTTTGTTAATAGAGCCAACGCCAATGCCATTCTTTGAAATTTTGAAAATGACATGTAAGCCATAACACCCTTGCCAATCACACGGCAAATCGGATTATTTAATTATTTATTATTATTATTTTATCTGTATAAACATTGTAATTATTATAATAAAACAAATAATATTATATAAACATTGTAATTAAATAAATGTGGTTAGCTGGAAGAAATGGGGTCTACCCATAGGCTACACCTTTTGTAATTTTTATTTTACAATAAATTTGTATTTTGATTGATTGATTTGATTTGATTTGATTTGATGGTGTGGAGGAAACCTCCATTTTTTTCCACTCTACCTCCAGACATGTCGGGGTTCTGAAAATCGGATCATGAGTAAAAATGAACTAGTATTTAAATATCCATGTAACTCGAAAATAATAGAAAATGTCATGACTAAACGGCGCAACTTTTCCTACTGTGTTTTGTTATAACAGATCACCACGCAAATGGCATATTTTAAAAAATATATATTTAAAAAAAAAATAGTAGCGAACCACTTGGGGTGACCTATGACAGAGGTTATCCAATAAATGGTTCCCGGGGCGGCGGTACCCATAACCACCTCCCAAATTGAAAATTATTAAAGTACTTGACGTATATAAATTGAATTTGGTCCAATTTTAGTAAGATCGGCAAGTATGGTATACTCGAAATAAGTCACTAAACCAAAAAAAACTAATAAAATATATCAATAACTCGGGAAAAGACAACACTAGTGCACCGACACAATTCGATATACTACGCTACATCACTTTGCTGTATATTTATTTGTCGAAATAGAAGTTAAATAAATAAAATAACAATATACATTATAGTTTATTGAAGAATTATAATATTATGCTAGTTACCCAAAAGTTATTTTTAAAAAAATTATCCATTTGAGTGTTTTGTATCCATATTGGCAATACTGAACGAAATCACCTCGGAGTCGGTCTGGCCGTAACGGATGTTTTTTTTACAGATATTATTTTACGTAAACATATGAAATTAAAGTAAGAATATCGGAATATTTCACCAAACTAAACTCTACTAATACCTAAATGAAATCTTCAAAATCGAGGTTTTGTATTCCCCATTTTTCTCCTCCAAAAGTTAACCGATTTTTTTTTTTTTTACCAACTACATAAGAAGAAACTATTCTATGTCGGACCGTTTTGTTTTTTTTCAAAATATATTGTCTAGTTTGTAGACTGAACGTCTTTTGACTGCGTTTAAATCAGGCAATTTTATTGATTTTTGGAAGGTCATAACTTCCATAAGAAGCAATTTATCAAAAAAAACAAAACGTCAACCGACACGCAAGTTGCCAATATCTATTTTATGTTAAGAAAATATTTGCTCTAGGGTTAAAATCCAGAAAGATAAATGGGGACTACGTTTGTATGGAAAAATCAATGCCCGGTTACGTCTTAACCGTTGAGCATTGATTAAATGGTCTATCCTGAAATTTTTCCTGACATATGTCACACCTGCAATCGAATTATAAAACCAGAAGAGTTCAAATGAAAGCAGAATTCATTTCTTGTTCAACATCCCAGAACAGTTGGGATTTTTCTGCTTGACTGTGGATCCGCTCGATTATGTCATCATTAATTTTATAAAACTGGAATCTTCACTTTTGGACGATGAGCAATCGTAAAGCAGGTTTCCATTCTGCACTTTTGTAAGCTTTTGTCTAAGGGTTAAGATTGACAAGGTGTTTCTAGAACTGACGAGAAGATTATTTGTTGCAATTTCAACGCGAGATGAGTTGCTGTCTCAAGCTGTCTTCAAGCACGCTTCAAATTGGTATCACACCATTCCATTTGCAAGTTTATTTTATGATGCAATTATACTGAATATAAATTTCAAATGCGCAGTTCTTTCTTTTCTGCCGTAGAAGCAGTTACGCATTCAACAGATCATTAGTTTTGTATTAAGTGACAGGTCTTAGGTTTTACGTACGTCAGTTTTCTTATGAATCGATTCAGATCAAACTTTTTGGTGTTACTGGTTCAGTGGTTCTATCAATAATTCAACTAAAGGTACTCCAAAGAACTAGTGTCATTGATATCTTCAGTACAGGTTGTGGTACAAAAAAGCTTGCCAAATATTTATTTGTTCACAGTTGATATTTTCCGTGAGAGAATTTTCACGTTCATAACTTTATCCTTTTTCTAAACAAACAATCAACACAGCGCGGAAAGTACAATAATGTTGTGATTACTCACCTAAATTAAAGTTTTAAAAATACGCACATCACTATTTCATACCTCATCTGCATAAAAATGTTTACAGGATATTCTTAAATACATGTATTTGATTTTAGATTTTGTTTTGTAAATGCAAATCTAGGAAGTGGAAATCAACCTAAAATTGAAATTCCTGACATTCGAACGAGCTGTAAATCGGTAGTGTACTGGACGGGAGTCCGCACAAGACTGTAGATTTAGGCGCCGGGTCCAAACCGTGTCTTCAACCGATGAGAATGCTCCTTTACGGCCGATGATGATGATAGTAGAAATATTTGATGAAATCTGCCTCCCGCACCCAGGCTTGGTGAATGTTGAGCACTGGGTGTGCTGTCGTCTCTGCTCGCTTCTGGCGTTGGCGGTTTCCCAGAGGAGGGCCGGCTTGTCTTGAGGAGGTAACACCAGAACGTTTTGGAGCAGAAGACTTGGCGAGGTGAGGCAGATAATGGGCAGGAGTCACTTGTAGATAATAAAACGCTTGGTTTCGGTGGTAAAGATGAACTGATTTATTTTTAATTATGTGGCTGCTTATATTCAATTAGCATGACTCGCACCCGACATTGGGCTTTGAGTCCAAAAGTGGCGGGGGATTGTACCCGCGCCAATAAAGTGTTTATATGCCCTGGCAAAATGTTGCATATTCATTTTGCCGGCAGCATAGTCGAAGGTAGTCGCTTGAATTTGCGAGTTAGAAAAGATTTTGAAGGCTTACATAAATAACAATTACATAGTTTAAATGCATAGTAGTTATAAGAATGTGTATCTTGACAACTAGATTTTTTGTTTGTCAAGATACGATAAAAAATAAGAAATGTTTGTAAATAAATGTGTAAAAATGATCTTAAAGCGGTCAAATTTGTAAAATATTGTTAAGTTAGCATTTTTCCCAGGTCCCCCGTAACATAGCGCTCAGAAAAAGATAAGATTCACTATGCTACGAAGTTCCTGGATTTTTGTACACGCAAAAAAGGTAAAAAATATTGTTCAAAAATGGGTATACATATATGTGAAAAACAGCTTTTTTAATATCTCTTCAGCGGTAGTATATAGAAAATAGTGTTTATTTGACTACCGCCGAAGGGATGAAAAAGTAAAATACATACATTTGCAACATTTAAAAATTGATTTTTCCTAGTAAATTTTACATAGAAAAAAAATGGAACATCGATCCGCTCGGCAATGGTAGACGCGCGATGCGGTATCCATGCCGTTCGGGGTCAAAGTTTTCAGGCCGCCTGGGCCGAAAATTGGAACAAAATGACCAGTGGCGGGGAGTGGTGATTTTGCCAGTGGCGTGGGGTAGGCATATTTTATAAATGTAAAACAGATTTTCTGAAATTAAATAATGTGGTCTACTACGTCCGTTACAGGTAGATAGCCTCTTTAATAATAATCATATTATGATAATATTATTTGGACGACTTTTGTGAAAAATTAAAAAAAATAAATACATATATATTTCTACAATGATCGTTGTCGATGACAATGCATTCTATCATTTTTTTATGTAAATCATGCACACACACGTAGATACTGGCACTGATTTCTCTGACACTGGATTATATTACAGTAATTAATGTACGAAATAAATGTTGGTGGTACCCAATCAAGATTTGGTTTAGTCGTTAGCTCAGTTGACTCCAGTCCCTCGGGAGGTAGGTTCAATCCACAATCAAACCAAATTTTATATAATGATTAGAATAAAATAACTTTATTTTTTAAAACACTTTATTGTATATATGTTTAATACATAAAGCCAACCGGTTTCGGTTCACCATGAACATTCACCAGGGTTATATAAAAACATGTTATTCAAAATGATAGAGTTACAGCGTATTTATAGGTTAGGTTAGTTAGAGCCCCTTGTGGCGGCAACCGCTTTGTGTTTTTTTTAGTATTTTCAAGGGAAACGAGGCAACATCCCTTTGAAATTATTTTTAAAATCAGTGAATCAACATTTTAAATTAACTTACCAATTAGTAATCAGAATTTTATAGTAATGTGATTAGAGTACAGTGTTTTAAAAATGAATAATCGAAAATTGTGCTAAAAAATATTCTAAATTCGCTGAAGTTGAACATGGGACGAGAATCGGTAACTGTAGGTACGCCAGATGTTTTCAATGGAATTCTTGGAAACTCTGAAAGCCCTGACAAGTGCCCAGGGTAATTTATTATCCCGTCCGTTGCCTTTTATTGCGGGACAATGCACCACTAACATAATCACCAGGAACAAGGGTATAAGGAGATGGACTTGCCGAACGTTACAGCGGTGCTGCCAAGGTTTGTTATCTATGCGAGGATACTGTGACAGCGCTTAATTAGCAGCAGACACATACCTGGACGGATGACGAACCTCGTGCTGGCACTGTTGGTGGACGCGGTGCACTCTCTCGCTGCAGCAGCTGGTCCAGTTTCCTCACCGCCTAGGATTCTTGCAGCAGATTCTCCATCTTCGTGTCACCTGTTTCTGTACTTCATTTTATTTAACTTAATTTCAATTTTAATTTGTAATATTTATATTTTTTTGTACCGAACGTCAACATCACTTTTTACAATTATGGTTTGTAGTTGGTAAATTGTTGTAGAGACATCATTTGCCGTAATAGACTTTTCTTTCAACCTCTTTTGCACTACGGTGAGTTTATTTTAGATTCATAACATATCAACATGAACATCCGCTCAAGCAATTTTTGGCATACTATGTCAAGTTTGCGAAAACGTTTTAACCGATGGCTTGCCATAATGTGCCAAATTTATAGAACTTAAAAATATGGGATAAGCGGTGAAATCTAGATGGATTCATTGGTTTTTGAACCGCAGTAAACATTTTTATATGTTTAAATATGAATATTTTGAGGAATTGTATTAATTATAAAATATAGTAAATGTATATTTATATAGCGATTAGTATATATATTTAGACAGTTTTCTCAGTTGACACATAAATTATTATCTATGCGTTTAAAGTTTGCATTTTATTCTGTGAAGGTTTCCATTTCTAATCTACGTGAATAAAATGACTACTCTTTTTCAACCAAGAAAATATGTATACCAGTGAACATATATCATTAAAATGACTGTCAGCATTATACCTACTCGAGCGATTAGTATCATACCTTCACAAAATAAAACGCAAACTTTAAACGCATAAAAAATAATTTAAGTGTCAACTGAGAAAATCGTCGTACTCCGCTAATTCCCAAGATAAGTGCTGCCAACAAAGGAGGGGAATCCTCCACTGCACAAAAAAACACCGTACACTGTATTGTAGATAATGTTTACTATATTGAAAAGAAAACACCCAATCGTAGGCAGGAAGACACTTTCTTCGATTTTTCTTCACATACATTTTTTTTAATAAAATATAAATACAAAGGGTAACAATTATCAGCCATGGCTGAAAAGTACCGTGATCTCCAAAAAATCTGAGCTCACGCTAAGGGTGTAACTTTCCTTATATAATTTAGAACAAATAGAAGAAATAATAAAAATAAGATTACCATAAATAAAAAATACATACATACATGAAATAAAAATACAAGAAATATTTTTTTTTTAAAGATACAATGATCAGATAGGTTAACAAAGAGACAACCAAAGGTTCAAGAGTTGTAATTAGTTTGAATAGGTTGGAACAGTAATTGTTCCATGATTTACAACTCAACTTACAATTTGATCAGCAAATGATTTTCTACCAGTAAAAATTCTAATTATGAAGTATATTTTTCACATAAAATGAACATCTTAGGCTGATTTTAGTGTCACGCCGACCGCACGCGCACCGTCGGCGCTGATGGTCGAGATATATGAACTTCTAGGAAGCGTTTTTGAATGACGCGTAGCTATCAGCGCGCAAGGTGGTCAGCGCTGATGGCTACGCGGCCGTACGCGTCGCGCGTCGGCGTCGCGTAGCTGTCGGCGCTGACGATCGCACGAGCGCCTCTGCTTTCAGTGAGCGTTCTAGTGTCGAGCGGAGCAGACATCATCGCGTGTACAGTCATGGCAAATCGCAAGTCATCGACATTCGAAAGTAATTAAAGAATTTGCTTTCGTCAGCCCTCAAAGTTCCATATAACAAGACAAATCTCCAGCAACGGCTCTCTGCTCAATCAATGGATGAACATGGAGTCTTCATCGTCACCGGTTTTTATTTTTTTGGTATAGGTAGTACAAAGCAGCAATAACTAATACACTCCGCATTTTGGTCTTCGACTGTACAGTGAGGCGGTCAGTACGATACTGAAACGAGTCACGCTGAGCCTCAGCGCTGACGAACTACGCGCTGATCTATGAGCGCTGACGGTGAGCGTGACACTAAAATCAGCCTAACTTATTCTATTCCAATGCATTACATAATAGTGTTATTGTTTTGCCATTGCATTATTCACCATTCTTTGAAGTAGAAAGCACCAAAAATGGTTGAAAAAAGGAGCAATTCGCTAACGTTTGTACTACTATAAACAATATGCAACTGTCAATATTGTATTTAGGCCCACAGATTGCATGATAATATGATTTTGGAGTAAATGTTTAGAATTTTGGCGCACTCACACTTCGGAAATGGAAAATGATGCATTCAAATCCGCAATTTCGTTAAAATTTACACGCTTAATTTTCAGTCTAGTTTGCGGCCTTCGAGAATGTTCATAAAACTATTTGGTAATTAATACAGAACGAACAGAACGAAATTTCAACGAAAAGTTCAAAATAATTAATTATGATGTATCGTTTGATATTTAAATGCATTAAATTAAATTTCAGATAATTTCAATGGTTATTTCTTTCAGTAAAATTATTGTATTTGGCAATTATGCGTATTAAGATGTACCTAAATAATAAATAATTACCACATTTCTGTATGCAGGAGTGCTCCGTTAACGCTTTTTTCATTATATGGAATTATTAAATTTTCCATATGCTTGAAGTAATGTGTTGAAATATTGCATCTGTTGTATCTGAAACTGCTTATGAATTACAGCTTCAGATGAACATGAGAGTGGACTGTAAATAATTTAAACGAGACGAAATGAATGGTGGTTGACCGAATTGGGTGATATTATTTGTATAAATGAACCAGGTATGGAAGAAAGTAAAAAGGGATCATCAACCACTTCCACTGTATCTCTACGAAGGAGCACTCAACACAATCACAATATAGTGAGTTCCACTGCAATATCTTGAGTACTTTAAACGATGTCCAAGGTAGTCTCAATACTTATTATGTTTTCTATTTGTACTATATTCATGCTATTGTTCCAAATTTAAAATACTTAGGGATAGGTAAAAACTGGATAAGTAACATCCCGTTAGTATCTAAGCATATTTTCATCTCGAAATCAAGCAGCATCCTTTTGTATAAAATAGAAAACCATTCTAATTTCCTTGATATTTTAGTATGATCAACATTCAAATTGTATAGATCCAGCTTGCATTTACCAACTTCAACTCAAGTTCAATTGTCCAAGTTGTATTTCATAATAATATATAATGATAAAACATATTATAATGATATACATAATGATAAAACTACACTGTTATTAAATGAAATACGCTAAAGACTTATGCTTAAACCCGTTTTTCGATAAATAGAAGAAAAAAGCTTGCAGTTAAACTTTTGTTTGTAAATCTAAACAATGTTAAAAATAATTCCAACTTTCAGAGAGAGCTTCTCCGCGCATTCTTCCAATTACAAGTTTAATTTGTTTACTATTCCCGACTTCATATTTTAAATCCGGTTGCCTTTCCTCTGCATTCATTCCCCCGAGTACACAATAAATTTCCAAAGACTTTATAATTCGTTGATAGTTTTATTTGTTCGCTAAAACTTTCCTACCAAACGATTTCACTTCGTTAAAATCTCCGAGAGAGTAAGCCACTTATGTTCTAGAACCTGGCTGTATCGGGAGTGAGTACTTCATATCCATTTGTAACCTACGAAAGCTGAAAAACTTAAAATGGTTCAAGGAAGTAGTCCTTGAAATGCCCGGAAGTTAAGAATAAAAGTTTAAATATACGGGCGAAGTTGCGTTGGTATTGCAATTTGAATTACATAGCTTCGGACTTTTCCTGGTCTGGAAAATAAATACAAGAAATATAATATGAAAAATCATAGAACCACGAGGGTGACCGGATAAATCATCAAAATGATAATTCATCACATCTTTAAAAAGTTATATAAAGTCATGGAAAGTGATGAAACAAAAACTTTATTAACTGAGTTAAGTAGGTTAGGTTAGGTTAGGTTCGGTTAGGTTTAAATTATTATTTTTTCATCGTTTCTAATGACTTTATATCACTTTTTAAAAGTGTGTTGAATTGAGTGTGTTGAGTTATCATGGAACCGCTTACGAGAGATGGAAAGGCTGATAGAGATATTGAAATAAGGGTAAATGCAGGTAAATCCAATAATAATACAAGCCAAAAATGTATGAATCCTTGGTATTCCTTATATTGTCACGAATGTATTTAATAGGCATTAAAATTTGCTTGGAAAACGGAGACTAGAAACGCTCATTAAAAGCGCAAAAGAAAATTTATTTATTTTACAAGAAATCAAAAAAGTTAATCAAAGAAAACTGTCACAGATAATCTTAGCCATAATATTGTATTTTTTAAAGTTGTTTCATACATTTCTATTGAAATAATACATTTTTTAAGTACGAGTACATTACATTTATGTTTTATATTAAGTAACTTCTTATTTGAATTCTATTCAAGGGAAGCGATATTGATATTCATAATGTAAACCAATTTGTTATAAAGATTAATCGAAAAAAGTGATTTAGCTTTAAGCTAAAAAATGTCTAATGTTATCCAAAATAGAGTGCTAATACCTACCCTGATGTATGGCAGTTAGGCATTTAATTGACCGAGGAAGGATGCAAGTAGACTGAATGTGAATGAGACAAGGATTATGTGCCAAGTCCATGTTGTTTGGCGGTCTGTCCTCTCTGCCTAATCCTGCGGGGAAACGGCGTGATGGTTAGTCATTTTATTAGTTTTTAGCTAAAATGATAGTCTGTTTTTTTTTTACCGCCTGACAAAAACTCATTTCAATCTGACATACATTCCATCTATGATTTAAATAGACTAGTGTCGTAAGTCGTTCTTCCCGTCCACCCGGTTTACACAGCAATTAATATGTGTATCTTGTACATTTATTTATTTTTCATTTCAATGAAATAATATTATTTCTAATACTTTAACGCTGTTTTTACTTACAACATCAATAAATTTGTCCGATGAGTGGAAAATTGACTTGTACCCGAGTACAATAAAATGCATTTTGTTCATTTTCAATAATCTAACGAAAAGATTCATCAAATTAAAACCTACTAAAAACTTTGAAGGCGATTATCTCAGAACACTATTTTAGCGATAACGCCTCTTTTCCGCCCAATGCTTCAATTTATGTGTGCAGCTTCTAAAGACTTCCAATGTAGGTATCATCTCCACCACACGGAGAACCCATAAAGCTTTATTGAATAAACTCAGCATCGGGATTATCGAGTGTTAAAATAATCCCTTGCGAAGTTGTTGTGGCGCAAATCAATACATTATTAAGTTTAATGGTTTCTGTGACTTCAATTGCCAAAAAAATAGGTTAAAATAAATTCACATAATGAAATCTTTACTAAAAACTTACATAGTGTTCTTACATGTTTAAGATATAATTACATTTATTTTTGCATGTGGTTTCATGAATGAAATTTTTCCCGAGTTATGTCTGACAAATTCAGAATTCACTCTTAACAGCATTAAACATATTCAAAACGGTTTAAATAAGATTTCCGCTCCGCTAGTCGTCTGACTTCATGATTCTCAGCATTTGAACCAACGAGAATGTTCTTCGTGTGAACAGGACATAAATACAGCGGAACAAAAATCCAATCAACTCGGAGTATGTGAAGCTTTCAGTAGAATGTCTTTTTTCAACAAAGTGTCTTTTTTGAACAGTATTTCCTTTATTGTTCGAGTTTGCAGCATCAAGGGAGATAAAGCCATTACACCAACGAGACGTTTTGTTTACACTTAAGTATCTTTTTGATTCCGTTTTAGCTCAGGTGGCGGCGCAACCATCCGGAAAGAAAACGGTCTTTGGTGTAAATCCAAGGCGGAGGCGGAACCTTTAATTTTGATTTTTTCTATGTTATATTGATTTTCAAGCGTGCTTGATTTCATACCACTGTCTCAGGTAGGTATGAACTTTTGGGTTTTGACTTTATATATTCGAACGCCCCTACCACCTACCGACATAGGTAAGCCATTAATATTTGTGCTGACAAAGCTGGTTGGTATGTTTAAAATACGTTAAAACAGAGTTGTCCGACATAATTACAATAATAATAAAATTTGGCCGATTTTTATTACACACATAGTCAAGTGCAATTAGCGATTCTCGATCGTAATTATTCCGGCAGTCCCAATTTTTTTATATGTTTTATAAACTGGTCCCCTGATGTAAAATCTGAGTTTCCGACCTTGGCGCACCTGTGTTCGCGCCGCCATTTTGAAAAAACCGGCCGAAATTGCGCCAAAATCTAGTTTTTCCCAAATATCTCATTTCCAATGCAAATTTCGGCTAAAGTAGCCAAACAAATATAATAGAACATAAAAACCGAACTAGTCACGCAAAAAACTTGTTTTTTCAAAAATATACGCACCTTTACGACTTTCTACCTCGGTACCTATTAGAAATAGAAGGAAATAATTTTCAGAAACGTTGTAGGGGATCAGTTTATAAAACGTATAAAAAAATTGGGACTACTGGAATAATTACGATCGCGACCCCCTTTTTGGTGCTAATTGCACTGGCCTAACAGCTTTGAAAAAAAATACGAGGATAAATATTCTTCATATTGATAATAAAGGAAAACGATTAGATAACATAGAAGCATTAGAAATAAATAAATCCCTTAATATAAATGAATAAATAAATAAAAAAATATCATCTTACAGTTCCATCTTAGACATGTCCCTTTCACCGTTCGTTTCATCTCCTCTTCCCACTCTTCACCAATCCCCAGTGACGCCTCCGCCCCCACTTCACCACTTATTTATATATCATATTTACCCATTGTTTTGTGATGTAAATTTAGTATAATTTACTCTGAGGAAAGATTGGTTGTTCATGTATAAAAAAACATTGTGTTTCAAACAATGTAACACTATTTCTTTTATTTGTAATAATTACCTTTTAAATAAATCAAAAAAATTGGATCCACTGAAGCTTTTTGTAAAACGTTTTCCTAAAAAAATGATTATATAATACATTAAGCCGTTAATATTTGTCTCGATGACACAGGTTGACGTGTTTGTATAACAGAGTTTTTCCGACAAAAAAATGAAGAAAAAAACCTTTTTTAAATCACACAATTTTATCAAACATTTGTCTACCTACCTGATAATTAGTTGATTGCTCTGGTCCCTTGCTTTTTAAGTTGTTTTTAAAAAAAAAATTTTTTTCACCATGTATTAAAACTTGAAAATCATTATCTATCTTTCTTTATTATCTCTGGCGGATTGGGCGGCCTGAATTTGTTTTTTATACAAATCTAAGTTTTATTAAGAGATTTATGAAATTTTCCCACGTTTGATCTCTATGACAAGAGAAAAAGGTAAAAATTTACACGAAATTTCTAAAAATCACGCTTATCCCCCTTTCCTATCACCTAAAGTAGCATTTGATGAAATTTCGCACACTTGATGTTCAAAATAAAATGAAAATTACTTTTTTTATCTGATTTCTAAAAACTCTGTGTAAAGCTCGGGTAAGGCCAGGAACTTATAGATAGTTATAAATAAAGCGAAACGAGACTGAAAAAAGACTGTATGCAGATATCCAATCTAAATCAATTTATTTAAAAAGCTTATCCTCACCTTGAATCGAAAAAAATGAACCCTACACATCTCCGTTCAACCTTTATTTACTTTTTTGCAAGATTCATACTGAACAGCGGGATCATTAGCAGAGGCGGTTCCTTGGTACGTGCATTTGTGCATTGCACTGCTTGTCTTCAATCTCCACATAACAAATTACAACGACTTCTGTGCCCCAATGATCGATGTAAGAAATTCGTAGTTCTCGCCAGGTCATCATTTGAGCTATCTTTTAGTAAAAAAATCCCGCGCAAGAGCAAGCGGTCGTGCATACCCCGATATGCACAGAACCAACTTTTACCATACTACTAAAACAGCATCGGGCGGTATTGAGACAGCCCGAAGTAGCCGAAACGGTGACATGAGCGAGACATATTACACTCTTAACGTCAAATTACGTGTTAGAGCAGTGCAGATACATAACCCATTCCGTGCATTATCGAAGTGCTTTGACGGCGAGTGAATTTTGCATCACTTTGAACATGTGTAATCCAATGCGTTTGGAATGGATTAGCTTAGAAATACTAATGTTCAATGTTAACGCAACAACATTAACACATTGGAACTCGTTCGCGGTGAAATCAAACGGTTTCGCTACATTTTCAACGATGAATTGAGTGTCCTTTATTTTAGAGATAATTTTGTATTATTAAATCAGTTATTTTACAAATATAACTTAGAAGATAGAATGAATTGCAGTAGGTGTTCCCATTCATTAATTTGCTCCACCTAAATTATAGACTAGGTACATTTTAAAAGTAAAATGCACTGCTGGTAATTACAGTCACGGGCCGCGTCTGATCATTAGTATATCCTATGGTAATATTAAATTCCATTTTAATGAGATCTTCAGTATTACGGACATGTATCTTCAGCGTGTCTATTGAAATCAGTATTCATGAAGCAACTGCTGCCAAATCGTCCAATAACCTCCCTCGGGCTATGAATCCTATGCAATAGATGCAGCCGCAAGTGACTGCAGAGATGGAAAGTACCCAGCCCCTCCCTACTAATATTAATTAAATACTAGAACGGAATGCTATGAGAACTACGCCGCTTTACTTACTACACATATTTTTTGTCTGCATAACATCTTGTCGAGACATTCGGCGAGACTTTTCTCAAGGCGAGGGATTCCAGTGCAAATCTCTTCACTCTTATAACGCGCAGGTATTGCTTGGATTACAATTGGACAATTAAAAAAATAAACTGACAATGAGCGGAGCAAACATGCGAAGAACGGCAAATAAAAGCCCACGTAAGCGACGTAGCGACGTACAAAAGAGGGCGGTTCGTCTGATTAACAATCCGTCGTTGACTGACCGAATGCATAAATGCAATGTAGGCAAATTTTTTAATGGTATTCTAATGGAACCTGCTCAAAAGAGCTAGCAGAATTGATTCTATGTGCACCGATGCACGTTTGCGAAACTCGACATACGAGCGACTTGCGATACGAGCGAGACGCTAGTTTTCCAGACGACATATGTTTGTGAAAGTCGGCTTGCATGTGGAAAGAACTAAGGGCATCTGTTGTTCCTCCTTCAGCTCCTATTTTACACCGCTTCAAAACTTTGTCGAAATAATTCCACTGTCTTTAGACTTCGACAGGGGAGCTCTTGTGAGGTCAAATATAACAATAAATTATTGAATAAAATCCAACCGGCAATGACGAGCGCCACAGGACCATTTTTATGTACGTGAATGTAGTAGGTACCTGAAACAGCAGAATGAAACAATAGAACGTAGAAAAATCCAAAAAATTAAAAAAGAAACAAAACTGTGCGGGAAATAGAAAACATTTCTGCTATTTCCAACGCCATTTGGGTCACGGCTGGCGCTGGAACCTGAACTATATGTCCTCATCAAAGACATAACCAAAACAATTAATTTTCTGATTTCATTAAAAACCCGTACTTTGAAGGGTTCATCAAAGATGTAATAACAGAAATCCACGCGAGCGTGTAATTAAAAAAAATCCGAAGCTATATACAAAGCAGTATTTGGCGCAGAAAATATTTTGACAGGCAAAATTTTTAATTCAAATACCGCGTTCAGTGTTTGATTTTAGTTTCACGGTTCAGAAAAGACTTTGAGCGGAGTAATTATTGAAATCAAAGTTGGTAAAATATTTTCCTCCCCCGTTGAAATTCCCCTAAAGTCAAAAAGATATTTAAATAAAACAATACGGCTTTGTTTGGAAATTTTGTAGTGATGAACGACAAACAGGCAGGAGGAATTAATATGGAATTACATTTTTGAAATTCGTGTTCCGTTTGTTTACCTTGGGGAAATCAAAAAAATGCACAGCAAATATCATTACGAGAACTTTTTGGTTATTAAATTAAACATGTCTATTTTATATAGTAAGTCTCGTATAGAATGTTTCGAGGCAATGATGTATTATATTTAGATGAAATACAAAGCGAAAAAATAGGTTCGACTTTTTTACCTCCATTTGACCTTCAATGCTTCCAATGCTTTAATTAAAACTCTCGAACTCTATGGCGTTCTGATAGTGGTTCACGTTCAAAGCGATAGAGCCTCTTAATAGTATAGCTTTGTATAAATATATTATATATACTACTCGTAATATTTATTATACTACTCGTAAATAAAAAACCTAATGTTACTATATATTTTTAAAAATTAAATAATTTATATTTTATTTTTCGTATTTAAAAATTAAATTTATATATATATATATATATATATATATATATTTTGAATTATTTAAGTCAAGTTTAAAAACAAATAAATAAATTCAAAATTTAAAATATGAAGATTGACAAAAATTTACTTAAAACAATTCCTGGTAAGACAGATATCCTAGGTTCGATTACCAGTTGAGACTGATACTCTTTTTTTTCTGTGTCTTTTTCTGTTGCATGTTTTGTTTAGATTTATTAGTATTATCTTCTTCAAGGACAAATTCAATAAGTTTATTATTAAGTTATGAAAGTATTTTAGATTTTTTTTTGTAATTATCGAAAAAACTTTTTCGGCGTTCAATGTCATTATCAAACTACCGTTATGCTACATTAAGACGACTTATTTTTACGATTTAATTAACCTTTTCCGCCATTTTTATTGAATTTTGTTTCGAGTGATTTATTAATTTTTTTATAAAAACTAATTAAGTACGAAAATCTGTATGAGACACTTACCTGTAATGAATGTCTAAAAACAGAACATAAAAATGTGTTCCTTGAAGAGTCTCAATGTAATTTTGGTGACACGATCTGAATAGCTAAGTTCTCCCAAAGGATGGAACAACTTGATCACTAAAAAAGAGTTTTTACTTTTCACGTTGCACCTTACACATTTACACTTATCTCATAGAATGTCACTACACGCTATCTTCCTTTACTTCCCCTCTAACTCTCCACTCTCTTCAACCTCAGAAACTACCCCAATTAGGGATACCGTAGTCCCACAGGCTCCGGGCAGCTGGGGACTCTTATGATGGAAAATTAATTGTGAGTGGCACTTACCGTTAAAATGTTGATTTCCCCCTTCGATGATGGCAGGTTTGACTTAAAAAAATATTATTACTGGAATACAGCCATTCTTCAAATTCCGGTTGTGAAAATTTCTTAAAAAGTATTTAGTAAATATTATCACAATATCACATGAAAATATTATCACAATACTGCTGTAGCTCTTTTTTACATACTAAATAATAGTAGGTAGTTGTAAATGATACAAATGGTGTATGTATGTCTGCTTACCCCAAAGGAAAAATCATACATCTCCCTTACAATTTTAGAAATAACATGCCTTTATAGTTGCAGTCACCGTGATGTAGCCGAGGAAATAATTACAAAGGCACCCAATCCCTGATTTATTCCAAGGAATTGTATTGTGTCTGTGTTACGAAAATACTGACGAGTAAAAAGTTGGCAAGTACTTCTACCTTCTATAGGGGTCTACCACAGTAAAATCGATAAATTTACAATATCGAATCGATAATTTTCTACCGATTCTGTTGATAGCTACACCGATATTGATAATGCAATAAATAAGAAATCGATATACGCTGGTAACTCTGGAGTTGTTGTCTATGAATTGACATTCCGAAACGTTAAACATCAAACAGTTACGTAAAATTATTAATACATTTACAATGTTGAATTGAAATGCTAACGTAAATATGCCTTGTCAGTCCGTACTTACCCTTTGACAGTAAAAAGGAGTTAATTAGATATCTTTATTCACAACATGTTATATGAACAAATATCGTTTATCCAAGCCCGATTTGCAATGGGTTGTACCTAGAGCACCTACTATCAGTGCTGGTGAAAAAATGGCAAATCTTTGATTCCAATATCCTATATTGAAGTATAATCAAAAGCATTACGGTCCATAAAAAATATTTGCAAATCTTTCTTGAAAACCATCGTACACACGCCCTCATTTTACATCCTTAAGACTAGGATCAAAAAGACGAGGAATTGTATAAATATCGGGTTAAAGAACCGTGCAGAATATTTTTTTACCAAAACTCTTCAAGTGGAACCCTCGTCTAAAAGAAGGATCGAACTCGAACCCCACAGCGGATTCCATTTCATGGGAAACAATTTATACTGTAAAACATTATACATACTGGAAGACAGGAATTACATCAAATTCTCCGGATTTTCAGGACTGTTTTCGTATTTGTATTCATAAAAAAAGTAAGAATATCGTGGGCTTGAATGTGATCTCCAGATTAAAATACATTAAATACCTACACGAGAATTCGTTATCCCATTCGTAACAATATTTTTAAAATTTACACACATTTCTATGTTATTGAATAACATGTAGGTCGGGTTCATAGCAAATGTGATCCAACATAAAAGGGGTGCATCAACTGTGGTATGCGGACAGAGAGTTGAGAAAAAACTGTTCATTTCTCGTGGAATGAACAATTTGATAACTCCAACTAATTATATTTATACATATGTTAAGTGTTAGTTTATAAAAGTCTGTGCCATATACACAAATGCAAAAGTTACATTTTTTAAGATGATTTAATCAAAATTTTTATAATATCAATTACTAATTTATCATTGCTCAATGTAATATTGTTGTCTCTACTTATTTGTCTACATTGTGTTTGTCTGTTTTTTAATTTGTTAATATTCGCCGAAGAAACATACGTACATACATATTGTTGTGTATAAAATTATTAATTTTATTTAAATTTTATCCAGTATCTGGTAATGTTTTCATAACATTTAAAATACTTGTTTTCATAACATTTAAAATACTTGTTTTCATAACATTTAAAATACTTGTTTTTATAACATTTAAAATACTTGCTTTAACTCTGTGGAATCAATATGGGGCTGCAACATTTCAATAGTACAGCTTCTCAGAAATTGTTTATTTTTTCTTATTTTAGTAATAGGAATACCACTCAGATAAGGTATGGGTTGTTTAAAGTTCAAGTTCTGTTATTATTTTAGTTGTGAACAATTTGCCAATATGGCAAGTAATTTGCCAATATATATATAACAGAAGTTTAATAGAACCTTTACAGAAATTGAAAATTGGATGAATTGTTTAATTTCTGTGAAACAACCCAGCTTAAGACTCGTTATAATTGTAAAAAAGACAAAGATTACAAAAGATATATAAATACGACCGATAGAGACATGCACTAATATTACAACAAAATATTTATATTTAATGAACGCACGCAACTGTTGCGAAAATATTTTATAAAATACCACATATTTAAAACTGAGTAAAAATCTCTAAGGACGGGTTGTTTCGGAGAATTTGAACAATTCGTCAAATTCCAAAGTTCATTTTCAAGTTCTGTGAAAGATTTTTAAAAGTTCTGTTTTTATTTCAGTTCTGCCAAGCAAGTAGCCTATAATGATATAATAACAGAACTTGAATAGGACTTTCACAGAACCCGAAAATGAACGTTGAAATTTGATGAATTGTTCAAATTCTCCGAAACAACCCCTCCTTAGAGATAAATAGCATTTGAAGAAACAATTAATTTTTTCATACCTTTAACATGTTAAATAACAGAACAAGATGTTTTTGTATCGATTTTTTATCTATTGAGAAAATTTCATACAGCTAAATATTTTTCAATTCGTGTTATATTTTTTAATTATCTCATCAGATGAGACGATCACGATTTTTTTAAAGAACTGAACCTAATATGTTGAAGGGAAGATCAACTCATTCAATAACGCATTTAAACAATGCTGACATTTTGTCAACAATCACGCTATTTTTCTACAACAATTACAACGTTTGAATAGATGTACATTACACTTTTTTTAACAACAGTATTTGCAAAGAGATCCTTCATAATATTTTTATAATAGCTACAGAATATCTTCATATCTTCATCAACGACATTTCTTTAAAAAACATTGACGATTAAATAAGTCACTAATAAAGTTGAATACAGATTTTTTTAGTTTGTTTGAACTTATTATAATGTACACTTTTTTTCTTCAACTGAAAATGTATATTCCTTCAAAAGTTTTTTGCCAATTTATCAAACAAATAAATATCACTCAACTTCATTAGTGATAACTTACCTCATTTATTATTAAGTACGCTTACTGTTTTATTTTTTTATTTTTTACTTAGGTACATGAAAACATTAATCGAAAGCAATTTTTTTTTTCTGTATAATCCGCATAAATCGGAAGCGCAAAAATGAATGTCACAAAAATGCAAATTACACACACTTCTTCACGATTATGAGCATGCTTCGTAATGTATTAAAAAAGGTTGACGAACCCCTCGTTACTGCATACACCCGTCTCGTGGAGTAAATTGCTCATAATATCAGGTTTATAATATTCCCCCGGCGCGGTGCCGGCGCGTCTAAACCTCAACATATCTTATTTGCCCAGCTTTTTAATATTTTCATAAATGTTTTTTCATACCGTGGTGTTTTTTTTATTAGGTGGATTTGAAACGTGAATTACGTATTAATTGATTTGAATTATTTTGATATCGAGACTTTTATATATTTATTATAGTTAAAGAAACATACATAACTTGCTTTCTAATCCAACAACTCCTGTGCCTAATCTAATTTAAATTACATCGAGCTACTCGCCAAAATTAATTATTCTGCAACAATCATTCCGGAACTAACTATCACAAACATGCACCTTTCTCTATGTGTACCGTTTTCTCGCCTACATATACTTGAAAACAAATTCTCCCCAAGTACCAACATATTTAATTTAAGTTTACCTTTAGACCTGAAATAGTGAAGAAAAATAAGTATAAAATATCAAAGCCAATATGTACGAATGTGCACATAATTATTTATGAGTATTAAAAAACAGTAAACCAAAAATGAGAAAATAATTTAATTTAGTAAGGCAACCTATAGATGAAAAAGAGAAAAGAAAAACCAATACGAATTAGCAAAATATGAAAGAGTAAATAAATGAAAACATGTGTTTAAAACCACCATAAAATGATTATTATATTTACATAACAAACAAAAAATATATGTTAAAACAACAGAGCAAATGAGCAACAGAGTTGCTTAAATAACTAAAACTATTATGATAGTATATTTTTATATATTTTTATACTAGTGTTAAAGCGAACCTAATGAAATTTGAATAAAAATATTATTTGAAATATATCATAAAATTTTGGAGATATAGTGTTTAAAATTTGACAACAAATGCAATGGGATTATATATGGGGACGGCCGGCATAGTCCAGTGGTAACGCATTGGACTGCCATTCCGAAGGTCGCGGGTTCGAACCCGGCGTGCGCAAATAAATTTTATTTGATTGATTTGTGTTATTTCACAATTAATTAATTAAAATAATATATAGTATATTTGCGGCACGTTCCAGAGTGGAAGATACTACCAGTATCGCCCTGGTGTAAGACCACCATTCAGAATTGAAACGTTGCTCCAAATGGCTTTAGCCGTGTTTAGTGACTAGATCTGAATAGCCAGGTACTTCCCCACCTTCCTCTTTCCCTTCCCACTTACCTTCAGCCTCACAACATCCCCCAATTGGGGATGCCATAGTCTCACTGGCTCCAGACGGGAGCAGTTGGGACTCTTGTGAGGTATTCCCTATAAAAAAAAAAAAAAAAAAAAAAAAATTCAAAACTAAAACTTTGCTTGAAATGCTTTAGGGACCAGATCTGATTAGCCAGGTACATACTTTCCGACTATTGTCGTCAGACATACAACATATTTAATTTGAGGACGTCATAATGACTCCAGACGGATATACTCTTGTGCGGTATTTGCAAAAAAATATATATTTATTTTATTAAAAATAACAAATTATTTAACTCTTGACATGTCAACAATAGTGTTCTCCAGCGATTCTGTGAGTATCTACCACTCTTCCTTACATTTTATATAGTAATCAATATTATTTAAGGAAGTCTTGACCTCTGGGTTCAGAACCATAAAGCTCTCCGCTCTGTCACGGATGATAAAGTAGTGCTGGTAAATATATTTTTGAAAAGGTATAAAAGGTAACTTTCGATAAGGTATTCGATTAAAATGATAATCCACAAATTTAATGTTTCTTTAAAAAAACCTTAACCTTAATTTTGAAACACCGAATGAATACCTGTTAGAATAAACAAAAGATCTTCATTTTATGCACGCTTTCAAATATCTAAAAAAAATCTTTTGAAAGTCCATTTTGCGAGCTTAGTCCCGCTTAAAGCTCCGCCTGGGCAGACTCAACAATTTTATGCATCACCTAGAAGTCCCTAAAACATTGGAAAGTTTTCTAAATTAATAATATATCCTGAAAACGTCCCAACTACCCTTGCTTTCTCATGTACCATGATTTATGTCTTACCCGGCTTATTTTTTTTCACTGAGCTATTTATCTCGATAACCCCCTTTCTCATTAAGATAAGTAGCTACCTGTCTAGCTAGACAAATCCCAGGTGTGTCGGAGCTGAAAAACGATAAACCTAGAACATTTTCTTGTTCTTTGTACTTTAAACATTAGACGATGTACAAATGGTTACGAGATATTCGGGAAGTAGTGTTCTTTTATGAGTACGAGAATACTGTATTCGTGCATTTGGCATCACGCACCATAAAAATCATGCAAGCCCACTCTAACATAAATAAGCACTTCAGTGACAAAAATATCATTGAAGAAAAAATAAATTTTAAAATTTTTCATTTTGTATGAAAATGGCTGTGAACGTCGAAACAGCTACAAAACATGAAACAGATATGGCGCAAATCAATGAGGTCGTAAATTAAATAAAAATGTTTATTTTAAATAAATATTAAAATTCGTAGTTTTATTCCGACATGGCTGAAATTTCAAATGCTTGATCATCAAAACAAGAGAAGGGTTAATGTCTACACGAGATTTCAATGAACCACCCATCACTTTTTTCCACCCTTTAAAACAGAATAATGCCCGGGAAACGGTTGATACTTCATAAAAATAAAATACATAAATATTTTATTTGTTTTTTATCAGGAAAATTAATATATTTTAAAAACCTGCCAGGCCAGGACCTATCGTGTATTTTTTTTTTGGAAGTCGAATTAAAAAAAAATAATACCTGGTCACAAACGAGATTATTACCATTTCAGCCTGTTTTATGCCTAGTTCTATGACCTAGGACTATGTCCTCGTGTGAACTCGTCATTAAGATTGTTTGCACTCAGAAATTATCTACAAGGATTTTTTTATTATTGTTTATAACGGTGGATTTCTATGTTTCATAGAAATTCGATTCACTCAGTGCAGTAGTTACATTTTGCTTCCGACTTAACTAAAATCCATTTTAATCTTGAGGCTATTAGTGTGGCGGTTAAAGCTAATCTCGCAGTGAAATAGAGGGGCTGGGCCGTTTTATTACACGTGCGTGATGCTTCGACGTTTCTATTAAAACTTTGTTTGAAAAGTAGTTTATAATCGTGAAGCTTATTGATATATACACTTTCTTCGCCTTACTCCATTTCACCGATGTCAATGACTTATAATAAACACATTTAAAGTTAAATACTCTTAAGATCCATTTAGTTTTAAGTTTTAATCAAGAGCCTAATACGTTTAATGCTTTAGGTTAGTTTTGCGGGGAAACTAGAAAAATCGATACACTGAACAGAAAACTTCTAAATGTTTGATCTTTGACTATTTGAAGAAAACTAAGTTTTTTCGGGCAAACAGACACGTCTACATGTCTAAAACATAATTCTCTTTATCTATTAGGTCCAGGCGCACACGAGAAAATTGTTGTAGGCAACAATTGCGTCGCAATAACAAAGGATGTTTTTCAAACGAACCTTTCATTATCTTCTTGATCGTCCGGTTTGAAATTTTATCATTACTCTTCTAACCTATTTTTTACTATTCGGTAAGAAACGCCAGCTGAAAAAGATTCGGAATCGTTTTATAAAGGATGCGTTTGACGTGATTGATCATGACTTCTTCATTAAGAGATTAGAGGAAAAATTTGGATTGAGTTCACACGTTAAAAATTGGCTGACAACCTAATCTAATCTAATAGCTTACAAGCTTTAAAGGTTGGATAACAACAGTCTAACTTCGAAACACTTTCTTCAGGAGAACCCCAAGTATCCGTATTGGGTCCACTTCTCTTTGTCCTTTTTACAAATGATGTCGTTAAAATAATCGAGTGATTTGGTCTCTTATCTCACTGTTACGCTGACAATCAGCAAATTTACTTTTATTGCACTCCAAACAAAATCAACAGTCTCAAAATCCGTACAGCTGAATGTCAATGAAAAGCAATAACTCGCTGGATGTCTTCAAACAAACTGACGCTGAATCCACCTAAGACTGTTTCTCTGGGTAGCTACAAACAAAAGCCAACATGTGATAGACGATCCACCTATTTTTTATTCAGTCAGCGATATAATTCCGAAACCAACCAGACTGTAATCACTGGTTATTTTCATCGAAGACAACTCAAGTCAATCCGAAGAAACCTTCCCGCAGAGGGAACGTAACTACTGATTAACTCTTATGTAGTCTCAAGTCTCGATTTTTGTAACGGCCCAGGGAGAAAAATGAGTAATACTTTTAGAAATAAGATACTGTTAGAAATATGACTGCATGATCATTACTAAATAAAATATTATTAATTCACAATCTTTCTGAACAGGTGTTCACGCAGGTGCATTTGTCCAAATAAATATAATGAACGAGATGCAAAACTATCATTATTTTGATGAACACGTGTTCCGAATTCTTCATAATATATTCGTGCTTTACTGAAGTTTGTTATTAAATTTATCAAATCATTCGTTTCAGGCCTCCAGTCCCCTTTTTACAGGAAAACGAATAATTTGGCAGTACTCAATTAAATTTTCTCCGTGCATGTACGCCAGCCTTAATATCAAATTATCAAATTGACGAACTTCAATCCGTGTTTAATGCAACGATTCGTCTTATAACCGGGGTCTCTAAATATTCGCATATTTCTCAAACTTCACTAGCTTAAGTGCCCTGAAAAAATCCAGTACAAATTTTGCAGGATGGTGTTTAAATCCTTCAATGAAATAGTCCCACGTTTAGTCTTAACTATGCGTCCCGGAAAAGACTGGCCTCTTAGATCAGCAATATCAGCTATAGACAGACTGACGGAACCTAAGCACAAGCAATTTTTTTATTTATAGAATTTATAAACACATTACAATAATTTAAAAATGTAGATATTTCGAGGCTGATTGCAGAATTTTTTTTTAACGAGACTGCCCAACTCAACTGAGCAATTATTTCTCGTGTTTGAATTGGGGAGTGGTGTCATTATGGTATACTTATAAACTTAGTTATAAACCTATATGATCAATTTAAAATATAAGATTAGTTTGGAGATCGCGCTTTTGGAATATCTGGGCCCAAGTTTTGGAATGAAGTCCCTGGGGAAATAAGATACATAAAAAGCCCAACAGAATTCAGGTCCAAACTAAAAACTCTCATACCCATTAAATACATTTACCTGAGATTAGCATTTTTGTATTACCTGCAATATATTTCAATTACACTTTTCTCATTTTTCGAAGCCTAATACCTCAATCTGTCTCATACCGGGAGACAAATTACATTTTGGGAGATAAATACTAATCAAATCTTTGTACTGCTATACCGCCCATCATAAAATTTGTTTTTCCTTCTCTAAATAAGATCATTAAAGAGCATTGTTAAAATAAATATTATATTGAACCCACATTTCCTAAAATATGTAAATTCTATGGAATCTGTACCAAAAAAATCCTAAGACTCTTATCTTTCAAATGTGTATTAAACGCCTTACTCTAATCTTATGAGGAACGACTACAATATTTTAATTTTGTTACATTAGAAATAGAAGGAAATCTACTGACTAAATATGTCAATACAAAATTATTCGTCAACGAGTAATATTCCCATTAAAGTTCCTAATAGACATTGTTTAAGGGCTCATAAAATATTTCATCTTGAGTTATTTAATAATAGTATTGCCCTTTTCAATCCAATATCTCGAATATGTAGATTGTATAATGCCGTAGAATGTAACTTTGTTGACATCTTTGAAAATAAAAGCCTAAAAAAGCGTACCTAAAAAAAACCTTCGCTTCTTTTATTGGCTCTAAGCTAATATGATGTCACGGTTAATAGAAGTAGTTGAACATAAAAATATGTTATATCTAAATTATACACGTTCTATCATTATTTATACAAGGTTTATCATTAATTATACATGTTTTATCATTATTTAAACATGCTTTATCATTATTTATACAATCTTTAACATTGTTTATAAAGGTTTTATCATTATATACACATGCATCATTATTTATTTCCGTTCTTTCTTATCTCTGTACTACCATGTTTTATATTTTATTTTTCTAAATATTATTTATGTTATTTCACTAGTATCATCTCCACCTAGTAACAACTAAAATTAATTTACACATGTTGTGAATATTTTTAAATGAAGTGTAAATTTCTATGCATCAAGAATATTGAGTGCATTCGTGGTCGAGAGGTAAGGCTCTCGACTAGCAAGCCGTAGGTCGTGGATTCAAATCCCGACATGCGCAAGTACATTTTATTTGATTAATTTATTAATTTCAAATAATATATACTAAACTTGTAGCACGTTCCAGAGTGGTATATGCTCTCAGTATCGCCCTGGTGTAAGACCACCATTCAGAATTGAAACGTTGCTTCAAATAGCTTTAGCACATTTGGCGACCAGATCTGAATAGCCAGGTACTACCCCATCTGCCTCTTCCCCCCGTCCTTCCCCCCACTATCCACAGCTTCACAACATACCCCAACTGGGGATGCCATAGTCTCACTGGTTCCAGTCGGTTAGGAGCAGTTGGGAATCTTATTCTGTTTCACATAAAAAACGATTCCAGTAGCAATTTCATTGAAGCAGTAATTGTTTACACTCTATATAACAGCATTTGTTAATTCCTACTCTTAACGTTATAAAACATAAAAAAATACATATAAAATAAATACCCGAATGAAATAATAGCATTTACAATGACACGTGTTACAAATAAATTTTCTCAAAAAAGTGTCTATCTTAAGTGTTCTCCAGGTAAGTATGGTACGCCATATTTATAGATTTTTCACAAAAACGGCGCTATATAAATCATCTAAATATAATTTAAATTGTGATAATTAAATTAACAAATAATTACGATTTACTTGCGCGGCCTAGCTGCAAAAAACGGTGACACCAGTTTTTAATCCGCTAGTTCTAATTATTTCTTGAATGGCTTTGTAAAGTAACAAAGAAAAGGTCATAAATATTTCCTACATAGAAAACCTTCCACCCAGAAGGCAGGAATTATTTGCTTTTTCCACAGTGGAAGCTTTTTAATTTTCTTGAGAAGACGTGAAGAATTCATTTCCGAGGCAAATAAATCTTTCTGAAAACTTGTCGAGTTCTGTTCTGGCCTTTTTGTATGTGGCCCGTACCTCTAAGTGCTACCCTATAAACGTTTTGCAAAACAAATATCTCCATTTATGAAAATTGACGGAATTGCGAACTTTAGAAGGCTGAAGTTATAAATATTCTGAAGATTTTTTTGAAACGTTTCTCAGAAATCAAATGAATATTTCGGATTATAAAATATTTTCAAGTATCAGATTAATTAAATTTTTAATTTAATTTATCATTGAAAACATTGCGGGATTATAAACATACGTACTATTGAAGGTAATATTAGATATATAAGAACAGAAATAGAACATGTGCATAATGGATTCAATTCTATGGGATATCATATGTGTCTATACCTACCTACCTAAATTGATTTTTATTACTACCACGTAACTTCACAAGTTACCACGTAACTTCAGGGAGTGATTAATTTCTAATAAAAATTCATAATCGTTTTAAATAACTTGTTTTTTGTTTTTACTTTTAAGAAATTTGTGATATTATTTACCTTACTAAAACTTAATAAACGGAGTATCCTGGGGTAAAGTGATTCTACATAATTTTAGATGTAGTAAGATAAATAAGTTTTTTCTAAATTCCAGTCGAGAGCCTTACCACTCGACCACGGAAGCCGTAAAAAATCTGAACTATGTATAATCTTAGTTTCCTATTCTATCTGCAACAATCAGCAGTCTGGTTTTATTTTGAATGTATGATAGTTTGTGACAAGTTAACTTAATACCTCTTTTGGTTAAGAATTTAATGATGGTAGTAACGTTTTTTCAATGGTTTCAAATTTATTCATATTTCTGCTTCTAAAGTCGTTTTGTCTTAGTGAGGTTTAACTAGTGATGAGAAATTTAACAGGAGGTATGCGTCAATAAGTTCGTCTTATGCATAAACGAGTTAGTTTTATGCGCAAACGATTTTGTCTTATTTTTGTGTTATCTTTTGCGGTTTAACAAGCTCTTTATTACTGACGGAATTCTCATTTATCATGTTTTAGTTTTTAATAATATTAATAATAATAATTTTTGGATGATTTGTATAGCCCCTTTGTAGAGTTTTTGTGAAAAATCACCTCAGGGGCACTGTACAAATATAAAATTTATTTATAAAATGCTTAATCTTATTACTATAGACTAGACAAACTATTGTGAAAACTTATGGCTGACAGATTGCATCTACAGGTTATTCGATCATTAATGCAAATAAATTACAATGGTCAATATACAACGATCACTAGTACGATGCATTTGACTAATAAACATGATTTACCTGACGTTGTATTGTCATATACATACTTTAATTCATGATATGTAAAAGTCGCGTTAAATTATTTATTTATTAATTCACGCTACAAAGGCTTTAACATGTATACAAGGTGTAAGATAAGCTGATCAAGAGTACAATTCATCACTCTTTTTAGAATAATATCATTGATGGTATATTAATGCACGATAGGATTTTTGATAATATTTGTTAACGTTTGACATTTTTCAATATTTAGGAAAAGTTTATTGCAGGTGCACCACTCTCGTAACCTTACAAGATTTTATTGTAATACATTACAGTCATTGAGATTAGTAATAGCTTTGTACATTTTAAGATAATCAGCAAATACCAGTATCCTATAACACAATCAAAAACGGTATTTTTGTTGTTGGTACACAAGGAAAAAAATATTGGTCCCAAATGAGGCCCCTGTGGAACGCCGGTGAAGACTTCAAACTGGTGTGAAAAGTATGAATTAAATTTAACTGATATTTTTCTTTTGTGCAGATAAATTTCTTACCATCTCAAAATATTCCCCGTTATTATTTAGGGTGCTTATTTTGTTAGTTAAAATTTCATGTAAGACTTTGACAAAATCCTTACTTCAATCGGGGTACACTACGTCTTTTACGTAGCAGTGCCATTTCTGTGTTTACTAAGCATACTATCCAAAAACATAAGCAAGTATGTGGGTGGAATGAATTTGTAGCGGATAAATACGATGAATCCAGACAAGCGATGCTCACTTGGATAACTAACGGGAGACCAGGCGAGGGTCCTGTCGCAGAGGATAGAAGGGCAAAGCGTGCTGCCTTTAAAACAGCACTAAAACAATGCCAAAATAACTCGACTCAACTCCAGATGGATAAAATAGCAGGGGATCTAGATAATCGTGACTTCAAAAAATTTTGGAACAATTCAAATAAACTGTTAAACATGCGTTATAAAATCTCGTGCAACATACATGGAGAGACGAATCCAGAAGTAATTGCAAACATTTTTAAACAACATTTTGCAACTACCACACCGACTATCGACTCAAGTGAATCACATTTAACTGCTTATGATGATATCGATCTCACGATCACAACTAACATGATAAAATCGGCCATTAGTAACATGAAATCTGGAACGTCTGCAGGGCATGATGGTTTAAGCACCGAACACGTCAAACATGCAGGGGCAACGATTATGGGACTTCTGGCATCACTGTTCACCGACATCATAAAGAGTGGCTATCTACCCAAAGACATGACGAAGACAATTATTATACCGATAATAAAATCCAAACTGGCAGACATAACTTTACAGGAAAACTACAGACCGATATTCATCGCCACGGCCATCGCTAGAATATTTGAACGAGTTCTCTTAGATCAAGTCGGATACCATATGACAACGAAAGATAATCAGATGGGTTTTAAGAGAGAATGCTCTACTGACTCAGCTATATTTTGTGTAAAAAGAACGTTAGAATACTACAGGAAGAAGAAAACAACAACTTACGCATGCTTTCTGGACCTTAGTAAGGCATTTGACAGAGTTTTCCACCCCTTATTATGGAAAAAACTAAAGGAAAGAGGGATACCATGGAAAGTGGTAAAAATTATCGAATCATGGCACCGTCAGCAAAAAAACCTTGTAAAGTGGAAAGACGGATTCTCAGAACCCTATTTCTTGAAAAGCGGGGTCAGACAGGGAGGATGTATGTCCCCGGTACTATTTAACCTATACATGGACGAATTAACCCACATATTAAACAATGCTGGAGTGGGCTGCCACATCGGAGGTATATGTGTTAATAATATGAGCTACGCAGATGATATGATTCTGATGGCACCGTCAATACGGGGATTGAGAATTCTCCTGAAAATCTGTGAAGAATTTGCTCACGAAACCAACATGATCTATAATGCGAAAAAAACAGCACTGTTGGTCATAAAACACGGGGAAGGCCCAAAAAACATTCCCCCTGTCTTTTTGAATGGTGAGATTCTGAAAACAGTAGAAACCACAAAATATCTAGGACATGTCATCAACAACAAGTTAACGGATGATGAAGATATTGACAGACAGAGGCGTGTACTGAGTATAAAATGTAACATGCTCAGTAGAAGATTTGGGCTCTGTAGTCTACGAGTGAAAAGGACGCTCTTCATAGCCTTTTGCACCACCCTGTACACATGCGAGCTCTGGGCTAATTTCAAGAAAAGAAAAATGGAAAGGCTTCGGGTGCAATATAACAACGCTTACCGATTGATGTTCGGACTCCCCAGGCACTGCAGTGCCTCCTCGATGTTTACAGAAGGGCGAGTTCCAGGATTTGCAGCTCTGTTAAGAACCAGGATTGCAGGACTGAGGGGAAGGATAAACCAGTCCAGAAACATTCTTTTCATAGAATCCCGTCTGACTTCAGGATCGAGCATTGAATACCATTGGAGAAAGATACTTGCTCCCACAATCTTAGATCCGATGGATTCCCGTGTTTCTCTGGTTTAATTTCATCTTTAATTTAATTTTTAATTTTTAATCCCTTTTTATTTATTTTACTATATGTAAATATTATCTGTACTTATATCCTCTATGGGATGTGTGGGATTGCCTCCCCACATCCTGGAACAATGAATTTATTATTATTATTATTAAAGACGTTTGTTCTAAATTAACTAAATTAAACGATAAATCATTTGATTTGGTAGAGTAGATCTCCTTGCCATGAAACCATGTTGACGGTACAAAGATATTTGATCGATCTCAAGAGAGAGTTAAGAGAACAGTGCAGATTCAAATAATTTCGGGAGTGACGACTGCATACATATAGCTCTATAGTTAGAAATATCCGATTTATTACCTCCAAACTTAAGAAGTTTTTTTCAAAAAAAAATTCTTTTTCCATTTTTTCTGAAAGGTGCCGATTTTTAACGATAAGTCAAAAAGTTAAGTAATAGGATAATGTAAGATTGATAAACATTTTGATAAGAGGATTGGAGAAATGTTTTCAGGCGCAGTCGATTTGATCGAGGGATTTTAATTTAGTTCTACTAGCAATTTTCCCTGCTTTGAAAAAGTTCAATTTTACTAAGGCTTATGGATTTTTTCTGTGTTATTGAACTGTAACATTAAATTGTTGATGGGAGGTGATACTTATCGATTGTTTTACAGAGGAACAATTGGTTAATAATAGATCGAGAAGACGAGAATTAACATTGTATACATAGTTTAACTGCCGGAGACTTAAAAATGTTGACATCCGAGAACCGTGATTCATGTTGTTCGTGCAAGAAGTCTTGTTGTTATCTATGTCCAATACAACATTAGGCAGGAAATCTTCTTCGCAAAGTTTTAATTTCGCGGTAGTGGAAGACCGGTCGGTGGCCGAGTTGACATTGCGTTTGGGTCCCACCCAGGCGTAGTGTGTTCAATTCCTCGGCTGGCTAAGTCCGGCCGAGGAATTGAACACACTACGACCTTTGACGGCCGGCATAGTCCAGTGGTAACGCATTGGACTGCCATTCCGAAGGTCGCGGGTTCGAACCCGGAGTGCGCAAATAAATTTTATTTGATTAATTTGTGTTATTTCACAATTAATTAATTAAAATAATATATATTATATTTGCGGCACGTTCCAGAATGGAAGATACTACCAGTATCGCCCTGGTGTAAGACCACCATTCAGAATTGAAACGTTGATCCAAATGGCTTTAGCCGTGTTTTTTTTTTTTTTTTTTTTAATGTTCTTTATTCAGTAAAGTTTATACATTACAGTAAACGGGTAAATTTTTGGCCACCACACTAGGCACATGCCCGTGTTGTAGTGGTCAATTTTATGTTAAGTATAATAATACAAATTAAAAGTAAGTTGAATGAAAACAAAATAATATAAAAATAAAATAATTTATACATCTAAAACAAGTATGAAGTATAAAGGAATTAAAAATAATGCAAAATATCTACATAAGTTTAAGATATATGAATATAAAAAAAGTTTAGTGACTAGATCTGAATAGCCAGGTACTTCCCCACCTTCCTCTTTCCCTTCCCCACTTACCTTCAGCCTCACAACATCCCCCAATTGGGGATGCCATAGTCTCACTGGCTCCAGACGGGAGCAGTTGGGACTCTTGTGAGGTATTCACTATAAAAAATAAAAAAAAGTCCTCCATCACAACACAAGCAACATTTTCAGCTTACTGTGGTGGTAGTTGGAGATTTTCAAATATTTTCAGGTTATTCTTAACCCGGGAATGTTTGACTGTCTTTTTCAAAAAAAAAAAATATATGTATGTGAGCGTCAGAAGATGGAGATGCAGCCGTCAATATATTTTTTTCCTTTTTTGATGACACCATGATGAATAATTGTTCAAGATGTGTGTGGATGGATTTCAGTTTTTTGAATTTAGTTTATTATTAATGGATACTAACACAGCGACTCTTCTAGCTTTATTGAATTCATCTGATAATATTATTACTCCAGCGTCTGGACGGTGTAGGCCCTGTGATTGGTCAAATTCAAATTTTGTTTAAATAAGACTTTAAAGATTAAGACACGATTTCATACTGAAATAGAATCGCCACATGTAATACGATATTTCTTAAAAAATATCGTTTCTGCTCATACAATTTTTGGATAATATCGAAGAAAATATGTCTTAGAAAGTTCATAATCCATTGGATTAATTACATTACAGTGAAAATTATCCACAATTACGTGATTACGTTTGACGTTTGACGAAAAAAGCTCGCGTTAATTCAATATGGCCGATACCCGATACGCATCGTGGCTATAGGTGGCCGACAGAGCGCCCCTCTGGCGGTGAAGAAACGAATCAAATGACTGGCGCGTATATTTAAATATGCAAAATTACTTGAACATCAAGCGTTTAATAATAAGATTTCTTCTGGAAGTTTAGTTCAACTTTGCAATGGCATTTTTCATTATTATTTATAATTTTTTTTTGCTTATTAATTACATCTGATTTTATATTGACATGTTTTCTAATTTCTAAAATTTCTAAATTATTTATTTGCGATGCTTTAATCCTGAGTGAAGTATTTTAAGACCAGAATTTTTATCGAAAGTGTGATTCAAAAGATGATTTGCAAACTCATATTCACTATTTCCATTTAGACCCCTGAGATGTTTTTTAGTTCTGACTTCAAAGTTTCTATTGGTTCTACCTTTGTAAAATAAATTACAATCCAGCCCAATTGAGTTTATAAACTCCTGATTTTTTTGTTTGATTTTCGCAATCTTTATTATTAAGAATATATTTATTCATTCTGTTATTAGTGTAAAACGCCGGTTGAATAGTACCAGGAATGTTTATATATATAATTTTAGAAGTGTCGTTATCCACAAACAGAATTCTACGCCATTGTTTATTTATATCTTAAGAACTAGGGTAAAAATACCGTTTGAAGATAATGTGTTTAATTATTTTATTTAGTATTTCAACTATCAATTTATTAGAATAACCGTTATTAAATGTTATTTGTCTTATGAATATATTGTTTTATGGTTATATGCAAAAAAAAATTTCAGGTCTTAAAATACTTCACACAGGATATAAAGCATCACAAATAAATAATTTCGAAATTTTAGAAATAAGAGAACATGTTTATAAAAGTAGATGTAATTAACAAGAATTTTTTTTTATAAACTCTCTTTTAAATATTTTCCCACTTAACTGGTCTTTCATATTGTAATTCCTAATTCTTATAAACCCCTCCCCCCTCCTTCCACTTCTTTTTTCCAATTGTAATCTATATTTAATTTTTGACTTCGGTGTATACTTCGTTCATGAAACATGTATTGGTTGTATATAATAAAGTGAAGTTAAAAAAGTTATTTGTTTTTTAATAAAATAAAGTTTAATCGGATAACATTATTTTATCTATTTCCATTGTATATCAATGCATACGTACATAATAAAATGTAATTCCCCATGGCGTTCGCACAAAATATCACGTGATATAACGCATTCGTTCCTTGAAAATATCAATCCCTCCTTTACCGGCCGCTGGAGTAGTTTCCCTATTGGCCGACAGAGCGCACCTCTGGCGGCATAATAGCGAATTATAGTGTTTCATTTGAAATAATCCATAACAAATACCTACAATGTCATCTATTCAAACTACCTTTTTAATACGCATTTAAAAAGAAAACAAATATTTGATTCAACTTAATGACAATAAACAACAACTCTTTGAATTTACAATTTTTTTAAATATTGATAATTAATATTATTTACGTAAATAATAATTTCGCACCATTTTGACAGAAGAAGCTCGCGCATAATACGGGTTTGATTGTAGGAAGTGTAGGCACTGCCAACCCAATGATAAAACATGAAACACACACGGAAGCTATAAACGCTTCATTGATTGTAAAATTAGACATTTATAAATATCAATTTATATTTATAAATCTTTAATCTGACATTTTTTTTTTTTTTTTTACAGTATTACCGCACAAGAGTCCCAACTGCTCCCGTCTGGAGCCAGTGAGACTATGGCATCCCCAATTGGGGTATGATGTGAGGCTGAGGGTATTGGGGAGGGGAGGGAGATGGGGAAGAGGAAGGTGGGGAAGTACCTGGCTATTCAGATCTGGTCACCAAACACGGCTAAAGCCATTTCAAGCAACGTTTCAATTCTGAATGGTGGTCTTACACCAGGGCGATACTGAGAGTATCTTCCACTCTGGAACGTGCCGCAAATATACTATATATTATTTTAAATTAATTAATTGTGAAATAACACAAATTAATCAAATAAAATTTATTTGCGCACGCCGGGTTCGAACCCGCGACCTTCGGATCTGTAGTCAAAAGCGTATACCACTAGACCACGCCGGCCGTCAAACCGTCGTGACATGTACTTATATGTATAATAAAATGATAGGTTAGGTTAGGTTGGGTTGTTATAGGTTAACTTTAACTGTTGTTGGTATCCCTTATACTGGGCGAAGCCCTACTAAGTGCCGCCCGCAGGGCCTAGCAGCAAAAAACCCGCGAAGCGGGTTTTTAACTGCTAGTTTCTATTATTTCTATCATTTCTGTACACTGTATGTTCAAAAATAATGTCATTCAGCCATGTCTCAGAGAAGGCATAAGAGTTATGATCCGATGCAGGTAATGTTGATGTCAGGTCTTGTAATTTAGTTCCAAGTCCACGTACGGTTTGGCAAAATAATTTTTTACATTTAGTTTTTTGGGTGCATTTTTACTTGAAATATAGACCCTGGTATTTACAGATATTGTTTTTGGGTAATAAAATGCTTAGTATTTATTAATGATTCAAATTCCTAATTAAATCACCATATTCTTTTCTCCACTCAATTTTTGCCACAATACAAATTTGCCATAGCCCAACTGCAAAAAAACCTTCTCAGGGCCAATGGTGTTGATCCCCTGGATAAAAAGTACCTTTGTGATTGATGTTTTGTTTCCAATCCCGCGGCGGATACTTCCACCTTGCCATTATTCCATTATTATTCTTCTGCTGATGGATATTACTAGGAAACTTACTTCAACCAACACCCCATAATTTAAAATAACCCACCCACAACTTTAGCAAATCATCAAAATAAATACGAATGCTCAGAGAATAGTAATCAACTGTAGTCAATACAGTTATTAAACACCTTGCTTTAAGATATTTTTTTTAAATTTATTCATCCTCCTATTTTTGAAATCGCTGTTCAAAGAAGAATCACATCTCATTGATGTTTTTACCAACATTCTATAAAACATATTTAAATATTGCATATACTTAACATGTTCATATTTGCATTATAAAAACATCACGTACAATGTGGCGTTGGAACATGGTACCAAAGCTATTTTTTTTTTCTTTACTTTCTTTTGTCATAATCGGTAAACTCACAAACAAATTAAATAGCTTAGCCGTAAAGCCGACTTCTATCTGTCGTTCTATTCTCAGCTGTTGATTCATGCATAGTACTCCTCTCGACTAACCAAATGAAAATTACATGAGAACGCTAAAGATAAATACATTAAAAATAATTTAATTGTATCAATTCTTTCAAATACCTAAAAACCGACTACTAGTGAGTCATTTACTGTTTGTTGTATTGATCAATTATTTCTCACATTCCTACCATGACAGATCTTTGTTAAAATCCTTAAAGTTCGAGACCAATGCAATTAATTTGAATGAATTTTTGGCCTAATCAGTCACTTAAAAAAATAATGTACTCGTGCACATTCCATTCAAAATAATCTTAGCCATAAGCAGAAAATATTATAATTGTAAAAAGCTTCGACAGCTCTCGTATCGCAAAAAAAATATATAATGCTGATGATTTTCCAGATCATCGCGCTAATTTTTAGCTGACAACTTATTCTCGATCATCATGAGCTATGGAGCGTTGAAGTATCGATTTAACTCTCACAAAACGTGTAAACTTCCATTTTTTACAAAAGTTTTCGAAACTGTTATAAAATTATGAAAAGCTGGTGAAAATTGCGCATAGCTCGTTTTCTCGCGATCGCGAAATTTTCAGGTCTTAATAATTCATGTTAACGAATGTATGAGACTGAAAACGTGAGTTTTACTGGGGGAATCTCTTAATTGCGCTCCTGGCTCTGCTGCCATAACATGAATGTAGGTAAATTAGTTTACTAACCTAAATCATAAGCTCCCCTGTTTGCGCAGAGGAAGAGCATCATTTTACAAGCCCTGCCTCTCAAATGTATCATTTCAACTCGACGGAACGCTTCAAGTTTCCTTGAAATACGGCGTTCTAGCAAATTGGCAATCATACTTAACTATATATCTAACAATCCTCAGCAAAACCGACGAAATCTTATTGGAGCTTTATATTTGTTAAATTGCCCAACACTAGCAGCGTAAAGATTAACAAGGTGAGATTTTTTTAACTTTCGGCATTTGATTGTCTTTAGTGATAAAATTTGCGCATTACATGACTACGTAATTTTAGTTGCTTGGTTTTCATTGTCTGTAGTAACATTTAGTTATAAAATAGATTGATTTTGATTCCTAACACAACCAAAATGCCATTGAAAATGTTACAATTATGTCATTACATCATATTTCATGTCTCCTTTCACTTAATGTAGGTTGTATGCTTAACTTTTCAAGTTCTGAATATTTCCCGTTAGTACGAGTATTGCGAGTATTTAGTAAAAGATTATTATTTTTAACAACAACAAAAAAAATGGAAAAAAATAAAGAAAATTACTATTTCATCTTTTGTTGAGCATTAAAATTATTTGGTTACTAATTCAGCTCCTAGAATAATTTATATTTTAAAACAGGTTTTCCAAAAAAAAGACTAAAATGTTTCTCGGGAGATTGGTATCTCATAATCAAAATTCTCATAAAAAATATTAAATTATTTTGACACAATTACTTCGCAGTAATCCAATTATAAATTTTTCATAATTTTTATTAAGTTATAAATTCCTCAATATATTGCGGAATCATTTGCCAGCTTCTGTAATTCCTCCCCTCTTCGTTATGGATTTCCACAAGACTCAGGTTCATTACATTCTTTCTAAATCTCTAATTACTAAATTGGACCTGAAGGAAACCTCCGTGCATTTTTTTATGGAGTAAATATTGAAAGAAATTATAATTGATTTACGTAAAGAAGTTGTACGAGTGTAAAATTTATGAGATTAGCATTTTCCATCCTGCTTTGCCACCTGAAGTAAGTAGTGTATGTTTTTCATTCCGGTGTGTTTGTGAGTTTTGTAACTGTAGTTTATTTGAAAATATTTCCGGAATTCCGGAATCCCTCACCCGGAAGGTACCTACCCGGAAGCCCGGCGCATACCGCACCCACAATCATCGCAATTCCACCACACTTTTGTTTAACCTCTGAATTTAATAAACAACATTTACAATTGTAAAAAATATAGTTGTGGTGTAGTCTCCATAGATAATTTCTGGTTGCTTAATTGTTGGTATTAATTCTACATGAATACAGTAAATAAGATATTTTCACAACCTATGAATACCACTAAAAATTTCAATATTTTCATTCTAATTATTGATATACAAAGCGATCTAAAATGGCAAATTCTGAAATGGTTCCAACTGACCACAACGTCAATATGACATAGAAAACGCCAGTATATGATATATAATATCGACGTCATGATATATAATTCAGGAATAAAAACGAACTTATCGTATTGGCGGCAATTAGAAAATGGTACAATTTCAATCTGCATGGAAAATTTATTCGTCAAGATAATAATACCAAAAAATACCTTCATTATAATTTTATTTTGAGAATAAATGCAATCTGTGGAAATAATCCATTGCGCTTAATTGTTCACATACATATTAATCAAAAATTTTCCGAATGTTGCATTAAAAAATTAAATGCATTTAAATTTTGCCAGGTAAACTTTAACCTGGTAGAAACTTGCTTCAAAATTCCTAAAAAAAAAGTCGGTGAAATGTGGTCCAATCCCATTGCCACCGTTTATTGGATGCAGTTATTGGCAATTGCACTTGAAATGGTTCTTGCAGCGTTATCACAACCCACGTCCTGCATAAATCTTACCATAAAGTCACATTCCTAGCGGATGTAAGTACGAAGACGATGTGTCTTCCCATTAATTTCTCCTCTCCTGGCCCACAAGACAAAATACGTACAGTACGCTTGATACCATCTCTGCATTCAATTGTTAGAGTAATACAAGACAAGACAAATGCGTGCTTGTATTCAATTGTTGGTGAAGATTTAATGACGCACAGCGCATTGCATCTGTGCCAAAATGTGGAAGTTCTCGGCGAGTATTGTGGCAGTGGTGTGCGGTCAATAAAATCAAATTTTAATTTGAAATGTTATTAAATGAAACAAACATTTTTTTTTTCACGGGAGACCCTGAAGAAAATAATTTCCCTCATAGCCATTAAGTCATTATTTAAATATAAATATTTTTTGTTAAATGTAAATACAGCACTGTTGTGTGTTGTCCCAACTACTCCAAACTGTCAGCCACTGGAGCCACTGGAGCTAGTGAGACTATGGCATCCTCAATCGGGATATGTTGTGAGGTTGAATGTAGTGGGCTTAACCTACTCAAAAATATATTTCAAATGACGGCTCCTAAGGAAAATAACAACTAAACCTAAACTAAATGGTGGCAAAATATTTTTTTACAATACGGGAGGTAGGTAACCAACATTTCTGCCATAGGTAACCTCAAGTAGATCACTGAGTTTGGTGACTTAGAAGGGGTGCCCGGGTCCATGGGGTGTAGTTCATCTTAGCGTCAAGTCTTGGCGCCGAATGCGTCTGGCCACTGCCCACATACTGCGTGGCGGGCCGGATTGGGAGAGGTTGGTTTGGAGAGACAATTTGACCACTCCAGGTGGACTTTCTCCATGCATTGCCTTGCAAGATAGCAGGAGATGAATTTATACCTCACTCCTAAAAACAATGACAGCCAGACTCCTACCCATCCCTTCTTCATTTCATTAAAAAGACCCTTCATACAGCATCTTCAAAAATGACATACTCACTTAGGGAAATTATTTCACTCTGGCCTCCTGCGTGAAGATATTTTTTTTTGAATAGCATGTTGGCATGGCATATAATTTACCTTTTCGCGTTAAAATTTTTAATGTTTGGGTATTACGTGAATCACGGAGCATTGCCGATAATGGATGTGACTGCGCATCACTGGTAGTTATAGCAAAAGTGCAGCAGCGACCACGACCGGAGAGTAAAGTGTAAAGTGTAAAGTGTAAAGTGCAAAGTGCACTGGTTCGGATGCAGCTTGTTTAGCATAACGCCCAACGCCCAACGCCCAACGCCCAACGCCGACAGACTGACAGAGTTAACACCCCTCGCGAGGAAACAACTTTGAATAAACTATGAGATTTTGTTTTCAGCTAATCTAGTTTCCTACAAAGGAATAATTAACACCGCAAAACGCAGTGCCATCCATTCCCACTTGCAGAGAAATTAGTTTATTACGTTCGCTGAAATGTTCAGGGTCTTTTACTGACTGTACCTCAGTTTTGTAATTAACGGGGACGTTTGTAGTTTTAGTTAAGTCTTTGATATTTATTTTTTGGATCTTCAAAAGTACTATACTGTTAAAATTAATTGTTCAGTTGTTAAGATGTTCAATTACGATGTACATATGTGTTATATTGTTAAGGTTTTGTGAACACATTTAAATAAATTAATAACTGCTACACCATTATTAAAAAGACCAAAACGAAAACAGACGTGGGAAAACAGACCTCAAAATACCCCCACAGAATATGAAATCATTGTCACAATTATTTTATCAGTAAATCGATTTAACCGGTAATAAATCATTTTAAATTGGGAGGGGGTAAAATAGAAACATATTAATAAGTCGTCTAAACGTGGTGGCTAAAACCACAGTTTGAAAATGACCTTCAAATCCGAAACAGCTGTAACAATAACAAAAACCCAAAAAATACTTGCAGAACTAAATAATTATATTATTAAATTTGATTATAATTAAATTTTTTGAAAATTAAATGGAGATCTACTAATTAAACACAAAAACAATAAACATATTTACGAAATTTAAAAACATAAAAAATTGTTGTTTTAATGCGTTTTAGAAATACATTTGTTTACAAAAATTGTTACAGTAGATATATCTACTATATCAGTAATAATTGTTTCTTTACATTGTATATTTTTTTATGTTGATCTTAATAATTTCACAAAATAATATAAAGTAAAAATAACACAAAAATTATGTATTACGAGAATAATATTGTAACATTATCGTTTCTACAAATGGGGTACCTACATGGTACCTATTAATCTAATTCCAGCCAATTCATAATAGTATAATGTAGGGTAAACATGTAGGGTGACCACGATATAGATTGATATTTAATTTTTAAAAAATATATAGTAAACTATTATTTTAAAAAGGAGAGAAGAGAGAGAGAAAACACACTACAATATGAAAGGAAACGGCTAAAAAATATACATATACAACATATTATGCCACAATTTAAAAGGAAACATATGAATAAAATAATAAAACTTGTCTTTTAAAGGCAGCTTGATTGATGCTAAACATATCAATATTCGAATTGATTATATTCAACAAGATTGCTCTCTCCACTGGCATGACCAATGCCAAGTTAGTCCTGCAGGCTGGAAGATGGAACAATCTATGCTGTCGGCGACGGAGATAATCATCGGGAACATAAAAATGAATGCTCTCCATAATGACCGAGTTTTCAAACCATCCACGAATCAGTCTGAAGAAATGTGTAGCAATGTGTACATCCTCTCTGACCCGTAGATGGTTCATTCGAAGCACACCCAAAATAAAGTCGGTAGGATTAAGCCACGGGTAGTAGCCATACTCCCCCATGTAAAGAAAACTCAGAAATTAAGTAAAATTATTACACTAAATTATAAACCTATTGAAAAATCTAAGGAAAATATTATTTTCATACCGTATATAAATGCCAAATCGAATTAAAAACTACTGATTGACATAATCGCATTGTATAAATTATCTCTATGTAGATGTCATGTTTTCAGCATAAAATATCTGAATCAAATTATTAACTTAAAATATTTTTTTATATTACTTGGTAACATGTTGAATATTTAGGCATGTCATAATCCGGAGTTTGCTGTCAGTATTAATTTGGTACAAGCATGCCTTCATTCTTTGTGAATTTGATATTGTGTTCTACTTTCCTCTTATGTTCAGAGTCATAATATGCAGAATCAATATTCTGTGCCACGATTAGGGCTGCACCGGCCAGAGCATGATACATTTACTAGTTATTCCTGCATTTAAGTTAGTTCAATGATCTCAAAATTGCTACTTTGAGTTTAGGTGTCATTTTTAAAAATTATTTCATTTTCAATTTTCAATTCAGAGAGATAAAGTAGACATCCACCTTTCATAATCTTTTTTTAAAAGAAAATAGTTTTAGTTAATAATTTTAAAATTGGAACTGATAAGTCGAGAATTCCGACGCCACAATCACGTGACTTTTCACGGGTTAGCGATATTAATTAATAATTTTGATCTTGAAAGAAAAGAATTATTAGAATAAAGGAAAAAAAATAATAGGTACCTCGATCACACTGCCACGCCTGTTGGTTCATCTCTTCAGTGTTAAGGCGATGCCATAAGTAGTAATGCAAAATCATGTGTTTTTTGACAGTTGAATTTGACAGTTTTAAGTTAGCCACGGAACCATTTTACGAAGCGTGAGAAACTAAACTACGTTAACGTTTGAATAATTAAATGGATCTAAATGGTAAACACGTTAAACAGAAATTAAGTGAAAAAATAAAGAAAAATATTTAACCACTCGAACGATCGCGCGTCAAAAAACTTTTTTCTCCGATTGCTCGCGGTTTTTTGGCGACGAATTTGAATATTTTCCGCCAACATTAAAAAAATCAAACCTCCGAATTTTAATACGGAGACATAAAACTGATTGTAGTGCTATACAGCCAATGAATTCACCTATATTTTTATAATTATTCTATATTTTTAGAATTGATAGATAAATTATTAAAAAATCTTAAACTTTATGAATGCGCGAAATTAGCGTTTTTGTGATTTGAAATTGCCGCCAGTGGCAGTTTTAAATATCTTTATAGAATATTTTCTACGTTTTTATGTTCTCTATGGCCTGTTTGATAACCACAGATGCAAGAATATAATGGGAAAATAATTTTTTGTACGTTATGCTCTCTTCAAAAGTTTGGTTAGAAAATAATTTTTTAAAATTTGAGTGCGTGACGTGTCAAAATTGAAATCACTGTATTATACTATATAATAAATTTACCACAAAAACTGGTATTACGTTAGGAAGATACATTAACTGTCTACAATTATTAATAAGCATAGTCGCCGTGTTGGCTTTATTTTATTCATTTGTTGAATTATACAGAGAGCCTATTTCACGATGTCAAAATCATGGTGCTACTTTTTAAATAATTGTAAATTAGAACTGGAGATTTGTAACCATGTTTTTATATAACGTGCAAAACGAGGAAATAAGGCTTAAAATGAGATATACATCATAGATATAAACATTGCCAATATTTCAGGGGGATACTTTGAAAGTTGATGATATTCACCAATATTTGACGAAAAATCACTACTGACAGCTACCTTAAGGTCAATCTACATAGGGTATATCGGAATATGTAAAATGATGATAAATTTGTATATATATATCAAACCTTTGTATGACCGTAGAATGGCAAATAAAATCATAGTGATAATTTTATATCTAAACGCAAAGGTATCGAAAAAAAATGGATGAGGGGAAAATAATTGATGGAACCAATAATTGATTTATTTATTAAGCCCTAATATCCTTTTAAATCAATATTACAGTTGTATGGTTACAATGAAAGAGCAGTATTTTGATTTAAACATTGTTTACACACTTTGTCATAATAAAAATGTATTCAGTTTATTGGTTTATTCATAATTTAAGAAAATCAATACATAATAATATCATTGTGCCTCGCTATAGAGTGAGATTCTGAGTATCGCTCTGGTGAGGGACCACCATTCAGAATTGAACATTGCTTGAATTGGCTTAGTTATGTTTAGTGACTAGATCTGGAAAAGACTAATACCTTGATACATTAAAATTGCCAAGAATACATACATTTCCTCTTTATTCGTGGGAGCCCATTTATTGGTACGCGCATGACGCTTAAATTGTTTTTTCGCAATCCATTGATCTGCATACCTGTTGGTCTCTCTCGCGATCAGTTCAACGAAATCTGCATCAAAGATTTTAAGAAAGGCATCCACAGGTTTGCCCATTTCGTCGGTATTGAAAGTTGGTCCCGGCGTGCCTGTGAAAGTCTCCCTTATCCCAGTAAAACGTAAGATATCATTAGACCAATCGAAAGAGTAACCTTCAGGCGGCAGAATCAAACGCATTGCCTCACTATCTACCTGGTCTTGTCTACTAAAGTCTATGGCCATAGCGGAGTTAGGTGAAACGTTGATAATATTATGATAAGGTATTGGTGGCATGTATCCTCATCGCTCTCTTCGTGGTCGACGTCACTCGCTTCGTCATCCTCGTCGCTCGATCTGTCCATTTCTGAAACAACAGAAAACCCAAATTAATTTAATGTGTCTATATTACGATAACCCACTGCCTCTGGTACGGCTTATGACTCGCAATACGATGGTCGCGGGATCAAATCAAATAAATTATATTTGAATAATTAGTGTTATTTTCACACAAAATTCATTTAAAATAATATATATTATATTTGCGGCACGTTCCAGAGTGGAAGATACCCATAGTATCGCCCTGGTGTAAGACCCCATTCAGAATTGAAACGTTGCTTGAAATGGCTTTTGACGGCCGGCATAGTCCAGTGGTAACGCATTGGACTGCCATTCCGAAGGTCGCCGGTTCGAACCCGGCGTGCGCAAATAAATTTTATTTGATTGATTTGTGTTATTTCACAATTAATTAATTAAAATAATAATTAAAATAATATATAGTATATTTGCGGCACGTTCCAGAGTGGAAGATACTACCAGTATCGCCCTGGTGTAAGACCACCATTCAGAATTGAAACGTTGCTCCAAATGGCTTTAGCCGTGTTTAGTGACTAGATCTGAATAGCCAGGTACTTCCCCATCTTCCTCTTTCCCTTCCCCACTTACCTTCAGCCTCACAACATCCCCCAATTGGGGATGCCATAGTCTCACTGGCTCCAGCTGAGGCTCTTGTGAGGTATTCATATAAAAAAAAATATAAAAAGTTAATCAAATACTTGAGGCGGGCAATGTCAGGAGTCAGAATAGCACAGTCAGGTAGGTATGGAATGAAGAAAAGAGTGTGTGTGCCAAGATCGAGTTGCATGGTGGTTCATCCTCTCTGCCTACCGAAATGGCGTGAAGGTAAGTTAGTTAGTTTTATAACTCACGGTTTCCAAGTACAGACTCTTCTAGTACAGCTGCCTCGTCCACGTTACTTTTTCTGCCCATGTCTGACTCTGAAATAAAAGAAAACACAAATTTACAGTAGAATTTGGATATAATGACTTTGCATTTAACGGTCTACTGTTTTAAGTGACGATAATGTAAACTCTAGTAAGGTTTCATAGCTTTTAGTAGGAAAACGTATCCGTTTAAAGTGACCAACTACGTAAAGCGACCTATTTTAATGATAATTTGTCCGGTTACAAAACCCACCTACCAATACAGCCTCGCAACACAATGAGTCCCGTGAAGCGAAAGTGTTTTTTCAATTTAAGAAAAAAATGCTGTATTACACCGTTTAGAAGCCGGTGAATCAAATGTAATCCTCGCAAAGAAGTTCGGCATGTCTTATTTCTCACTCTGCAATACCCGTTACAGAAAAAAGATGTGTAATGATGCATCCACGACATAACAACAATACATTTTGTATGTTTGTTATGTGGAATTTTTAAGTACTATGCTTATTTCCTGCCAATATACCAACAGTGAAACTGTGCTAGGGATATCAATATAAAATATAGATAATTGATTTTATATTGAGCCCCTGGTATGACATTTCAAAAAATAAACTCACCGTTCCCAAACGCCGACAATTCTTCGTAGAATGGTACGTCCACCCACAGCTCGCTGTGATAGCCGGCTTCCGGAGAGAAGAGTTCCCCACTCCGCGATGTCCCAGGTAACGGCTCGGGAGATGCTGCACGGATAGGCATAATTGGTGCATTGGGAGCCGTTGATTGGGTCTGTGCGGGAGTGGACATCCACGGTGGTGGTACGGGTCGTGGCAACGGTGAAGGCGTCCCTTGTGAAAAGGGACACGTTGTTCTCTCCGGAGATGGAATTCTGAAAACATTTACATAAATCATAGAAAATTGTTCTCATTCACGTGTGAAACAGTAAGTACAGTATGTAAATAAACAATAAAATAAGAACTCTGTAAAATATGCACTGAATGTGCCAAATGCACAGAGCGCTGAACTTACCAACTCTCACTGTAAGAGTGGAACGCTGTCAGGAAAAAACAATAATATTGTACCAAGCATCTAAATACGATTACTTACTTTTGTTTAGTTTTTCTTGGAGGTGCGGTAGGGAGCAAAATGCGCGCCGCCTGCTTCTTGAATTTTCGGCTTTCCAGCTCTAGCCGGATGGAAGCAGGCAGGGCCCTAACAGCCTTTAGGGCCTTGACGCGATCCTCTCGCACCAGTAGCAAAGCAGGGTCGCTGTTTAAATAAATACAAATATATGATGAGTTCAACGGCCACAGCAAAGTACTTTCATAAAAAAACATTAAAAAATACTAACACTCCAGACGAGGCTGCAATTGCAGCTCTGCGTTGACGTCCACGTGCAGGTAGTCCGGCACCAGCTCGTACCCCACGTCTCCCTTTTCCTCTGCCTCCTCTTGCAGTCAGCACCGCTCTATAAATTTTAAATTGAAAACACTTAATGTAAGTACTTAAATGTTTAAATTTTGTTAAATATTGCACTAATATAAAATTTGAAAATAATTATTGGGTTGTGGAGTGATCCCTTTCCCTGGACGACAGCTGTTTCTGCACAAATTTGGTAAAAGTAAACAAATTAATTAATTATACAACTAAATTACTAAATTTTTATTGTGTGACGAAGGCTTTACACCATTTTACATGTGAAAAAGAGTCAACTTTTTGACATATGACTTAAAATAATTGGTTAGCAAATATCTGTATTAATAATGAACCAATTCAAATAAAACTTATATATATCTCTTTGTTTTGAATCACTGTGATGGAATATCTATATTTCAAATGCGCGAGTGCAGTATTTAAGACATTATTGTAAATCAAAAACAGATGACGTCTTCAGTTGACGTAATCTTACACAAAAACTTCAACCAAAACAATATAATACAAACAAACGAATTAAAAACGCATTTCAAAGATAGATAAGTCAATCATGATTACACAGATATATAATTATGCGTTAAAAACCCAATAAATTAATTACTTACGGCATTTTAGGAAGAGTCCAAAATTTCGTGAATGTTGAAAATTTATAATTTTGTTTTTGACAGGACGCCATAAAAAAACCGCGAAAACTCGTTAAATAACACTTCAAAGACAACGGATAAGTTCATAGACAAAGAGAATATATTATCAGCTATTCGATAAAACAAGTAGCTGGCCATGGAAACGTTTTAAATAATTACAATAAATATTTTACGAATGGTAGAAAAATCGGTCCATTTTTGGACCGATATCAATCGCAGAAAAATAAAAGTGGTCGATTTTTCGACCGAAATCGTTCCAGTGGTTAAGGCGATGCCATATAGTTGCGCGTGAGGTTTAAAATTGAATAGCCTTAAAATGTGTACCCTTCACCCCTCTTTTGCCCCTTGTCCCCTTTCCTTGACCCGGGCCCAAAGACAAGGAGCATTGTTATCGTTGCATTCTTACCGCGAACATTCATGTCATCTTGAAACCCGCATATGTTGAACTCGGCTGTGATTGTTTTTGGAGCACACATCGTCCAGTGAAACGTTTTACCCGCCACAGTGAATGTCACTGTTTTTGTTTTGTGTTAAGTGAGCGAATGTTAATTGTATGCAAACTGATAAGTGTAAAGAACCAGCGGCTTATGGAGGACGAGACCAGGGTAAGTCTTTGGCCTTTCCCAATCATTTCCTCTTGCAAACACTAAGGCAATTCAATTCGTTTTTTTGTTTGTCTTAGTCTATATCGCACCACCGCATCCGCACCCCCGCACAATTGCGAACAAAGGATTTGCGCACCACCATCAAATTGGTCCAATTTCGAACCGGATTATATTGTATTACTTTCGTTCGCAATTGCAATCTATAATCATTATTTGTACCAAAATCATGGCATTTGCATTATAAATGGGTTAAAATTTAGTCCGTCAAATAGCTATATTAAAAACGGATTACATTTAATTCCTCGTTGCAAATTATAGGTTGACAATAATTTAATCGTGTATGTAGGTACCTGGTTTAACGCAAGGAATCGTATTGTCTAAGTAGGTACTTGTATTCAATACTGAATTCTAATAATACGAGTACATACTTCGCTAGCGTTAAGTAGGTAGGTATGTATTAACGACCGCTATAATAATAGTTGGTAAACAAGAATAATAATTCAGTTGTTATTGAGTTTAATTTGGAAACACTTCTCAGAAGAATTGTTTACTTTAATCAATTATGCTACCGTTAATTAAATTATAGCGTTATTTAAATTAAAATTAATTATTTGGTTTAATTATTTATTGCTAAATAATGGCTACTAAAGAAAAAAAGTTGAAATTACTGACGGCTCAACGAGATGCGTTAGATGCGCGTCTTACTAAGTTATTTGAACTATCAAATAAAATTTCCGACTTGAGTATTCTAGAGGAGTTTCTTTCGTTAGTTGAAACTCTAGACTTGACTTTAAGTAAGTATGAGGACATATCTCAACAAATAAATATATTAAATTTGGAAATCGATTCAAACTTTGAACCTGATTTTGAAAGATGGTTCAAGTTCGACGATATGTACGGACATATTAAAAGGAAAATATCATTGAATCGGGAAAACACTTCGCGGGTGGCTAGTGAACCAAAAAAATGTAGTGTAAAACTCCCACCGATTGAATTGGCATATTTCGATGGGGAAATAAAAAATTGGCCCATATTTTATTCAAGTTTTATTAACACCGTACACAATAACGATACACTTTCGAATTCAGAAAAGTTATATTATTTGTTGGGAATAATCAGTAACCGTGTTAAATCAACGTTCGCCGGGATCATTTTATCCCCCGAAAATTACGAAATTATTTTTAACTTGTTGATCGATAAATATAACGACAAAAGAGTAATATCTTCTGCATATATCGATCAAATTTTGGATTTTAAATCCTTTGCTGTCGCCAATATCAATAATCTGGAATCCTTCATTGATCATTTTGCGTCGGCAGTGGCAGCCGTAAAAAAATGTAAATTTAGATAATTTGTGTGACTTTATTTTCTTACACATTGCATTGAAAACACTTGATATGGACTCGGTGAAAGGATTCGAAACATACAATCGGGAAAATGAATTCCCCTCGTTTGAAGACTTGGTGAAATTTGTGCGGGAACAAGTTAAGATCTTGCAAAGAACCCGTTCTTCAAGGAAATCGATGGAAAATAAAGGTGAAACGTCAAAACGGTCACAAAGATCGACGCAAGCCTATATGAGCGCTGGTAGTGAGGAAAATCGTCAGCCTATTAAATGTTTACTTTGCAATAATCTATCGCATGGAAATTTGTTTAAATGTTCAGAATTTAAAAAATTGACTGTAAGGGAACGGTTCAATTTTATCAAAAGCAAGGGATTCTGTTTTAGGTGCCTTAGTTATAGACATAAGGCTAGGACTTGCAATTCAAATCAAAATTTTCATCAGTGTAATGACAAGTTTCATCATACAATGTTACATTTTGAAAAACAGGGTGCATCACACAAGGGGCAGTCAGACTCTCAAAATGCCCAAAGAATTGAAAACCAGAAAGCTGATCAATCGAATGATCCAAAACCGGGCTGCTCCGATTCTGATGAAGTTTTGTGTACTTTTTCAACTGTTCGATCTCATAATCTAAAGACACATTGTACTGTATTGCTGGCTACCGCACGAGTGGGAATAATAGACGCACAAGGAAATGAACATCTCGTTAGGTGTTTATTGGACAGCGCATCTCAGAGCAATTTCATTATTCGGGATTGTTGTAGAAAATTAGGATTTTTTGAATATCAACGCCCGTCTTGTTCCACCGTTAAGGGTATTGGAGGATCGTCTAAGCCCATTACAGGCTCCATACAGACCGAAATTTACTCTCGTTTCAATCGAGCAATAAATTATAACATTACTTCATTGATTGTGAATAAAGTTACTGACCGCTTACCTACCACCAAAGTTGATGTACCTTCATTGTCATATTTGAATGACTTACCGTTAGCGGATGAGTCATATGGAGAACCAGGAGAAATTGACATGTTGCTAGGAGCCCAGCTCTTCCCGCATCTCCTTTTGTCAAAAAAGGGTTCAAGACCCTTTTCAGAGGCATAATCTGCATGCTTTAGAAACAGTTCTAGGATACATTATTTTGGGATCAGCACCAACTCGGGTTGAGGATAATGTTAGGGTATCTTGTTGTGCCATGCTAAACGAACCAGATGATATTTGTCTCAAAAGATTTTGGGAATTAGAAGAGGTAAACGTACCGTCTATTAAAAGTCCTGAAGATCGTGAATGTGAGGAAATATATCAAAGAACAACCACAAGAGATTCTGAAAATGGAAGATATATAGTAACTTTGCCATTTAAAGGGGATGTTTCAACCCTTGGGGATTCATTTGCAATGGCAAAGAAACGTTTTTTATGTCTTGAACGTAAATTGGAAGCCTCTCCAAAATTAAGAGAAGCTTATAATAATATTATCAATGAATATTTAGAGAAGGATTATTTGACTCTCAGCACTTCAAATGAAGGAAATGAGATGCCTTCATACATAATTCCGCACCATGGAGTTGTACGAGAGGATAAAATCACGACCAGTTTGAGAATAGTCCTGGACGCTAGCGCAAAAACAAGCACTTCCGTGTCATTGAATAATATTTTATATAGTGGGGAAAATTTACAGGGAAATTTATTTAATATAATTATGAATTTTCGTGTATTCCCAATAGCTTTCTCAACTGATATACGCAAAATGTTTTTGTGTATAGGAGTGAAAGATAGTGATCGGAGATATCAACGAATCTTGTATCGCTTCTTGCCCAGCAAAGATATTAAAACTTATGAGTTTAACCGCATTTGTTTTGGTCTTACATCCCCAGCCCATTTCAAGCTTTACGCACTATCAGGCAATTGGCCTCCGATGAAGGAGAAGCTTTTCCTGAGGCAAAGAAAATTATTGAAGAATTTTTATTTATGGATGGTTTTGTATATAGCATGGAAACTGAAGAGGGTGCAAAGGAAACGTCCTCTCAGTTAATCGCATTATTGAAGACTGGCCAATTTGACCTCGTCAAGTGGACCAGCAATTCACAAGATATTCTGGAATCTATTCCAGATTCGCATCGCTTATCAGCGATAAAGGAATTTGATGAAGTGAGCATGCATAAAATATTGGGCTTATACTGGTCACTAAATTCCGATTTATTCTCGTTCGTCACTTCTACACCTAAAACAGGTTGTACAAAACGAAATATATTGTCTTGTGTCGCAAAAATATGGGATATTATGGGCTTCATCGCGCCTGTCGTTTAATATGCCAAGCTTTTAATTAAGCAATTGTGGCTACACAAATGCGATTGGGATGATGAAAATCCCGTCGCAGATGCCAGCGAAAAGGCATATGGAGGTATAGTGTATTTCCATGTCCAAAATCGTGAAGCAATTTGAGTACATGTTGCTTGTGCAAAATCGAAGGTTTCTCCTGTGAAAATTGTTTCTCTCGCACGATTAGAACTTTGCGCTGCATTAATAGTTGCAAAATTAATGCATAACGTAGTAGAAACCTTAGAAAAATTCTAGAAAATTGAAAATATTTACGCATTTACTGATTCCACTGTAGCACTTTGTTGGATTCAGTCTTCTCCGCACCGTTGGGGGACATTCGTGGCTAATAGAGTTGCTAAAATTCAATCTGAATTATCGGCTACCTGTTTTAATCATATAGCAGGCACAGATAATCCCGCTGATTGTCTGTCACGAGGGCTTACCCCCAATCAAATTTTAGATCACCCGCTATGGTTTCATGGCCCACCGTGGATGAAATTTAGGCCTGATCGGTCGCCCATTACCACATTTGATGTTACCATGGTGACAGAACTACCCAACCAGAAGTCTTTTTCGTTAGTAATGACTTCTGGTTTAGAAGAATATGATATTCTAACCCTGTCAAAGCGCTTTTCCTCGTGGAATAAATTATTACGATGTTTGGTTTACGTATTTCGTTTTCTTAAGGTGTTGCCATATCAAAAATATATAAGTGGGTCAGATTTAGAGTTCGTTGAGCTTAAAATATTGCGCGAAATACAACGAGCGTACTTTCCCGGGGAATTGATAAATCTACAACAAGGAAAGACGTGTAAACCCGTATTTCAACGTTTGAGACCGTTCTCGAATGACGGAATCATAAGGTTGGAAGGTCGTTTAGTTTATTCGGATTTAAATTATGATCAAAAGCACCCCATAGTTCTCCCGCGAAAGGATCACGTTTTGAATTTGTTGGTTGATCATTATCATAAAATTCATTGTCATTCGGGTCCCGCATTATTAATGTCTATTTTGAGGCAAAAATATTGGATACTGTCAGCCCGTAGTTTAATAAGAAATTGAGTACATAAATGCAATTCGTGTTTTCGGCTTCGCCCTAAAACAATTGCACCTTTAATGGCAGATCATAGAGATTGTCGTGTCATTCAGTCTATAAAACCATTTACGCATGTGGGTATAGACTTTTCCGGGCCTTTAAGGGTAACCGTATCACGTGGACGTGGAATTCGTTCTCAAAAGGAGTATATTTGCTTATTTGTGTGTTTGATAACAAGAGCTATACACCTTGAATTGGCGCCAAGTTTGAGCACCGAATGTTTTCTGAACGCATTAAAACGATTTCTTTCTAGACGTGGTCCTGTGTTAAATTTATACTCAGACAACGGAACTAACTTTGTAGGAGCCAAGAGAAAATTGAATGAATTACACGCATTTTCGTCATCTTCACATTTTGGTGAAGAATTCGCAAGTATTGGCCAATAATAGTAGTTTAGTAGCATTAGGTTTAGTCAATGTAGGTTAGGAAATTTAGGATAACTGTAGGTTATGTTAATTTGTTTATATGATAAATGCCATGACAATGCGGTTTTAAACGGGGTGATTTCGCACCCTTTCAAGGCGGGGGAGATAGTTGCGCGTGAGGTTTAAAATTGAATAGCCTTAAAATGTGTACCCTTCACCCCCCTTTTGCCCCTTTCCTTGACCCGGGCCCAAAGACAAGGAGCATTGTTATCGTTGCATTCTTACCGCGAACATTCGTGTCATCTTAAAACCCGCATATGTTTGAACTCGGCTGTGACTGTTTTGGAGCACACATCGTCCAGTGAAACGTTTTACCCGCAGCAGTGAATGTCACTGTCTTTCTTGTTTTGTGTTAAGTGAGCGAATGTTAATTGTATGCAAACTGATAAGTGTAAAGAACCAGCGGCTTATGGAGGACGAGACCAGGGTAAGTCTTTGGCCTTTCCCAATCATTTCCTCTTGCAAACACTAAGGCAATTCAATTAGAGTTTTTGTTTGTCTTAGTCTATATCGCACCACCGCATCCGCACCCCCGCACAATTGCGAACGAAGGATTTGCGCACCATCAGTAGTAATAATGTAAAATCATGTGTTTTTGGATTGAAAATTTGGTCGCCTAAAAATTTTTCAGATGCTTTAATTAAATACTGCGAGTAGAATACATCTCGGCCTTTGAAATAATCGAGTATTTTTTAGATAAGTCTTTTTATAAGCCCAGAAAAAAAATAATGTAAAGGCCTACGAAAACTGCTTTAAAGTTCAAAATCTCCTATTTACGAACCCATTTTCACTTATGATTTTATTAAAATTAAATATTTATGCCTGAACATCCACAAAATAAAATAAAAGGCACTTTTTGGCCATGTTTTTTTCTTGCATAAATCAAAACAGGCGGATGGTGTTAAGTGGGAATTTAAACCTTATCGCCATTTACGTAAGGGTTGTTATTGATAGTGGCTAAATTTAAAATATTTCACGACGTAGTGCATCGCCTTAAGTGATTTTTTTTTAAATTGAAATATGCACTAAATTCAATGTAGTTCTTTGGTTAGCCAGCATCATAGATATTATAATACAAGTCTATTATATTTGGCCAGCATGGTAATGTTTAAGCCATTTTAACAGGACAATAAAAAAGGAGATTTATTCTTTAATGACACATTATTGGTCTGACAGAAGTGAGATTCTGGATAGGTGGGCCACCTACAAATGTTGGCTAGTAATCTAATCTACGTTCTACACTGTGCACGTAATACAGAGTCATTGTTCCTAACTGCATTGATACCTCGTATTTGCAATTAATGCGACATGACCACATAAACCAATTGAATTCATATAGGTGCCGAGTATAGACAACATCCCTCGTTCATGTGAGACTGCAGATTGGATTCAAAATTTTACTGCAGTATTTTAATAAAATCCGGTTAATTTTATTGATCACAGTTTTGGGAGGGAAGAAAGGACCTAGGATTGCATTTTTATAGACTTCTCTTTGAAAAAAATAATTTCAAGTTGTACAATAGTTTTAAAATATTATACTTTTGAATATAACCATAACTTTGTGGTAATCCATTTTAATAAATGAAACAATTTAACTTTGTTAAAACCACCATTTTTTTATATACGCCGACGAGTTTCGGGACAACCGTTAATCAATTTAATAATTACAAAAAACATAAGTGTTAAAGTGGGGGTGGAGGCGTGACAGTGTGTGATTAGTGAAGATTATGGGGAGGAGATAGAACGGTCGGTAAGAGGGAATATTTCTAAAATGGTACTATATGAAAAATTTTCTAACTGTAAGATAATAACTTAGATGAATAGTTCAAGTTCTGTGAAAGTTCTAATGAAGTTCAGTTATTGTTTCATCATGGGCCGGTTATTTCACAGTACTTATTGTGATACTAACAGAACTTAAATATAGCACTTTCACAGAACTCTAATTTTAACTTGGAAATTTGATGATTTGTTCAAATTCTGTGAAAGAACCGGTCCCTAATCTGTCAGTAACATTGCAATGAAATATGTTTTAAAATAATAGAGCTGATATATTGATACTTAACTGAACTGAACTGAGGACAATTGTGAACAACTGAAGTATGAACAACCAGCGGATATTTTACAAATGACGTCCGTTAAAGTTCGCCACTCAATTAATAGAGGTTCCGAATCCCTGATTCAATATTTACGTATTTCATAAATGGTTTATTTATCATATTTACGGAAAGTTTTAAAAAGTGTTGAACTGTTTTTTTTTACATTTGCTCTTCACAGGCCTATGTCATCTTTGGGAATGCTGAGTGGGGGTCTTTTTAGGGAAAGGAAGAAGAGGAAGTTCTGGGAGGGAATGGTATGAGGGGTGGGTAGGAATCTGGGGGCCAATCTGTCCAAGAGTACTGCAATACAAAATGAAGGGTCGAGAGAGTCCGGCTGGAAAACTTAAAAGTTATCCCTCTACCAGTCTCTCCAGATCCGGCCACGCAGTAGGTGGGCCAAGACTTTAACAAACCTCACCCCCATAAACCCGGGCACCCCTGTTAAGGCAAAAAAACTTTAGCCTACCACTTGAGGTTACCTATAACAGGAGTGTTGCTTATAAAATAAATGATTACTGGGGCGGTGGTACCCGCACCCACCTCCCAAATTGAGTTCGACACGACACGAAGCAATTACGAGTTACAAAACGAAATAATTCAAATGGGGGAAAAGTAACTTTAATTCAAATTCACACTTCCAAATGGTTGTCACAAATCACACGCTTGTGGAATAGTACAATGAAGCTGCTTGTCTTTCTTTGAAACTCCTTTAAGCGTTGAACGAAAGTTAATTATTGCCGGCATAACTTATATCGAAACATTATAATTTATGAATTATTTAACTCCGAAATGGATTAATAGCACTGGAACGATTTAGGCGCACGCCGTCAACGCTTGTTAACCGTTAAATTCGGGCGAATGGTTACACTGAGATACAGGGGGAAATGCTGACGAAGGTAAATATATTTTAGGGGCTGCTATTCTTATCGAAAATGTTCTTCTTCTCCTTCTTAGATCCTTACCCGGAGAAACCTTACTGATATAAAATATTGCTATTTTATTAAAAATCTTGTCAAATTATTCGTATTTCTGTTAAAAACGGAACTGCAGGCCTTTAACAAATGATTTGACAGATTTCCTAACAAAGTATCTGTAGAACGTGAATGTGTTATGAGGATGGCCAAATAAGTGTTCATAACAATATATCGTTATACTTATCAGGAAAAGAATACCTGCTTGAACACGTGTTCTGATATTTTCTGAATGTTTTCACATTTTACCGGGAAATGGACGGCCATCACGTTTTCAATAGGATTTCAATAAATCATCCACAGTCATGTTTCTCCGTGTTGTAGGTATTTCTGTAGGTAGAATCTTTTCGGGATATTGCGATTTCGCGATGGAGGAAAAAGAGAAAAAAATTAAAGTTTTACAACAACAAATGTCTTCAGGTCACTCAGTTACAGTGGGTACCTACTCGACAGAGTCATTGGCCCTTGTTTTTATCCACTGTCTCGCCTGAACCACTTACCCGCTACTACGCCGAGTACTGACTGTACTGATAACATCAGCCAAGCTCTCGGACGGGTGCACTTTAGTCATTTCTATTTCAGGAAGGCATTGCTTTTCAGGTGAGTGAATCTTTCAATATACGTTTAGGCAATTTTTATCAAAATCTTACATAGGAATAATTAGTCAAATAAGGTTTCACACTGATCAAGCTTTACAGGAAAATGGTGAAGGAAACTAGATATTACACAATGTTAGTATTTTTTTTCATATTGGTACACCAAAGGTTTTTTTTTAATTTAGCTCTCGCATCAAGGGGGTGAAGGATGGAAACCGATTCACAATGAGCAGCAGTAGATTCTTTCATTCAAATTTATGTATCCAATGAGATACCGCAATGCCATATTTTGTGCATAAAGTCACGTAAGCCAACACTAAATAGTTAAGTGCACTTCAAGGTAAAAACATCATTGAGATATTTAAAAAAAAAAATTAGGTCACGAAAAAGTAATTTAAAAAAAGATAAAGCCGAAGTGGGAGGGATATATTTATTTGACACTCCTGCACACACTGATCCCTAGATTCCTACCCACCCCTCCTTCCTCTCCTTAAAAATAACCTCCACGCAGCATCACCAAAGATGACATAAGCCCTGAGCGAAATTATTTCCCTCAGGGCCGCCTATGTGGGCTTTAATGTAAAAAAAAACAAAAAAAAATGGGAAGACACCAAAAGATAAAGGAATGTAAACGGAGCTAAGATCGGTAGGTCAGTCAATATGTTTTTAAAATAATAAATAACAATAACTTTGGTTTAGAATACACCTCCTTTGCGGTTGAACATCCTGTAGCGGCATTGAAATACGCTGAAACTTTTCATTGCTAGTAAGTAGGAACAACGCGCAACTATCCGGTAACTTCCCCCCGCAAAGGGAGGCCGGTTCCGGTTTCTTCATTCGAAATATCTTTGGGAAACAAACAACTTTGTATTGGAATTCCTAAGAAACTTGTCACGTATTGGCAGTGTCACATTAGCATGTACATAACATGCCGAGAGGTCAGAGGACCAAGAACTTAGGAATAGTATTCAAAACAGAATTCAGAACCTAGTGGAATGCAACGCTATTTCATTAAACGCTGGGTCCCTGACTCCCACTGCATTGCGTTCCTGGTTACTAGATGATACCGGAGACACTAGATATATGAGAGTGTACAGACTCTACACTCTACATCTACTGCATTACACCTACAGGCCATTTCATTTTACTATCAGAATTGTAGATTATATGGAGAGATTAAAAACGTTTATTAATATATGAATAATGATCTAACGACGAGAGTAAATCTAGAGTCATGGTGTTTGAAATAGAGAATAGTACGAAAACAGTGCGCAATTTAGTTGTAATTGATGAATACTTGTTGCAAGTGGATGAGTTTTTGTATTTGGGAAGTATGTTTATGAGAGATGGGAAGGCTAATAAAGATGTTGAAAGAAGGGTAAATGCAGGAAATTCCACTTAGTGGGTGCACGCACTGCGATTAAACACAGCGATTATGGAGTAGCTGAAAACGCCAAACTGCGTGCAAACACGATTAAAACTAAGTCTAATAGAAGACTGAACGAAATAAGAAAGGAGGATAGAGAGAATATAATATTACGCTAATGCGAATGGTAGTCGGGGACGTCCGAGAAAGACATGGCATTATCAAGTGAACCAGATACTTGAGTCGGGCCACGTCAAGAGTAAGAACAATAGAACAGTATGTATGAATGAGGCAGGGAGTGTGTACCAAGACCATGTACTCTCCTTCTACCACATCCTTTATTTCCCGCCCATGCCTCTCATTATCTATGTCCTTCAGATGTTGAGTTGACTCCAAATTACTCTTGTCCTACATTTATGTATTGTGTCATGCAATCATGCGGATACTTATGGACCAATTCCAGAAAATTCTTTGCCAAAACTTCACATTTCATTTTGACAACGATATAAAGGCTCCGTAGTAAGTTGTCAAAAAGAAGTTGGTTGACAGAGCGATATGTAAATACGAATGTTAAAGAGGCGTTCTTAATATTATTAAGAAAACTATGATAATTAGGCGAAAGTTATGAAAACATTTATTTAAGCCCGGTTATTTAAAAGAGTACATATCTCTAGATAAATGCCTAAGTTGCATTGAAAGATTCACTGCAATTTTTTCGCATCTATAACGTTGTGTTCGTACAAACAGCTCTCCAACTCGTCTTGGAAGGAGTTTATAAATAATAGGTTCTTTTAGATTAATCAGGGATTTATTATTACTACGCGTAATATAATGGTGACTCGATAGTCGACCAAACTAGAAGCTGGCTATTTGGAATCTGAAACAGAAAGTTTCTCTGAGAGCCTACCCACTGGCCACTGGCTCCATCTTGCGGACATCCACACAATCTCTATGCACTTCATCATTGTGATGTTCTATTCTTCAGGATATACAGCCGTGGACTTCTTGCCACAGACTCCCAACACTCCTTGGATGGAAGATACCTCTTTCAGTAATAAATAGGTTACTTGTTATTAACTGGTTTATTTAGAATATCGCGTGTACAATATAACCGCGTTGGTCAACCTTTATCGGTACTCGCTAGATTCGGTCTCCCAGTGGGATTCCAATGAAACCTAACCTAAAGCTGAGACGCCCTCTGTCGTCGGAGGCTAAAACTAAGAGCACTGCCATCTGTGTCTGAAAGCCCGAAGCTTTATACACAACAATCATCTATGAAGCTCTTACTTCCCAACAATAAATAATAGAACAAAAGGTGTTTTTAAAAATATTCGAGCATATTTTGTGTTTTTTTTCTGTCAAAGAATTACGTACATAGACCGTTTCGGTTCTAGATTTGTAGATTTTATCTTCAAAAACAAGGAACTTATAGTGTTGAATGGAAATATGTTATAAATCTATTAAAAATTGTGTTATTCAATTCATTCCTTAAACTTATATACAGTATATTTGCGGCTCGTGCCAGGGTGTGAGATACTTTCAGTATCGCCCTGGTAACAACCACCATTCAGAATCGAAACATTACATAAAATGGCTTCAGCAATGTTCGATGACCAGGTCAGAATAGCCAGGTACTTTTCAACGTTTACTTCCCCATCTCCTTCCCCTCCCCCTATTAGAACTACCTACCACATAAAATAAAATAAAAATCATTTACGGTGGATAGTTTAGGGCTAGTTATTTCACAGAATTTTAAAACAATTCATTAATTTTCAAGCTCTGCGATAGTTCTATTCAAGGTCTGTTAATATTTCAGTTATGTGAAACAACTGGCCAATACTAATGTAATAACAGAACTTGACTTAAATGAACTTTGGAAATTGATGAATTGTTGAAATTCTGTATAATGGTCCAAATCTATAAAAAAAATTCCGATTACTCGCGTTACAATTGGAGTAAATTTCCGGAACGTCGTGTTTTTGCACAGTAAACGTTTATAATGGAACATAATTCACATGTTTATGCGCGTTGGTGCGGATACTACATTACACGTATGAAATAAATCCCATTTCGCTACAAATTTAGAACATCCTTCAAGTGATCTGGCTGGAATGTACTTACTTATTGCGTTCTGGAGCGGTTCTGGGCCTTGGCGGGTCTCTACCGTGCTACATAATATAGGTACTCACTATGCTGTAAGTACAACGCGAGAGGGAAGCAATATCAAGGAAATATTATCGTCTTATCCGGAATGCCAGACAAGTTTATGTGTATTTATTCATATTTCGCTGATATATAGATTATAGGATTGGTATTTGCGATATTTAAGGCAATTATTGACCGAACAGTTGCAACAGTGAACATAATAGATTAAGAAGCGACTTCCCATGGATATAGTTCATAAAAACGCATCCTTTCCTCAGATTTGATGGTTAATGAAAAACTTAATTATTATATATAAATTTTTATCGAAAATTCAATTTTTCCGTTTTTCTTTTGAACAGGTTGTGTTTTTTCCTGAACTGTTTAAAAATTATGTATTCCTCGTAACTAAATGCATATGGTCTCGAAACATGCATAAATGGTAGGTATAATCACTATTTCAAATTGTTTATGGCTGACATGCGTTAACCATCTTCTAACGGAAGAAGATTTTGTTCAAATTCCCACTACACTAATACAATAGCTAGTAAATTATCATATAAAACCCACAAGGGCGTATAATAAATAAATAAAAAAACAGAAATTTTAAAAAAATAAATAAATTTCAGAAACAATTATTGAGAACATTTTGTAAAATGCTATCGACATGTCAAGCGTTTTCTAATACAGTTTTTTACCCAATTACAGAAAATAATTACTAATACAAAAACAACACAAAAGAATCGCAGAGTCAATTAACCAGCTTTGTACCGAGGATAAAGTTGGCAGCCAATAAAGTTCATTTCAACTGTCAAAACCTTGCGATTTCACAAAGCTGGTAGAGCTAGGTACACTGAGAAAACTAGTTAAGACGACTGCAGCAGAAGAAAATTGGTGGTTGGGAGGTTTTGCGGGAATTGTTGTGTAACGAACGTTCACATTTTTAAATGTGTTTAATTGGATATAATAAAGGATCATTTAAAACATATTGACATCGATCTGTTGAGATTTAAACTATGGTTCAACGAATTCTGATTTGTTTTGAAATTACTGTAATTTTTAAAATTGGAACAAATGTGTCAATAATTCATACAAACTTTAATGAACTTACATGATATTTTAAGAAAAAAATAATTTTAAAAATAGAACAAAAATGTTACGAATTTTGATAAGCAATAAAGTACCTACCTACAATATAATATTTTTTTACTAGAAAAATATTTTAAATCAATATCAGAAATTCGTATATTATGTTTTTTTTTAATATGTTTGGGTGGCCACAATATCAGTGGATCCAGGCGGTAAGAAGCAGTTGTGTTGTACAAACATAAAATAAAATAAATAGATTATTCATGCACTGTAATAAAGTTTAAAATGGTTTCGGACTTTAAATGAGATAACAAAATATAATATCATCAAAACCTTTTAGTTCCAAATTGACCATAGATAAATAGTTTGATAATAATGGGTAATATTATTTCCACGAGTATGTACGTAAATGTTAATCTCCTTCAAAGCAATAATATTTCTCCCATCCTTCAACACTAAAACTTATCTAAACATTATCGAAACTTTTCGAATCATTATAGGTAGTAGATATTACGTTATATAATCAGTATGGAATATACAAGACGAAACTCGTTCAGAAATTAGAAAATTAACGTTTTATGATGTACAGCTACGTCTTCTATATCTCATACTGATTATATAACGTAATATTTACTACCTATAATGATTCGAAAAGTTTACCAGTCATGCCGGGTAATAACGTAGTGGTTATCATCCGGCATGACTTGTTAAAAATCCTTTGTCGAAATTTCCTTTTTTTAATAAATAAATTACTTTGTATTCATTACTATTTCATAAAAATGGTTCAAAATATTTTAAAACAAATGGTTTCTTCGTCAGGTTTCTTCCCATAATAAATAGCGTATATCTATTTGAATTTCTCTTTCGTTTTATTGAATGAAGTGGAATCTTGGAAGTGGAAATTAACGCACTTCCTGACGTCTAATCGTCCTGAAACGCGGCAGTTAGAATCGTTGTCGATGACAATGCATTCTATCTATCAAGCATCTACACGCGTCCATATACGCATTTCTATATAGGATTTCATTACAACAGTTAATGTACAAAATAAATGTCGATCCTACCCATTTTAAATTTGGCTCAGTTGTAAGCGCAGTTGACTCCATTCCATGGAGAGGAAGATTCAATCTTCAGTTAAACCAAAAAAATGATCAACGATCTATAAATAAAAATAGTGAAAAAACATTATTTTTAGGGGGTATATTGTTTAACGTTAAATAATATGAAATGAACAACATAACGAATATTTTTATGGTGAAAAAATATAACTTTATTTTTAGGAGTATATTTTTTAACGTTAAATAATATAGAATGAACAACATAACGACATATTATTATTGTGAAAAAATAAAACTTTATTTTTAGGGGGTGTATTTTTTATGTTAAATAATATGGAATGAACAACATAACAACATATTTTTATTGTGAAAAAATTAAATTTTGAGTTTCGCTTATGATGGAAATGATGTTGTCAATATGTTTGTGCTATTTATTGTTGTTGTGTTCAATTCGTAGAAGCCTATTTTTGATATTTTTTGTTTAGAGTTAATCAAATTAAAATAAAGAAAAAGATGTTGTTAACTTAAAATAGTTGCATTCGCCTCTAAATTCTAGACAGAAAAAGCTAATCAAATTTTATGAGGGAAACTCTTCGCTGGAGAATTTTTGCTGCTGGAGTTATCTAACGATCAGATTTTCGCTTTATAGTTAGGTAATAGTTATTCGGAGGTATTCTGCATTGGAAATCAATAACTTTACGCATGAAATGTCAATACGATGGTAACGGATAAGTTGAGAAAGAAAATTCAGAAGTTTCTCCTGGTAACAATGAAACAAAAAAACAGCAACATATTCTAAAGAAGTTTAATCAATTTATTTGCTTGAATCTATCGATAATCTAATCATTACAAATATTAGAAACGTGGTATTTTGACACATTACAAGAATATTTGTTTTCAAATAGGATATCCGAGTATTTCGTGCAATCGAGACTCCTGGAGTTGGAATTGTGCCGTTCACACTGCGCGAAAAGCTCCGATATAAACAGATGGTGGTATTTCACATTTCACATGAATGAATTAATATCGTACAGAACAGCAATACAATTCACAAGGGTATAAAATATATATATTTTATTTTACAAGCAATAATTATTCGCCTGAAATACTCATCCACATTGAAAAATCGACTCGAGTCCCGTTGGCGTCATGTATCTTTTATCAGGAGATTTTTCAATGTGGATGAGTGTTTCAGGCGAATAATTACTGCTTGTAAAATAATTGTTACCCTTTGTGCTATGCATAAAAAATCTTATCTTAAACATTAGTTTACCAAAAAAATAATGATTATATATTTTTTATTCAAACCATTGATTCATTGATTTCCTTTGTTATGGTTTAATAATTTTATAATTTTAATAAACTTCTATAGAAATTATTGTGATGGGGTATTTTCACAACGTTAAATATGTGTGGAAAATGGTCATTTTATTTTTCTGATTATGAATATCGCACTAATAATATGTAATTTTTATATTTTCATCTATTATTATTGATTTTAAAAATGATTTAAAGCTGCTCATAAAATAGTAAATTAACATTAAATGTTTAAGTAAATTTTAATTGATAAAATTTTTTTATTTCATAAATTAATAATATTTGCGACGCGTTACAGAGTGGAAGATGCTCTCAGTATCGCCCTGGTGTAATATCACCATTCAGAATTGAAATGTTGCTTGATATAACATTGCCCGTGTTTGGTGACCAGATCTGAATATCCAGGTACTTTCCCAACTACCCTATCCCCATTTTCTTCCCCTACCTACTACCTTCAGCCTCACAACATACCCCAATCGGGGATGCCATAGTCTCACTGGCTCCAGACGGTTAGAAGCAGTTGGAACTATAAAAATCAAAATCAGAAATATTTATCTATATATAACAACAAAAAAAAAAAGTGGGTGTGTCAAGCCTACGCAAGACAGAAGTGAAACTTCTAGTTTCAGCTGATGCTTGGCGTGGCGCAGTTCGCTGGTGTCTGAGAGAGAGGAAAGAAGAGAAGAGAGAGAACGTTCGTGAGCGGCTCCCCCACCTCAACAAGGTTTCACTTCAAAAATGCCACAGCCGAGAATCGAACCTCGCTTAACTGATTGAAAGCCAACCACGCTGAGCACCAACTGTAAGCAAAGCCGCATAAATTGATTATATTATGTAGGTTCTGAAAATATGAGAGCTTGTTATGTTTTATAATGTTACCTACATCACACCCAAAATATAATATATTTTTAAAAATAATGTACAATGTACAGAAATAGAATCCCACACAAGATCGCGTAGTGCGCTCTAGCGAACGGATATTTTATCAGAGGGAGATAGTTTTAATTTTTTTTTCTGTAAATTATTACATATTATCAAAATAAATAAATTAATTAAATAAATGTAATACAATTATCATAATATACGGATTAGATAATAATTTTAATCCAACACAATAACGCAAAGCGCGCTCTAGCGGAGTAATGTTTTATCACAGTGAGATAAGTGTTTTTATTATTTTGCAATATTATTTTCTTTTAAAAAATGTTCTGACCTACTAAAAAATAAGATATTGAATGAAAAAGGCGTTAAAAACAAAAAAATAATGTGCGATGGCCGAGAATCGAACTCGGATCAACTGCTTGGAAGGCAACTATGCTGACCATTACACCACCAACGCCAGTTGTCGGGATGAGCTAAGAAGCATTTATATGTTACTTCAAAACTTTGACTAGATCAAATGAACTTTAATCGGTGGTGGGGGTACCCGCATTTTCGTTTCGGTCATGAGTCGGTTTTACTCCGGTCCTCGAAATTGCATGACGCGCGTAAAGAAGTTTCACTTCAAAAAATTTAAAAAAAAACAAATGTATAATTTCTGTGCCCCGGATTTAATAAATTTGTTTAATTTTGAAGGGGATTTAAATAATTTCTCACTATTTGAGATTGATATATTAAATTTTTTGAACTTTTAAGCCTAAACATCAAATTTTCCAAAAACTTGCAACTATTACAATTTATAATTTCCAAGCTTTTAAGTCGTCACACACATATCTCCTGATGATGATAAATTTTAAAGATTCTTTATAAAACATGCAATAATAAAAAAACTTTGTTGCCGAATGTAAAAACTTAAGGAACCTATTATTTTCACAAGAAATAATTTTCCGGAGTTCTGAAATTCTTCTCTTGCTAGAATTCTGAAAGAAAACGTGTTATTAACTATGGGAGGATCAATCTTCTATCTTCATATGAACGGAGCCCGGAAAGTTGGTTCGAGAAAGCCATCGCATCGGGCAAGCCCCGAGATGCTTTCATCTTGCAAACTCATTTCAGACTCATAAATATTAAAGTGCATTTGCTGGGAGGATTCCTTTGCCGGACTGCATCGGGTTGACATTCTGCGTTCTGAATCGACGGGACACGCTGCGATTTATTATTTTTGTTTCGCTAATTGACATCTGCATGCCATTTTTAAATATATAAATAATTTCGATGTAATATATTCAACTGTGAATAAGTGTTTCACATAAGGTTTCCCAAACGTATGCTGGTGCACAGGGGATCGAAGCTACTAGCTCCTGCGAGGAGACTACGTTAATATACCCGTAGAACAGATTTAGCATACCTAGAAAAGTAACTCTTAAATTTAACTGTAAGACGTACTTGAAATTTGTAAAGGGTTGATAGCTATTATATGACAAAGTTATTGTTTGATGCCAAATCGCTTTTAAAATGGACTGTTTGTAAATGAAGAAAAGAAGTAGGTACATTCGATCGAATTAAAATCACTGGCAATACGAGGAGAAATGTATAGGAAGCTAAGGCTTCCTATACATTCATATACAAGATAAGTCTTGTGATGATATTCGTTCCTTTTGAGTTATGTTGGTTTCTTGAAAATTCCACATAACTACAGTTTATAGGTGTACACATTATACAATCACCATTAATGTTATATTTTCACAACACAACTCTGTTTACTTTCACCACAAGACAGTATTGAATTTGGGGATGCAATTCACACAGGATTAATGAAACGAGCAGCGAGATAAGATGCGTTTTTGATGATGACGATATTACGAATCAAAATACAAATTAAATATGTGTGTTAATAACAACAACAAAAAAACTCAATATCACTGGTATTGGTCTTCCTTCTATTTTCAGTTCTATTAGATTTTTAGGAAAGAAAAGGTACTTGAAATAAATAAATAAATGAAATAAAAATTTCAAGAGGACACTGGAATTTGGAATAATCACAAACCTTTTTCAATATTAAACAGTTATGATAATAAAACCATTGGATTATTTGTATGGCGCCGTTTTTCTGTAAATAAAAAATCACTTCAAGGGTGCTGAAGTTTGAGTGAGTGGAATTTCATAAGAGACCTACCATAGTTCTTGGTCGTCATATCATAATATTAGCAGCCTTACAAATTTGAACACCCATTTTTTAAATGTTAAGAAGCCAGATAACATAAAAGTACGTAAGTAAGTAGACAAGGCAGAAAGCTGCAAGCAACTCGGCCAGTACCATCTATTGTCGCTCATATAGACTTGGCGCCAGTTGCAAGGAGAGTCTGGCGACTAAAGACGTGCTCGGAACCACAACAGCCTATTAAAGTTAAGTATGCGATACACCATACGTATGGCTACAAAATAAATATACATAGGTAAAGAGGCGATCGATCGCTGCTTGTTCCAAAGGATTGTCACCGAAAGTCGCAACTTTTTTTTGCAAAACTACAGCGAGTTGAAACAAAACTCTATACAAACAAGCGAGCTCAAACGCAGTTGCGTGAAGGCGTAAACATTTCAGCAGCTAGAGCAAGAACTCGAAGAAAATCACCATAATTCTCACCTGCTTTTTTACATTTATTTTTCACTACAGATTGGCACAGTCGGAATATCACATAAAAATAATCCGCAAAAAGCAACATATACCCCTTCTTTTTCATAAATATATGTATTAAATTACATTTTTAACGTCCAAAGCGGAGTTTTAATACCAAAAAAATGAGGCATTGAAAGACAGATTTAGATCTAACGCAGAATGCGGTTGAAATAAAATCTACATATGTGGTAAAACTAAGCATTATAGATTCAATAAGAACTCAAAACTGATGTAATCATGTTGAATTAGATAAAGACAGTATCGCTTAGAAGGTTTAGAAATGAGTAACAAAAGAACAGAGATACAAATTATGATAGGTGGATTGAAGAAACTGAGCAATTCTGGCCACTGGACGTTTCCCTGGAAAAATATGACGAGGAATAAACAAAGAATATAGTATTCTTCATCTATCCCTGTGGATAAATGACATGATACTGCAAACAATGAACAATGGATATTTGTAGGAATTTTTTTTCTATGTTGTTTCAAATCTGTACAATACACACACAGGTATAACGTTATGCATTTATTGAATTTACGGAAGACCGGAGATGCTACAATTATTCTAACCGGGTATTCGCCCCGCATAGCTTTTTGAACCAAAGGAAATAGCCGGAACCGGGGAAATATTGCTTCATCTAAACAGACAACAATAACAACTAGAGAAGAATGTACTTTAAAATAATGAACAACGAAACTAGTTCATCTTTTATTCACTGCAGTCGGAACAATCATTAATTTTGCTTCCGTTCATAATTTATTTCGGTTCATTATTCTTAAACAAAGATTTGTCTAATAGATTGCAATATTTTATACAAAATTACTACTGCTGCATTTATCATACTTTGTGCTGGCTTCATCAGAGTCAGCGGCGTAGATTTTTTTTGTGATTATTTTATTATGATTAAACGTATTTGATCAAAAATAAATCACAAATTGCATTATCTATGCACCAGTTGAAACATAAAACTAATACAATTTTTTTATCAAAAGATGAAACATATTATTTTGTAAGATAAAATGAATTCTGCACAGGAGTCCCAACTGATCCCAGCCGTCTGGACCCAGTGAGACTATGGCATCGCCAATTGGGGAATGTTGTGAGGCTGAATGTACTGAGGATGGATTTGAAATGAGGAAGAGGAAGGTGGGGGGGGGGGGGTGCCTGGCTATTCATATCTGGTCACTTAATAGATCTAAAACCATTTCAAGCAATTTTGTATTCTGAATTGGGGTCTACTGGTCAACTCTGAAACGTGCTGCAAATATTATTTAAAATTAGTAATTTGTGAGAGCACTCAAATTCCCTTAAATGCATGATTTATTTATTTTTATGGAAAAAAATGTATTTTGTAGATATTTACATGCATATGCAAGGAAATATAAAGAATTTTATTTTTTTGTAATTTTTTAATGATATTTGATTAAAAAAAATGTTGCAGGTTTACAACACCATATATTTAATAAAAATTAATATGAACAATTTACGTATGAAAAAAAAAATAAAAAACCTAAAAAAAATTCTCAAAACTAATAAGTGTACCGGAAAAATACGAGTTATTACATATAAGTATTGTATTATTGTATCTACTTACCTAAGAAAATCAAAATAATAACAGCAAAACAAAACTGTAATTCTAACCTCCAACCAATTTTCGAGAATCTTCACTTTGTTAAAGAAAAAGTGACATTTGACATTCGCGAAAGAAAAAAAAAGGTGATGCCACTCGATAAAATATATTACCGTGAACTTGATAATTCTAAAACGGCATGCATTAAGTATACACCAAAGAGTTAAAGGTGGTTTGAACGGTATGTTGCAGTTTTGCAACAGTATGCATTTAAGGGTTTTAACCAAATAAAATGTACTTTAGTGCGCCGGGATTTGAACCTGCGTCTTCAAGCTTGCTAGTCGAGAGCTTTACCCCTCGACCACAGATGCCGTTCGAGATGTATTACAACTCTAATGATTTCATAATTTGAATAAAATAAATTTAGTTAGACACCACAATATTCAGACATATATTTTATATAAACCAACCGGTTTCAGTTCAGCCTGAGAGTTCGGAGGATGTAAGGTAAGAGAGAGAGGGAATGAGATTGGGGTCACTCTATAAATCTAATTGTTTATTTAATACATTTATTTCTAGAACTTCTAGATTATACAGTTGTAAACCTATCGCATTTCTATAAAATTAGAATTATTTTAGTATGTTTTTATGAAACCCAACCGAAGTTCAGACTCAACCGATACAAGTAAATAAAAAACTATTTTTCTAAATTTTTCTTGATATATTGTACCCTTAATTTCCTCACGCTTACTTCATCTGTAAAAAGGAGTATTATTTTAATTATCTTTAAAAACACAATTTTCTAATTTGTGTACCTATGTTAATATTATGTTTGTATTTATTTCAAAAGTTTTTGATTATTGTTTAAAAAATCATTAGAACTAAATGTAAATACTCCTCCCATAAACACGAGCTCCTGGAGCTCAACTTATGGACAAATAGAATAATAACGAAAGTTGATTTCTATACCCAATTAAGGGGTATCTAAATAAAGTTAATTGTTTATAACTACAAACTGAGTGCTATCTGTAAAAGTCCAAAAATTTCATTGATAAACAGTCAAACAAAACAACGTGGAAAAAACAGCTAATAATTATCTACTGTAATGAAGACTTTATTTAATTTTATCGTTCTCGTTAATTCCTGGAATACACGCTGTTTTAAATCGATAATTTTTTTGTATTCTTTCATACGAGTGAGTGCTGTATTATTTGCATTTCCGAGATAGTTTGTAGCTAGAACGTAACGCAGTTCCATAGTTTTATGTGTTCTGCGAACAAATATGCACTCATGTGGTATTAATGAAATTGTTCGCCAGAAGTCTTTGAGTTATCTAACGGTAGTTATGGCGCCGTGGCTTAAAACTAAATTTCTCAACTACGAATGACTTCTGAGCCCGAGTTCACGCTCCAATAACTATTTACTATTAGGCTACAAATGAGAAAGCATTTGCTAATAAACCGACCGGTTTTACCATTGGGCAGAATAAATGGCTTTGTTAATGAAACATTTTATTATATCAAAATAAAAATAAAGCAGGTAGTTGATGGAAGCTTTATACTTCATTATTGAGAAAAGCGCAGTTTTGGTCAGAGTCTGATAAAGCAATTTAAATATTTCATTATAAGAAGGCACTATGAAAAGAAAAATGAAGAAGAGTTCTGACTATTTGTAAATAATAAAGAAGTGATTTCCAGTGTTTTCAGAAGACTTTTTACATAGTATAAATATATATATGTTTTTTTTTTATTTATCTATCAATACAAAGTTTTTTACTTGTATTTATTGACATCTGTCTCACTAGGGCACACCTGTGTCGAGACAGACGTATTCAGATACTAAAGAATATTTAAATGCATGACTAAATCAAAATCAAAATACAAATTACAAAGTTGTATACATTTTAAACTATGGAGTCAATAGATAGATAATAGAAATAGTAGGTACAGGTACGACAATATTGTAAATATATATGTAATATAAATGCATTTAGTTGGAGGACGTAGTTACAAAGGGGTTTTTATAAAATTATTGATTCTAATATTTTATTTTATATTTGACTTGTTGTTATTGTTTACGTGTAATTTGGTTTACAGATGTTTGCGATAATGGGACGCCCAATACTTGTTATCCATTTCTTTATTTCATGTTTGAATTTGGTCATTAACTCTGTTTGTCTAATCGTGGCTGGTAGTGTATTGTATAGTTTTCAAGCTGTGTATTTAAAATGTTTTTGCCCAAAGGTGGTTCTCGCAAAAGGAATTTGGAGAAGTACTTTATTTTTGGCTCGGGTATTGTGTATCGTTTGAGTTGGTTTGTATCGTGTTTTGCTGTTTTGGTGTATAGCTTTATAAGCAGATGTAGTTAATCCAGTAGCATATGCATAAAACAGTATACCCGTTATATAAATATTATTACGTATTATAATTTAAATATTATGCGAGAACTTATTTTCATGTATTTAAATCATTTCCTTGTTGATTTTAGTCTGCCTAGATGACTCAATTAAAAATGAGTTTACTATAAGACTACAAAGTCTTCCAAATAACAGAAAATATATTAATCATTGAAGTCAATATTAAAGACTCTCAAAAGACTCTGAAACAGAAAAATATTCAGTGGCTTCTTGAAAATATTATAATTTGAGATTTTACCCACTATGTTATTCAACTATAAAAAAATAAAACATAGGTAAAGTTGTTTATGGAAATGCTCAAGTTTTGATAAGAGAATGAATGAAAAAGATGCAAATACGACAACTAGTTATGAAATTTCATTGAAGAAAGTATGTATTTCTAAAGTAAAGAAATTTTTTGAAAAAATATTCATTGGAGTGATTCTAATCTATATTAAAGTGTTTATTTGTATTCCTATTTTTTAAATTATAAAATGATTGGTTAAAAGCTTACTCAAGTTATATTTTAAAATATCAGTAGGTAAAGAACAACCCTGTGTGGATTTTTCAAAGAAATAATTTAATTTTTAAAATGAGTACCGACCGTTTATTCTTTGTTGTGTATCAAACCTCGTACAATTTTTTAGCATTTTCAGTGCATATTTAAACGAATAAAATGAATTGTAATATAATGTCTATTTTAGTGAATAGTATAAACAGAAAAGTCACGTTGAAACCTGATTACTTAGTTAAAGCCAAACGAAATTTGGTGGAGTTATGTAGAAAAGGTTATTACAACTCATTTCGGGTATTTTTAGACATTGAGAAAAGTAAGGATGGTGGGTGGGTAGTAAAATAAAAAAAATAAAGATAGAGACTAGCTGGCTATTCAGATCTGGTTATTAAATACAGTTTTGCTATTTTTTACACGTTTTTTTACATTACTGTAGAAACCTGACTCACTGGTATGATACTGAGAGAATCTTCAAAACGATGAATAAATGTGCAACTGTTTAGAACAGATAATCTCTTTTTATGGACAAAATCAACATTTTAGTTCTAACAAAAAAAATTATGCAACCGTGCCTAATCAATGACATCTTTATTGTTTTTTTTAAATTTGTTAAAATCAAATGTCTGTTCTTTGTAGCGTACGATTCAAAAATTGTAAACATCTTGTTTTAAAAAAAATCCTGAAAAAATATCTCACAAAATGATTATGTTCGTAGTTTAGCAATCAAACATAAAGAGTGACAATTATATAAGCTACTGGCGCCGCGACGCCGGCGGCCCGGCGCGTCGGTCGGTTCGTGTGTGAGAGGCTGAAGGGGGATGAGGGTGTCTCTCGGTATTCCGGGGATGGGGAGAGTGCGCACTCTCCGCATACAGACGTGGTCAAATCAGAAAAAAATAATTGACCTGATATTGCGTAGTATTCAAATAGAACGATGTTAACATATTATTGCAAAATTTTGTTGAGTAGTGTTTTTTTTTAAATTTAGATATTGAAGATAATATTAGCGATTTTTAAACACTAATTTTTCGTATCTGGGACTTGAACCTAGTACGTCGACTTGCCGGGCGCTACTGTACCAGTTGCTCGTCGCCGTTGGCAGAGCAGCGCCCCTATCTTCAATATTTAAATATTAAAAAATTGAGGTTAAGTTATTCCAAAACAATTTTTGATTTATTTTTGTCCAGTGGGCTTAGAAGTGAAACGCGGAGTGATATGACAACTAAGCGCTCTCTTTAATTCACGTACCTACTTTACCAGGGCACAGAAAACAAAATTGTTAGTAAAAATAATAATAAAATAATCGTTTAACCAACATTTTCGTCTTTCACGGGGTGAATTTAAGTACCCACTAGAAATGAATACAGCTTTTTTTCAATAATTTCCCACAGGGCCTACAACATCTTGGGAGATGCTGTGTTGAGGAAATTTTTGAAGAGAGGAAGAAGTAAACATGGGTATTGAAGAGATCCATGTTGTAGGAGCGAGAAAACACATAGGCCGAGCTATTTATCTTAAGTGCGAGTCCTTGCTATGTACTGGTGTCTAAAGAATTAATGAAACTTGTATTATTTGTGGATCAATTAGATACCATTAGTGCCACCTGTGAAGTTAAGGTTATAGTATTTATAAAAGGTTCTCGTCTCTGCTATTTGTTTGCATTTAAATTACGTCGGCAACGACGATTCCTGTTTTGCGGCCTTTTGAATTTGAAGTTTGTCAACTGTCTTTGTCATATAAAAGGTTAGGTTTCCTTAAAAACTCTCTCTTGCTCAAAAACAACCAAAGGTTTCACCTTTCCTAAAGAACCACAGGAACTAGCTTGTATCTAGAGTATTTACTGTAAAAGTGCCTAGTCATATCATGTGATAGGGTATATTTTTTGTTAAATAAAGTGATTTAGTTTTCTCTCAAAAATAACGGAATTTAATTAAAGGGACCCTAATTTATAACACTTGTTTCTCCGAGCATCTTCCACTGAAATACCAGAAGAACAAGGACAGCATTCCTACCTGACGCTTGTTCTCTAAATATTGCAAATAATAGTGAATCCATAACATTATTAGCCTTGACTTGCAAATATACAATATCCTTTCTGATTAAATAATTAACGCCTTCACTGATGTGGGGAATGAAGTGCAAACATTTACAATCCAGAGTTTCGAATTTAGAATTCAAATTTCCTGCGACTACCGGAAATCCGATTGGTGGCGTCACGTGCACACAACCAGTGCATATGATAATGAGAGGAATAGAGGCAAAACAAATACAGAGGAGTAGGAGGAAATAGGACTGTCAAATGATGGAGGTAAATAAGATTAATTGACGATATATTGACATACTGACGGCCTCAGTGGTAGAGGGGTAAACCTTTTGAAAACTTTTCTTGAATTGGTTTGAGCCAAGTTTTTGATGAGATCTGCATAGCCAGGTACTTCAACTTCCTCTTCCACGTCTCATTCCCCTCCCCCTACCTTCAGCTTCACAACTTACCCCAATTGAGGATGTCATAGTTTCACTGGCTCCTGACATTCTGGCTGAAATAAGATTGTTTTTCCCGGACCATTTCACGCGAGGCCAGCAACACATGCTTCTTATTCTTTCCAGTTGCAGAACTAACTTACTAACACAGGCTAGTCCTAGTAAGGTTAAAAATTGGATTGTAAATAAAAAATATTAAAAACAACAATTACTCGCCTGAAATATCCATATAAATTGAAAATATCTCCCGAGTAAAAATATAATAAGCAATAATTGTTGATTGAAATATCAGTACATATTGAATTATTTGGCGGGCTGGAAATAAGCCGATGTAGCTTAGTGGTTCAGAGCACCTCACCCGAAATCATAATTCAATTCCCGTCGGCGGCATTTATTTTTACACAGGAGATATTTTCAATTTATATGGATATTTGAGGCGAGTAATTATTGCTTATAATAATTTCTCATCCTTTGTGCCATGCATAAAAGAACCTTGTCTTGTAAAGATTAGTTTATCATTAAAAAATAACGAAATTTAAAAATGATATGTACCCACCATGTAAATAAACAATATGATATGTACCCACCATGTGAAGAAACAATATGATATGTACCCACCATGTGAAGAAACAATATGATATGTACCCACCATGTGAAGAAACAATAAATAAATGCTCCCTGGGAAGACTTACTAGGTGAATTGACTGCCTCGCAAGAAGTGTGGTAATTTTGTCTTTTTGAAAGTTTCAGCAGAAAGTATTATTTAACTTTTAAACTTATGTACCCACATGTAACCTTTTTCGTTTCACAATCAACCTTATATATTTATTATGTTAATAATTCCATTTTACAATTTGCGATTATTGATTACGATGTTTTTGCAAATACCCTTGTAAGGTATTTCCATTCAAATTTTGATCAACCGTCATATATAAAAGTGATCGCCACATTTGACAATTGATAAGAATTCATTCAAATGCAAAAAATTGACAAATTCTTGGTTTGATTGACATCAAAAGCGACCGAGACTTAAACAACCCAAAAAGAAGCGAAATAGGTGTGGAAAAAAAAAAGGTGTGGAAAAAGAAGCGAAATTTCTGTATTTGTCGTATAAGGGTGTGAAGCCTTGTAAAGTCGGGCGTATCCCATTTCATAATGAAGCTATTTCTACACTACAGACTGTCTGCTGGTACTGTGGTGCAAACGCTGTGTGCTGTCTGCTGTCTGCTCTCTGCCGTCTACTGTCCTGACGATGATGATGATCACAAAGCGAGAGCCTTCGGTGAACATATTCACGGTTTTTTAGCTCCGAGCAAACGTCAGTATTCACCATGCACTGTTGTACATACTGTTTTTGTGTATATACCGCTCTTTGCAGCTCGCAAAAAATACGTCGTAATACAAACAGGAGTATAACTACATTCTAACTCATCATAGATAATAAGGGGGTTAAGAACGGGTTAGTAGAAAACGTGACTCATAATCACGCGCATTGCGTGTACCGGTCCTACGGCAGTATTACAGACAGACAGACAAATTTTTAAATCACCCTACGGCGGACTTTATGAAGTCTTATTATCTTGAAGCGAGGTTTGGTAAATCTAGACCGGTTTCGTATAAAAAGCGGTAAGACCCATTTGCAGCACTATCGCGGCGTTGAAAATATGATATAAAGTAGAAGATATTCACTTCTGTATTATGACATAATATGAATAAACGTGAAGTTGGTAACACATCGTGGAATGTGAAATTGACCGCGTTTTTTAGGTTCGGAGCGAAGTGATGCCAAACTAAAAAATCAACACAATATTGGGAAAAAATATTATTATGAGAAAAGATTTAAATCCGAGCGTTTATACGGTACAGTATACGGCCATCTTCCTCGTATAACTATACCAAATCTGCAGCAGCGTATTAGAAAATCTTTATAAGTTAGACTGACAGCGTATAAAATACCACAGGAGCAAATAAATGTGAATTAGAGGGAATATAATGTGACAACATGAAGGACGTGGGGTTGGACACTAGTCTCCGATTGATCGAAACATGAAGGATGTGGGGTGGAACACTAGTCTCCGATTAATCATAACTTTCATCCAGTAATCTCAAACCATTTTTTATATTGTAATAATCTAGTAGACAGTTTGTTTATTATAAGGGTTCCAGTTCTTTTGAATTCATAGTTTTTTCTGGAGTTCCTCAGGGGTCTATCCTTGGACCACTTCTGTTTCTGATTTATACTAACGATTTTGGTTCAGTCATCACACATTCGCTGTATTTACTATTTGCAGATGACTTGAAACTGTATGGCTCGATAAAAACCATTCCGGCTGTATTCTCCTTCAACGTGACATTGACTGCGTCTCAAACTGGGCCAAAATAAATGGCTTGAACTTCAGTACACCCAAGTGAAATATCGTTTCGTATACAAGATCAAAGAAACCACATGTATTTGAATATACAATCAATGAAATTATTCTCATTGAAGATCTAGGAGTTATTTACGACAGCAAACTAACTTTTCACCAACACATCGATGATTTAATAAGCAGAGCATACAGGCTTCTTGGCTTCGTAATTAGAAACTCATATCCGTTTCGTAACACAAAAACACTGACGTTATTATATAACACACTAGTCCTAAGTGTACTTGAATCAAACTCTATCATCTGGGCTCCACATGAATTAACATACACTTTACGCATTGAAAGAGTCCATAAATTTTTTTAAAGGTTTTTATTCTCGCGGCCTTGGCTTTACCCATCGATTTATATATTAGGCATGACCAATTACCACTCCCTAGAGACACGTAGAGGTATTGCTTAGCTTATTTTTTTTTCAACTAATAAACGGTCACTTATCTAATAATGAGATACTGGCCCAAATAATTTTTTTTTATACCAGAGTCTCACTCTCGAGGACGTCATCACAATCTTCTATATAGTAGAGCAAGCCGCACTAATTTATTTATGAACTCACCTGTGGAGAGAGCTACGTGCTTTTTGAATGCATTAGATAAAAAAATAGATTTATTTTTTTGTCTTATAGCGCATTTGCGAGATTTTAGGCATTGCATATAATCTGCATAAATGGTACAATTATAACGTCTTAGGCTATATTACCTGTAATTGTTATAAATAAATGTACAAATTATATAAATAAATAAACTCTCAAACCTTTCATATTATAACACTAAGGATAGGTTGTTTCACCAATTCATTTACGGGTTCTGTAAAAGTACTATTCAAGTTCTGTTATTATATCATTATAGGTTAGTCGCTTGAAAAGATTGAAATAATAGCATAACGTGAAAAAATCTTTCAAAGAACTTGAACATGAACTTTTAAATTTGAGGAATTGTTCAAATTCTCTGAAACAACCCGTCCTAAGGCCCAGTTGTTGATCAAAAATTAAAATGTAACATTGTCATGAAAGGCCATTCAGTGCCATTTTGTTTTTTTTTTACATTTGAAAAGTCCCCGTTAAACGCCGATTCCAGTTGAGTTTCTGCATTCTAACAAATTGTAATAAGCTGACAAGCTTAACAACAAGATAGTTCCGCTCTTCTTCTAAACACAATTCATTCAAAAGCTCTTTTGAATGAATTTTTTCTATTTTCTAAATTGTAGCTGGTTCATAATTTGTCAGTAAAATGGGTAAATTCTTTCTCTGATATAAAGTGGGATATATCAAACATAATAATTTTCAACAAAGGTCAAAGATAAGTTGACCTACAATTTAGTTGCCCAAGTTCTAATATCTCTCTCAGAAAGCGTGGAGAATAATAAAACCAGGCTAGTGAAGTCACAGCCACTTCCCGTACATGAAGCACAGGTGGGACATAGAGATCTAAAATTGTGTTCCTACATGAAGACAGGTTCAAACCACAGAGCGCATCATTGTAGAGTGTCCATTCAACAGTTCCCCGGGGCATGTCGGTGTGGCAGGAAGCGATTGCGGATGCCATTGAAAGGCTGAATAATCTCAGCATCTCTGTGGACCTACTGCTCAGCCTTCGTCAACTCTCCAACCATTCGAATAAGTAATAAACACCGATTAAATTATTGAAGAGGGAGCACGGAGAAAACTAACTAATGTAAAAAAATGCTAAATTATTATAAATCTCTTCAAATTCTTCGTAATCCTGTGTAAAACGCTACTGCAGGTCCCTATTTATACGTTTCATATTCACTTTACTTTTTCATATGCATTTCAACTCATAATATTATGGTCTCATGGAAATCGTTGTATCTCGCTTAGTATCATGGTGAGAAATATGAACTAAACGGTGTTAGAAAGAAAAAAACAACACACTTTATTTTCACATTTATATGTTAACCACAGAATAATTTAAATGTTACAATAACGTCCGTAATTTAGTTAGCTAATAAAATGTTTGTGTTTTTTTTATATTATCAGTAATTATAGTTACATAAAACGTATAAAGAGCAATTTTGAAAGAAAAAAAATTAATAATATTTCCCAAAATATACCTAAATGTTCATTTCTTGAAAGTATATAATTTAAAAACTTATTTTATCAGCTTTTAAAAATAATATTTAGTTTTCGGATATGTTCAGAAATATTCCATTTGTGACAGAATATGGGAGAGGCCTGAGAGGTTAAAAATATTAACAAATAATTATACAATAATAATGTGTTTAGAAGGACGAAAACATAATATACATGTTAATTGTGTTTTGTTTGGTTTGCTGTGAATAAGTTTTAGAAAAATTGTGTACCTTTAATTTTTATGCAGTCTGTGATCTGTTTTTTTTAGTTTGTGTCGTAGTGAATTATCAGCAGGTTCTTTCAAAGAAGTTGGCTTCAGTATTTAAATGTAGTTTCTTTACAGGATCAGCCTGGCCTAAAGCATATCTAGTAGCGATTCCAATGAATAATTGGCGAGAGAAACTTACAAATAATAAAAAATTGATATATGTATATTGTATAACTCTTGTCATTTTGGTATGTTTCATGCGATACACGTATAAATATATGTTTTTTGTAATTTATATAACATGATAGAATAATAATAGGAAGAAAGACGAAAAGGATTGAAGATTGTTCGTCCGTTCTGTGGGTTTGTGAATATGTCAAATTATGTCTTTTTGTGTTATTGAAAGGACGGATGTTAGCCAGACTCCTGTGTAAACTGAGTTCATATAATTTATGTTAATGATTGTATCGGCTGGTCAGTATCCACAGCTTCTGTGGAAAATCGAGGAAATCCTGGCTGGCATGGAAAAGATTTTTTGGTGCAATCCAACTACTGTGTTATATTTGCCAATATAGTATTAAACAATTAGTCAGTCTTTCGGTAAAAACAAATAAATAAACTAAGAACACCCTTTCTACACAAAAAAGAATCGTATTTTGGTTAATGTCCATTATACCACCACAAATCCATTTATAAATATTTTTTTCCTGGGAAAAATAGAATTATTTCTCGGTAAGCTGCATCATTTACATCAATCTAGAGATTTTTAATATTGTTTTTTTTTGATAAAACGAAAACATTGGCTCTTTCATTTTTGAGTAATTTCAATTTAGTTTTAAAATACCTAGTTAATGACACGGACGTGTCGAAACCGGTCGCTACTTAATAACATTTATACGTAACAAATGTACATTGGAATAATAAAACTCATTAAAAATAAAAATAAATATTGGTTTTAAATAAAAATAACACATCTAACCAGTTTCACAGAATATAATTCTTTTAGTTATTGCTTTCGTTGACGCGTTCTACAAAAATCTCATTAAAACTAATAAATACACTGTTAGTAGACACGACAAAAACTTCAATTGCTATTACAAATTCAATTTAGGTTATATAATACGAAAAAAATTATTTTAGCTGTCTCCAAAGGCATTTGAAAAACCCGCTTGTAATAAACAATAATTTTAAAAAAGTGCACTCATTTCATATACCATAAAACAATTACCTACCTCAGAAGAGATTTTATCTGGTGAGGCCGGTAAAGATAACTTAAAATAAAAAAAACTAACAATAAAAAATCACAATAAAATTAACACCGGGTTATCGGTACTAAAACTGAATATCTCCATTTAAGCAATCTTCCCAACATACCTTCCATTGTAATGTTTGGTGTAATTATAAGTGACAAGCTCAGGCACGGGACTCTTTCGATGTCAGAGTCAAGTTATCAGATACTTCAATAATTATAACTGCTGAGCTTGAATAAATTGCAAGTGCGCCTCATTGCTGAATTTGACAGCCACCCCTGGTCTGGAGCCCCAAAATACTTGCAAAAACCCATGAATCTCTGCAGAAACGCGTGCTCCGTTTAATAAATTCCCCTTCTCTCATCTTTAAATAACAAGTGTCAGCTGATAATGCTGTCCTTGTTCAACTGGAATAGCAATAAGATAGCTAACCTGGTGAACGATTTGCCTCCCCTCTTCCGCTCCCCAAAAAGATCCACCTCACAGCAACCCCAAATACGACATAGGCCCTGAGCGAAATTATTTTCCACATGGCCTCCCGTGTGAATTTAGTATTTAAAAAATCACAATAATTAAAATCTGCGTATAATTACACGAATTCAATGTGTTAATATCCGGATCTGGAAACATTTAAATAATTGTAAGTATTTGGTACTGTACAAAGTTCATGGGGTTGTACAGGGTTTTCCAATAAGGTGTTATTTTGAATAGCCCACTATTTTGGTAGATGTTACTTTTGAAGCTGTCATTTTTTAACATTTGACTTGTAAAAACTACGTTATTAATAAAAATGGAACGATACACGCTTCAACAACGCATTGAAATTATTAAAATTCACTTGAGTGAATCAAATGCAAATCATCTTGAGTGATGAGGCCCATTTCCGCCTCGGTGGCTTCGTCAACAAGCAAAATTGTCGCATCTGGGGCTCGGAAAACCCAAGAATTATTGTAGAAAAGCCTCTCTATTCTCAACGTGTGACTGTTTGGTGCGGTTTATGATCCGGCAGTCATTGGACCTTATTTTTTTGAAAATGAGGCTGGAGCAACAGTTACGGTGAATGGATCGCTATCGAGAGATGATTAATGATTTTTTATGGCCCGAATTGGATGGTATTGATCTAAACAACTACTTTCAACAAGACGGCGCTACGTGCCACACAAGCAACGAAAACATTGATCTTTTACAATTGCATATCAAAATAACACCTCTTATTGGAAAACCCTGTACATTGAGTCGAACGCAAATGTTTCCAAGAATTAAACAATGGATATATGTGATTCAATAATTATTATACTTCTTGCAGGTTATTTCGCTTCTTTATATTAGATAAAACAATATTATTATAATTGAATACCTAAATTAAATAAAGCACTAAGTGCCAAAAGTTTTAAATTTAAATGTAGGGTTTTAACCGAACAAAAACACTAATTTGTTATTATTTGTTACATTAAATAGGCATATAATGACTTGATACTATATAATGACAAAATGCGAAAATGTTATGATTTTTATGAACACGTGTTCCGACATTCTCTTGATACATTCCCCTTTTAAAAAAAGTTTAACAGGAAACCTATCAATTCATTCGTTAATGGCCTGCAGTATCGTTTTTAAAGGGATTGCGAATTATTTGAAGAGATTGTTAATAAATTAGCGATACTAATTATTTTCAGTGTTATATTATTCATAAAGAAATGTTTTTTTCTTGAAGTTACATATAGCGTTAAGTGCAACTATTCATTTTTCACAAAAGATGTATAGTTGATGTAATGCCTTATGAAAAGTTAATAAAAAAGCAGCATATGTGATAAAATATAATAATAATAGTGGTGGTATTTGAAATTCCCAATAACTTTTTGCCACTTGTCGTTTTTGGGTATTGGCAATTTTAATTTTTTTGTGTGCTTAGCGCTTTATTTAATTCATGTATTTTCAATTGTAAAATAATTTAGCTGCATTTTTTTAATACAATGAAAATAATAATCCAAGTTTAAATTACTATTATCAGAATAATTATTTTCATCAAATTGATATTGTTTTTCAACTGGTCGGTGGCTTGTGGCAACCAAGCGTCGTGTGTTCTATTCCTACATCACAGCACAAACAATATTTTCCGCATAGTGTCGTGGTAGTAGGAGATTTTAAAATATTGTCAGGTTATTCGTTACCCGGAAATTTTAGTCTTTAAAAAAAAATAAAAAAATAAAGATGTTTTTTTAAATATTGCAATCATTGAAAAAGTGATATTATTTTACTTATTGTCGCAAAATATGAATAACTTTTAAATAAATACAACGATAAGTTTTTTTGTAAATGGCAGAAGAAGTCGGGGACTCCCGAGTAAGACATGACACGGTCAAGAGAACCGAATATTGGGGTGGAACCATGTCAAGAGTCATTATTACAGAAGGGTGAGACGATGAACGGATGTGTGGCGCAAGGAAAATGAATGCAAGGAGTGTGTGCCAAGATGAAGTTGTTTATGGGTTCATCCTCTCTGCTTATCATTGAGGTCAAACGACGAGAGGATCATTTAGTTAGTAAATAATTAGTTTGTTCTGCTTTAAAACAGGTAGGCACTCGGGTTATCGACCAAGTAGGTACTACAAAAAAAAATATTTCTTTTTGTTATATGTATAAATAACTGTATCCTCACTGGGATCTTCCGTGCTTAGGATTTATTTTACGTATTAAAGTTTAATTATGTGAATAATATGAAGTTACACAATTTTTTCCAAAATAACGTCGCAGTAGGTTCCTTCTGACAAATAATACGCAGTACTGTGGTTAGTCTTTGTAAAATCTTAAACAATCATTGAGAGAATTCATGTAGAAAATCTTAATTGACATTCCGAAACTGCCCTTATTCTGAAGAAAGGGGAGTATTAATTAACTTTCTCTGTAGTTTGTCTAGGGACTTCTTGATTATAATCAACCTATTGACACTCGGTGCCTTTCATGGATCTTTTCCAAAGGTATTTTTCTTCAAAGATTTTTTTTTCTTTTTATCTTATTGTTAACAAACAATTTTTGTAATAAGAGAATACAAAATGAAAATGAACAAGAAAACGCGGCAAAAGAGAGACAGAGCAAAAACGTACACAATTTATTTTATTTGGGCAGCGGTCGAGTATATAACCTTAGTCCAACGTGCAAAATGAAGTGATGATTAGACCCGGCCGCCGATGTTTTGTCGTCCAGCCGCAGCCATCTGAGTCCGCCCGCCCCCGCCCGCCCCCGCCCCCGCCCTGCTATCCACCCGCCGCCCGCCGCCTGCCGCCTGACAGCCCTGAAGGACAGGGGATAAGCTCCTTAAGGATGGTTCGTCCTTTTGTCAATGTCTCCAGGTCTATTTGCATGGATAAATCTGGATTCACACTATTCTCACCGACGCTCCATGACACGGTTCCGGTGAATAAATCACTATTTTTGTAATTTATTCTCGCGTGAATGAAAATAATGTTCTTGTGTGCGATTGAAGAGGGGAAAAAACTAGATTTATCTTACTAAAACTGTCAAACACGTTCCGACCATCAAATTCAATTTCAAAATCATAACCAGGTCAACAACCCAAAGCGCTCTTTTATTATATAATGCTGGTGCCGTCGGGTTGGTTAATGGTCCTCTTCCTTGATTTTGCTGCCAAAATGTGGTAATATGGAACCTTTTCGTGTGATTTTTCTTACGTAAAATTATTTTTCCTACATTGGCTGCGCCTATTGTAGTGATTTGTCATTTGGGAATAATGGCGATCAACTTCTAGTAACGCATTGTTGATCGGTAGAGAATAGTAATTCGGGGTAATTGTGGGTAGAGTTTAACTGGTATAAATCGTAACACTATACGTTCGAAAGATGATAAAACACAAGAGACATATTTTATTAGCATATCCACCATCACACTGTCTCATTCATACTCGGTTATCTCTTTTCAGACATTTAGACATCCCTTCTATAGAAATGAAATTGAACGGGCAAAAAATAACTGACCATTAATGAATTCTTACCGGTACTATTAACAATAAATTAAAAAATTAAAAAAAACGGTTCAAATTTAATGTGGAATAAAATCAATGAGTTTTTGATTATCAGCACACTCAATTTCTTCATTATTAATTATTAATCATCAAACCTACTCATTTCAGCTATGGGTCTGTTTGTGAGTGAGTATAACTCTGGTTTTTTATTTCGGTGTCATTTTCAAAATTGAAACTGATTGTGTGATAAACTCAGACAAGCGATACAATGACTAATATTTAAACAGAGAAAATGTTAAATATCATTTTCAAAATTGAAATTGATGTGTCAAGAATTCAGAGATAATTTTAAAACTTACATAATTGATCAAGAAAAAATATTGATAAAGAGAGTGGCTGCTGTAAATATTTTTTTTTAGTAAAATATTTTTCTTTTTCATTTTGCAGCAATTATCCTTTTCTGGCAGGTTCTTTGGGATTTCACTAGTCTGCATAGTAGAGTTATCTTTATATATACTCATTTTTTCTTTTTTTTTTAAATTATAGTAACGTATAGATTCTATATCCGCAAACTGTAAAATTCACCCGCCATAACACGGGGTCATCCCTAGCATGGAGGGTGAAATATCTCATAAAACCACATGTACTCTCTAAATCATGTATCAATAAAATAAATAAATTATAATTGTTTTCTTATTTTGGATAGAATTGTATAAAAAATATAATTCTGACATAAATATAAAAACGATATGATTTAGGTACTGTAACACTCTTTAATAATGCAAGAATAAATGCCGGTGAAGACATTCTGAACACTAAAGCAATTTTACTCGTATCTGTGAACAAACACATATTCTCTTTTCGCGTGTTGCCAAGTAAAATCATGCTTGTTTTATAGAAAATAGGAACGATTTGTAAAAATCGGTACTTTCGGAGATAAAGAATGTGCTTCACGCCTACCAATTGGGAGACAAATTCAGGCCATGTGAATCCCCTCGCCGCGAGCGTCGAGCGCACATTACGCAGGCATTTCGGGCCCCATCAGATTGGGATATTTCTCAAGTGAGATATTATTCTGCCGTGACCGCGAGAATACGTATCGCTACGTGTGGCATCGTTAGCAAGAATCCTCTGTACAAATATACGCAACTTACGTATTTTATATTCATTCTACAAGGTGTTCCTTAATTTATAGTAATGTGGATGGAAAATTTGAAAGTTTATTATGTACGAGCATTAATGTAATATTTCTCTCGAGATAACTAGAAGTAGTAACGATGAACACATTCAATAATGTCATTAGTTTACCTGTGTATCTAGCAAGGTCGATCGATAAAACCCTTTATCAATACGATTTTGACTAAATGCGTCATATAAGGTCGGTAAGTGATATTTGCAAGCACAGTCAGCGTATATTATGTTTCATACGGTCGGTAGACAAAAGCCGCCGATTTTAGCGCGGCCCTCAATGTGTGAGATAAACTTTGGTTTGCCATCAATATACACATTTTTTAATGATGTTGTGCAAAATAACTGGCTTATTAATGAACGAATATGAACTAACGAAGGTCTAAGAATTGAAAAAAATCAACATCCAAATCAATCTAACAAAATCCGCCCACCACCATCTTTTAGTAAATGCAATATCGGAAACTATTCCGCCTTCAAACCCACATCCCTTGAAGAAGTATGGAAGTTAATACTTACCTCACCGAAAAAGAAGTGCTATTTCGATCTTTTTTCAACGTGCTACTGAAGAAGTGTTGAAATGTAATCGCTCCCTTTCTAGTTCATCTAATCAATAAGTCACTTAACATCTATGAATTCCCGAAATTCCTTAAATGAACTGTTGTAACTCCATTAATAAAAAAACCGCAATTGTATGCTGACGATCTTTCAAATTAACGACCCGTCTCAAATCTTCCATTTACATCGAAAACCTTAGAAAAAAGTACTGCTTCCCAGATAATATGTCACTTGAATTCAAATGAATTTTTAACTAAATACCAATCTGCAAATAGAAGGTTTCACTCATCGGAGACTGGATTATTACGTGTTTTATCGGATAACCCTTGCTATCCAGTCACATAAAATGCACTCTTTTCAGTCTTAGACATGAATGCAGCTTTTGAAATAATAGATTACAATTTTCTCACTAAACGACTAGAAGAATCCTTTGGTTTAAGCAGTGGCGTTAAGAACTAGTTGATATCGAACATATTTAGGCAAACGCTTTCAAGCTGTAATGGTTGGCCAAAACAGTCTAATTATGCAACCCTTTCATCTGGAGTACCATAAGGGTCCACTGCGGGCCCACTACTCTTCATCCTCTTCACAGATAATATCGCTAAAATAATTTAATCATTTGGTCTTCTATTCCACTGCTACGCTGATGACCAGCAAGTTTATTTTCACTTCTTACCTGAAAAAATAGACAGTCTGAAAACTCGCATAACTGAGTGTCTAGAAGCAATTGAAACTGAATCCATCAAAGACTGAGTTTCTCTGGACGGCCACAAGCAGACGTCAGCATTAACATTGATAACTCCCAATAACCAATTCAGGAAGTGAAATCACTCCAAAAACATGTATTCAACTACTGGGTGTCAATCTGGACGCTGATTTTTCCCTTAAACCGCAAACGAACAGAACTGTAAGCACGGAGTTCTTTCAACTAAGGCAAATTAAAGCAGTGATGAAAAAGCTGCTAACAGAGGCGACTATATTGTTAGACAATTTTTACGTTATTTCACGTCTACATTATAGCAATGCAATATATACAAGTCTCCCAGATACCAAATTACCAATTTGCCATCCATGTTCAACGGTGCGGCAAGACTTATCACCGGCGAAATGTGGGAATATTTCATATTCCCACATTTCAGAGCATCTCAAAAAATCTCAAATGTCCTGAAAGAATCTCGTTCAAGCTATTCTGGATGGTATTTAAATCACTTAACGGATTGGCTACGGTTTACTTATTAGAAATGTGTATTCCGGAAAATACCAATTCACGACGGTCGGGTACAGTCTTGGGTCGGCAGCGTCATCTATCATAAGGTTGAACGAATCAAAGCGCACACCAAATACTAAGTTTGGTTAGCATGCTTTCTGAGTGTCAGGACCGCCTGGAATGGACTGCCACATGATTTAAGGATGATAACAGACTTTACTCACTTTTTTAGACAGTCGTTTTCATAGAGTGAGAAACTTTTTTCCTTCACAAACCGCGAGATTGTAAATAACTAAATGTTTAAAAAATGTTAATTTTTTTGTAAGCTTTTTAAGGTCATTTCATTTAAATTTTCCAGTCTTAAAAAGTCGTATATTCCTCATTATTTAAAAGAAATGTCAACTTAACTCTTTCCACTAATCTTATAATAAATGTATTATCACAAGTAATGGAGGGAAGACATATATTAAATTTAAATCAATGTAGAATGTTTTACTATAATAGTGTCCTCTGCATGCAACGTCAAAAACTTTTTTAAATGAAAGTCTGTTTATCTGAAGTGACTAGCCAAGTAAGTATGTTTTTCTGTGTCTGTTTGTAAATAATAAAATTAAATAGAGACTAGGTATTCGTTATAAAAACGGCGCTATACAAGTTATCCAATTATTATTATTAATATAAGACGCAAACAATTAGTTATGACCTTTTTAACTTATGAACTCCCTTTTTGGGGTCAAAAAGTATCAACATGCGGATCACAATGTATCGTAAAGTTATAATTTCATTTCAACATTGTCAATTTATTTAATTTTTTAATGTAAATCCATAACAGATCCGCCAGTGGCGCCATAATATAACGATTTTTAAAATTATTTATTTCGTATCAATATCGGTTCAACTATTGACAGCGCAACTGTGTTACGGATATCAATATAAATTTTTGGAAGTTGAGTTATCAAATTGATCGTGCTAAACTGACATTCGTGAATAGCTTAAATATAATTTTTTGAAATAATATTTTAAAAAAACACTGTCAAATCCTTTTTTTACATCGATAATTGCCTGGAGGGGGGGGGCGGGGGGAAATGAAGGTCTGTTTCTGCAGACATATAAATATAGGATTTTCTTATCTGATGTAAAATAAATCAAGTTACGTTATAGCAAGATCAATCTTTTGATTACGTTCTTGGATAACGTCGATTTTTCCTTATTTAGATGACTTTCTTATGGACTTAGTTAGTTGAACAGAACTTGAATAGAACTTTCACAGCACTTGAAAATGAGCTTTGAAATTTGATGAATTGTTCACTTTCTGTGAAACAACCCGTCCTTAGAATGGGTTGTTACAAAGTCGTTTTTCAAGTTCTGTGAAGGTTTAAATTCTATGAAAGAACTCGTCCTTAGTGTGTGTAATATAAATGCTACAGTAATAAAAAAGTCTATTTGTTATTTTTTGTTTATCATGACTATTTTCAATTGTGAATCGATTGAAAAAATATAAAATTTTTCGATTATCGATATTGTTATGTTTGACTTTTAATAGGCATTAGAGCAGTAATTCTCAACCGTGGCGCCAGCGCTCCTTTACGGGCGTTGTTCTGGCAGTTTAACATTTAGCTGCAAAAGTTCGAGTACTCATTTGCTTAATTGTTGCATACACTGCACACATAACCAATTGTAAATAATTGCGCACACGTTTGGCTTTTGATAATTAGCGCCAAATCACATGAAAGAGAGTAGGAGCATATCTCAGTTTTCTACACAGCGATTATTTTAATAAGGTTAAGAAACACTACATTAGAGGCTACGAGGACCATTGAAACCAATAAGGAAGTTGAGTCCATTTTTTTTTAAAAAATTTTTCAATGTTCGCATTCAAACTTAAATACTGTTTTTTTTTTTTTTTTAAAGATTGTTTTCATAATTAAATTAATTCTCAAAGTTTAAATTTTATCAAGCCCGCCAAAACGAGCGGTAAGAGGCGGGGTGTGGGTGTGACGTCATTAAAACTGTGAAAACCACGTCGCTTTAGTATTTTGTATGGAAATAATTTTAATTCTTCAACAAGGAATTCCAGTAATTTTTTTACCAATGTTAACCGTCTATTAGAATTGATGTTATTAAAAAAAAAAGAAAATTGATTAAGATTCCATAGTTAAATTAATATTTTAAGTTAGAATATTTGCTTTTCCCGCCCGGTACGGTACTTGTACGGTATTGCCGTCGCAATTTGTTGACGTGCCCCGCGCGAATTCAAGACCACCGCGCAGAAAAGTAAAGACCAAAAGTAAAATAACGGTTTACAGCCCAGTTCACTGTGAGACTTTTCTGGGCGGCCGGCGGCCTGAAGTGTATCACATGTTATGTGACATGTATAATAATAAAAACTTCTAAGTTATGCAATAAACAACATATTATTATAAGGCACTATACGAATATGTATCTTTAGAAATCCATTTCATATAATAATAACAACAAATACGTACATATATTTGACAAACTCAAATAAACGTTTGGCCTATACACCTCTCTCATCTATACCGACCATCTCTCATGTAATAGAAAGAGATGCACCATAGGTGATCCGTTGTACGTACAAGTCATGACACATGTGACGTCAGAATTCTTTCGACCAATCGTGGAGCGTATACAATCTATTGCTATTGAATGCTTTTTCAAGAACGTTTAACTAATTCTAAGAATAATAATATAGAAATATATTTATATATTTAGAATCGATATTTTTTGATCTACATGAACATATTTTTTATAAGTCAAAATATTTTTCACTCAACTTCCTTATTACTGGGACTTCATCGGGTCGCTAACATTACTACAGTAGCTGTACAATGAATTTTGGAAGGTTATTCCATATTGACCTTATTCTTCTTATCTTTATTGATTAGATTTTAATATTTTCCGTTCACCTCCTATTAGCTAAATATTAAAAAATAATCGATACATTATAAGCACTTTCATTGAATAAAAACAACACGTTTTTTAAGAAATTCTGCAATCTTCAAGCGTGAATTTTTTTTTTTATTAAAATCGTGGCTATTAATAAGTCGGTTGAGGTTGAACAAAATGTGTTTTTTATTATATTGCAATCAGCTTACATATCGTTTAATTTCTATAGACCTACACTTGCCACACATGCATATAAAAGTACCTACGTAAAATTTACCTACCACAAACAGACATTACAAGGAAATATAAGAAATCAGAAGCATTAATGATAAAACCCGAATACTGCTCTCTGTCAAGAGACACTTTAAAAATATTCTGAAAAAAAAACTACTGTCACTTAATTAATCTCACAAATATCCTTAGTTTTCCATAACTTCCTTTCTTTTGTAAAATTTATTATATTAATATATTATCCTTCACTACTATAAAAAAAATACTACAGCAAACATACATTTATGTACAATGAATTATTTAAGTACTAACTAACAACAACATTTATGTACACTCCCCTTCCATACACAAGCAAATGCTTTCAATGGAAGAGTAGTAAAAAAACCCAAGATGTAAAATGAAATATGTACCATGTAAACATATTATTAAAAATAAAAAATAATTACAAAAAAAAAATATATATATATATATACATAAAATAGAAACATTATGAAATATTGAATACGTGTAAATTATCCCACCAATGAAACCAATAAACTGTTTTTTTAAAGTGTAAATAAAATAAAATAAGGAAATATTCACGTAAATAAACATTGGTTTCCAAAGGGCATTTAAAAGAAATTGACCAGATCGTTGGGAGTCAATCGTAAACGATGTTTTTCTTGTTATAAAGAAAATGTAAAAACTCATTATTTAACATAATGCATAACGCTACATTCAAGCTCTACGGCTACAAGAAAGTCAGGCCACGAGCTACGCAGGGAGGCGGGGTGACATATGATATATATGAACACACCGCCGCAATCCGAAGGGATGATGAATCGGGGAGAGGAGTAAAGAAAAACTACCCCGAATGAGACAAGACTTTACGCATACAGCGCAAGCCTATACTGTATAAAGCGTGTCTACCTACAATGTGGTTAAATAAAAACAGCACCTACTTTGAGAAGTTATTCTGCTTTTAAAATTAAAAATAGCTTTTAGGCGATTTTCATATAAGCTGTCAAATATGACCGAAGGAAATAGGCTCCCATTAGCTCATTTGGCAGATCAGCGCCACGGCAAAGCTACGGTCTTATCTGTTTCTGATTTTTTGTTTTAAATTTTCGATTAAAAATCGTTAATATTATCATCACTATTAAATATTACAATTTACTTCATGGTAAACTAATGTTTATAAGATAAGGTTTTTTATCCATGGCACAACGGATAACGAAATATTATAACCAGTAATTATTCGCTTGAAATATCCACACACATTGAAAATGTGTAAATTATTATTAAAAATCAATCTAGTTTATCATCAAAAAATTATAATTTTTCACCAAAAAATGTAGATATAATATGTCTCAACGCTATTTTGTGGGAAATTCAGCACTAATAAAGCCTTTCCTACAAAAATAAAGTTGGTTGTTTAGGTGAAAAAAAATATTAAGCAATTACTGTTGAATGAAATACCAGTACATATTGAATTATTTGGCGGGTAGAAAATAAGCCGACGTAGCTTAGTAGTTCAGAACACCTGACTGGCAATCAGAAGATGCGGGTTTAATTTCCGTCGGCGGCATTTATTTTTACTCGGGAGATATTTTCAATTTGTATGGATATTTCTTCAAGCGTTTAAAATTATTGCTTATTATATTTTTTAAATATTACAAGCTGAGGTTTTACTCATTGAGTGATTCCTAAAATAAATACAATTATTTTCATCACACATGTTTCTTTTATTTTTCGGAATAATTTTATTGAGTAAAATCTCAAATTTTAATATTTAAATATTGAAGACAATATTAGGGATTTCTAAATGAAAATCTGAAACAGAAAAATCAGAAAAGGAAACGGTCACATCTGGGACTCGAACCCAGGACCCTTGTCTTTCCGGGACAGTGCTCTACTAACTGAGCTAATGGGACCCTATTCCCCTCGGTCACTTTTAACTGTATCATACTTCGAATAAGAACTACTAACATTGTCTTCATTTTTTCACCGCACATTTTTATTGGCAACTATCTTTATGTATGATCGCAAGATTCAACCCGAACTAAATGCAATCCAGACAGCGTCTTTTTAGATAAACCTATCTTATTTTTTTGTTTGTTTTTTTTGTTGTGTGAGAAACACATGTTTCTTCTTGTTTAATATTGTATTATCTACAATGAAACAATGTATTTTAATGGTTTTTCATGCATTCATCACATATTTTAGATAAATAAACAAATACTTTCCACGAACTCCCAAAAACTACGTTTTATTGTGCCTCTGTGTATGTATAGCACATAAGCATTCATAGCACATTCTGTAGATGACAAGGCAGCCGACGCGTGACTTTGGGGGAGCCTGACGCACTGGTGTGGAAGAAGCCAGGAGAGTGCAATGAATCGTGGAGTTCTTCTCCCCATATCCTCAGGCAGAGACGTTTTGTAATCTTAAGTCTAATACAGAAATCTGTTTTCTGAAGCAGCAAACACTCTCGATCGGTGAACATGGAAGTCATAATTGCTTGCAATTTATTATTTTCTGCTGAATTATTTTATCGTCATTTATTTTACATTAACTCTACAGAGGAGACCCTGAGGAAAATAATTTGTCACATGGCTGCTTGCTATTTGAGGATGCTCTGTTATGGGTATTTGCCACATGGCTGCTGGCTATTTGGGGATGCTCTGTTATGGGTATTTGCCACATGGCTGCTGGCTATTTGGGGATGCTCTGTTATGGGTATTTGCCACATGGCTGCTGGCTATTTGGGGATGCTCTGTTATGGGTATTTGCCACATGGCTGCTGGCTATTTGGGGATGCTCTGTTATGGGTATTTGCCACATGGCTGCTGGCTATTTGGGGATGCTCTGTTATGGGTATTTGCCACATGGCTGCTGGCTATTTGGGGATGCTCTGTTATGGGTATTTGCCACATGGCTGCTGGCTATTTGGGGATGCTTTGTTATGGGTATTTGCCACATGGCTGCTGGCTATTTGGGGATGCTCTGTTATGGGTATTTGCCACATGGCTGCTGGCTATTTGGGGATGCTCTGTTATGGGTATTTGCCACATGGCTGCTGGCTATTTGGGGATGCTCTGTTATGGGTATTTGCCACATGGGTGATGGCTATTTGGGGATGCTCTGTGACGGGTATTTGCCACATGGCTGTGACGCAATGTGGGTATGCTGAGTCCGTTCTACAAGTATTTTGATGGAGCCTGCACTAGCAGCATTGATCCCCGGTACAGCGGTTCACGTGCGTGAAACTCAACGTACACAAGCTGAACACCCGCTCATAGTTGATATATTTATTTATTGATTTAAAGATTAACAATAACAATTTTTAATATAACAATTATTTTTTTTAAATATCGGAAACAGTATTGTAAAACACCTTTTTTATGAGCAAACTCTCGTGTTAAAAAGTGGAGAAACGTAATTAATTACTATTTTAACAAATTATTATTTTTAAGCAAAGAAAAATAAAGTAAAATTTTTAAACAATCGTTGTGAAAAATTAATAGAAAAAAATAGGAGAGAAAAAAAGAAGAAAGCAGAAAAAAAGTATATCTAATATTATTTTAGAGAATTATGATATTATTTTAAAAGTGAAATAAATGAAGAAATTTTACTGAATTATATTTTTAATGGTGTTTTTGAATTTAACGTAATTTTTTTGTAATCTTACATCTAGAGGTAATTGGTTAAACCATTGGAGTGCCACTATATTTATAAAATTGTTGGGCTGTGATGGTGTTGCATCACGGGGTGGTTATTTAACAATGCACATTTGGTCTGTTGCTATTCGAAAAAAAGTGTTTGGTTTTCGTTATATATAAGCGATTTTAGCTTCTCAGTAAAATTTATAAGGCAATTTATAATTTATATATAGGCTTCTTGAGAACGGGCAGCTTTTTTGACTCGTTTGTGTAAGACGGCTCGTATGTAGAACAAACTCCAACCCCTTCACAACGCTGCCCAAACGAGTGGCAACATAGCTCCCTTACCTATACTATCCACTGCCTGCTTTATCTATATTATATTATACACTGTAAAGTCAGGGGAGCTATTGTGAGGTGTTACATAAAAAAATTAAATAAAAATGTGTAATTTTGTTCGTAGGGGTAGAATTTAAAATAAATTCTGGCATTTGGTGGAATTTGAAATCAACTTTGTTGTGTTTTGTGGGGTATATACATTCTCGAATCGAAAATCAGATATCAATTTAGAATCTTTATAATTTTTAAAATAAGAGTTTTTATTGTGATTTACATAAAGAATCTTCGTCACTGTCGTAGACTTTACTTCAGTTAATTTATTACTGGGAACTAATGCCAAATTTCAAAGGAAAGTTATCAATATCATTCCGTTGAAGGGAAGTGTCAAGTACATTGAAAATACAAAATAGGTTGACATTTTCATTTTAATTACTAATTAACATAAATTATTTATTATATTTAACGTGGGTGTATGAGCTTCATACTTTTAATTAATTATTGAGGACAATATAAGCGAATCTGAAACGATTATTTGCAACAGGGAATTATACGACAAATATACCCAGGATATTCGCCTTTCCGGGGCGCTGCTCTACCAACTGAGCTAATCCGAACCTAATTTCCATCGGTCATATTAACTGTATTAACTGTATTAACGGTATTAACTATACCACACATCGTTTTACACACATACGTTCTGGCTGCTATCATTGTCTATGATCGCAAGATTCATCTGGAATTAAATGCAATCTAGATAGTGTCTTGAATTAATATATCCTATTTTTTTAATGTGCGACATCTATTGACTTTTCTGCAAGTCTAAATTTTTTTTTGGTGGAAATCACGGAAAACTGGTTACGGATCTATTCGGCAAAGCACGGTGGTAACCCCTAGTTACAGTTATTTTTGTTTGCTTTTTAGTAGAATAACTTTTTAATATTTTTTAGGGTTATACCCGTTAATGAAATATATCATCGAAGAAGAAGATAATACTAAAAAATGTAAATGAAACAGAACAAGTCACAGAAAAATAAAAAGATAACGGTCTCAACTGAGAATCGTACCCAGGATCTCTGTCTTACCGGGAAAACGTCTTTATACACTCGATCACTGGGATATAATTATTATACGTCATTTAATCTCGTCGAATTTAATGTTTCAAAGACCCAATCCTGTCTGATTACATCTAAAAGGGATCCAAATGATAATCTAGTCTCCTTCGACGGAAGCAATCTTCCGAACAGGCCTTCCATTAATATGCTTGGTGTAACTATAAGTGACCAGCTCAGGTATGGGGGCTCCATCGAAGCCAGAGTAAAGCTGGCCTCTCAGAAGCTGGGCGTACTGTACAGGGCCCGCAGATACTTTAATAGTACACAACTGCTGACCCTGTACAAATCGCAAGTGCGCCCTATTGTCGAATTTGGCAGCCATCTCTGGTTCGGAGCCCCTAAATACCTGAAAAAAACCCTTGACTCTGTGCAAAAACGGGCGGTCCGTTTGATAGATTCCCCAATCTTAACAAACGGACTGCAATCTTTAGAGCACAGGCGTCAGGTAGGTATGCTGTCCTTGTTCTATCGGTATTACAATGGAAGATGCTCTGAGGAACTAGCGTCATTGATCCCTTCGGCACCGGTGCGTAGTCGGGATACACGCCAAACACGCGCCCATCATTTGTACACGGTTGACATTTCTTACATGAGAACGGGTCGCTTCTACAAATCATTCTTAAGTTCATTAGCTCGGCTGTGGAACGAACTGCCGGCCTCTGTGTTTCCTCCCTCCTACAACATGGGACTCTTCAAGACCCATGTTCACTCCTTCCTCTCCACAAAAAGACCCTCCACACAGCATCCCCAAAGATGACATAGGCCCTGAGGGAAATTATTTTCTTCAGGGCCTCCTGTGTGGAGTTAATATTAAAAAAAAAATTATGTCAATCTTATATATAAAATTCAGAATTACCAACCAATTTTTCTCTTGCTGAATAGCCCGGTACTGTCCCACTTTCCTCCTCTACATCTCCTCTCCTTCCACACAACCTTCATCCTCACAACATACCCAATAGGGAATGCCATAGTGTCACTGGCTCCAAATGGTTAAAAGCAGATGGCACTATTGTGCGATGTTCACATTAAAAAAAGCATTTGTTTTTTGAACGGTTACTGACAGCCGTCACGTCGATAACAGAATATTTACCGCTAGTAATATTGTAATAATATGAACGAGAAAAAAAATAGACAAGTGTTCGTTTGACATTGTAGGCTAACAAGATGTTTGGAACATCTCGTACTTGAATGAATAAAATGAGCACGTGGCGCTTTAATGACAGATGCCATGGCAACCCGCTTAAGCTGGAAACTTCGTTCTTTCATGGAATTCAAATATTTTATGTATTTCCCCACATTAATTGAAATCAGTGTTGCTTTCCCATACTGTGGTGAAATATTATCTTATAATAACAGCATCCCAGGCAGAGTTCTCTAAGAATCTGCGTACCAAAGTCGACAACATTATGTATTGTACTATGCGTATTTGCACCTTGTTTCAGAGTGGAATTTATTCTAAGGGCCACTTGCATAAAAAATATTTAACGTAAGGGTTAATGTTAAAAATGTAAATTGTTATAAGTTTAAGCCCTAACTAAAGTTATGCTGTAATTCAACATAATAGGCCACTTGCACGCATTTTATAATGACGTTCCTACTATGATTACGAAAATATAATAAAATAAATGAAAATCCGTTTTTGTAATTTATGACGTCACTATGTACAAATAATTTTTTTGTATAAAATTCCACACTGATTTCAAAATTGAAGGAATCTAGGGATCAGTCTGTTCAGGAGTGACGGACTTATGAGCTATCCTTCTCGCTGCAGCGCAAGATGACGGATCAAGAGAGATCAGTTAGAGAGGTCAAACGGTCTCCCCAAACAGCAGTCGCGAACCAGTATTGGTTATCCAATAAATGGTTCCCGGGGCGGCGGGGACCCAAACCCACCTCCCAAATTGAGAGAAGTACTAAAAATTCCGAGAGATCCATTCATATATACGATAAATTACCGATATAGGCAATCACCACGCGCGCATTCAGTAGCCACAGAATATATTTTCTCCTATGGTATCCCAGCGAAAGGAAAGCAGCGCCCTACTTACCTACTGAGTAGAATTTCCTGTGGCCTTCGATTTCCTGTTGAGTACTGGTCTGGGCTAGCCGCTCGCGTGCGTGATTCGCCTATATTTCTTAATATGTTACGTTAACTCAATAAATATAAATTGTGAAATATAACCATCTTTATTTTATTCAACATGACTCCCAATAGTATGCTTGAGCGATAAGGTAAGCGTATATCCCAGCGTACTATACCAGCAACACCATTCAACACGGCCACGTAAGTAGTAGGTGAATAGTCTTGTTTAGAATGAATTAATGTCTCCATCAAACAATTGTTGGGAAATTAGAAATGTATAATTTTACAATTAATATATAATTTTAATTTAGTAATTTGATACGTTTGCCATGTCTTCATAATTATTCATATAACTCAGTAACACGTAAAACAGGGCTGAAATAAATGCTTTGTGACAATTCATGATCTGTTCTCGCCTTCCATGAATACGGAATTAGGCTTTTAGGCTAATTAAGCGTCAATGAATATCTCCTGCAAGTGACAGATAGATTCTGGGAGGCTTTTGTCAGGCACAAGACATTAGAGAACTATTTCCACGACTGCACGAAAGCTTCAATAATTATCAGAAGGAATATCTACGATGATTTATTGTTGTCATTATTTCACAGCCACGAATCACTAACTACTATCACAGTTAGAAAATATTAATGGATTTAGATCATATTCCTATTTTATATTTTTTTTATATAACACAAATTTTCAGCAGCCTAAAATCAGCGGGATATACATGGAAAAAAATGAATATTGATAATTTAGTGAGAATCTCTTCAAATTATTGGTACATCCAGTAAAAGCGGGATTGCGGGTCTGAAGACCGACGTACCATTCTGTACGGGAAAATCCAATTTCATGCAACCGGTGTGCATAAATGGATATCTGAAAAGGGGCGAAATTTCTTTAAGGAACATATGAACCTATATCACCAGTAAATAATTTAAATAACTTGTATATTACTAAACAATATATTTCTTTTTCATATTCATCATTAAAAAAATATATATTTACCACCACTGATATGTTTCTTATACTCTAGTATTTATTACGAAAAATATTGTGACAATAATTCCACATTTGTGTACATATCCTTAGCCGTAGCTCAAACGTGGATTTACACAAAAATTGCCGATATATATCTATACACCTATGTTACCATAACACGCACATGCAAATCGCTCATCAAGATATAACTTATCCCTACTTTCTTACCAAATAGTACTTTCTTTGATTTTATATTGTATTTGTATTCTTTTTTTAGAAATACACTTGTACTTAATGTACTTGTATTTTTACTACATTTTTAATTCTATTTTAATCACACAAATGTACTTGTATTTTTTCTTTTTTTGATACATGCTCCTTGTATTATTTTTAATTCAATAATACGTATTTTCTTTGATATACTTTTTATATTATTTTAAATTTTTCTGTTTTCCACACCTATTTTTTATATTCATATATCTTAAACTTATGTAGATATTTAGCATTATTTTTAATTCCTTTATACTTCATACTTGTTTTAGATGTATAAATTATTTTATTTTATTTTTATATTATTTTGTTTTCATTCAACTTATTTTTAATTTGTATTATTATACTTAACATAAAATTGACCACTACAACACGGGCATGTGCCTAGTGTGGTGGCCAAAAATTTACCCGCTTACTGTAATATATAAACTTAACTGAATAAAGAAAATTAAAAAAAAAAAAAAAAAAAAATGTTGTTATTCAAATAAATGCCTACCTCAATTTGCAAAAGTCACCACAATATTTTAGTATTACGCACGCTGTCGTGTAATTTGATGGATCGAAATTTATTTGCAAATATTGATTGTTTGGCCGTAACTAATGAATTAATTATTTTCCTGATAGACTTAAGTAAATGACGAATAAATTATCACGATGTCGGATCACGTGTTCATAAAAATTCTTATATTTTCGCATTTCGTCAATATGATATATTATCATCGTACATCGTATATTACGAATTTTCGTAATTTACTAAAAGTTTATCAGGAAACCTGGTAATTTATTAGTTAAGGCCTGCAATCCCGTCTTTAAAATTATTACCAATAAGTTTATGTCCATTGTTCTCCGTGAACTTACAATTATCAATTATTTGGAAAAGTTATAAGTCAAATTATTAATGGAATGGGTTAGATTGATAAATAGACACATACTATTTGATACATTTGATATCGCAGAAGTATCGTAAAATAACACGGTACAATCAATTTTTGGACACTTTATTATATTTCTTCGCAGAAGGTCTGGACGAAGCTGTTGGAACAAGGGCATTCAATTTATAAGATTGAAATAAGCGGGTAAGCGAACGATAATGGAAGTTGAAGAATCTGATTGTTCATACACGATCACTAGATGTAGTTAAAATCATTTTATATCTGTATCCTGAATACGGATTGAACTGTAGTCGAAGAGGGCTTACCTTCAAAGGGAAGTTATCCAAATAAATTCTGTCTTTGTCGGATTGAGTTCACCTACTGGTCACAACTGAAGTCACACAGGATTTTGGAGAAATTTTTGACTATCTCGAAAGTGGTTTACACCTGACTTTTCCCTATACTGCATAACCGAATGTGAAAATAAGTATAAATAATAAGCAAAATATGTTTAATTAATATTGGTTTTGCTGGCTGTGCAGCTTCATATACCAAGAACCCGCTCTACCGAAGGATTTTGATTTATAGGAGTCTGCCTTTGTCACATATCCACAATATCATCGTGTTTGTTTTTTTCTGCGTTACTTTTCAAAGTTAGATTTTTTTCTGCGTTTCTTTTTCCTTGTGAGTATTTTGCTTCGCAATTCAAAGTCGCCGATTGCTGGAAGTCGGGTTTTGTCTGTAAAACCTCTCATATTTTCGCATTTACCTTTTCTTCTTGAGACATTCAGCATCGAACCATTTGCACCAATTTCGAATGCAGTAGACTTTCTCCAGTAATGCCAGTAGCATAAAATTATAAAGAATTACTAACTCTTCTACCTGGCTGTCACAAAAATTTATTTGTGAAATGCATCGAAGTCGAATTATCTCTGATTTCTGGAGCGCTTTCTGATTGCGCTACAATTGCAACTCCCCGTGATTTGTTAAATTAATATTGGTTTTAATGGGCTTTGCAGCTTCATATACCAAGAACCCGCTCGACCAAAGGGTTTTGATTGACTAGGAGTCTTCTTTTGTCACATATCCACAATATGTTTGTTTGCAATAGATCGCGCATTCCAGGCGGCATCGGTGAGAATTTTGTGCTAACCGCAGAATTTTGAATAGTTTAACCTTCCTCCCGGCTCTACACCCTCGCTTTTTTTCCGTTTTTTTCTGGTTTGCGTCGTAAAGTATACAATTCGTCCAAAGGATATATAATCATGATTTATGACCCGACCAACTTGTCATCCAACGGTCATCGCTCCATCCCAGCATAAAACATGTGGCATGCATCTATAAACGCACACTGCACTATGTCTGCAGTGCACTGCACTAAATATCTATTAGAATTAACATTTTTCAATTATTTTAACATAAAACACATAATTTGGCATATTCCACTTATGAGGACGCACTTAAACAACACTAGTATAAGAACTACCCTTTCAAGAAAATGAAAACCTGGGAAATATGATTTAAGATTTTCACGGCCAAAAGTATTTTTGTTATTTGTTTTTGGGGTATTATGCCGTGTTGCGCTAACTACTTCTTTAGCCAACGTTTCGGACAGCATTGCAGTGTCCATCATCAGGGCAGATGTGATATTTGAGGTTGTGTTAAAATGTGAGCTTATGTATGAGGTTGTGATACCGTGTTGCCAGCTCCAACCCTCTGAGCTAACATTAACGTATCATTTTATTTTATTTTTTATTTTTATTTAAAATGGTTTTCTTCGTTTAGCTCTGGTGTATCCGTCAATTACCGGATACCAAGAACTATTAAGCTTAGCTCCATCGTCTCTATTAATGTTTACGGGATTTTTATGAATTTCAATGGCCTCCGTAATCAGCCGTGCTCTATAAGTTTTCGGTCTCCCCAGGATTTCAGGAACAAATCCAAAGTAATGCCCGGTGTCAATCAAATGCTCGTCAATTGCCGATTTGTCAGGGTGGCCGAGTTTACAAGCTCTGGAGTGTTCTGAAATCCTTTTGGAGATAGTCCGCTCTGTCTGGCCTACATAGACCTTGTCACATCCGGAACAGCTGAGTTTATACACTCCATCTGTTTCCAGAGGAAACTTAGTCTTTGCAGACCTCAGTAAGTCCTGTATCTTTGTTGTTGTTCCAAAGACAGTCTTGATATTTTCCTTTCTCAATAGCCTGGCAATTTTGTCTGTCACATTGTGCACATAAGGCAGGAAGGCACAGCCTTTCGACTCTTGTTCAATTCTGTCTTCGTTTGGTGCAGATTTGGCTCTTATGATTTGCCTTGTCTGACTTGCTGGGTAGCCGTTACGCTCCAGTGCATCGGTCAGCTTCGTAAGTTCCGCTCCGATTTTATGTTCTTCACATATTCTGGTCGCTCGGGTCACCAATGTATGGATAAGTCCTCTCTTCTGCGCTGGGTGGTGGTGCGAATCAGCGTGTAAGTACCGATTCGTATGGGTTGGTTTCCTGTATACAGTATGCCCTAGGCTACCATCGTGTTTCCGCATCACCTCCACATCTAGAAAGGGCAGGATTTTATCTTCGTTTTCCAGTTCCATTGTGAATTTAATTTTGCTGTGGAGAGAATTAAGATGGTCCAGGAATTCGTTTAGTTTCTCCGTTCCATGAGGCCAAATGGCGAAGACATCGTCGACGTAGCGCCACCATACTTTAGGGACAGCCGAAGCTGTGTCGAGTGCCACTTCTTCAAACTTCTCCATAAAAAAGTTGGCTAGTACTGGCGATAACGGACTGCCCATCGCAACTCCCTCCAATTGCTCAAATAGTTCACCCTGAAACGCAAAGTATCCCGTTTTGAGGCAGTGTTCAAAAATTTTGCAAATATCTTCCTCATATATCTCCCTTAGCATTGTCATGGAGTCTTCTAGAGGCACATTTGTGACACAACCACAGCACACAACCTCATACATAAGCTCACATTTTAACACAACCTCAAATATCACATCTGCCCTGATGATGGACACTGCAATGCTGTCCGAAACGTTGGCTAAAGAAGGAGTTAGCGCAACACGGCATAATACCCCAAAAACAAATAACTGAAAACCTGGGAGTTTATATAGATACGTGTCTGCTGCTTCTAAGCGCGAACAATAATTGTATCCAACCCACTGTATATGTCAATATTACTTCTTACTTATTATACATTTTTGGCATATTGTGCTAAGTTTGCAAAAACGTTTAGAGTGATTGCTTGGCATAATGTGCCAAATCTATAGAACCTAAAAATATGGGATGGATTCATTGGCTTTATTCATCTTGGTAGTTGCTGTTTGGCTTTCCATAAATAAAGCAGCGAGCTTATTATTCCCAACGTTCGTTAATTAGCCAACCGCGCAACTCAGGGCAGTGCGGATTCAACAAACTCTTCAAAAGTAATATAAAGTCACTAACTCAAAAATATTATTCAAAATCGAAGTTTTTTTTAGAAAAAAATCATAGCACTATTCATTTACAAATTTATCTTTCATTGTTTAGTCATTTAATTTTACATTTTGAGACCTATACGTGTCTAATATTTCGTTAAATTCGTTTGATTCCAAGTGTGGCTCTTGTATCTGCTAGTATTATTATTTTAATGACGGTACAGTTGAAGATTGTCGTAAACGGAAGTGGCGCACTCTCTTATTTTACAAAAGAACCATTAGCGTTTTCAAACCGCGGAGCCGGATTTTTATTTGGTAGTTTTCAAATTATGATGCATAATAAATGCATTTGTATTCAATGTAATCCCATTCATAAAGTATTGGGCATTTGGTTACTAAAAATGAATATACCATTATTACAATGTACATGTAAGGCCACTTATAATAATATTATGTATCAACATTGTAGGTATATTATTACATTCTATGTATGCACATAATCAAAGCTTTGTTATAAATTATATGTTAAGAGCTTAACTACCCGGTCAAACTTAACATCTACGTATTCGCACAGGAGGTAATGTTGACTCGTGTGTTCTAAAGATTTCATTACCTGGATATAACAGGAGCAAAACACAACCAGATCTTCCCAAACAATCCGAAGGTCGGTCCCACCGTCACTTTCGGCAAAACTTCCATCATTTATCATAAAGAACCGTCCCAAGGTTCTTGTCATTGTCTCCCTTACCTTGGTATTTTCAAAAGATTTCGCGTCGTGATGAATGAACGCTGAAATCGAAAAATAAAAGTATTTTTTTCTTGTTTCGTTTTTTGCGCTATTGAAGATTATGTAATTTGATAGTTGAGCGACGAGATGGTAGCAGAAAAGAAACTAATTTCCAATTATTGGAATACTTGGAATCATAAAAATTTGACGTATTTTAACAAATGACTCTCGAATCATTTATGAGTAAGTTTGCATACGTTTGAAAATCAACAATTCTTTTGTCGATATTTTTGCTACATTTTTTGGGTGCAGGTACATTCATTTCTTCTAAACTGAAGGCATTTTAAGCAATTGAGTGAACTCAACCCACGATAATCAAAGCAATAACTGCGATATGCGATAATAAAGAAAGCAGCACTCTTTGGATGTCAGGGAGATGTCACGACGAGAGTCCAGCAAGTGTTATAAACGAGCGATCTCTTCAACATAATATTTACAGAACCTTATATTAAAATCTACACAATAATATAAAATGAGGAGTTTGAATATACAGTTTTATTCTGAAATTGATCAAATTTTGAACAGGTATAATTTGAGATTTTCACGACGAAAAGTATTATAGTGATTTATTTTTGGGGTATTATGCCGCATTGCGCTACCTCTTCTTTCTAGCAAAAGTTTCATAAAAGTACGTTATAGTGTAAAAATTTGCCCTGATGATGGACACTGTAATGCTTTGCGAAACGTAGGATAAAGAATAAGGTAAAAATAATAAATCATTTTAAAATGTTGAAAACTTCAAATTCAAAAGAGGATGAAGTATAAAACTTTCTCAACTCCTTTTCCCGCCCCAGAATGTTAATATGTTGATGAAACTTAACACACTTGAATTTTAAAAATAACAGACAGCTGTAATTAAAAGTCAGTGTTAACTTCTCATTTCGAAAAAATCTGCGTAAAGCCCAACTAACGCCGAGAACTTCAGCTAGTGTATTATGTTGGCATGACACGCCTTGCAGCGATTCTTGTCAGAAGAGAAAAAAATATTAATTAAACGACGGTAAAGAGCCGTCTCGAGTGGTTTCCACCTGACTTTTTAAGCTGTATTGGTAACAGCACAACAAAGAAGTGCACTCACTTCTGCAGGTAGTGCAAGTCCCTTAGTTGAACCGATGATGATAAACTTCACTTGAAAAATATTGTTTTTTACAAGCACCAAAATGTATGTTCACATTCCAAGAACTATTGCGGAAAACTCAATTTAATCAAACATTCTGTATCCCTGCGCTCATTCTGTATCCCACTTTCTCCAAAAATTTGTACTATTTTCAAAGCACGCCCTTACGTGAAATCTTCCGGAAAATCTTAACCTAAGAGCTACCCTTAGCGCCTAACAGCAGCGCCCAGCACCCACAGTAGGATGGAGAGTTGGGAGTTGGAACATGAGAACAATGACGGGAAAGGAACAAAAGACGGAATATGAAACGTGACGGGAATGTGGAAAGAAGCAGACGATATAAATCATCAGACGTAATGGAGGCAATATTTTGTATGGACAATGTAAATAGGACCCACTATACTACACGCAACTTACGAGCTGTAAGAATGACAAAGAGATAGGGTAGTTTTTTCCAGGATTTGCCAGATGAAAAAAGTAAAAAACATTTTTTTTCTTAATAATAGCAATTCACTTTGAGGCGCCATTTTAATTTAATTACACTACTAAAATGTGATCCAAATTCGAGTTTCCTATATTCGCAATACCTACTTTAAATTAGACAGTTCTCATTAATGGCGCGTGTTGAACACATCAAATGTTCATTTGCCAGATGGATCGTTTGACCACAGCTCAAAGCTTTAAAATTGTTCAATTATATTCTACAGCAAAAACAATTCTGTGCGAACTGTGTAATATCGACGTTTACGGGAAAATTATGGTCAATATTATGTCAAAAGTTGGAGCACCTAAAAACTAACATCCGCCAAGTTATAGCCGAGATAGCCCCCGAAATTCACGTAAAAGTCATCGAAAATTATTTCAAATGAATCAACTGCAGAAAGTGTAGAGGATTGACAACATATTCCATAATTAAATAATGATACCAAATATTTGATTACTAAAAAAAGATACATAATAATGTTACATTTCGTGTGATTTTTCATAAATAAAAGTTATAAAACTGGCATTGGATCATCGTTTATTAAATAGTGGCGTATACAAAGTGGTTTATTTTTCCTTAAATTAGATTTACATATATTTTAAAGTAGAACATGTGTTTATGGAAAAAAAATTAAAACATACCATGCTAAAAATATCACGATAAGCTACTAGATTTTAGAAACTAGCTATTTTACCGCGACCATTATTTAATTTGAATGCGGAACCTTCGGAACATCACCCTTCAATCTGACCTTTTCCTCGTAAATGCAAAAAGGATATGAATTAAGGTACTGAAGTACCCGTGATATTTAACGAGATTGAAGGATTTGTGAAGTTTAAATTATTTATAAAAAAATATTTGTCCCACGTTTTTGCTTTTCAAAATTGCGAGAGACGATCAGAAATTTTCCAGTCAAAAATTTTAACCAGAGAAGTATACATTTTTAATTACTAATAAATTTAAATAAAACTTTTTTTTGTTTTTAATGAGTTTTTATTATTCACAATGTACATTTGTTACGAATAATTTTTTTAATAAAATTAGCGACCGGTTTCGACACGTCCGTGTCATTAACTAGCTATTTTAAAACTAAATTTTTAAGTGCAGAAATATGGGGTTTTATTTAGTTTGGTTCTTTGGTTGGAGGGATTTGAGGGAGGGGGAGGGGGTTGAGCTGGAAACGGAGGGAGGAGTCAACATAACGGGGAACATTGTCAATAGAGGTGATTTGCAAGGTGCTATTATTTTATTTACTATATTAATGCTTGAATTAATTTTTTTTGTTGATTTCTAATGTTTCTAATGCGCACAAATTAAAATATTTATTAATGTTAGAATGTTTAAACTTAGTTTTATCCCGGTTGAAGCTATGGCCTGTCTCTATCAAATGATTAGCGAACTCGGAGAAATTATTATTTTTTAAACATAGTTCGTGTTCCCTTATTCTGGTTTTGAAATTTCTTGTAGTCATACCTACATACTGCGAGTTACAATCATTACACTCTAAAGTGTATATCCCATTTTTATCTAATTTATTTGAAACATCCTTGTTATTAATTAAGTTTTTTTATTTTAGAATTAGTGTAAAAAGCTGTCGAAATATTAACTGGTAACATGCGGGATATTTTTAAGGATAAGTCGCCTATATAAAAAAGTTTTTTATATATTAGATTTTTACTAGATTGAGTGTTATTATCTCCACTATAAATGTACTTTTTAGAAAATATTTTGGTTTGTTTCTTATTAACTAAACGATTAATTATGTCAGGTTTATATCCGTTGTTTATAGCTATTTGTTTTATAATTTTAATTTCATTATTGAAATTCTCCATATTTAAAGGGACATTAATGGCTCGATGTATCATTGAGTTGAACGAGGCGAGTTTATGGGACAAAGGATGAATTGAAGTAGAAGGTATAACACAGTCAGTGTGTGTAGGTTTTCTATAGATGTTAAAAACACACTTATTATTATCTAAGCTGATGTTTAAGTCTAAAAAATTTAAATTGTTATTATCGTTATGTTCCAGTGTAAATTTTATATTTTGGTGAATGTTATTAATAAAAGTGAGAAAATTGTCTAATTGTCTGTTGCTACCTGTCCAAATTACAAAAATGTCATCAACATATCTATACCAAACAAATACATTAGCTAAAAGGGAAAGTCCACATTCGAAAAGTTTGTTTTCAAAGGAATCCATAAATATTTCATCAAACAATGGAGAAGCGGAATTTCCCATTGGGAGACCATTATGCTGTTTATATAATTTATCATTAAAGGTGAAGTAGTTTTGATTGGTACAAATTTCTAAGAAAGTGGACACGGACGTGTCGAAACCGGTCGCTAATTTTATAAAAAAATAAAAAAAATTATACGTAACAAATGTACATTGTGAATAATAAAAACTCATTAAAAACAAAAAAAAAGTCTAGAAATTGTTACATAGTGAATGCCAAAGAAATAAAAAAAATTAAATAAAACTACTACCCCGCTTAAATTTTTCGCACAATCAGTTTCAATTTTAAAAATGAAACTAAAATTCAGAGTGAATCCAATTTCTAGAGTTCGAACTGGAGTTACTGATAGAATTTAAATAAAGAAAATATATATTTTTTTACATTAACTCAATACGGAAGAGATTTCACGAAAAAATCTCCTATGGCCTGTGATATCTTTGGGAATAAAATCTCCTATGTCCTGTGATATCTTTGGGAATAAAATCTCCTATGGCCTGTGATATCTGTGTGGATAGTTTTTTTAAGAAGTGGAAGGAGTGCATGTGTTGTAGTTGAAAATATATTCAGAAGCCTCGTGGCACATGGGTTCATTACATGTGATGCAAAAATTAAGAATTTCAGTTTCAAAATATTACGCAGTTATATTATTTATTCATAGGTATAGTTGTGATATAAAAACGTTAAAGAAAAATATGAGACGAGTTTCGATTTACTTTGAGGCTCCGAAGCAAGCGTTCGAAAATAAGATGGTTTTAAAGGGAAATACGTAAATACGAATGTTGATTAATTAAAATTGTAAAAATATTTAATTAAACACCACTTGTTTAAAATAGGCAATAATCTCTCAAAAATACACTGCGAATTTTTTCATACCCATAACATGTTAAATAACAGAACAAAATGTTTTTTTAAAAAATCTCGAAGCATATTTTGAGATTTATTCTATCGAGGGAATTTCATATAATTACCGTTTCGGCTCTTCAAATGTACAGATATTATCATAAAAATAAAATATATTTTTTAGGTACATAAATCTTTATTCAAGAGAAATATGTTACATCGTTAGAAATTCTGGATGCGGGGGTTGAAGGTAAATAATATTACTGTTGCCTTGATCATTATTTTATACATATTTATAACTCATTCACACGTTTTCAGTTTACTAAAAAACATTTTTATTCTTATAAAGTTAACAAACATAAAAAGAGGAATAACTTGAAGGTAATATTTATTAATGTAATATGTCATTTAAGAAAAATATTATACTAATAAATATAAACAAAACATGAAACAGAACAAGACACATAAAATACAAAGATAACGCTCACAACTGGGAATCGAACGCTGAATCTCTTGTCTTACTGGAACAGGCATTTTAACCACTCGACCATTGGTACATCTTTAAAAAACGTCGTATTTCAAATTCAGAATTAACAATCTCTTACAACTAATTTTTTCTCATATTTTTGTCAGCTTCCTGGGAGGTCTGCAAAGAATACGTGGCTGATGTAAGCACAATGAATATGATTAAGAAAGGGAGGCTTAGGTGGTTTGGGCGGAGACCGGATAAATCATCTCATCTTTAAAAAGTTATATAAAGTCATGGAAAGTGATGAAAAAAAAACTTTATTACCTCGGTTTAGTAGGTTAGGTTAGGTTTAAATTTTATTTTTTTCATCATTTCTAATGACTTTATATCACTTTTTGAATGTGTGTTGAATTTTCACTGTGTTGAGTTATCATGGAACCGGTTTGGGCATGAAGAGCGAATGAACGAAGAAAAGAGTATACGGAGAGAAAGTAGGGTACGCCCCAGGAAGAAATGGCAAGATCAAATGAATCTGATACTTCAGTCGGACAATGTCAAGTGTGTGAATAACAGAAGAGCATGTATGAGACGATGTGTGAATGTGAATGAGGCGAGGACTGCGCGCTATCTGCCTACCACTGAGGGAAACAGCTTGAATGTTAATTAGTTAGTTATTTGTCAGAACCTACCGAGGCGGGGAGCCATGACTTAGGTAATTAAAAATAAAATTTGAGGCGCAAAACAATTTGGCGAACATTGCGTGAGGCTCCCCCTCAATTATTCAGCTCTCCGTGAGAGGCCCGGCCGGCCCGTGTCAAAAGGCCCACTAGTTAATTCACCTGCGGGCGATAAATAAAATGACCCCCAGCGCTGCCCGGGTCCCTTGCAGCGTGTGGAACGAGAATTAATTATTCAATTACAAAGAGTTGACAAGAAACCACACGAAAACACGCCCAGAATTAGAATTGTTTCACACTGTTCTATTTTATTCAGTAAGATGTGTGAATAATAGGGTGAATAAGTAATCAACGTTATGGTGTCAAGCTACATCGTTGAAAAGAGAAAATAAACATACCTTACTGACGCAGTTCAACGCCAACTCAACAGTTTACTTAAATAAATAACAATGATTTTATAATTTTGTGTTTTGTTTTTAGAACTCCAATAATAAACCAAACTCTAATTACATTTTTTTTTAAACTACGTAATTTTGAAAATGTTTTTTTAAAACTTAAAAAAATTACGACAATTATTTTTTTTACATTAATCTCACACAAGAGGCCCTGAGGAAAATAATTTCACTCACAGCCTAAGTCATCTTTTGGGATGCTGTGTGGAGGATTTTTTTAAAGAAAGGAAGAAGAGGAAGTTCTGGAAAGGTAAAGGGTATGAGGGTCGGGTAGGAATCTAGGGATCAGTTTCAAACTTCAAATTTACAAAGAAATCCAGTCAAATACTCATAACTTGCAATTCAATACATCAGCAAGATACCAGGAAACTATTAAAATCCCAAAATTTAACACTAAGCTCATTCAAAATACCTATCTTTATCTAGGCATAATTTATTTTTATAACCTTCCATTAAATTTAAAAAATATCGTAAATATTCAGGAATTTCACCTTAAGGCGTATTAACCAGCGACCGAGAATTCGAATTTCGTCAAAAGACAGTCTCGCGATCGGACGTTTTTTAGAACGAGACAGAAATACCATATTCATTCCACTGCCAGCCGGACACTCCGCGCGGCGGTCGAAACCTACAGCATGGTTCCGAAGAAATAACAATTATTGTGTTTGAATTTTCGGTTGTAGCTTTCTTCCTAATAAGTAGTTACATACATATTTGTAAATTATACGTCGGAGTGCGTAAACATAAATAAATACAAATGCAGTGCGTTGACATAGTAGGTACAAAATAGGTAGGTATTTGAATAAACATTTTTTTTAATTTTTCAAATATTTTATTTCACTTGTGTTTTTTTAAATTTTATTTTACATAAAGTGATAAACATTAAGTTTGATTGTAAAAAATCTCTCGTCTTACATATTTATCCGTTTGTAAGATTCTAATACTTAAAGTAAGTATATCAAAATAACCTCGTTTTTTTTCTTCTAAAACAAGAAGCTCAATTCACAATATGACATTATGAAACTGACAAAAAGTAACACTAAAAATACTAAATATGTTGAATTATACCAATGTAATAGGGAATTGGACAATAGAATAGATATTATTAACAAAAACATGATTTGAATCGCACATCACGAATCAAAACCGTTATTTTGACGGGAATCATATACGCATAGACTAAAATGCGGCATTTTCTGCTCTTTTGTAGCCAGTTAAATATATTTATGTGAGGAAGATTTCAAAGCAGAAATTGTACAGCTTAATGTGTAACTAAGAAAATTTTATTACAAATAAGTTTACATGGAAATGGAATTAATCTCCATCGAAGTACTGTGCTTGGCTAGAGATATACTTATCCCAACGTTGAATCCATGACTGGAAACATTTTACCACGAGTTACCCGACACCGTGTGTACAAGGTACTGTTGCATACGTGTTGCTCGCGCAACGCCGGGTAGTAAATTATGGTTTATGATTATCGCGGTAATTACAGTTGAATCGGTCACTGTAATATACCATGCATTTCCCGACACCATAATAATAATAATAATAATAATTGGATGACTTGTATAGCGCCGTTTTTGTGCAAAATCACCCCAGGGGCGCTGAAATCACCTCAAGGGCGCTGGTATACAAGGGTATGGTTTTGTGCGTGTAACTCGCGCAATGCCGGGAATTATTGATATTTTATAATTACCGCGATATTCACGGTTTCAGTCACCGTAATTTCATCACGAGTTTCCCGACACCGTGTACACGTGGTAATGTTGCATGCGCGTAAATCGCGCAACACCGGGTAGTTAATGCTTGTTTATAATTACCGCGGTAATTAGAGTTGAATCGGTCACAGTAATATACTACGCGTTTCCCGACACCATATATACAAGGGTATGGTTTTGTGCGTGTAACTCGCGTAACGCCGGGAATAATTGCTAGTTTATAAATACCCCGATATTGACGGTTTCGGTCACCATAATATCCATGATTCACAATATATTGTAGGTATTACCTATTTACATAATAAAATAATAATAATATTAATGTAAATTACAGATACCGACGGAATTTTAGAGACAATATTTGCTTCAGAATCACAATCATTCGTCGGTAGGTGATTATTTTCCCTGAAAATTAAACAACACAAAATTATCGCTAAATGTTATAAAAATATATGCGTATTCTGACTGATTCGTTTGAACGACCCTGTAGCATATATAGAGTACGTACAATGTACAAGGATAATTAAATATGACTAACCCTTTTTTATCTGCAAATATTTCTCCCATGTACGTTTTTGATGACGAAATTTTTGTTTTCTTATAAAACTTTTGTCCGATAGTATTTTTCTCCCCATTTTTAAACGAGGAATTTCGTTAAAATGTTGTCAAGTAGACTGGCGTGGAATGGACGTCCGCTCGCCGCCCTGTCGCAGCGGGGAATGATAAAATTTCGGCTTGCGCCGAGGTAATCAGAAACAACGAACAAACAATAAACGCGAATCGAAATTAATTACTATTATATACTTTAAGAATATATTTCTTGGTCATAAATTATTTTTAATGTTTCAATAATATCATAGTAAATTATTTTTGTAAAAAAATCTCAACTATACCAATTTGTAAGGTCATAAATAAATAGTCAAATTGAGGGATTTTCGTCACAAAACGCGTCCTCGGATTTATTTATTAGTAATTTTATTTGAAATAAAAACAAAATTCTTATATATACATATGATAGATAATTTATTGATTGTTTATACTGAATTATTATATGATTTGAAATATTTGTTGTATAATACACCTTCGCCTTTGAAAATGCAACAAATCTGCGCATCGTCCAACAGTAACACTTTATTATGGTATGAAAATAATATTACTTTTCAAAATTTAACATCTTACTTTAATAGATAAAATAACGATCTTTCGAAATCAATTTGTGTTTTTCTCTAGAAAAGTGTCCATACGTCTTAAACTGGCCTCAAAAATGCCAAATTTCAGGTCAAGTCTACCTATTTCGCCTTAAATTAAAAAATTACCTTAAACTATTATAAGTCCAAAATACGTTCACTACTTACATCTAGAAGTAATATTGTTTAAATCTTGTGTTGTTTCTTAATAATTTATTTACCTTAATACTAACATATATATATAATTGAACTAGAATTCCCTCACCAAACACAAGAGCATTGTCTCTTTATGGTGAGTAAAGGCTACTTTAATTTATATTGTTTTATATCTTGTTTGTATCCTGTATACGTATCTATGTAAAAAAATATTTTTTTCAAATATTAAATAACAAAAAAAAATAAATAAAAATTGTGTCCAGGGTGACGGACATATGAGTATATCCCTCCTACTGAGGCGTAAGGCGATGGGTCGAGAGACTAGTTGAAGAGGTCAAAGAGTCTCCCCCAAAGGAGACTCTCCCGATCTGGCATTCCACTTAACTAATGGGCAGGCGCATACTGCACCTCATCCGATGAACCCGGACACCCCTGCTAAATCACCAAGCGTACCGAACCAGCTATGGCAGAGGTGTTGGTTATCTAATAAATGGTTCCCAAGGCGGTGGTAATACTCTTCCAACCTCATTTGCATATATTTCGTATATTGAGTGCTATATTGCCATCCGACGTCAAGTTTATTTATGTTGTTTCTATTATATTATGGAGAGAATACATAGACAGAGAAGTATTATAGAGAGTATACATATACTGAGAAATTTTATGGAGAGAATATATAGACTGATAAATGTTATGGAGAGAATATATAACCTGAGAAATGTTATGGAGAGAATACATATAATAAGAAATGTAATAGAGATAATACATATACTGAGAAATGTTATGGAGAAAATATATAGACTGGAAAATGTTATGAAGAGAATAAATAGACTGGGAAATGTTATGGAGAGAATATATAGACTGAGAAATGTTATAGAGAGAATAAATAGACAGAGAAATTTTATGTAGAGAATACATATACTGAGAAATATTATGGAGAGAATATACAGACTGAAAAATGTTATGGAGAGAATAGGTAGACTGAGATATGGTATGGAGAGAATACGTAAGACTGGAAAATGTTATGAAGAGAGTACGTAGACTGAGAAATGACTAAACACAAAAGTGAAATTCAACGGATGTATTTAAAAGAAGTCAAATATGGTATGTACTATTTAGAAAATCAATACCAAATTTATATTTAGTATTGATTTTCTAAATAGTACATATCAATATAAAATATAAATTTAGTATTGATTTTCTAAATAGTACATAATTTATATTATTTTTTTTGTGTATATATTTTAATATTATAAAAAAAGTTGGTATCCCCTTCTGTCTGTTTGTAATTTAAGTTCTTCTAAACAACGGATTTGATAGGATTGTAATTTAAAGATTTTTTTTATTTTAAATGGAAATTAAATAAATTAATCTACTTAGCTGCGTCGGCTTATTCTATGTAAGCCCGCCCAATTCATTAGTATTCATTATACTAGTATTTCATTCAACAATTATTGCTTATTACATTTTTCACATGTAAACAACTAACTTTATTTTTTTACGGACAGCTGACTGGCAATCAGAAGGCTGCGGGTTCAACTCCCGTTGGCGGCATTTATTTTTACTCGGGAAATATTTTCAATTTGTATGGGTATTTCACACTAATAATTATTGCGTTGTTTTGTTGTGCAATTTGTTTTTCTTTGTGCCATGCATAAAAAAACCTTGTGTTATAAGTTTTTTATCTTTTATTTATACAATTTGAACATCAAACCTTTACAACTTATACTTCCTACGTGATCTAGGTATTTACTTAGATAGCAAACTAATTTTTGATAAGCACATCGAACACATTATATCAAAATCCTACAGGATGCTAGGTTTCTTATTAAGAATATGCAAAGTTTTCAAAATTGCTAAGACTCTAGAAATTTTGTTTTGTTCATTGGTCAGAAGTCCACTGGAGTATGCTTCCACTTAGATTTAGTAGAAAGTATAAAGAATAAATTTTCTAAAAATTTACTCAAGAAATACAACAAAACTACAAATAATTGATTTGTTGACTTTACAAAAAAGACGCACATTGTCAAATCTGTTGTTTCTACATAATCTTCTAAATAATAAAATAGATAGTCCCCAATTGCTATCCGTCATTGGTTTAAATGTTCCAACGAGGCGTACCAGGCACACTACCCTTTTTCATATTGAAGCCAACAATACCAATGCAGAAAAAAACTTAGTAATTACTCGCGAAATCACAATTTACACCCACTACGAAAAATTACTACATTTAGACATCTTTCATGATTCCTTTATAACATACAAAACTAATTTTTTAAATTTCTTAGCGTGACATATTTCTAAAAGACTTTCACTTCCTTTTTCAAAACTTCTATGTATTAACAGTCAATTACAATTCGTGAGCATATTATAATTCTTGATTTAATTTTTTTTCTCCACACACTTTATTCCTTTTGTAACTATTACCTACATACATTAATTTTAATTTAAATTCATTGATTTTAACTTATTCATTAGTTAAGTTATCAGACAATCTTAGGCAAAATTACGTAATGATATTTTATGGACATACGTAATAGGTACTACAACTATGTAATAAAGAAAAATATCTTTAACTGTATATTATTTTACTGTGTATGTCTTAATAAATAAATAAATTAGTTTACCATTAAAATAATATTTTTAATACTTTTATTATGTCATAAATTCGCTCGATTGAAGGTGTCAGCTCTAGGCTACTCAGTGCCTTAGGGATAAGTGGTGTTGAGTGAAAAAGGGAAGTGAAGGAAAGGATAATATGAGATGTAAACGGAAGTGAACGGTTAATCCGAGTCTTGTAGGCGCCCGAGCAAATCACTCCGTATTGGACCTGTCATACTTCAGAATAAGCGAACCAAAGCGTCAGTTAACAGCGTCCGTTCCACGAGTTTGATTTTCATGCTAAGATTTTCCCTTTAAAAAGGATTTTCAATTAGATATATTTAAGTTATAAATCGCGAGAAGATAAAGAAATGAAAGAAACGTGGAGTGATCTTGATGTGTGCCCGAAACATTTTCAAACACTGAAAATCTTTCTTGAACAGATAATCATTTCACTAGCGTGTATAGGGCCTAGGAGTCAATGCGTCCTATTGTTACTGACTAGAGTACTTTACTATAAAGTCGATATATTGTCTATTATCTTTAATATTAATATAAAGGATAATGTCTGTGGCGGGTGGGAATGGCAGCCGTGTGGTGAACGCCGGGCAGACGGCGAGGATTTGAGTATGTAAGAGATAGAAATCTACAGTTTTATTTCGTGATGAAATTTTGCACACTTCACCTTCAAAACAAGAGAAAAGTCTGTCAACATCTGATTTAGAAAAACTCTGTATAAAGGCCGGGCAATGCCGGGAACTTTAGCAAGTATCTGATAAATAACACTCTGAACGATTTTCCGTTCATTTGATGAATCTGCATTAATAACGGTAAGAACGCCGTGTTGCACTTCCTCTTTCTTTAGGCAAAAATTCGGACAGCGTAACATCGTCTAACAGAAACTCTAAAAAAGGTTGGTTAAAGAAAGAGGAAGCGCAACACTGCATAATAACGATAAAAATGTTGGCCGTGACATCTCAAATCATATCTAACAGTAACCTCGTTCATTCTGAGGATTCGATCACTGACGATATTTTGTAACATTTTACGCATTTCCTTGATTTAATGCAGAAACTTTTTTCTTTTGTGGCAGCAATACTTTTGAAAAATGAGTTTGACATCGTGAAATGTACACAGATATTTTTGTGGGGAGTTTCTACGCCAATCCCTACTGCTTTTAGGTCCCGACGTGATTTGAAAAGTCCATTTCACTTAAAAAAAATAAATTCAGATGTCATAATGACTATTCTTATTATTGAAAGTTTCAAAAAGTTCAAGATCAGGCGCTAAATATATTTTAAAAGATGTATTCTGTTTTATTTATATTTTTTTCCACCACACTTACAATGTCTACAAGTTTATCGTCTCTGCTTTTAATCGATAAACAAAGGTGTACCACTTCATAAAAAAATAACCTTATAATATTTAACGTTATACTGGTCGTATAAATTTAATAGTTCCTTGGAATGGCCATATCTAAAACTATAAATGTTGCACCGTTCGGTAAGAGAAATCATTTTCCCCTTGAATCAATAATGTAAACGCGTCCGTGGGCATACAAAGTGTATAAAAACCATCGCTGAACTCATACAACGGTGCTCATAAATTTCCTGCAATAAAAGTGCCTAACTCCATTTGAAAGATAACGATGTAATTTTATGTTTCACGAGAAAGGGTAAAGGAGGAGTGGTAATCCATATCAAAAATTATTTGTAGAAACCTATTTATACCAAGAAATTGAAAAAAAGTGCTTTAATTTTTTAACGTTATATCAATCCAGACCCATCGCCTTGCGCCGCGGTGGGAGGGATATATTCAAACGTCCGTCACTCCTGTGTCCATTTCATACATTTTACAGTTCCAGAACTTCCTCTCGTTCTTTTCCTCAAAAAATCCTCCACACAGCATCCCAAAAAAAAAAATAGGTCCCGAGGGAAATTGTTTTCCTCAGGGTTACTAAATAATTTATTTAAAATTAATGGCATAGAACCATGGCAGCGTCAGGATACTTTTATCTTTCATCTTGTGCTAGCTTACAAAGGGTACGGATTGCCAAGAAAGGTGACCTAGACACACCATACGATGCAATTTGTAACTTAAAATCAATGACCAATTCATTCTAAGATTATCTCCAAAAAATATTTTGGAATTTAAGCTGAGATGAAATAATTAGTATTTACCTGTGCATCTTACAAATTACAGCTGTAAATAGGTACATATTCATGAAAATGAAAATTTAAACTTATATGTGGAATTTCAGTTCTCAATTTAGGACCGTTCAATAATCATTTAGAGATAAGTTTTTAGATTGTGTTTTTGCCGACCCATCTAAGACGTAGTTTTGTAGTTTTACTGTCAGGATTCAAAACACAATGATGATGTAAATAAATTGCATCTAAATTCCCAGGTACCCGTCTCATATGTCCTAAACTCTCATATTCTTGTATACATTTTCCATAATTAATTTCTAACATGGGATCCCCATTGAAATATTTTATAATTATATTTTAAAATATTAATATAATATAAGTTTCTAGTTTGTTCAATCGCGATTCAGCGAGTTTGAACGATCTTTAGAAGGCATGATTTCAGATGTTGTTAACAACGGAACTAAATACCTACTATCACTTTCTCGATAGTGATTTGAAGCCTAAATTGTTTCGTTTAATTTGTCTTTCGGATTATTGAAGGTGTTTTTTCAATTTTCAAAAAATTCTTAAGAGTATTGCTTAAGGAATTTGACAGGGAATACGATTTGCTTTCATTAAAAAACCTAGACGCTTACAACATCTTTTCAAATCTTTTCAAGGCTGCCACAATCCACGACGACGCGTATAATTATATGTGTTATATTAGTGACGTGCCTCAAGCTGTACTGTTTCCAACAGAATAGTAGAACCGCTCGGAACCATTGTTGCTGCGTGTTGCACCCGAAATATTAAGTTTGTTATCGGCCAATACTTCTGCAGCAATACGCAACATTGAATCGTGTTTTTTATTACAAACCTGGCATGTAAATGTTGATACGCAGTCTTTTACATGATGGTGTTTCAAGCAATTGAAACAATGAAAAGGTATAAGGTTTATAACAATGCTAGGAACCAACAGAGGTTAATGTAAAAAAAAAAAATAAGATAAATATACTGAAAAAATGACAGTCTCAACTGGGAATCGGATCAAGTAATAATAATACGAAAAATAATAACTGTGTATATTATAAAAATAATATGTCGTTTCGATTTGTTAGTGTTATCCTTTCCTTCAACCTATCCATAAGTGATGTAACTTCTAAACGAAGCCACACACTTCATAGATTTTGCATAAACAGTCAATTTTTTTAAATATGTTCGTTCAAAAGTGAGCGTAACACTTTTTTGTTGGCTTTTCGGCATTTAATATTGAGTAACTGCCTAATTTTTAATTTATTTCAGAAGCAAACAATCCGTATCGATGATAGGTCTCTATAAAATATCGGGTTAATTATTTATTTATTTACCTACTAACGGACCAAGTCCAATTAACACATTATTATATAGTACACAAAGTTAATACAAGGAGAAATGTTATAATACAAGATGTTATGACAAAAATAAGGCACAAAAATCGTAGAGATAATGTCAAGTCAAGACAGGAAAAAGGTTTTGATGGAGTTCGCGACTTATCAATACAAAATATTACTTGCGTAAAGACTGACAAAAGTCATTAGACTTACACTAAAAAATTCAAGGTCCTGAATTGAGTTGACAGGTCTAGCCATTCTTGACATTGGTGAATGGTATCCATAATTTGTGAGTGTTGATTGAAGAAAAGCAAATCATTATTTCTGAGTCTACATGAAAGTACATTGAAAAGGATGAGTTGCAACAAAGTAAGTGATTAAATCATACTGTACTGTACTGCAGTATAAAATAAAATACAATTCACAGTGATTAAGTATAATATAATAATTTTAATAAAATAACGTTTTTTAACACATGGTATTTAATTTTTAAGGTATAAAACCAACCAGTTTCGGTTAAACCCGAACCTTCATCAGGGTTATATAAAAACACACTAAATTAATAAGAGAGTTACAGTGTATTTATAAGTAAGATAGAAGAGGGTGAGGTAAGAAAGAAAATGGGGTAAAATTAGGTGGAGGGGAAGGGAACATAGTTAAAATGGTTAAAAGTATAAGCTATCTAATGATTTAAGGTACAGATTAAGATAAACTATGTATAAAGAGTTACATAAATTATTAGTGTATGTATGGGTATAAGGACTTTCGAAGAACAGCCTATTGGTGCATTTTTCTCAATAACTTGTGTGTAGGACCACCTCCATAAGTGAGGGAAAAAGGAAGTAATAATAAATACAATTTGCATTATTATTTGTTAAATTTTGTATATCACCGTTTTTGTTGAAAAATGATCTACAAGTTCTTGGAAACATACTTACCTGCCAAGTCCCTTCAGATAAATACAGATTTTTAGGTAGTTTTAGCTTGCAGAAGTAATGATTTTGCACAATAAGAGTTGTTATTTTATTCTCCCTAATTATTGGCACTACATTTATTAGAAGATTAGTGGAAAAAATACAGTTGACATTTATTTCATATGTGAATATTTTCATTGTTCAATTATTTTAGGGATAAAGATTTTTTTGTAAAATTGCTATAAAAAGATTAAAAATTCTGCTGAAGTTTCAAACTAAGAATGCTATGAGGCATTCTACTGATAGCTCTGCTGTAGTCGCCTAATTGGTAGGATAATTCAAATAAATCAATGTATTTACCTCTTTTAAATCCACGAAGGTAGGTAAATCCGTTAATCTCCAAGGACCAAACCCTCAGAATCACATGACTACAAGAAATGGAACTCTTCCACGAGTAGGTAATGAATATATCATGCTGATGAATTAAGCTTATAACCCAGCTATTAAAGGTTTCTTCATTCCTTGATTTATTAATCATTTCAACCAAAAAGTGATTCATCTCGTGAATTTCTCGGAACCCACTTTTCAAAAATTCCAAAAAATCCTACAATCAACATATCCCATAATTTTTCACGGGTTTGCTCTAGTAGTTTGCGCATGAATAGTTAATTAGTTCATGTCATAAAGTAGCAAAGGCAATTTTATCTTGTCATTTATCACCTCTACCCACCGTTGATATAGTGTAGGACAATAAAGTCAGATGTTTAACTTTGTCAGTGTAGAGCAAGACAGATATATTACAATAGTATAAAAGTCGTATATTAGTATCATCTTCCACTCACATCCCAGCTCGCAAATAGTAAACACGCATCCGTAATCTCTCTACTCGGGTAGTAATATACAAAGTATTCAATCTGGGAGTATCATTGTAAGAATATTCCCAGAATCTTAATATAATATTGGTACAGCCCATAACAACCATAGCATAACAGTGGCGCAGCCGGTATTTAGCACATTTTTTTAATATATTCTCCCAGAAGAGGGAGAAGTGTGTCCTGGCACTCTTAAAAAAATTACAATATGAAGTATATTAAATTGATTAATAAATATTTCTTTTAATGTTTTCAAATCATTTTCAAAGATGTGGCAGTAAAAAGTATTCAGTAGACCGGATAATGGAAATGTGCAGTCAACTGACTGAATTTCTTAAACGATACATTTCCGAGAAGGATAACAGATAACGATTACATGGTTGAGCACCTCTTCATTACAGGTCAAACAGTTTGAAAGAGATTTTTGTTTTACTGTATTTTTATCTTTGTAATACGGTTAAGCTTAAGGTCCCATAAACTGGAAGCTACTAATTTCCTCTCGATGACTTTTTTGTTATTTATGTTCACTTGAAAAAATTTGTGAATAATTTACAACCTTATCTTAGTAGACTCTAACAGCTTTTACCACTGTGTATATATTTTTTATATTATAGAAACAAACAGTACATGATTTACAGTGATAAAACAATATACAGGAATTAAATATTTTATGTTGGGTACCTATGAAATGTTTAATTATTGAAGACAATATTAGAGATTTCTAAACGGAAATCTGAAACAGAAAAATCAGAAAAGAATACGGTCACATCTAGGACTCGAACCCAGGACCCTTGTTTTTCCGAAGGGTCCTGGGTTCGAGTCCTAGATGTGACCGTATCTTTTTCTGATTTTTCTGTATTAGATTTCCGTTTAGAAATCGCTAATATTGTCTTCAATAATTAAATATTACAATTTGAGGTTATACTCAATAAAGTTATTCCGAAAAATAAATATGAAATGTTTCCTTGTAATGTCTGCTAAGTGGTATGTTTATTCCTTAATAACCAGGTGACGTGTGTAGTATACAGGTGTGTTTGTGTGTAATGTATGTGTGAGTGTTTGTGTGTGTGTCTGTATGTATGCGCTTTCAACAGTTTATATTATTAACATGATGCCACGTTTGAATTTGGGATAAATGTCAATGTTTGAGTTTAGACAAATATTATTTAGAGTATGAAAAGCTCTGTTAATTGGCGAATTAGATGCTTCATTTGTTTTATAATTGAGCGTGTGGAAAAGCACTGTATGTCGTGTATGTCCCAAAGGTATGTTAAAATTAATTAGATATTACCTACATACTAGCAGACATAATTTATATTAACTAATTTGATTATAGTAGTTTATTTTTGGGGTATCAAGCCGTATTGTGCTACCTCCTTCTCTAGCCAACGTATAGGATGTCATTAGAATGTCCACAATCAGAGCAGAAGTGTAATTGAAGATTGTGGTAAAGGTGTATATTTGTAAATACTTTACCGTGCTTTAAGAGCTGGTAATATAATGTATTTTTTAAATGGTTTTCTGCCAATAAATTGATGTTTAAATTATAACAACATTGTGTATAGTGTAGCCTTAGAACGGGGTATCCAGTAAGGCTGCTTGTTTATTTTCTTTCCTTTTTGTAATCTTAAAACTAACAAATAAATTAAATGAACCAACTTTGTTTACACTACTGTTTATTTGTGTAAACAAAGATTATTTCTATTTTATTTAAAATGATGCCACCAAGTTATTTTTTAATTGAAGAAGTAATAAATAAATGAACTAAATACATTAATAAAATATGATGGACGAATGAAAAATCGTATTTGCTTTGCCTTATTCACTGTGAGCAGTTTTCGTGTCGAGACAAAGGTACATTAAATATTTGAATGTAAGGTTGTAAGATAATAATTATTGTATAACCTATCGTTAGATTATTGTGGCAGTTGTCGTTATGGTACCGTTTTCATATTTTACTTGTATTTTTCATGGTATTGAAAAAAAACAGCATTTGGATAACGAAATGCTTTATATATATTTAAAGTAAACCTACTTGAATATGTCCATGGTTTGGTTTTTATCATGTAACCAACCACTTTTACTACATCTAAGTTTTATCTAAACTTATCTTAAAATAGGGCAATGAGAACAATATTTATACGAAATAGATATTCGAAAGTAAATAAAATGTTAACGGAACTTAATTGGCTAACGGTGAAACAGATGTTGACCTTAAGTACGTTGATATTTGTACATAAAATACTAAAGAACCTATTACCCAAATATTTCTCAAATAAATAAATTGAACATACAAGGTAAATACAAGGACAGACACAGACATAAAACAAGGACGTGCAATGAAATCAGGCTACCAAAGAAGGACAAGTCGAATGCTCAGAATAATATACTATATAGAGGTATAAAATACTATAATGCGCTGCCGGAAAACTTAAAGTCTGCAACAATTGGAAGGTTTAAGATGTTGTGTAGGATCCAAATCAAGCAGGAGAAACTATAGCATATATGCATGTAACAATTAAAAATAAAAAATAAAATTAATAAATAAACCACAAGGTGATGCAAAAATCCTTACTCAATTTCCTAAGGCAGGATTTAGTGGTTTATAAAAAGAAACATGTATTATTAACAATTTATAATAAAGCTATACATTATTTGTCAACTTATATCTGCTATAGTAAATGCCATGTACAAAAATGAGAGCATCTTCCGAAAATCCTTTTCAATTCGTCTGTGCGTAACTACAATATTACTTATTTGACTCTCTATTGCGTGGCATTACAGACTGATATAAAGATAAGTTTACAAACACTTTTCACTTGAATGCGCATATTCGAGTTTTTGTTAGAAACTGCAGCCCGCAGAACGACGCTGAAGTGACTGTCCCTTGACCAACTTCAATGTAGTCCCATCCACATATTGCATATTGCGAGTGCACACTGCACACTACACACTGCGCTGCTCACTGCATTATGTAGCCCGAGAGATGCATCGCATTATTATGCAGCCATACCACTTTGGTTTGATCTTGGAAGCAACCGATTGTCCTGCAACAGGACCGGATTTATATAAAAATTATTTATTTATTTTGTGTAAAAAAGATTAACCAATCTATGTGCAAATGAGAATACCACTCCGTAATGTAAAAAATAATTTTTCTCTATTTTTATTTTACAATTCAACATATAATTTATTTTATATTTTACACAGATTCATTATTTAAATTAATTTGCTGATCTTGTTTCTTATTTTAAAGATGTGTATTTCCTTTATTGTTTCACAAATGTTTAGCTGATGCGTTAAAATGCGATGGGTTGTTTCATAGAATTTGAACAATTTGTCAAATTTCAAAGTTGCTTTTCAAGTTCTGTGAAGGTTCTATTCAAGTCCCATTGTGATTTCAGTTTTGTGAAGCAACTGACCAATAATAATTTAATAACAGAACTTGAATAGAACCTTCACGGAACTTGCAAATAAACTATGAAATTGGTTGAATTGTTCAAATTCCGTGAAACAGCACATACTTAGTAACTATAATTATTATATAAATCAAGTATAGGGTATTGATTATATGTTATACCATTGTTAATATATTCAACCAATAGTTTAACTGTAAGTTAAATTAACTGCAGGCAATATCCCGCTAGGGCGTAAATAAATAAAAAAAATACGAGAAGAATGATATTGCGCGCATTGGGGAAAATAGAAGTAAAACTCATAATGATTGCCAGCTGAAAGAAATTTTGACTTTGAGTGAGTTCAGGTTTGGTCCTACCCACCATGTTACAAAATAATTAATATTATATTTATTTGTATTGAATTTCGTTTAATTAATTACTTATTAAATCACTCCGTCAATTATATTATATTTCACCATTACTAAATGAACAAAAAAATACAGCTAAATGAGCAGCAATTGCACACTTCTACATAGTGATTCCTGCAATAATGTGGCCCATTTTAGTGGTTCGATAAAAATTATTAAAAAAAAACCTGAAAATAGAAAAACTTTTTACTTTCTTAAACAATCCAGAATTATAGGTAAAACATTAATATAATATGAGAAGTACCCGCAAAATTGAGAAAACTTCGACGCGCTTCATAAAATCTGATTTCACTTCTCAACCGATATAGCATTTTGTCGATTCATATTGAACTTAATAAGTCTTATGTTAAGATTTCGGTGAAATATTTACAAATTTTAGTGAGGACAATTAAAGTGAGAGTGGGCAATCAGCAGTTGCGGGCAATGATAGCCCAGATTACCTTAGAAGTAAGTACAAAACAGATGAATTCAAATAGAAAATATTGTCGACTTTTATTGCAGAAAACTGGTATTTTAAATACAAGTTGATGTTTTAATTTGGTCAAAGCTTGTTAAGAGCCACCTCTTCTCATAAAATAATTTCTTAGAATTTGACAGTTTTAAGTAAGCTAAGGAACAATTTTACGAAGCGTGAGAAACTAAACTACGTTAACGTTTGAATAATTAAATGGATCCAAATGGTAAACACCTTAAACAGAAATTGAAACAATCTCTAAGTGACAAAATAAAGAAACATATTTAAAGTAAATAGTTGGATAGAATTATCATCCTAACTTTGAAATTTAAAACAAACTATTTTGTAGTAAGCTCGAATCACATAAATAAACTGTTAGAAATTGGAGTTTGTTGGCTTTGCATAGATGTCTCTGCCTTTCCAACGGACTGAAGTTAATAAATAAGTTGATAGTTTTTTCAATAGATGTCGCCATAAATGCTCCCCTGCTAAAAGTCAATAAATAGGTTGATTTATAATTTTCTTCCTCTTCTGCAATAAACATTTCTGGCGAAATAAGTGGTTTAAATTTCTACCTGGATCCAAAATTATACATTGGACCTTCGTGCCGCATCCGTATTATCGATTGAATCGCGGATGATAAAAGAACCAGCAAACATCTTCAACATCCAACATCAGAGGGGATCTTCAGAAAAACGGGCAAGTGACCATATCCCATATACCTACCTTATTTTCCCAGGCAGGAGAGCATGATTTATTACACAGCCGTATTTCTTTGTTTGTTTTAAAATTGAATCGGGCTGATTGTTACCAAGTGTTGTTTGAATTGATTTCATACCCATCATCGAAATTGTAGTAAGCAATAATAATTGTTACAACAATATAAAAAGAAGTTAGAATACAAAGCAAGTATTTTAAATTTCTTAAAAGATTTATTACGAGCGGTTATATTTGAAAATCCGTTAGTTTAAATTTCGAAAGTTACCGCGAGTCGGTAAAAAACACCAACCCAGCCGCGAAGCAAGCTGACGCATGCGCGGTGGAGATTGTGGAGAGAATAACAATAGTGTCAAATTGTTTTCTTTTTGACAGCCATCGAGCTGTTGCATTTATAAAATTCAGATAAAATTCATTGTTTATCGGTTAGTTAGTAAAGTTCTGTGATCAAGGACAGTGCACGTGTAGTGATTGATTACAAGTGATTATCATTTGACAATACGTTCTGTGAATACCTCTTTTCTTGATATTTAAAAATGGATCTCAAAACTTTGATTAACCAGCGTGGAATTTGCAAGGCGAAATTAACTAGGTTCAATGAATATATAAACGGTGATAATTTGTCGCAATCTGAAATTGAAGTCAGATTGAAGAAACTTGAACCAATTTTAGACACTTTCGACTCATTACAAGATAACATAGAAGCAATTTCGCCGGAAGAATTAACCAAAACAGAAAGGCAAGCATTTGAAAATTTATATTATAATCTTGTTGCTAAGGCTAAAGATAAATTGTTAAATAAAGTTCAGAATACAACATCACATAACATACGTTTGCCTATACTTGAGTTGCCAAAATTTAATGGGAGTTACGAAAATTGGTTGAATTTTCGGGATACCTTTGTTGCTTTAGTTGATAATAATCCATCTTTAGAAGTTATTCAAAAATTGTATTATCTGCGATCATGCCTTGAAGGTGACGCAGCTAAATTATTAACCTCACTTCCAAATAACCAGGAGAACTATCATACTGCATGGGAGATGTTAACTTCTCGCTATCAAAATATAAAAATTATTATACATAAGCACGTTGAAGCATTATTCAAATTGCCTGAAATAAAATTTGAAAATTCCGTAGCATTAAGGAATCTTATCGATGAATCCGAATTACATTTAAAATCGTTAAATAAGTTAAATATACCCACCGAAAATTGGGATATCATGTTAATATATTTATTGTCGCGAAAACTAGATAGTGAAACTCGACATCATTGGGAAGTATTTGCCACAAAAGAGAATCTACCCACATATAAAGAGTTTATAAAATATTTATCAGATCGAGTTCAGATTTTAGAATTTGCTGGGATTACTGAAGGAAAATTTAATCAAAATAAAACTTTTCCTTTCAAATACCGAAAAGAAGCTATGATTTCTTTAACGCCTCAAATGACAAAATGTATTATTTGCAAAGGCGATCATAAGGTTTATAATTGTAAAAAATTTTTAATATTAAATACTAAGGATAGAATTATAAAGATACGTCAAGTAAATGCGTGTTTGAAATGTTTGTGCTTGGGTCATAAGCTAAAAGAATGTAAAAGTAAATACAATTGTCGTATATGCGAAAATAACTCGCACAATACTTTGTTGCATTTAAAAAAGGAAACAGATAATTCGAAGTCTCAGGATAAGGATTCACCATCAACATCAAATAATGAACCTTTAGTTACAAATCACTCTACGAAAATATCTAATAGTTTTGTTTTGTTATCTACCGCCGTTATTAAAGTGTTGAATAATAACGGAAATTTGATTAAGGCTAGAGTTTTATTGGATAGTGGTTCTCAGTCCAATTTTATAACAGAAGAATTTGCAACAAGGTTGCAATTAAAACCCAAAAGGGCAAACATACCGATTACCGGAATCCAAAACAAAATATTGAATATTAAAAATAGCATAAATTTAAGAATTTTCTCGAACTATTCACCGTATGAAAGAGACATAGAATGTCTCGTTTTGAAAGAAGTAACAAGTCATCTGCCGCAAATTTCTTTACAGAAAAAGGATGCCAACATACCTGATGGTCTTCAGTTAGCGGATCCTGCCTTCTATGAAACAAGCTCCATAGATATGCTACTCGGAGCGGAAATCTTTTGGGAAATTATGAAGCAGGATCAACTTCGAAATGGAGACTCAGGACCCATATTACAGAGAACTGAATTCGGATGGCTGGTGTCAGGACCCATCGTCACAACAAAAATAAAAAGGCCAGTAAAATCTTGTCAACTATCATTAAATATAATCCATAAACAGATTGAAAACTTCTGGAAATTAGAAGAATTCCAACCGGTGAAGCACCGGAGCCATGAGGAGCGAGCGTGCGAGGAGATTTTCAAGGACACTTATAAAAGGAATGACAATGGTCGTTTCATGGTAAGCTTACCACAGCGCCCCTGTGTTAAACAGTTGGGAGAAACGCTGCCCATGGCGGAAAAAAGACTTTGCAATTTGCAAAGGAAATTTTCTTCAAATCCTGACCTGATGAAAAAATATAAAGAATTCATGCAAGAATATATAGACTTGGGTCACATGACCCGGTGCGAAGCACCTTCTAATGAAGATTGTTATTTTTATTTGCCACATCATGCAGTATTGAAAGAATCGAGCACTACCACTAAGACTCGAGTGGTATTTGACGGTTCAGCAAAATCATCCAATGGTATATCGTTAAACGATGCTCTCATGATAGGACCTGTTTTACAGAAAGATTTAGCCGCACAATTGATATGTTTCAGAAAACACCAGTACGCGATAACAGCCGACATTGAGAAAATGTACAGGCAAATATTGGTGCGACCCGAAGACAGAGATCTACAGCGAATAGTATGGAAAAATTTCCCGGAGGAGGAAATTCAGCATTATCGACTTAACACCGTTACCTACGGTCTGGGGCCGTCATCATTTTTGGCAACTAGATGCCTCCAACAGCTGGGAAATGAAAATATATCATCAAACCACAAGGTCAGTCAGATTATAAAGAATAATTTTTATGTGGATGATTTAATTACTGGAGATGAAACTGAAGAAAACTGTTTAATAATTAAAGAACAACTAATATCCATCATGGCATCCGCTGGGATGAACTTAAGGAAATGGCGGTCGAATTTGCCCTCGTTATGTTCGAAGGAAGAAAACATGTCAGATATGATTATTAGTACAGATTCAAATGACAACAAAATATTAGGCCTGTCTTGGAACAATCAGCAGGATAATTTCCTATACACAGTGAAGTTATTAAAAAATCCAATTAATAGCAAACGACAAATACTGTCATGCATTGCGTCCATATTTGACCCGTTAGGATTAATAGGTCCTGTTACTGTTATTGCTAAATTATTGATGCAAAAATTGTGGCAGGCAAAGCTTCAATGGGATGAGCCTATTCCATATGATATGTTGAAGACATGGGAAGCATATGTGAATGAACTGCCTCAATTAAATAATTTAAGAATAGGTAGAAAGATAATATGTCAAGATCATGTAAATTTACAGCTACATGGATTTTGTGACGCCTCAGAAAAGGCATATTCGTCCTGTGTTTATATGGTGTCTACTGACAAATTGGGTAAGAAGTACTCCAATTTGATAATGTCCAAATCACGGGTAGCGCCTTTGAAAAGTGTATCTCTACCCAAGTTAGAATTATGTGGAGCCGTATTACTGACAAGACTGGTGAACTACATTACAGATGCTCTATGTACTCCGGATATACCTACTACATACTGGTGTGATTCCCAAATAGTACTGTGCTGGATCAGGGATCAGCCAGTAAGATGGAACACTTTCGTTGCTAATAGAGTGGCGGAAATCCAGGAAACTAGTCAGCCGGAGCAATGGAACCATGTACGGTCGGAAGACAATGCAGCAGACGTGCTTTCCAGAGGAATCAGCGTTTCACAGTTATTAATTTCCAGCATTTGGTGGCATGGTCCAGGTTGGCTGACGTTGGATTCAGCGTGCTGGCCAAATTCCAACTCATTTTGTATTGATCCACCAGAGATCAAAACAAGCTCGGCACTGTTGTCTGCTGTGAAACAGGACTGGGACATTTTTGATAGATATTCCAATTTTTCCAAATTACAGAGAGTAACAGCATACCTTAATAGATTTATTTTTAATTGTAGAAACCCTTCGCAGCGCCGCTATAGTAAATTGACAGTTAGTGAGTTGGAAAATTCAGTAAACAAATTAATATCTCGGGCGCAATCATACTGTTTCAGAGACGAAATTCGAGTTTTAAATAATGGAGGTAATATACCTAGGAATAGTGCACTAAAGTCATTAGATCCTTTTATTGAAAGGGATCTAATTCGTGTGGGGGGAAGGCTCTCCAAAGGTAAAATGGTAACCGAAGGCCAGCAGCACCCAATTTTGTTACCTTCGCATCATAAATTAACAGAGTTAATTGTAAAACACTATCATTACTTGAACTTACACTCGGGAACGCAGTCATTATTGGCGTTGATTAGAATGAAATTTTGGCCGATTAAGGGAAGGAATATTGTAAAAAAAATAATAAAAAAATGTATAATTTGTTATAGATGTAATCCCAAATCCGAACAGCAGTTGATGGCCGACTGAAAGAATAACTGAATGTAGAATACAGCTGAAAGAATAACTGAATGTAGGCCATTTCAGATAACAGGAGTGGACTACTGTGGACCAATATTAATAAAGTCGGGTATTCACAGAAAATCACATAGCGTTAAATCATATATTTGCTTATTCGTATGCATGGTCACTAAAGCCGTGCACTTAGAAGCTGTGCTGTCCTTGAGCGCAGAGAGTTTTTTAAACTCTTTGAAACGGTTTATCTCGCGTCGTGGTAGACCAAGCAAAATGTTCTCGGACAATGCAACCAATTTTAAAGCGGCTAATAATGAACTAAGAGAAATTTATAATTTTTTAAATATGTCTAATGATAAAATTGATAATTATTTATCCACATTAGGAATCAAAGGCAGATGCGGTCTGGCGACATGGTCGTAATAAAGGAGGACAACGTCCCTTCTTGCTACTGGAGGCTGGGACGTGTGAGCGCCGTTCATCCTGGCGCTGATGGAAGAGTTCGCGTGGCGACCATCATCACGTCGAAAGGCATCATCCAGAGGGCCATATCAAAGATCTGTCTGTTGCCAATAGATGACAACGAGGAGTTGAAAATGTCGACACCCCCACCCAACGGACCAGACGCTGAGTAAGCGCAAAATAAAAAAAGGTTTTGTGCAAAACAATATAAAAAGTTTCGTGATAAAAACAATATAAAATTTTTGTGTATTATCATAAATAAAAATAAAAAATAATAATAATAAATTAAAAGAAGATAAGGAAGAAATAATAATAAATAAAAGGTAAAAACAGTGCATAAAAAAGTGGATAACAATAAAACTTGCGAGTTTGATAAAAAATGTACAAAATAAAAAAAGGATTGTAGATCCGTATATACCAAGAAAAAAAAAAAACACTTTAAAAATGAACGCTTATAAACCGAGATAGCCTGCTGGCTATATGTAATTTCAAACTACACAAATACATCTGAAGAAACTAATTATAAATGTGGTAATGAACTATAGAAAAACACAAACCCTTAAGAAGGATGACCAGGAAACCAGCGCTCCATGTTGTGTTGTCTATATTATTTGTTTTATGTTTGATTATTGTTATGATTTCTGTTAGAACAAGGTTATTGGAATTATCTTAGTTGTTAAATTATAGTATAGAATAGCTTAGTGAATTGCATGAATTTGATTTGAACGAAAGTAATAATTTTAATCTCATAATTAATTTGTATAATTTTAGTTAGTTTGAAATTGTCATTTCGTTTTTAGAGTAGTCTTATGTTTAAACTTATGCTTAGAAATAGGTTACCTATTATTTCAAATATTTATTGTTAATCAATTTTTTTTTGTATTAACAGTAATAGTAAATAATTACTATTTTTGTTTCTTCCAAATTAATTTTGGCATATATGTAGATATTTAGCTGCTTAATTTTTATTCTTATGTTTTGGGGTTTGTTTCAGAAAAAATGACCTCCAATCCTTTTTTCGGGGGGAGTTTATGTTAGAAATTGGAGTTTGTTGGCTTTGCATAGATGTCTCTGCCTTTCCAACGGACTGAAGTTAATAAATAAGTTGATAGTTTTTTCAATAGATGTCGCCATAAATGCTCCCCTGCTAAAAGTCAATAAATAGGTTGATTTATAATTTTCTTCCTCTTCTGCAATAAACATTTCTGGCGAAATAAGTGGTTTAAATTTCTACCTGGATCCAAAATTATACATAAACATTCTCACAAACCTTTTATTGTTGTGTATTTAGGTCACATTATAAACATCTGATATTTCGGAGATTTCAAAAAACAAAAAAAAATGCAATTAGCGGAGAAAGTTGTAAATATTTTTGTAAGCGAGTGTAGATACAAGAGTCCTAATAGCTCCCAACTGCCTGGAGCCAAGACTATGGCTTTTCCAATTGCGGTATGCTATGAGGCTGAAGGTGGTGGGACGGGAAGATGGTGGAGAAATGGCAGGTAGGAATGAACCTGCTTATTCAGATCTGGTCACCAAACGTGGCTATAGCTATTTCAAACAACTTTTTGTTTTTAAATGATTGTCTTTCTCCAGGGAGTTACTTAAAGTATCTTCAGCTCTGGAACGTGATGCAAATATACCATAAAGTATAGATTTTTGATTAATACAATGTGACAACACAAATAAATGGTATAAAATTTAGTTGCATACACCGGGATTTAGATGGACACACAAGCCAGGGATTATCTTACAACTCAACCACGTACTCAAAATTGTTTAGTTATCATCAAAACATGTGAAGTTAAAGAGAATTGTAGTGGAAGTCGGGAACACCCGAGGAAAAAGTGGCACGATTAAGTGAATCAAATAATTAAATCGGGTCATATCAAGTTGTACATATTGCTACGCATTTCTTCAGACTGATTCATGGATGTTGAAACTCGGCTATCATGCGGAGCATTCATTTTTATGTTCCCGATGGTTACCTCAGTCCCTAAAAACGTAGATTGTTCTATCTCCCAGTCTGCAGGACTAACTTGCCAATGGTTATGCCAGTGTTTAACAGAACCAATTCGAATATTGATAAATATAGCTGCAATGTGGCTGCCGTTAAAAACAAGCTCTGTCTGCGAAGATGCGTGAGATGATGAATTAATTCGAATGAAAAACGGAGCATATGCCAAGACAGAGTTGTTTGGCGGTCCATCCTTTCTGACTACCCTTCCGGGGAAACTTCGTTATATATATTAAATCACAGCTAAATTGACACTTTTGACACTTAGATGACACTTTCCAAAAATTTAAAATTTAAATTTTTGTCTCCATATGAAGCGGTTACTTTATGATGTGACATTATAATTTAAAATTAAACAGTAACTTTGTAAACATCACTTATGGTGATGTTTAATTTTAAATTTATGATGTTTAGTTTTAATTTTAAATTATATTTTTGTGTCAGGAAGTCTTTTTTTCAAAAACTCAACATCTTAAAATCCTTTATCTTGGAACATAATGTTGGAATGGGGAAGGTTTATTTTCAAATATATCTAGAGTTTCCAAGAAAATACTGAAAAGTTCTTAGAAACTTTTAACGGGCTTACTTACTTATCTATTTCTGTGATTTTTCGAGCTTTTCGAAAAGTTGTTACACTTCGCGAGTACAGAGATGTGTTTGATTTTAAAATAATATCGAATCTGTTACAAGAAAATTGACATTTCAAAGCTCCATTCCATCTGGTGGCAACAACATTACGATCATTGTGTTAACCCAGAAATTCTAAATTATGAATTTTTGTAGCCAGAACTCATATTTCGATAGATTTTATGAGACCCAAAATGGATTTTTGTCTTATAGGCGCAGAGCGATAGATTTGATGATTCAATTAAAGATGGAGCCACTCAGGTTAATTCACAAAAGACTTCCTTAATTTAGAAAATTCTCTCAATTGATTAAGACGGCCGTGTTTAGTGACTAGGTCTGAATAGCCAGGTACATCAAGAACTTCCTCTTTTCCATCTTAATACCCTCCCCATTCCCTTCAGCCTCACAACGTAACGATTTTTAAAAATGCCAGCGACCCAATCGTTGAGGACAGTAGTTGTTAGTATCAGTTGGGACTCTGGTACCGTAATCAAAATTCTTAAAATTTACAATGAGAGTTGAAAGTATATGTTTTATCTTAGTGGTTGTTTCGTAGAATTTGAACAATTCTTCAAATTTCAAAGTTAATTTTTAAGTTCTGCGAATGATTATTTCAAGTTATGTTATTATTTCAGTTCTTTTAAGCAATTAACCTATAATTATATAATAACAGAACTTGAATAAGACTTTCACAGAACCCAAATACGAACGTTAAAATTTGATGAATTGTTCAAATTCTCTGAAACAACCAGTACTTAGAAATTCAAAAAAGAAAATGCAATGGAGATTTTATTATTTTTTTAATAATAAACCAATGTTTATAAGACAAGTTTTTATGCATAGCATAAAAGATAACAAATTATTATAAGCAATAATTAGTCGCCTGAAATATCAAGTGGGAAAATTAGCACTAACAAAGCCTTTCCTACAAAAATAAAGTTGGTTGTTTAGAGGTGGAAAAATATAATAAGCAGTAAATGTTGATTGAAGTACTAGTACATATTGAATTATTTTGTGTGTTGGAAATAAGCCGACGTAACTCAGTGGTCCAGAGCACCTGACCGGACATCAGAAGGTGCGGGTTCAATTCCCGTCGGCGGCATTTATTTTTACTCGGGAGATTTTAATACTTGGCTTACAGATTTTTAATAGGCTTACATGCTCTAGGATTTGGTGAAATATAGACAATTATTAAATTAAATAAACTGATTGTTCACGGTTATCAAGTTTAATTTGTAGAACACTATTTTAATTTAAGTTTTTCTTAAGTTATCGTTAAGTTAAAGTTAAGTTAAAATATAGTTATAGTTTATCTTAAGCTTAAGTTTATCAATAAATTATTATTCAATATATAAAGACCAGGTTATTATACAAACAAGTAATGTTGTGTAATTATTATTACGCGTGACAGTTTTAAATGCAAACCATTTTTAGAGTATCTTCTACCCGGGAACGTGTCGCAAATATACTAAATATTATTTTTAATTAGTGAAATAAGAAAAATTAATCAAATAAAATTTACTTGCGCACTCCGGGATTTGAATCCGCAACCTTTAGCTCGCTAGTCGAGAGCTTCACCCCTCGACCACGGGGGTCGTTAACTTTGTTTTTTACTGGTTTTTGTTATTTATAAACTGAATAATATTATTATTTAACATATAAAGGAAAAACTTTGAACGAATTATCATTTTTGGAAATTCACATTTCAATAACCATTAATAAATGAAGAAGAATGGATAAGATTTAATGTAAAACTTAATCCTACCCTGCCCAGGAGAGGGATGAAAGCTCTAAGACGATTTCATAAACCGAACAATACATTTCCCCGGACGATTGTGCAAACCGGCAGAGGCAATCGGGGAAGCGCTATGCCCGCTAATGGATGTCACTCGCCGCTCCCGGAGTACGGAGGATAGCGGGGTAGCTGGGTAGTACCACCAGGGTATAGTAGATTTCGGAGATTCCTGCAAGCGACTTCCAAAGTGGCCCGAAAATTAATCATATGGGGGTGTCCCACAATTGAGTGTCTGACTCTAATATATCGTAGTAACGTGTTCTGACGTAGCTCTTTTCCGACTTTATTTATAAATTAAAGTAAGTTAAAAAATATCAATATGTGGGGGGGTGTTCTGTTAATTTTTATTTGAACGTTTCATCAATTTTCTATATTAATTCTATATTAAAATATAAACCGTTTGTACAAATATACCTAGAAAAATAAAACGTTGATAGAAAAACATTTATTGGAGCGGTAAATAAACAATATTCAATCTCACAATATTTATACATAGTTTTATTTTTTTGCGTAGCCAAATTTTGTACCGTTTTTTTATATTGTATCATGATTTAGGTACTATAATTTTTAATAATATACACTTTTTATGTGTATGCCGCCCGAGAGCCCAACTGATCGCAACAATCTGGAGCCAATGAGACTATGGCATCCTCAATTGGGATAAAGGCCGAAGGGAATAGATAACTTGATAATCAAAGATAATAGAATATAATAAATAAATTCACTCACAAAATTACAAAATGGATTAAAGAACAAAAAAGAAAATATTACCAAAATGTTGTAGCATAAAATAAAGATAAAACCTACACGTTACACACAAAACCAATATAAACACACCTCACTCACAAACACACAAGATTATTTTGATTGTATTGCTTTTTAATTTTAAATGTATTATTAAGTATTTCGTATTTTTAATTTTAAATATATTATTTTCTTTTTAAATGTATTATTTTCTCTTTAAATAATATGTAGATAATATTTTTATATTATAAAATGAAGGCCTCAGCACGGGCAAGCCACCCAGTGAGGCCTACATTACTGGAAAACATAAATTGTAAAAAATAATGTACCAAATAAAAAATAAAAAAAATAAAAAGATTTGCTATGATGGCTTCCCGTCCGTTGGCGAATCATGGTCTACTGAGCGTGATTTCAATACGTAAAGATTTCTTCATATGAAGCGGTTATTTTGTGATGTGACATTATAATTTAAAAAACAAAAACTTTGTAAACATCACTTTATACTGCCCTGATGAAGCTACGGTTGTAGCGAAACCCGGCCGGCATTAAGTATTTACCTATAAGTGATGTTTACAAAGTTATTGTTTAATTTTAAACGTAAAGATTTCGTTCATTTAGTCAAGTTTCTGTTCGTCATCGTTTTATTAAAAATGCCGTCTTGTTCAGTGCTACTTTTTGAAAATGCGACACGCCAAATGAATTTCCAAACAAATGGAATATCATTTTACCTGTACGTACAAAATTAGAATACGATAACAATTTTTTTAGATTTTTCAAAGTTTTTACTTAGCCGGCGAACCTGTCACCGCAAAGCTAGTGATGGGACGCGATTACTTTTAAATATCGACTATTGATATTGCACAATAATACGTATTTTTTAAAATGTATATTTTTTTGATAACTATTGTTGAAGCTGATCATTGTAGAAAAAATGGTTTTCTATTCCAATACAAAATATAATTATATATAACCTTAAAAAATTACACATTAACTTTGATAAGAAAAATGGAACTTTAATGCATCTTTTATCATATCTACGAACGTAAATAGTTTCCCCTTGTGGTAATTGTTAGTAATTACTAATGGTAAGTAAGTTGAAACAATATTTTGTTTAAATAATTTGTGTGTAGCGGAGTAAAGAAATTTTACTCCTTCTTCCTTACAACATACTGCCAGAGTCTCACTGTCTGAATACAGATGGGGGCAGTTAGGACTCTTGAACCGCATTCACATGAAAACAATGTCATTGTTTGTTTATGTAAGGTAAAGAATAATAAATCTCAGTTTTTATATGTCATGAATAATAGTATCATTATTTCAGATTTCCAATGAAGGAAAAATTAAAGAAAAAATGGATTGACGCAATGTGTACAAAGTGAACTAGTGTCCTACTTGCCGTAATATCATTTGCTCGTCTCATTTTGACCAAAATGATTTTAAACCAGTAACAAAAATTCGCAGCCTTATTGCATGGGCTGTTCCTACATTCAAACAACCACTTATAATATAACACGTATAATTCTGTGTGGTTTCTATTTATTTTTTATAAATAATATTTTTTTAAATTTTAGGTTAGATGAGAAGAGTAAATACTTTTTCTCCAAGGTTGCACAAGTTTCTGCTGTTTTAATAAATATATTTTCTTGTTATTTACAGATCTCAAGTGAACCAACAATCTCTACTTCGCTCACTTCAACCAAACACCAACAATTGAAGATTTGCATTGAGAAAAAAAGTTGCAGTTATTAATTGAATGTTTTTTAATTTAAATGGAGTTCAAAAATTGCACATAAAACGTCTTTACGCAATCAAAAGGCCATATCGGAATAAATTTAAATCAATGACAGATGTCACAAATGCAGATCAAAAATAGTAGTTAGAGAGCTTTACTCTATTCTATTCTAGTTTAAAGCCTAGGAATATGTAAGACCAAATTTTTATCACTTCGGAACACTCTGTGTAAAGCTCGGAAAACGCCGGGTACTTCAGCTAGTTCACGAAACTACCTACTCGACACACTAAGAACAAGGATTAATTTGAAAGTATTGTTAATGACGAACGCTGTCAGAACGTAGATTCTTATATTCCATGTAGTGGTGAATCATTTAAATTTCCTGAATTTAAAGATAATGTTCTTTACACAAATAGAACGGCGTCATATGCGCCTCACAATGTTTACCTCATATGTAAGAACGTTAGGCACGGGAATCTGTTCTAGCATTAGTGTCAACGTAATTGGCGCGTTTCATGGGTAGGGGGCAGACACTTTAGCGTAGCGTAATAGAATTGGTTATCAAAATTAGCGACATACGGCTCCATAATAAAAAAATACTTTACAGCATATACTCTTGTATTATAATATCTTTATTGATAATACTTCAATCAAATCGGATTTTTAAGTGATTTTTTGTAAATTAGTGTCAAAAGATAGTGGTGACAGTATATAACGTTGAAAATAGTCCAACGTCCGCTACTTGTCTGCACATCACGTGTCACAGTGTCCTTAACTTTGGTAGCACTCTTCATATGACGGTTAGTGTAAGAGGCGCGTGTGGTAATAAAAATCTTTTTAAGCCCTTGAAGCAGTTCAAAATTAACTCCCAAGGCTTCTGCCATATTTTGACATAAGGTCGAAGTATTTCCGTTTTGCAATAAATTTTATGTAAATGGAGTATTTTTGAACGCATCCAAAAACAAAAAAAAAACATGAAAAATACGCTGACTATAATAAATAATAATTTTAAATTTTAGATTCAAATATAAAAAGTGGTGTTTTCTCTTTCTAACGCCGTGCCGTTTAGATCATATTTCTTGCCATGACAATGTATTTACAGTGGAAGATACTACCAGTATCGCCCTGGTGTAAGACCACCATTCAGAATTGAAACGTTGCTCCAAATGGCTTTAGCCGTGTTTAGTGACTAGATCTGAATAGCCAGGTACTTCCCCACCTTCCTCTTTCCCTTCCCCACTTACCTTCAGCCTCACAACATCCCCCAATTGGGGATGCCATAGTCTCACTGGCTCCAGACGGGAGCAGTTGGGACTCTTGTGAGGTATTCACTATAAAAAAAAATAAAAAAAATTACAAGGAGCTTGGTTCTCGACGTGGAATGACTTTTGACGTTTTTTGTATGTACCGTTGACAAGACTCAAGAATAAGAATGTCGACCAATGTATGTACTTTCGATGGCGATTGCGAGCGGCCTAGATTGATGAATCCATTGGTGAATGGTCTACTACATTTCAATTTAAATGAGTAAATTGTAAAATATCTAAAAAAATTATAAAAAACAAAATCCTTAAGCATCCAAGATATGAATCCACCACATCGGGAATCGTAACCAAGGATCAGCTGGTTCCCACTCAACCACGGAGGCGTACTCCTATGTTATTAGCGTGAAGAATAAAATTTTATTATTTTTTAATGATAAACTAATGTTTATAAGACAAGGTTTTATTCAAAGCATAAAGGATAACAAATATTTATAAGTAATAATTAGTCCCCTGAAATATCAACACAAATTGAAAATATCTTCCGAGTAATAGTTTCACCAACAAATGTAGATATAATATGTCTCGACGCCATCTAGTGGGAAATTTAGCATTAACACAGCCTTTCCTACAAAAATAAAGTTGGTTGTTTTTAGGGTAAAAAAATATACCAAGCAGTAATTGTTGATTGAGGTACTAGTACATATTGATTTATTTGACGTGTTGGAAATAAGCCAACATAGCTCAGTGGTTCAGAGCACCTGACCGGACATTAGAAGGCGCGGGTTCAATTCCCGTTGGCGGGATTTATTTTTGCTCGGGAGATATTTTCAATTTGTGTTGATATTTCAGGCGACTAATTATTGCTTAAAATAAAATTTTATTTAAAGGCTGCGTTTAAAAAAATATAAACATGGCAATATTTCACTATTCTGAGATATTTCAAGATAAATTCCATTCACACATATTTCCATGCATTCGGAAACAAAATGTTTTATTATCCAATATCGACGGAATACTGAAATCATTGAACACACTTATCGAACTGGGAAAACTGATCATATAATACTCGTAATCCATTAGCACTGTTCTCGTTTTAACGATCAAATATTATTATCTAGAACATAAAATTTTACTGTAGGTGTATGTAGCTTACCTACTTTCATTCGTTTGGTACCTACCTATCACTCGTTATGTTTTGAGGGGGATTTTAAATGCAAAAATCTGTTGTGAGCTGAAAACCAATATAATCAATTTGTATTTTTTTATATCAGTTCATTATGCTCAACTCATTATTCTTCCTTGCTTATCGGTTATCACAATATAATATGTGTTGGTGTCATAAATCAGTGATGATTGATTATGATGACGATTTTTGGGTGAAAATTCACAAATCAATACATTAGAGCTAGGGTGGGGAACCAGCTGGTCGTACAGATTATTAGATGGGGTGTACATATATTTAACACCAACACCCCTGCCATAGGACAACCCAAGTGGTTGGCTACGTTTGGTGATTTAGCAGTGGTGCCCGGGTTCATGGGGTGAGGTTTGTCTAGGTCTTGGTGGTGGATGCGTTTGCTACTGGGTGGTGGGTCGGATCGGGAGAGACTGGTTGAAAAAGATCTTTTGACCTATCCAGGAGGGATGGATGGATTCATACGTCCATCACTCCTGGACAGTCCATGACCCACAGATTTCTATTCAACCCTCATACTTTTTCCTTCCCAAAACTTTCTCTCCTTCCTTTCCCTAAAAAGACCCTCATCATCCCCAAAGGTGACATTAGCCTCTGAGGGAATATTTTTTACAGCATGGCCTCCTATAGAAAAAAAAATATTTAGGGAACAGAGAGAGTGTCTTTAAATTTTATCTCAGGTGTGGACCTTATTATTGAACCAAACAAGGATGTGCTTTAAAACTAAGTTACATCGGTTTCAAATAAAAAATAAAAATAATATAGTTAATATATATTAAAATAAAATCCAAAAGCTATCTGATGGTGATTTACTATCGAAGTTACTTTGCATTAATAATGGAGCCTACCATGAATCTAGTTTTGTGAATATGGTGAGTTGATCACTCATGTCGAAATGAGCGATCAAAGGTGTTGCAAAGGCGTATAGCTTCCCCGGCTGCTGACAGATGCTGAAACGGTGTGCTGGACTCCTGTCAATGTTCAAATCGAATCAGTTGGGGCAGTTCTCAGCCAGCCGACTACATAGACTTCTAACTCCAGGTGTATTCGGAAGGTCTTTAGAATGTGCAGGGGCACCAGGTATGGTGTCTACGTCTGCAGTTTGGTGGAAATGCAGATCCATGTATCTCACATGGATATCTCACATTTCTACTCCTCAGCTTCTGATGAATTTTAACGCATAGATTAAATAAAATAAAGATGCGAAGTGATACGTCGACCAGCCACAGGAACTGTGGCCGTGGTCACCCGGGGCTAATCAAGGATTCAGAGCTTTAAGGCCAATCTAGCCTTTTTGACTCCTCTGCACAAAAAATACCTAACGGCAACCATTTACTTTTAAAATAAACTAATCTGTTAGTTTATAAAAGTTTTTGTTATGTACGTAGTGCAATAATTAACTATTTCATGAAAATTTTATTTGTTTCATATAATTGTTTTATTGTAATGATAACTAATTAATCACCGCTCATTGCAATATTTATTTCCACATGTATATGTATACATTTATCAGTATGTGAATGATTTGAGATTTTCACGGCTAAATGTATTTTGCCAACAATTCAGACAACAGTACAGTTTTCATCATAAGAGCAGAAGTAATGATAAAATTAGATAAGATGGGCACTGAAATGCTGTCCAAAACGTTAGCTAATGAAAGAGGTAGCGCAACACGGCATAAAACCCCATAAATAAATCACTTCTATATCTGGTGGTGTATTCTTAATTTGGTAATTTTTATCTTACGTTTAGCCTGGTTTTAAAACATTGGATTTGAAACATTTCGATCATTTTTAAGTAAATTGTGGTGTTTACAAGGTTATTTATTTTATTTAAATTTAAAATAGACTTTTCATTTTGTCCAGTTAAATTATTCTTTTCTTACATGTCATGTCAGATCTGACAAAATATAACAAAACCTAGTAAAAGACGGTGGAACATAAAATTATATTCATCAATATTCATTAAGACAAACTACACAAGTTATCATGTAGATGAGCACCCATGTTGCTTATCAGGACTACCTGCGGGACTGCTTATCAGGACTGAGTTTTTACTTTTTTTGCATTTCATCTTTCACCAGGATCATACTGAAAGAATCTACCATTCTAAAACATAAAAAGGTGAAAAGGTTTCCTGTCCCTTCATTAGAACGTCCACCTCAAATGAAAAGGCTTTATTACAATCATTATTACGCGGTCTTTCCTTCCTTCTGTCGGGTATTGTATGACCACAGCTCGGTTTACTTCCAAACTAATAAATGTTATTGTAGAAGCTATCGTTAAATCGGTTTCATAGAACAAATGCACTATAAAATCGAAATTAATTTGGAGCTTTTGTGGAAATATTGTTTTTATTTTGTGTTTGCCACCACACTAATGAAACTTTGATTACATTAAATGTATTTCTGACACCTTTCAATAGCGTTTCCGTAGTTCTAAAAAGACATAACCCTTTACTTAAATCTTAATCATCACGAAATTAAATTATTTATAGCCGTGTTAAATATAGTTGACCTGTACAAAACATATGTTGTGCGGATCATTTTTTAATAGTGTACCCATTTTTTTAATAGACAGCAGCATATAAGTGAAGCCATAAGTATAAAAAAATAATTGTACAGTTTTAAACCAAAAATTGTATTGAGATGATTTTTTTCAAAAATGTCTATTAAAATATTTAAAAAGATGGGACGACCCTTCCTACCCAGTAACTGAAATCGACAACTCTACCACCTGGCCAATAGGGTAGGATCAATTTATTTCGTTTATTAACTGCAGTATTGTCATCCGATTTCAGAGAACTTTTTTATTTATTTTTAATTTTAAATTATAGAAACAAACACTACATGATTTACATACATGAAACAATATACAGGAATAAGATATTTCACGTTGTGTACCTATGACATGCTTTTTTTTATTGTTGATACATTTTTTCTTACAATATTTCATATTTCAATTCAGTAATGTTGGCCTCACTGGGTTGTTTACCCGTGCTGAGGCCCCCATTTTATAATTTAAGAATTTATACATAAAAATTGTCTATGGTTGTCAATGACAGATGTCATCTTTTATACTGCTCCATTAAAAATAGTGAAATATTTGCTAAAAAACAGATTTATGCGACATAAAACGCTATTAACAGTGACAGTGCAAAGCTGTAGTAAGCTGAAGAAAGGAATGTGTACAAAATCCATGCAAGTGGCCTATTAAATGCTCTTACGATAATCAACCGAAAGTGTGTAAAAAAAGTGAATTCGAACATACAAATTTGAAAATAAGTACAGTTTTGTGCGGGCTATAACGGTGTTCTTTTATCCTCTCGGTATTCCATCGGAAAATATTACAAGTGCAATATTTACAAGTGATATTCTAGCGAATAACAATAATATTGTTAAAACCGGGTAGTTTAAGTAGCTGCATGACGATTGGTTGAAAGTGAGCTCACTTTGTTTACCTTTTACCAGTGCTAGACGATTTGCGGAAAACAGGCGTATCTCTGCCAATTCCCATTATACAAATAAAGTGCTAGTCCGATTGCAGACAAATAGGCGTTATCTATTCCAAAAGCGAAAAACACATATTAAAGTAATTTTAAATAAATTCTTAAAAATCCCAAGTGCTGACACTATTATTATAATAATTTATTATTTGACGGTATAACAACAGTGGAATTTGGACTAGAGGCGAACGCGTTAGCGCCGAGTTTCGAAGAACGACAGTTCGAACCCCATTAATTCCAAATAAATAATTACCGTTTTATATCTATTTTTTTTTCCATAAATATTAGTAAATATAAAAATAAATATACAAGTGAAAAAAAAAAACAGGACATTACAATAAATACAATACAACTCTTAGTGACATGTAAACATTAAAATAAACTTTAAATGGCAGATCCCCCGTGTACCCCCCCAGGGGCTAAAGATCCTTTTAAAAAATCGGGAACCACGCCGAGGTCACCGATAATCCGGAGCATTAGCAGTCCAGAACTAGTTCCCAAGACAAACCCGAGCCGAAAGCAGAAAAGTTATGGACAAACGACAAAAGAAGGAAATTAAGACTAATAAACAAGCGTCAATCCCCACTAACACCAACTCTGCTCTTTCTACCACCACCGCAACAACATTCTCCTCTACTACAAGATCCTCACCAATAACACACGAGTCCAGTCCAGCGCTTCCATCTATCAACGAAGACAAAATTCCTCCTCTCAAAACCAAACCGATTCTGACTTCTGTTAAAATCCCCCAATATATTTCTCTCCAGAAAACGAAACAGTCCGAGACAGCCATGAATATTGTTCAAATTGCCACTCTGGCACTGAAAGCAGCCGAGCCTCTCAAAAATAACATATCCAAAGAAGTCCGCGACACAATAATCTCATCTTTGCTGGAGATAATTGAGAAAGGAGCCACACTGGGAAAACAACTTCATGCTCTGGAAGTCGAATTACTTGAAACCAAGGTGCAGAATGCAGAATGTCAACTGAAGATGGAAGAAAGACACTGTAGGGAAATGTCAGCTTTCTGCGCCAACTCTCAAAAAGAACCCGTACTCAGTTACGCCTCGGCAGTAGGGAATCGAGGAGATCGCACCAGACATGCCGTAATAGTGTCGTCATCAGACCAAGAAGCGACGTCAGAATCCATCACCTCAACAATAAAGGATATTATCAAGCCAGCCGACCTCAGAGTGGGTGTCAGTGGTATGTCAAAGGCCAAAAATAACAAGGTCATAATTACCTGCCCTAAAAAGTCAGATGCACAGAAGATCCTAACAGCAATTCCAGGGCTGACCAATGGTAACTTGGTTGCTCATGAGGGCAAACGTCTTAGACCTAATGTTATCTTGAAGGGGATCGAAAAAGAAACACAAGATTCCGAAATATTAGACATGATTTTGCAACAAAATGATACTATCTACGAAGCCACTGGAAATGATAAGGAAGCTATTAAAATTCTAAGATTCACAAACAATAGGAAAAATGATAGGCTACGAAATGTTATTCTGATCGTCAAAAAAGAAGTACACTCAGCTATGTTAAAACAAGAAAGAATAAATATAGGTTTCCAACGAGTCCGAGTCGAAGACAGCTGCTCAATCATGCAGTGCTATAAATGCATGGGATACGGTCACTCCGCCGCGAGATGTACTGAATCAAAAGATCGTTGTCTACACTGTGCTGGTGAACACAAATCATCTGACTGCACAAAAAAGGAACAAAAAGAAGAATTCCGTTGCTGGAACTGCTTTAAAATGGCCAAAGGCAAAATTGAGGCACCAAAACACAGATCAAACGATAGGGACTGCCCCTACCGTGCCATAATGATGTCACGCACAATGGAGAGAGTTGACTATGGCTAACTCAACTGTAACTACAGCATCCGGGACCCAGGCCAGTATAAATGAATACAAATATGAGAAAATTGAAGACTACAAGCCAATAAAAAATAGCCTTCGAATAATGTATCTTAACGCGAGAAGTATCAGAAATAAAATTGAAGAGATTGAAGAAACTTTAAAGAGCATCAAACCCACTGTACACGTACTTGCAATATCCGAAACCTGGTTGGAAGATGGTGAGGAGTGCTTCTTCAACATCGACGGCTACCAAAGTACATTTGCGTCTCGCACCAATGAAAGAGGAGGAGGGGTGATTCTCTACACACACCATTCACTAAATGCTACAACTATCGAAAAACATTGTAGTGAAAATTCTTTCTTAGGAATTAATATCCGTAATAGAAATTTTAAACCGTTAAATATTTATGTTATATACAGAAAGCCTACCTCAAACATTAACGAATTCTTAATGTATCTTGAATCTATTTTAAATAACTGTAGAAATGATACCCTTATCTTTGGTGACTTCAACATTGACATTCTTCAAAAAAATAATACATCTCTTAAGTACATCAACACGCTAGACTCATACAACTGTTTCATATGTAACACATCCTATCCTACACGAGTAACAGATACCTCTACTTCTCTAATAGACCATATCATCTCAAACAGACAAAATATTTCCTCAACTACTGCAAATATAGATGCCTACCTAAGTGATCATAACATTTTGATATTAGATTACCAAAACAGCTTGAAACATCACACTAATAATAGAATACATTCTTTTTCAAACAACACCAAAACCGATAAAAACATGTTAAAAACATATTTAGAATCCCACAACTTTCCACACGAAACCACCAGTAATGCCAATGAAAACTATAATAATTTTAATGAATACATCAAAACAGCAATAAAATCATCCCAACATAAATCTGAGTTACGCATAGGAGACCAACGGAGGGGTAATACTCCATGGTTTGATGCAAAATTAAATGCACTTATCAAACAGCGCAACAATGCGTTTAAACTCTGGAAAAAAAATCAGCAAAGTGATACATTCACAGCACTGAGAAATAAAACAAGAAATCAAGTTACCAACTATAGAAGATATGCTAAAACCAAATACTACACGACTATATTTAAAGAAAACCTGCGTAATCCGCGACAGACATGGAAAATAATAAATGCAACTCTAACAAATAGCTCGACACCCCAGAAAGATGAAATTGAATGTCTTCTCATTAAGAATGAAGAAATAACATGCCCTACACAGATAGCTTCAACTTTTAACAACTTCTTTATATCAGTTGGGGAAAACTTAGCAGCCACAATTGCATCATATCCAGATGATTCTATCACTATAAACACGGATCAAAAAGCAATCCAGTCCTTATACATGGCCAAAACAAATAAAACAGAAGTTCTCAGTATCATCTCTCAACTAAAGTCTAATGCATCTCCAGGTTTAGATGGAATTACACCAGTGTACCTGAACTTTTGCAAAGATATATTAGCTGACCACCTTGTTTTTCTTATTAATCAATCCCTGGATAGTGGAATCTTCCCAGATCAACTAAAGATAGCAAAAATAATTCCGATTTACAAAGATGATTGCAAAAAAAATCCTTCTAATTATCGTCCTATATCCATCCTATCTGTCGTCTCTAAAGTTTTTGAAAAGGTTATTAAGCTTAGGCTCACTAAATATCTCTTATCAAACAATTTACTCGCATCCCAACAGTATGGATTCAGAAACCAATCTAACACAAAATGTGCTGCCTTCGATTTTGTATACGCCCTCCAAAAGCATATAGACCAGGGTAAGCATGCTGCAGGCTTATTTATAGATTTAAAAAAGGCATTCGATACGGTTGACTATGGGATACTACTAAAGAAGCTAGAATACCTAGGCATAGTAGGCACTCCCCCGAAGTTACTGTGTAGCTACCTCTCTAATCGACACTGTCAGACCTTTGTTGGAAAAGGGACAAGCAACATGGGAACGATAAAATGTGGCGTGCCTCAGGGCTCCGTACTTGGACCATTGCTATTTTTAATATACATAAATGATATTGCTAAATGGGGACTTAAGGGTACAATACAACTCTATGCAGATGACACAGTGATTCTTTATCACAATAATGATTTAAACAAACTTGAAAAGGAAATGGAATAGCTTGCCTGGCAAACTGGCTGCGACTAAACAAACTTAGCCTAAACATAAAAAAAACACATTACATACTGTTTGCAAATAAAAAAAATGTAAGTCTTAATATAAGTCTTGATAATAACCGCCTTGAAAGGGTTGATGTTACAAAATATCTTGGCCTTTTCATTGATTCACAACTCACATGGAATCACCAATTTAAACATGTTCTATCCAAAATTACTCCTATAACTGGTGTTTTATATAGACTTCGCGGGTTACTTCCTCCCTCTCTATTAAAATCGATTTACCATGCTATGATTCACTCACATCTAATATATCTCGCCGGAATCTGGGGATTTGCTACAAAAAAAATGATTTCAGAAGTCCAAGTCGTCCAAAATAGAGCCCTGCGAAATATTTTCAGTCTACCTTGGGACACACATGTCAAAGACATCTACAGAAACACCCAAATACTTCCTTTTAATACCATTCCCACTTTTGAAATAACGAAAACTATATCACAAGTAATTCAACACTCGGCACATTCCAACACTACACTCTATTACAATTGCGACGTACACCAACACAACACAAGAAATCACAACAAACTTCATATACCAAAAATCAAATCAACAAAATATGGACTAAGATCCCTAGAATACATAGCTCACACAAAATATAATCAACTACCCAACGAGATCAAATGTGCAAGTCAATGTAAAAAGACCCAAACTAACATGCTCAAACTTCAACTTATTAATGACTATCTGAAATAATAATGTTGTGTATGTCCCATAATATGTCCATTTAATACATACAACTATATGTTTCATGTAATGCGTATCATTCCCGCAATGAGTTTATTAACTCCTGGGAGTACAATGCTTTATATAATATACTATATTCTGTATTGTATACTTTTAATAAATAAAAAAAAAAAAAAAAAAAAAACAACATTAAAATAAAGATAAATTTAAAATAAAAATAAAGATTAAAAATTAAAATATAATTATAACACTAAAAGAAAAATATCAAAAGAGAATGTAAATCGGCATTTATAATGATACATGTGTTTGTGCGTGTTGCGTGTTTTATATATTTTTTTGTGTTGCGTGTATATGTTTTATTCTTTTATGTTATAGAATTTTGGTAATATTGTCTTTTTATTCTTTAATCCATTTTTTTTATTTTATGTTTGAATTTATTTTTACTATCCTCAATTTTTGTTTCAAGTGGAAGACTGTTGAATGCTTTAATAGCGTGGTATTTATGGTGTCTTTGTCCAAAGGTAGTGTTTACCGTCGGAGTTTTTATGTTTTCTTTGTACGCTTGTCTGACCGGTCTATTAGTGATATTTTGTGTTTGTTGGGGTTTGTTTTTTGGTCGAAAATGTAGTTTAGTAGTGTTTTAACATATAATTGGCGTATATCAAGTACGTCACAGCTTTTAAATATTTGGTCTGTGTCGGTTAGTTTATGTTTTTTGAGTATTACCTTTAATATCGTTTTCTGTGCGATTTCTATTTGAGCGATAGCTGCGTTTGTTGCTCCTCCCCAAGCAATTATTCCATATTCTATTATTGATTGGCATAGTGCATAATATTTTGTTTTCAATTGTTTTATTTTATATATGTTTCTTATGTTTAGGAAAATGTGTATTTTTCTGAGGAGTCTATTTGTGATTTGTTTGATGTGATGTGTCCATCTAAGATTATGGTCAATTACGATTCCTAGATACTTTATTTGTTCTGTTTTTTCTAGAGGGGGGCAATCGCAGATGTTGGTGTTTATGCATTCGTGTATTTTTATGGTGTTTGTATTGTTTTTTGGCTGTCCTGTGTTAGTTATGCTGTACGTTGTGAATTTTGTTTTCGATATGTTTAGTGTGAGTGTATTTGAGTCCAACCATTTTTTCACTTGCGTGATTCCTAGATTCGCTATGTTATAAACCTTATTCCAATCCTTAGATTTAAATAGTAAAACTGTGTCGTCTGCGTAACTAATTATTTTTCCATCTATTTCCATGCTGCAAAGTTCATTTATGTAAATTATGAAAAGAACGGGCCCTAGAATGCTTCCTCGTGGAACTCCGTGTGTAATCGGCAGTGGTTTGCTAGTATAGTTATTAATTTTGACTTGTTGTGTTCTGTCGCTCATGTAACTTTTTAATAGTTGTAGTTCTTTGTCTTTGATACCCATATTTTCTAATTTTTTAAAAAGTGTTTTGTGGCATATTTTTTTATTTTTTTTTATTTGGTACATTATTTTGTTACAATTTATGTTTTCCAGTAATGTAGGCCTCACTGGGTGGCTTGCCCGTGCTGAGGCCTTCATTTTATAATATGAAAATCTTATCTACATATTACATTTAAAGAGAAGATAGTAAATTAAAAGAAAATAATAAATTTAAAATTAAAAATACATAATAATACATTTAAAATTAAAAAAATAATACAATGAAAATAATCTTGTGTGTTTGTGAGTGATGTGTGTTTATGTTGGTTTTGTGTGTTACGTGTAGGTTTTATTTTTATTTTATGCTATGACATTTTGGTAATATTGTCTTTTTTGTTGTTTAATCCATTTTGTAATTTTGTGTGTGAATTTATTTTTATTTTCCTCAATTTTAATTTCAATTTTTAGACTGCTGAAAGCTTTTATAGCATGGTATTGGTAGTGTCTTTGTCCAAATGTTGAATTTACTGTTGGAGTTTTAATGTTTTCTTTGTACGCTTGTCTAACTGGTCTGTTAGTGTTATTTTGTGTATGTTGAAATTTATTTTTTTTGTTAAAAATGTAGTTTAGTAGTGTTTTAACGTATAATTGGCGTATATCTAGTACGTCACAGCTGTTGAATATTTGGTCTGTATCGGTCAGTCTATGTTTTTTTAGTATTACCTTTAAGATCGTTTTCTGTGCGGTTTCTATGTAATTGATAGCCGAGTTTGTTGCTCCTCCCCAAGCAATAATTCCATATTCTATTATTGATTGGCAGAGTGCAAAATATATTGTTTTCAATTGTTTTATTTTATATATGTTTCTTATGTTAAGGAAAATGTGGATTGTTTTGAGAAGTTTATTTGTGATATGTTTGATGTGAGGTATCCATCTAAGGTTATGGTCAATTACGATTCCTAGATACTTTATTTGTTCTGTTTTTTCTAGAGGAGGGCAATCGCAGATGTTGGTGTTTAAACATTCGTGTATTTTTATGGTGTTGTTTTTTGGCTGTCCCGTGCTATTTATACTGTATGTTGTGAATTTTGTCTTTGATATGTTAAGTGTAAGTATGTTTGAGTCTAGCCATGTTTTCACTTGCGAGATTCCCAAATTCGCTATGTTATATACATTATTCCAATCCTTAGATTTGAAAATTAAAACTGTGTCATCAGCATAGCTAACTATTTCACCGTCTATTTTCATGCTGCAAAGTTCATTTATGTAAATAGTAAAAAGAACGGGCCCTAGTATGCTTCCTTGTGGAACTCCATATGTAATCGGCAGTGGTTTACTAGTATGGTTGTTAATTTTGACTTGTTGAGTTCTGTTACTCATATAACTTTTAAATAGTTGAAGTTCCTTGCCTTTGATACCCATGTTTTCTAATTTTTTTAAAAGTGAATTGTGGCAGATTGAGTCAAAGGCTTTAGCTAAATCTAGATATATCGCTATGCATTTGTACCCTTGATCTAAGTTGCTATGTATATAATCTACTGTACATGCTAAAGCTTCTTTTGTGCCTATTTTGTCTCTAAATCCATATTGGTTATCCGAGATTAATTTGTTTTCTTCAAGGTATTTTATAATTTGGTTTTTTAATACTCTTTCGAAAATCTTTGATAGCGAGTTTAACAGAGTGATTGGTCTATAGTTAGTTATTTCCATTTTGTCTCCGGATTTATAAATGGGGATAACTAGTCCTTTTTTAAGAGTACTAGGAAAGCAGGAGTGTGTTATACTAAGGTTGATTAAGTGTGTTATAGGTTTCAAAATTTCATTTTTTAATATCTTAATGCAATCCGTTGTTATCTCATCTAATCCAGGAGCAATTCGGTTTTTTAATGTGTTTATTATTTTGTTAATTTCCTCTTCCGAGGTTTTTTTTATTGTAAATCTGTGTTGTGTCGGTTTTTTATTGATATTTGATCTATTTGTTTGTGTTAGTGTGTTTGTGTTATGCAATTTACGGTTCGCTAAAACTTTTCCTATATTTGCAAAGAAGTTATTCACATGATTTGCTATAGTTTCTGTATTTGTATTGACATCTAATTTTTTGGAGTTAATATTTAGATTTTCAATAGTATTTTTCTGTTTGTATTTTTGTGTGTATGTGACTTCTTTTAATATTTTCCATAATTCCTTTGGGTTATTTTTTTCTTTTTTAAGTTTTTCGCCATAATATAATTCCTTAGCCACTCTAATAATTTTGGTGCAGATGTTTCTATATCTTTTATAGTAGTTAAGTTGTTCCATGTCGTAGGGTGTATATTTAATTTGTTTGTGAATTTTGTCTCGTTTACGAATACAGTTTAATATTCCCTGTGTTATCCATAGTTTAATTTTTTTAGCTTTGTGTGTGAGTTTTACTTGTTTTATGATAGTGTTTTTATTTATTTCTTGTGCTAACATGTTATGAAATTTATCCCAGGCCTCCTCCACGTTCTCTATTTGGTATATTGTACTCCAGTCTATTTGTTTGAGTTTTTCTTTCAAGTTTGAGTAGTTAATTATTTTTTTTGTGAATATTTTGTCTTGGTTGGGTTTTGTGTTTTCGGTGTCTATTGCTATCATATTCATGTAGTGATCTGTGATAGTGCTTTCAAGTACTACGGTTTTGGTTTTTAGTTTTGTTTTGATCATTATATGATCTATACAAGTTTTTGTGTTTTGTGTGACTCGTGTTGGAATCTTTATCGTTGGCTCCAGTCCATGCTGTGCTAGTAGTGTTAGGTATTCTATGTTTTGTGGGTGTCCGTTTTGTAAGATGTTTATGTTTAGATCTCCAATGATGATGATATTTTTATTTTTGTTGATTTCTTTTAAAGTATTGTTAAGTGCAGTTAGGAAATGTGTGATGTCGTTTTTGGATGGAGATCTGTACATCGCAAGAATACACGTTTCTTTATCATATGCTATGTGTATGCAGTTGGAGTCTATTATGAGTATTTCTTTGACGATTGTATTTATTTTATCATTGATGTATATGACTATGCCATCATTTTGATTTTTGTGTTTTTTTGTGTGGTGTGTGTTATAGTTTTCTATTGTTTTTGGTACATATTTATCGTTCAACCAGCATTCTGTCAGCACAATTATATCAAAATTATTATCAAGCTGTTGTAGGTATATCGTAAATTCATCAAATTTTTTATTAATTGACCTACTGTTTTGGTGTAATATTTTGATTCTATTTTTTTCTTTTGTGATGTTTGTCCATATATTAAAATCGTTTGTACTTACACAGTAGTGTTGGTTGTCCGAGTCTGTATATTCCATGTAATCCGCCATGTTGGTGATTAATTGTGAAAGTATATGATGTGAAGTGTATTTACGTGTGGAGTTGTGTTTATGTTAGTTTGTTAATGTCATCACAATGTTGAATATTGAAAATTTTGCCTTCCGGGGTCTTCCTGGTTAATAGATGGCCTCTTCGAAACCATACAAATTTGTAGTTAATTATTTTTGCATGGTTTTTTAATTTCCACATTAGTTGCTTGTAATATGGCGTCATTACTTCTCCAATGTAAATGTTTTGTTTTCCGGGCTGGTGTATTGCCTCCGTGGTGAGACCTTTTCTTGATGATAGTATGGCATCTCTTTTATTTTTGTTATTTAATTTGAAAGTTATTTTCGGTGGGTGGTTTGGTCGGCGATCTTGGATGTGATTTATATTCGAAATTTCTGTGTCTTCAGTTTGAACTCCGTACGCAGCAGTTATTTCCTTTATTATGTTTTTTGTCATTTTAGGATCATTATTTTGGATACCTGATATTTCGAGATACTCTTCCAGTGTCGCCTGTTCCATTTCTGTTGTTTTTACTAAAATACTATTGAATTCTATGTTTTTTTGTTCTAGTTCATTTTTTATTTCAGATATTTCTTTTTCTAACTGTGGAATTTTTTCAATAGATTTTATTAATGTATCGTATTGGTCGCTTATAAATTGAAGCGATTTTTTATTGTCCGCAGATTCCGTTTCTATCTTGTTTAAAATCACTGTTTTCATTTCATCGAATTTTTTGTCGATGTAATTTATAATGTAATTCATATTTTCTGGGTTTTCAGTGTGTGTTGAGTCGGAAGGCCGAAAGTTCTTACTAGAAGAAGGAGTGTAATTGGATTGTGATTGAGTTTTAGGATCCAATGTTTTACATTCTTTGCATTTCCAGTTGTCTCTGAGTGTTTTTGGCATTTTTTTAAATTTTTCTGCGGTGCTATTTATGCAGGTGTAATGAAATGCATTTAAGCATATGCTGCATTTTATGCTCTTGTTTGGACTAATAATATTATCGCAACTATAGCAGTCCATTTTTGTTATTATTTACGTTTATTGTAATAATGTATTTATTTATTCGGTTTCTGTATATTTGTCTTTTATGCGAGGTTTCTTGATTTTATTTGATAATGGTAATTGATTTATTTAATAACAGTAGTAAAAATATATTAAATTAACACTGTAGTGACATCTATTGGTTTACTTCTAGTTTTTGAAAGATATTGCTCGGTAGGTGACTGGTTTCGCTTGGTCCATTTGTCGATAGATGGTGTAGTACGACAAATTATAAATAATTATTTAAATTATAACGAATGATTTATGATTTTTTTTTTTTTTTTTTAAGTGTCGCTTTTTTATATTGTTGTTGAATGTATCAGAATATAATTTAAGATCACATGGATTTTGCTTTGAGAATCACTTTTTGCGATCTATTTAATATATGAAACACTATTTGACACTAGATAATGTTCTTGATCAGTTTTAGGGTAGTTAGATAAAGTTTTTAATTGTTATTTTATTTTATTTATGTTGAATTTATCATGATGATATTAAATCAAAGGCTTTAGCCAAATCTAAATATATCGCTATGCATTTAAACCCTTGATCTAAGTTGCTATGTATATAATCTATTGTACTTGCTAAAGCTTCTTTTGTGCTTCTTTTTTCTCTAAATCCATATTGTTTGTCCGAGATTAATTTGTTTTCTTCCAGGTATTTTATTATTTGGTTTTTTAAAATAGTCTTTCGAAAATCTTTGATAGAGAGTTTAACAAAGTGATTGGTCTATAGTTAGTTATTTCCATTTTATCTCCGGATTTATACATAGGGATTACCAGTCCTTTTTTAAGAGTATTAGGAAAGCAGGCATGTGTTATGCTAAGGTTGATTAGGTGTGTTATAGGTTTTAATATTTCATTTTTTATTATTTTAATGCAATCCGTTGTTATCTCATCTAATCCAGGAGCAATCTGGTTTTTTAATGTATTTATTATTTTGTTAATTTCCATTTCCGAACTTGTTTTTAATATAAATCTGTGTTGTGTTGGTTGGGTATCGATGTTTGATCTGTTTGTTTGTGTTAGTGTGTTTGTGTTGTGTTTTTTACGATTCGCTAAAACTTTCCCTATAGTTGCAAAAAAGTTATTTGCGTGGTTTGCCATCATTTCTATATTTGTTTTGGCATCTATTTTTTTCGAGTTAATATTTAGATGTTCGATAGTATTTTTTTGTTTGTATTTTTGTGTGTATGTAACTTCCTTTAATATTCTCCATATTTCCTTTGGGTAATTGTTTGTTTTTTTAAGTTTTTCTTTGTAGTAAATCTCCTTAGCTACTCTAATAATTTTCGTGCATATGTTTCTATATCTTTTATAGTAATTAAGTTGTTCCATGTCATACGGTGTTTGTTTAATTTGTTTGTGAATTTTGTCTCGTTTACAAATACAGTTTAATATTCCTTGTGTTATCCAAAGTTTAATTTTTTTTGCTTTGTGTGTAAGTTTTATATGTTTTATTGTAGTGTAATTATTTATTTCTTGCGTTAGCGTATTTGTAAATGTATTCCAGGCTTCCTCGACATTATCTATTTGGTATAATGTATTCCAGTTTATTTTTTGGAGTTTTTCTTTTAAGTTTGAGTAGTCAATTATTTTTTTTGTAAATATTTTATGTTGTTTCGAAGTAGTGTTTTCGGTGTCTATTGCTATCATATTCATGTAGTGATCAGTGATTGTGCTTTCAAGTACTACTGTTTTGGTTTTTAGTTTTGTCTTGATCATTATATGGTCTATGCAGCTTTTAGTGTTTTGTGTGACCCGTGTTGGGACATTTATTATTGGCTCCAGTCCGTGTTGTGCTAGTATTGCTAGGTATTCTATGTTTTGTGGGTGTCCGTTTTGTAGAATGTTTATATTAAGATCTCGTATGATGATGATATTTTTGTATTTGTTGAGATCATTTAATGTATTGTTAAGATCAGTTAAGAAATTTGTGATGGAGATCTGTACATAGCTAGGATACATGTTTCTTTTCCATATGTAATTTGTATGCAGTTGGAGTCGATTATGTTTATTTCTTGAATGGTTGTGTTATTTTTATCACTGACGTATATAACTATACCATCATTTTGGTTTTTGTTTATTTTTGTATGGTGTGTATTATAGTTTTTGATTGTTTTTGGTATGTAGTTGTCATTCAACCAGCATTCTGTCAGCACAATGACATCAAAATTATTTTCAAGCTGTTGGACGTATATAAAAAATTCATCAAAATTTTTATTGATCGATCTAATGTTTTGGTGTAATATATTGATTCTATGTTTTTCTTTTGTGAATTTAGTCCAGAGGTTAATATCATTTGTACTTTCACAGTAGTGTTGATTGTCCGAATCTATATATTCCATGTAATCTGCCATGTTGGTGTGTATTTTTGTAAGTATGTGATGTGAGGTTGTGTTAGATGTACAGTCGTGTTTATGTCAGTTTATTAGATATATCGTTTAGGTGTTTTATTTCCATAACCTTTGAGTCTTTGGATTTTCTGACGAGAATTTTTCCTGATTTTACCCAAACATATTTGTAGTCTTTTTCTTGGGCTCTTTTTCTGGTGTTCCAGTGCAGATTTTTGTAATATTGGGTTAATGCCGCATTAAGATAAACATATTTGGCTCCTTCTCCGTTGAATTTTTTTATCGGGTCACTGTGTTTGGATGCTAACATGGTTTGTGCTTTTGTGGTATCCTTAAAATTAATTGTTATTTTTGTTTGATCATTTGTTTTGTTTGTTGTGATTTTGTATGTATCCTCTGGGGACATCGTAACGCCTGCGAGTTCAGCGATCCGTGTAACAGCGTGGACTGGGGATATGTTGTCCTGTAATTTAAGGCCGTTTATCTCTATGGAGTTCAGCAGGGCTGCTTGTTCTATATCCGCCAGGTGGATTTCTACCGTAGATAATCTGATTTCTTTATCCGCTAGTTCCTCCTTGATTTTGTTGACGGTGTTTGGAATGTCCATGATTTGTTGAAGTTTTTGTAAAATGTCATCATATTTGTCATTGATGAAGTTCGTGAAGTTTTTTATTTCTTGCAGCTCTGTTTCAATTTTATTGAGCATTACTGTCTTCATTTCCTCGAATTTCGTATTGATGAATTCAAATATTGATTCACTGTCTATATTAATCATAGATTGATGTGTCGCCGACGGTGAGTCCATGGTGCTAGTTTGTGGTGAAGATGTGGTTTTCTTCGCGCTGGAGAATTTACTGCGAGATTTAGACATGTTGTGTTGTCCTTTTTTTTTTTAGGGTTGCTCCTGTTGGTGGGCAAAAACAATGGCACTCTCTAGCGCCTAAAGGCAGGCAAAATCAATTACACCGGTTATGTATTTTGAGGATTGCGCCTGTTGGTAGGCAAACACACTGGCACACTCTCTAGTGCCTATAGGCAGGCAAAACCAGTTACACAGGTTGTGTTTTGGTTTGAATCCGTGATGGTAGCTGATTGTGAAGCTGTTTTTAAAATCCAAGTGAGAGTTTATATTCTGGGTTGAGTATTATTTATTAATTATTTATTATTAATATTTATTAAAAAAAAAGATTTTTTTTTGTTCGCCTGTCTGAGGATTGAACTAGGATCGACAGAATAGAGCGGTGCTGACGTTTTAGACCACTGAGCTATGGAACCTTGGGTGAGAGCTGAGGAATACGTTTAAATATAGTTGTGTAAAGTTCATTTAGTACTTGTTTATATTTTGTTTATGCTCTTGGGTATACACATGTGTTTATTGTTGCACTTGTAACGTTTTTAGCACTTTTTTATTTTGTTATTTCACTTTTTATCTTCACCGAAAAACTGTGAATTATTTACTATTGTTCTCTTTGTTTTGTATAGCTTCTTGTCGAAATACAGTCTATATGATTTTAATTTTTAATGAGATTAAACTGTGCAATCTAGTAGGAAGTTTATTGTTTTAATTTCAAAACACTATTTTGATACTTTCGGGTGTTACAGTTGAGGATCTAAGATCACGCGATGATAGTGCGCGAAAAACTACACTGTATTTCATAAACTGAAGTGATCCACTTAACTTTTTACTACACTTTTGATTAGATTAATGTTGGAGCATTCAAATAGTCGTCTGACGTTTATGATTGTTGTTGTTGTTGTTTCCTTGGAATGTCTGCTAAGTGGTTTGTTTATTCCTTAAATACCAGGTGACGTGTGTCGTATATAGGTGTGTGTGTGACGTGTGTAATGTATGTGTGAGTATTTGTGTATGTGTGTGTGTCTGTATGTATGCGCATTGAACAGTTTAAATTATTGACATGATGCCACGTTTGAATTTGGGCAGTGAATCTGACAAAATGTCAATGTTAGAGTTAAGACAAAAATTATTTAGAGTATGAAGTGCTCGGTTAATTGGCGAATTAGATGCTGCATTTGTTTTATGGTTAAACGTGTGGAATAGCACTGTATGTCGTGGACGTCTCAAAGGTATTTTAAAGTTAATAAGGGACAGAAGTTTGGTACAATCAATGTCATTGTTTAAAATTCTGTGTATAAATATTGTATTATAATAAAACAAATAAAAAACTTTATTCCACTTAATTTTATTTTGACCGTAACCGGTTTCAGCTCGTCAAAGCCATCTTCAGACTGGTCTGAAGATGGCTTTGACGAGCTGAAACCGGTTACGGTCAAAATAAAATTAAGTGGAATAAAGTTTTTTATTTGTTTTATTATAATATATTATAATGGAATTCCACCACGAATTATCGGTCTCAAAAATAGAAATATTATAAATATTGAGTCAGTTACTGCTTGTCTTTGCTGCAAAGTTTCAAATATACACTCAAAGTTATTGTTGAATTAGGTCATATATATTCTTTGAATTTGTTTTGAATACGTTCTATACGATCTATATAAAGTTTATATTATGTATTCTAAATTGGCGATGTATATTCCAGTGTACTTCTCACTAATGCGAAATATAAGATTACAACTGTACGCGGATTACTGAATACTTTACGAAGCACGAAACCAAGCATTTTATACGACCTATTAACTATTGAGTCGATGTGGTTATTAAATATAAGTTTGCCATCAAGGTAAACGCCTAGGTCTTTACATTCCGTTTTAGAGATGACAGGTTCATTGTTGAGTGAATGGGAGTTCTTAATTACATGTTTATTTCTAGTGAATGTCATAGTGAGACATTTAGAAACATTGATATCTAGACAATTAACTTTGCAATACTTGCAAAGCCTATCTAGGTCACTTTGTAACGGTTCGCAGTTCGCTTATGTGTTCGTGTTTATGTACATGATTGCAACCAAAAGCTCATAAAATGCTTTGTCATCGACATAGAGTCGAACTGACAAGTTTCAGCTCGATCAAATTTCGGGAAATGAGTTAATTTCCATTCATTCATTACCGAAAACAAAAGAGAAATTAAAATTTAAACAAATACACACTTTATTTCATATTTCAGGTAGAACGGTTATTATTGTACCAAACTAGTGTCATCGATCCTTCGGCATCAGCACATCGATGAAATTTTTGATTCAGATTGGGTCTTTTTCACCACTAGCTCTCTGGACTGGCCGGATTTTCAGTTTCCGCCCTACGTGTATCTCTCCAAGACACGAATTAACAACTTCCTCTTATGCACTGTACGGTATTTGATCATTGTGTTGTCTGCATTGTTCAAAATGCAAAATGGGACTAACCATTCTTCTCCTACTCTTCTCTATTTCCGGCGAATTGCAATATATCCTAATCAAGCCTGCCGTAGCCCCACCGATGCATTGACCTAAGGCAACGTAACTTCTGTGCAGTATTTTATTTTATAAAACAGCATTTTCAAACTATCCACATTATTGTAAACGTGAAAATATTGTAGTATCTGTGTAACCGATGAATATAGATGGATGTACCTAAATAAAAGTTGAAATAATTAAGGAAATATCGGTTATCAAACATTTTACGATGACGAATCTTTTATGAGGTTCATTACCGGACAAGTATCATACGTCAAATGGGACTTAACTGTACTAATTAAATTTCAAATATTTTCTTGGTTCCTCAATTCTCTCATGCATCCTTTTTAGAGATAAGAAGCAACTGGCCCAATCAGTCAGTTGTCCGATGATATTCGTGAAGTCTGTATTTAATTTGCAAATCCTTACCCAAGGTACCCCCAAGAGACAACCGGCAATTTAGAGTCGATGTCACTGGTGTGAGTGTCCAGTACAATCTGTTAAGAAAGTGCTAAGACTGTCATAAAACATTACTTCAAGATTAATACACTTACAATAAGAAGGCAATTGACTGACGTAATATGTTTACAGAAAATAGTTCACGGCCATCCTGATACTACTTTACGTCTTAGCAATATTGAAATAAATATTCCTAAATCCTGTGGTTTGACTTCATAAAAGCCTATTTTAGCCCTCTGACCCAAATTTTGACTGTATAATTAGGTTGAGTGTGCTGAAGTAGACATTTTTGTCGATAATATTTTTTTTCTGCCATTGCTCAAAAAGTCCATTGCTTCTCTTGCCTCTATTTGTCATTTGAGCGAGCTTATATTTAATTTTATATTTTTTGTTTATTTACATATAACGTATCCTTTAACCGAGTAGGTTTTTAAACATCAATTTAGTTTTTATAACTGGATTGTTCTTTATATAAGACTAGTGAGAACAAACCTAGTACAAATGAATAAATCTCTGGTTCAACTCCTCTGCTTCCTTCGCACTGTTCGTAGTCCTGCAATTTTCAGTCCTACGGAAAGTCAAGAGTGTCAATAAAACAACAAATCATATACCCGTTTTAACTCTGCAATTAAACTAAGACCCCTTAAAACCTTACGCTTAGATTTAATAACAAATGAATCAAAACTCAACAGTTTGGGTAAGCTAAGGCCTCAAAAGGCTCTCGTCTGGCGACAAGCAATTAATTGTATGAAAATCTCGTCTGTTCTCCTCATATTTCAATTACAAGAGCTATTGGAACATAACAAAGGACGCCTTATATTAATAGCTTTAATGTAAGCTCCAATGGAATTCCAAGGAAAATTAATGAATTGGGTTGTTCGGGCTTTCAATAATATTTACGATGCTGTTTATGAATTTAATCAGGCATAATCCACAATTTATTAAAATAAAATAACATAGTAAAAGTATATTTGTGGTATGTTCCAGAGTGGCAAAAACGTTCAGGATCGCCCTAGTGAAAGACCACCAATCCCAAACGACATCTTGTTGAAATGGATTTAACTATGTTTGGAGACCAGATCTATATTGCAGTTACTTTCCCACCTTCTTCTGCCTCATCTCCTTTCCCTCCCCACGATCTTCAGTCTCGCAAGATACACCAATAAGGGATGCCATTGTTTCAATGGCTCCAAACAATTGGGAGCAGATGTGTGGTACTCATATAAAAATTAACACAGTATATTTTTTAACACTGAAATGAGAATTCACTTATTTCCTACCGAGATGTAATGTATCCAGTTCCTACCTATCCCAAACCATCACCTTGCTAGAAAAATATTTGAAATTTGGAACAATGGCAAGAACATAGTGCAAATTCGAGTGCAGAAGAAGGATTAAAACTACCTTGCAAGCAATTCGTTGGTGTTTTTCGTGTACATAATCTTTCAAAAGAATGAGGTAGACTGTCTTGAGTGAACATCATTCGTGTTCGTTTGTTTTGTTGTGTTGCGATAATTACCTCGAGGTATATAAGTGATACTCACTATATTGTGATTGTGTTGTGTGTTTCTTCGTATAAATACGTGTAAGTTAATGTGTTAGCTATTGGTAATCTTATTTTTCCTTCTTCAATACAGTGTTCATTCCTACACATTCTATCACCCAATTCCAAAAAACACTATTTCATTTAGTCTCGTTTAAATTATTTACAGTTCACTTTTGTGTTCATCTGAATCTGTTATTCAAAAGTAGTTTCCGATGTTAAGTGCAATTTGAAAATTCAATTTATGAGAATACTCCAGGATAATCATTAAATGTGAAGCAACAAAATTAATATAAATATCTGATTTAATTCTAGGTGAAATGAGTCATGTAAATTTGTGCTTTACAAAACACGTTACTGTTTTTACTTAAAACTGCACTTAACACACGACCATCGACGTGTTTGTAACACAATATTGCTTAAATACAAATATGTGGGAAAATCATTTCCCCGAAAAGAGAAATTATTTAATATTCTGTAGAAAAGCATTATCGTAAAAACGCGCTGGGAGATTATTGATTGCAAGCGCTCACGTTCGTTTTGCAACATCCATCTTATCAAAGGTAGATTTATTGCAGTTTCTTTCATTATATCCACTGAAGTGATGAACTGATAGAAATGTATCATGGGCGTGTCCGTGTGAAAGAAGAAAGGACAATTTTTCTTTACTTCTAGTGAAAGTTTTTTAAGTTTCGAAATTTTTTCTTGAACAATCCATTCAAAGGCTTCTCTGGAGACAAGGAATCGAAGACTTTATTGAAAATTGATAATTTTTTTTTCACTTTAACTTTAATTTGTTATAAACCTAAATTATTATGTTCTAAAATCTAATTTTAAACAACTGCGGATAAATGTGATGCGTTTTAAACTGTTTAGTTTTTTTTTGATAGTTTGTTAATCCACGAACAGTTGAAAGCATTTTAAAGCTTCTTTGTTTGGATTCTCAATGGCTTAATTTGATACTAAGCACTATAATGCATAAATTAGCTAAGTATCATAGTTAATTCATAAATAATGTGGCACTTAACGATATTGTTCGGGGCGGCAAGATTTATAGTTAGATGGAATGTGAGACTGCGGACTGGGAGCTTGGAGCCGAGAACTAGGAACACAGCTACTCTCGTTAATTAACCATGTTAGCTGAGGCGGAAGCCGGAAATTAAAATAACCATACAGGAAGTAGCTCCTCCAATCTATGACGGTGTGATGTCAAGTAAAGGGATGCTAATTTGGTTTTGTTCTAAGGGTCAGATAGTAGTGAAAATGTATTACATTCTATTCTATTATCAAAATCGATAAATATGTTTAGCAATTGTTATTAATGCATGCATTTTGGAAGTCTGTGAATATGTTTATTTAAAAGCAATCGGACGTAATATAGAATATTTCCAATAATTGACTGCCTTCGGGTACGACTCTCGACTAGCAATCTGTTTAAAGGTAAATAAATCTGTAACCGTCTTTTGAAATCCGTTGGATTCTGAGACAAATATTTTTTGTTACTACTTTCATCTTCACAATTCTACAATAATATAGTCCGTATTTTTCTCTAGTTATATAATAACTCTCGCAATATTATTTTTTCTCATAAAAAGCTAAAAGGTTTCTGAATAAATTCCAGTTCCCTTTTCAAACTATATAAAAATTCACATTCAATATTTTATCGAAAAAAATCCGATTGTATTTACATGTATCAACAATTAATTATTAACGCATTCTGGGAATCCGCTTTGGCTGCCGTGAGCGTTACAGCATCACCGCAGTAGCATAGCGGCATCCCGGGGGACAAGTTTGCTAAATAAACAATTACATATCTCTTCGTACCTGATAAAACGTCGGAAAAGTAAACAGGTCATTTAAATATTCATGACCCATATGCGAACAGACAGTAATTATTCCATATATATAATGTAATCCAGATGTCACGTGACGTGAACGTAAATTGCTCCCCGTCAACCGGAGACAGGAAATGAAAGATCTCATTTCCGGCCCGAGAATAAACGGGGGTAAAACTTAAGATAAAACACACGTACGCTGTTCACTGTTCACTTCTCACTTCTCATAGCGGGACAATAGTTTTCCAGGAAATTTTACTTCTATTTTACTTTCAAGAAAATATGTATTTTTTAAATGATTGATCAATTGATCACATTAATCTTACCCACACATTATAAAAAGTACGGTATAATTATTCGTTTTTTTATGGGTATTTCGCTCAAATCGCAACATCAAACCAAACCGCGCAGCCAGGATAATTCATAATTCAATTCATGATTCAAGTAGGTACTTTTCATAAAGTGTGGGTACGATCAATGTGATAAATTGATAAATCAATTTTTTTTAAACTTTCCCGAAGTTTTATAGGGGTAAAATTTCCATCTTCTTTAGCCAACTTTTCGGAAAGCATTACAGTCATCATCAGGGCAGATGTGTGATAATGAACACTGTGATGCTGTGAACACTGTAATCAGTTTCGAAAAGCATTACAGTATCTATAATCAGGGCAGGTGCGTGATGATGGACACTGTAATGTTGTTCGAAACGTTGGCTAAAGAAGGAGGCAACTCATCACGGTATAATGTATAATACACCAAAAATAAATCACTACTTTGAGGATCTGGTGAGAAGGCACGAAATTGAAAGATGATGTGATGGTCACAGTGTTTTATTTGAGTCAGGATGCCGTATATGAGTTGACTTGAGGACCGGTGATGAAGACTCCGGATGCAGGCGGTGAAGTGCTGGTCAAGCGCAGGTCAGTGAGTCGACGCCGCTGCTGGTGACCGGACTCGTTGACAATCAGGAACTGGTGAAGAGCGTGGGTCTTCCGGGTGCTCCAGTGCTGAACAGGGTAGCCGAAAGGTGCGGTGGACCTGGTCAGCGGTTGTGCGGGAGATGGCATAGACCGGCGAGGATGCCGCGTGGTCTAGATGCGTGGCTTTAGCGCTGGTCAGATGTGCTGGAACCAGGGCGCTGTGATCCGGTGTAGCGCTGGCCAGGGATGATGGCCGGGGCCAGGGCGCTGTGTTGATCCCGATGGAGTCCATGGTCCATGGCCGGGTTTTATCGCCCCGCGCACAGCGTAGGGGCGCGGGTTGTCACTCGCGATGTCTTGCTAATTGTTGATGGCTGACTGAGTGTCGAGTTCCTTCACGCTATCGCTTTTATAAGGTGAAGAAGCTTCTCGAACATTTTGGTTGCTATGTAGAGATTGCCAAACTAAAATTAAAAAATAAAATAACATACAAGAAGCTTGTTTAGAAAAAGTCGAACTTTCTAGAATGCCGTTCGAATCAAGCAATGGCGTACCACTACAATAAAATAGTTATTTTTATTTTATATATCATCGTATTCGCATAGAATCGAAAAAAAATTTTTTTTAATAATATTATTAACTCGTAAATAATTGTTAAATTTGCTTCTAAAATCATAAAAAACGTAGTTCCTTAATGGCCTTTATTTTATAATTTAAAAGACAGATAAATAACCTAGCGCATATCCGTCCTTAATAATTTAGGCGTTGTAAATCTCAAATCATATCTAAAAATAAACATGATTCAAAAAAGTATTTGATGGGAGTAAATTTAAATAACAAACGACCGATTTGCATTTTAACACAAACTTCTCGTATAAATTAAAATTTGTATCAAAAAACATATTTTTATAAGGTTTTACTTCACGTTTCATCATATTTAAATAGTAGCTAGCCTATTTTTTTGATAAAGACTCAAAAAAAAATTTCAAAGTTGCCTCTAAAATCACGTGAAATTGAATTCCTTATATTATTATATATAATTTAACATACAAATACTAGATATTCGCTATACCAATACAAATAAATTAAATCAGTTTGGTTGGGGATTCCAATCCAAATTCAAGTTTGGTATGAAAAAGGCGCAGAAATTTGATGTGAAATTCCAGTCAAACACAAACGTTTATTGATTATATGTAAATTTAGACAGGCACTTATTTTCTTTTAATTATATTTCTTGATTTAGTTAGCAACTTAAGGTAGATTGGGAACTTTATATAGTCTAGGCGTAAACCGTATTAGGTATTTAAAATATCATTCCCAATAGCCTTAAAACGGAGAATCTAATTAATATATGTTTGTAACTTGTACATTTTAAGATAAGTGTACAAAATTATAATGTCTTCAAAACGAAGAAAATTTTTAAGATAATTTATTATTTTTTGTTGTTTTATTATATAAAATTACAATTGTTATGTGTTTCGTCACGCCATTGGTCACGCTAGCTTTGTCCTGCTTCACTGCTTTCCGAAGTTTTAAGGTAGTTTTCATTTAAAAAATATAAATTGTTTTGCAACAAAAAATATTTTTTTAATACTAACAAATTAATGACATTAAAAAAATCTAACTTTTTACTTTTACCGTCGTGATGAATCATCTCGCGAAGTTTGTGCACTTTGTCCCCGGACATCCTGTAGAGCTTTTATATGTAATTACTTACAAAGCGAAATATTCATATTTCATAATCTAAAATAAATAAAAATAAGAGGTTATGTTTTTCGCTATTAATCTATGTGCAAATCCAGATTGAATTACTTATCGTATTATTCTACAAATAAAAAGTTTTTTGTTTGTTATGTATTTGAAATTTTTGTGTCTTCCATTATTCCCAGATTAATATTAGTATGGACTAAATAACTTAACTTTATATAGCGGTAACTTGTTGTTATCACATGTGTGGTTTAGTTTTTCCAACAAAATAATGAACCCAAAGAGTCGAAATTTGCTACCCCTGCCCTATTCGGTGTATTCGCTCGATAGTTGAGTGCAATATGTAATATGATATCCTTTGGGATAAGTGAAATAGTGGGAAGTCGCGTTTGATAGGGAAATTTAATTTAATACATTAATTTTACGGCTTTCCGTTAAGTGCGTTATTAATGTGGGCCTTATCAAGACCCGCATTAATAAATCCCTTTCCCTGTCCTTACACTTTCAACTGTGGGTCATAATAAGGAGTCACATAAAACTATATATAAAACAATACGCCGACGTACAGAATTCATTGGGTGACGATTGGCGGCCGCTATTACCTTATGGAGGAATTTCCCAAGGTCGCTAAAGAATCGATCGGGTTCAACAGCGGGCAATGGAGTTCGGACTAGAATCTATTACACGATATTGGGGTTCAACAACTTCGTCAGCGACCATAACCATAATCTGATTCCTACAACATTTGAGTAGGTACGTAAAAAAATAAAAATCTTTTTTTCTTCATCGGTTTTCCCGGTCGGGATCGGACGTAGAATTTTCTGTTATGTTAAGTTCTAAGTTGTTATTATTTTCACCAACCTAGTCAGGTCATCAGATTTTTCAAGTGAATTTTGAGAGTTCAATAGGAGATCAAAAGAGGGAGAAAAAAAATCCTCCAGATGTATGAAAATATTCTATGTTGATATTTTATACCACATAAAGGGTATTACGTTTGTTACGACCGAATATTATAAAAATAATATAGGTCATTCTAGTGATGTTTGATGTTCCACGTGCGCATGATTAATGTTCTATATTATTTTCTTTGGAGGTTCCACGTGCCTTTTGACAATTGAATATTATGGGTCCATAAAGGGACCCTTACCAACGATTCTGTTGAGAAGCATCAACCATCAAGGAGCAGAACGAGAACATATATTTTATGAATTTATGATGCCTATTACCTTGAAAGATGTGTCGTTAAATCAAAACTATCAATGTAAAACTAAAATCAATTTTACAGTAATTTACTATTTCTCTTCTCAATGTGTTTTGGTAACGAATTCCGCAGCATTAACATAATTTAACTCATACATGAGGGTACCTATATTATACAGGGTGTACGGGGGTGACACAAACTTCGAGTTGATTCTACGTGATATTACAATTGAAATAATAAGTTTTTTTGAAATTTCAACGATTTAAGGTATTGTTAAGGTACAAAAGTTGAATTGTTTGTATTGAGAAAATAATATTCTTCTATGGTAGAATATTTTTTTATGGGGAAAGGAACAACGGAATTTCAAAAAAAGTTGTTCACCTTTTTTAGTTCCACCATAATGTACAAGTAGAATCAACTACCGAAATTTGTGCACTTTACCCTCGGACACTGGCCGAAAAGGCTGCAAACCCATAAACATTTTTTTAGGGATGTTTGATTTTGATCCCGTAACCTCGGGTTGAATCTTTGTCAAAAAGACCATGAGATGATTTTAATTTTTTTTAACATCCACGTACAGCTTTATTGTGGAGGATGTGGATAAAAAATAAAATTATTACAGGGTCATTTTGACAAAAAATCAACTCTATTAGACTATGACCGGAAGTAACAAAGATTAAATTTGAACTTAATCTGTCTTACAACCCGTTGCACATAACTAAACCCATCGTACATAGCTAAAGATTAATAACTAGTATTAATAATTGATAACTAGCATAAATAAGTAAAATAAAAATATATAATAAGCAGTAATTGTTGATTGAAGTACTAGTATATATTTAATTATTTGGCGGGTTGGAAATAAGCCGACGTGGTTCAGTGGTCCAGAGCGTCTGACTGGACACCAGAAGGCGCGGGTTCAATTCCCCTCGGCGGCATTTATTTTTACTCGGGAGATATTTAATAATTAGTAAGTTAATAATTAATATTAATTTGTGACGGTCTCTATGGTTGAGGTGTAATAAAGGCTCTCGACTACGAATCCGGCTGTGGCGGGTTCATATCCGACGTGCGCAAGTAAAATTTATTTAATTAATTTGTTTTGTTTCATAATTAATTAACTAAAAATAGTATTTTATACTGCATTTGCGGTACGTTCCAGAGTGAAAGATACTCTAAGTATTGCCTTGGTGAAAGACCACCAAATTAATATCTGAAAATTCAATTCACCCTCCCCGCTACCTTCAGCCACACAACATACCCCAATTAGGCATGCCATAGACTCACTGGCTCCAGAGCATTTGGTACTCACATAAAAAAAAAATTGACAGTGACAAACATAATTATTTTTCATGAATTTTTATTTTAAATGTTAGTAAAATAAAATCAAATTAAAATTTGTGACGTATAAATGCAAATTAACATAAGCTTTATTTGCCCGTTTGTTTTGTAGGGTGTCTCGTAAAATGCAAAAATTTCAATATGAGTTTTCTTCTCAGTAAAAACTCGGATTAATAAGAAATCCTTGTTAAATGAAGTCACAGGTGTAGCGTTGTTCGCAGGTGGGGTAAGCGGTCCGGATGTACCTACCGTGTAGTCTGTCCGCCCGCGCCGTGTAATACGGTACAAGGTGGTAGCTTACTTTGAGACAATTGGAACGTCACAATACATTATTCTCTACCGGGAAAAATGTGGAAATTAAACAGGGCGAAAAAAGACAATTGATGTTTTTGAAAAGTGGAAATTCATGAAGATGTATAATTTTTTGAGTTATAGTAAATATAGTATAAAAATAAACCATACAATAAGACAGCGATTTGGGAGGCGGGTGTGGGTACCGCCGCCCCGGGTAACCATTTATTGGATAACCAACAACTCTGCCATAGGTCACCCCAAGTGGTTTGCTACGTTTTGTAACTTGCTCACCGACTGCGTGGCGGGCCAGATCGGGAGAGACTGGTTGAGGGAGACTAGAGGTGAGGCGTATTTATTTTACCCAGTAAAAGTACCGGGTATTTTCATGAGATACTGTACTTGTGACAAATCTCCAAAATACTTGTTTCCGAAATACCGGTACTAAATATTTTTAATAGGTACTTTTACCAGGTGTTTTTGAAAGGTATTTTTGATGGGTATTTTAAATAGGTTATTTGAATGGGTATTTTTGATGGGTATTTTTGATGGGTATTTTAAATAGGTTATTTTAATGGGTATTTTTGATGGGTATTCCTGATGGGTGTTTTCGACTGGTACTTTTTATGATGATTTTTTGAAATGTGGGGAATTTTTCAACATGGAATTCCGTAGATTTCCCCCCCCCCCACCATGAATTTGGAAAAATTATTGTGGGAAATCACGATGAGTTTTTGTTAGTGGGGAAATTTTTTTCACAGTAGTCGCAATAATTCCTCCCCCCCATGGATTTGAAATATTGTGTGGAGAAGTACACATTTGAATTTTTTTGTAGGGAATTATGTTTTATAGAAATTCTCTAACAACCCACCCCCCATGGATTTCGAATAATTAATGGGGGAATCAAGCTAACGTAGAAAAAATTGTGGGGAATATGTGGGCAGAATTCAGAACTTATTCTGAATCAATCCTCAGGTCGGTATTAAATATTTTTGAGTATTTTGTCACCGGTATTTTTTACCAGGTATTTCTTTGTATCTATACTCACTGTACCCAATAACAAAAGTATTCCTAGGACCCACCTCTAAGGGAGGCCTTTTGACTTCTCTAGCCGGACTCTCCCGACCCATCATTTTGCACCGCGGTGAGATGGATCCATACTCTCCGATCCGATCCATCACTCCTGAACACATCGAACCCAGATTTCTACCCACGCCTCATACCCTTTTCCATCCCAGAACTGCTTCTTTCCTTATTTTCCCTAAAAACACACAGCATCCCCAAAGATGATTTGGGCCCTTATTTAAATTATTTTTTTCAGGGTGTCCTGTGTGAAGTTAATGTAAAAAAGGGCTTAATAATCTTGTAAAAAAAATAACCGCCCCGAAAAATCCCCATTTTATTAAACCATTTTTTTAATGCATCCTAAAGGCTACTTACGAAAAGTATGAAAGTGGGTCTAATGTCATGTTACGTTTTAAGATGTTATTTCAATGTTAACAGACTATCAAAATATGAAATAAAATATGTTTTCAGACAGAAACATAATATCAAATCTAACCACTTACCTGCAACAGATTCGCCAGTATCGAATAAAATATTCCATAAACCACTCAAATCATTTGGCATTCCAAGTCCCGCTGCCATTGTTGTCAGTTGTACTTCTATCGCATAAATAAACCACCTGCCTCTATTGCTTGCAGACAAACTGCGCGCTATATACAATGTCAGTTAACATAAATGGCGGTATGATTTTTTCTCGCTTGAACCCTTTTGACACAACAAAAACGCAATTTTCATAAATACATCTTGGACTTAACCATTTTTATAATACACGTCACTTGTACTGGTGTTCAAAAAGAGATTTTTCACATTTTTTACAATTATTGACCTTCCAAACAAGAGGAAAGTGACATGAGATTTCTAAAAACATTTATGTGTTATTAAAACAAAGTATTGGGGGAAAATTTGGAAGAAGAACTGGAATGAAGATGATGGCTTGTTTGAATTTTCATTCACAGAAGTCATCGCTTTGTATTGAAATGATTGATAGTTAGCCAGTGGAGTGGTAAATGTAGTATTGTGTCACAATTCGCAATGTCAGAGTTAGGCATGTTGGAAAAACATAAGATATGAAACCTTCTTGAAATTGCAAAAACCTCTTCAAGCTGGAATATTCAGGGGAATAAAATAAAGATGCCAAAGCCCCACTAACACCAAGCAGTTGAAACTGTTTTGCGATGTCACATTTTAAAAGTATTTCTTATTGTAAATAAAGTAAGCCACCCCTGAAATACGTTTTTTTTCCTGTTTTCAAAGCGCGATACCAAGTTATTGCTCTCTTCCTTATTTTCCTTTGTCTCGGCAGCATAAAGAATATCCTCCATTACATTAATTGCTAAAACTTAAGTGCTCAACTATCAATTACAAATAGCAAAGAATTTACTGTAAAAAGTGCAGCGGCCAACTAACGGCAAACTCGCGGCAACTGAGATTCTAAATTCCCGCGTCATTTAACAACAGAAGCTTTACTTGTTTGTGATTCTATAAAGACTGCGACATGGACTTTTGGATTTCAACCCATTGCTAACCCAAGCCCCAGTTAATCAATGCTTCAAGTTTTTGTAAAGACTGATCAAATTACCTAATAAAAAAATAAATGGTCATCTAATACTAGACAATTGAACTGTGAACCTTTAGTAATATGATACAGAACCCATATAAATAGAATTAGTTCATGTTTTGTTGTAACCACAGATCGTAGAAACGAATTTCACGTATATTATGGTTGTAACTAACATTTTTCAACATAAATTATAAACCTAGTATGAAATAATATTCTGCAGCAATAATTTCGTGACTAAATACCACATGCTTGCACCTATTTCTCGCGTTCTTACAATTATACTGCTAAATAATATGAAGAGATTGATGTTTTTACGCAGCATTATATTATTATCTAATCTCATAGGAGCGATTGCGTATTTTTTACATTCTTCTCATTTTTAGTTTGTAAATTATCTATTATGTACATATATTATTATTTTAATTTATTTTCATGCCATCTGCAATTTAAAAATTGGTTTTCCTGTATACTGTATAGTATATACATGTAAATGAAACATAATATCTATGTTGTTCTGTATTCATTTTATAAAGTTTTATTTTTATTTATTGTTATATTATTTATTATCAAAATAGAGCACAGATAATAGTGCTTAGGCGAAACAAATTTATAGTAACTATAATGTTAAAGGAGCTAAATTGGTTAACAGTGTAACAGATGCAGACATTGAATGTAATTATCTTTCAACATTAATAAGCAACCTGTTACTAAAATACTTTTATACATACTTGCATAGAATAAAGACATTCACAGATATACAAGGACGTGCATTTAATTCAGACTTCCAAAAAAGGACAAAGCCAATATGTAAAACAGTTTCTACAAAGAGATGAAATATTATAATGCGCTCTTAAGGGAAATATTAAAATCTGCACCAATTAGCAAATTCAAAATAAATTGTTAGAACCGCATTAAATTAAATAAAATGTAATAGTATGTAAGTTACAATAAATTGGTAATTTGTAAACTTAAACATACAAATGACTAAAATAAAAATAATAAATCATAAGAAATATCTCTGAGCAATGAAAAACCACATAATATTATAATTACTGTAAAATTTTTGAAGCTAAAAGTATTTTTAAATATATATTTGCCTTGGGATTCGTGTCTTTCGAAAAAAATATGGTCGATTTTCTTTAAAGATAATTGAGTTATAATTTTTTGTACAAATTGGAGAGATAATTAGAAGTTTACCTTTCTAATGAACACAAATAGGATTTGTGGTTAAATACCTAGTAAAGACATTTTTTGTATTACCCAAATGTTATTTTTTTTTTTTTTGGTAAACTAATGTTTAAGTCAAGATTTTTTATGCATAGCACAAAGGGTAACAATTATTTTATGAGCAATACTTATTAGCCTGAAACACTCATCCACATTGCTTATAAAATAATTGTTACCCTTTGTGCTATGCATAAAAAATCTTGTCTTAAACATGAGTTTGTCAAAAAAAAATAATTATTAATATTTCACAAGTTCTAGTATCTTCACCAAAAAATGTAGACAATTTGTCTCGACACCATCTAGTGAGAGAGTTAGGACTTACAATGCCTTTCTCATATAAAATAAAGTTGGTTGTTTCAGGTGAAAAATGTAACAAGCAGTAATTGTTGAATGAAACACTAGTATATATTGAATTATTTCGCGGATAAGAGATGAGCCGCCATAGCTCAGTGGTAAGAGCTGTCGACCGGAAATCGAAAGGACACGGGTTCAAGTCCCGTTGGCGTCATGTATCTTTTATCAGAAGATTTTTCAATGTGGATGAGTGTTTCAGGCTAATAATTATTGCTTATAATTTTTTTTTTTTTTTCAACTGCAAAAACTGCGGTGTGACAATCGCACAAAAACATGTATTTCAATAAAATCTTAACAAAAGTTTGAGTGCTTTGAGGCCGTTAAAAATGTTAATCATTCAGCTATGTCAAAGAAGAATAACATCGGATTAACTCTACGATTACTGCACCTTCGCTTTATCTCGATATTTTTTCTTCCGTAAACTGCGATTTTGTTGCTCTTTAAAATGTTTGCTTGACGACTTCTTCATATACAATTTACTGCATTTTTTAGGCGAAAGAAATAAAACCTAAAATAACCATGCCATACATCTGTAAATAGCAAATAGTACAGGAAATTGTAATACAATTTACAATTATTAAAATTTGTCTCTGAATTTTACATGCTAACGAAAAATATATTGTGACGCTTAAATATAATATGAGTACAAGAAGTCAGGTAATTCAAAGAGAGAACCGCGATTGCCTTGCACAATATTGTTTAAGCCCGTAGTAGCAGAGATAATGAACGTTTCCCAGAATATCTCCACTACGCGTCGTCTATTTTATCCCCCGTCTTTAACAAAATAATAAAAGAGTTCCCGAATAAAACGAACATAAAAATCCCGCCATTTCGCTCAAATTTTATTTTAACGAGGCGATCAAATATAAATTTACATATTTTCGCAAGGATATTTTTATATACAAAATCCTTCCACGATATTTTTAGTGGGTTACTATCGATTTAGATATAATCAAATTGAAATATCCTCAGAAGACAGCTATCGAAATTGCTTTAAACGATAAAAACTACTTATCTCTCGTGAAAGAATTAAATTATTTTTTTTTCTTCATATGAAGCGGTTACTTTGTGATGTGACATTATAATTTAAAATTAAACAATAACTTTGTAAACATCACTTATAGGTAAATACTTAATGCCGACCGGGTTTCGCTACAACCGTAGCTTCATCAGGGCAGTATAATACTAAAAATCTAAAATTTAGATTAACATGTGTTGATATCACGGTAAGTGGACAGTCTGAGCTACAGTGGAAGAGGTAGGGATAGGTGGGAGATTGAGAGGCGAGTGCTCTTTGTCAATAGGGAACAATCTGAGTATAGGACTTTTATTTAGGTTTATTTGGTTGTTGATGCCTTTGCTATTGACGTTTTTGGCTTTCCTTAACTCTAGCGCCTCTAAGTTATCTAACCTAAGACCTATTCCGTTTTTATGTAATAGACTGACGCCAGTATTTTTGTCAAACGTATGGTTGGTTGCTATGAGATGATTTGCAAATTCGGAGAACCCATTACTGTTTAAGCATCTTAGGTGTTCTTTGACTCGCGTGTTAATATTACGCGCTGTTTTGCCTATGTAAAACGCGGGACAGTCACTACATTGCAGTGAGTGAATTTGCATTGCATTCAAAATTGGAACTGATGAGTATAATTCATATCAGCCAGCCGATACATTATCTAAAAACATTATTTTATCAATTAATATTCTCTTATTTTAAATGTGTGTTTCTTTTGTAAAAATTTTTGAAAGATGCTTACATAAGATTAAGTTTACTAACATTTGAAAGGTGAATTATGTCTTTGAAAGTAAATGATTCTGAGTAAATATTTATTTATAACTTATTTATATTTATTTATAAATATTTAAAGCATCAAAAATCCTGTAATTATAATATCCCGTAATTTTTCACTGGTCTGCGCTCATATTGAAATGAAACTCTAATAATTGAATGTCTTCTTTTCTTAATTCGTATTTTTACACTACATTTATTTCCGCAATCCAAGAAGAACATCTTCTTATAAATAGTACTAGATTTTTAAATAATTGCTTTTGCAATAAATTGTATCTTATCAATTATCAAATGAATAATTACCTAAACTCAACGTAGGTAAGAAATGACTAGAGTCAAAAATATTGGCAATGATGAAACAGTTACAGCTTTCAACTTCTTCCAACAATTAATTACCGCCCTTACCTTCTGTGTATATAATATAACAGCGTGTATTCACTATTGTGGTGGTTATTTATGATTAAAATAATGTAATAATAATTAAATACAAGTGTTCAGCATGAAGCATGAGGCATGAGCATGAAGCTCGAGTTGTGTGTCGCATAACGCAGGGGTCAGATAGCGTTATTTACGGCCAAAATCTAGCTGCAAGCGCCACCACGGGTGACACTGGCCTCATTTTAAACGACCACCACTTTTTTTAGAGGATAATTCATTTGTTTGGTCACAGATTAGCGGTTGTGTTCGCTTTTCTCTGCGCTGTTGCAAGTATTAAATTTGCATTATTTTAGAACCAACTATTTTAGTATTTTTTAAACTACTTAATAATCCGTGGGATAACTTGGCTTGGAAAAGTAAAGTTTTTTTTTACATTTCTCCGTTGTTCACATTATTTTGTAGGTCAATCTTTAAGACAAATAGTTGATTGAAAAATAATGCAAAAATGTTGTAATTTTATTATTTTATGTTAAATAGAACACACGTTTTCTAGTGAAAAGCGTAACGAGAAAAAATACTTTGCAAACAGCCGGGTTGCTGGCAATGGAATTGAAATTTATTTAAGTTTTTTTTCTTTAAAAATAAATTATTTAATAAAAATACGAGTATACAGCTGATTTATATATATAAATCTTGTATTAAATATATTATTTATATATAAATATATATGTGCAACGTAAATCTCTAACAAGGGCTTAAAAATGTTAGGATTTATAATTAGGTAAACTAGAAATTGCAATAATATTAAGTGTATTAAATATATTAGATATATTTTGCTTTTGTTTAAAGTTAACTTGAGTACAATTCTCCCGTCTGGAACCCAAATCACAATATTCATATACAAGCTATTGAAGTCAACTCGAGTATAATTCTCCCATCTGGAACCCACATTACAATATCCATGTACAAGCTATTGAAATCAACTTGAGTACAATTCTAACGTCTGGAACCCACATTACAATATTCACGTACAAGCTATCAAAATAATACAAAATATTATTATCAACGTTTTCTATGTTTTAAAATGAGTATTCCAGCAATGTTGTTAAACTAGACGTTTTGAATGAAATGAATATGCTTAAATTGTCTGACGAAAGGATTTTCACTGACTTAGTATCTCGATATAAAAATTTAAATGATGTATTTGATAGTTCAGAATTGTTTACATTGATAAGCTTTCGGATTCTACTACGTAATTTGTTTCAGTGAAGAATTTCTAGTACTAACTACCTTATGCATTCCTCATTACCCAGAATACTTATAGTAGGGAAATAATTATACCGAGTCAGTGGACATCTTTAATTTATCATTTAATAAATAAATAAAAAATGGTTACCCAGGCAGTTTAGTTATTTATAATAAATACTGTATAGTTATCGAAGAAAGCACAAAAATTGTGGCAAAAAATAGACGAAAAAAATTGTTTATATTTCCATTGTTCTGAAGAAGGTTGAGTGCAACCGAAACCGTTCGACCTATACAACTCAATAAAGTGGTGTAAACAAAATTTAAAAAAAAAATCATAAATACTACATATAAATAAAATTCAAAATCTTAAGTCTCCTAAAGTTTTTAACCGATTGCTTTAAAATTTTAACATGCGAATATGCGTGTGTCCATCAACCAATCTGCATTATCTATTCTCTAACTAAACAGTATAAAATAACGCCACTCTACGCGTCTGTCTGTTTGTCTTTGTCTAGTTTTTCTATAACACGTAACGGATTTTTATGAGATTTTCACTATCATTTAGAGATATTTTTCCGGAAGGTTTATGTATAAAATACATGGAGATTAAATTTATAGAAACTAGAGAAGATTTGACGTTTATCCTAGAATTCATAATGTCAAGACCTTATTCCTAATCATTTACAACCCAAACAAAGCTATCTAAATAAATAATCACGTTTGTTTGGTCGAAATCAGAAATCTCCAAAATTTTTTCACCGATAACTTTGATATAGTAAATACAACGTTGCATTTTATATGCGTATATCATATAGATGTCATCTGTGACATGGTAAGATCAAGCATTTTTATTAAATAGCGCAATCTGTTAGACGTAAAAGCACACACATTGTTTATCTATCTGCACAGACAGACTGAGCCTCAGCGACGCGTGGCGGGGTATAGCTAGTGTATAATAAATAAATGCTGTATTAAAACATCACTTTTACTATTCATCTGTAAAAACCCCTAAAAATGGCGTTTGAAGTAAAAATAATAATATCGCGCCGTTTTCGTGAAAAATCACCCCAAGAGCGCTGTACAAATAGTGACCGGATAAATCATCAAAATGATAATTCATCACATCTTTAAAAAGTTATATAAAGTCATGGAAAGTGATGAAAAGTGATGAAAGATTAGGTTTAAATTTTTTTTTCATCGTTTCTAATTACTTTTTTGTTTTTTTTTGTATTAGGCAATTCACCCTAAAGAGAGTGCTATGTGCCGTTAAAGTTAAGGGAGATGGTTATAATTTTATGGGAAATCTATACGGGAATAGAAAATCTCAAATATTGAAGTCATTCAAGTCTATGAACTTGTATAGAACTGAGAAAATGCGAGAATTGTTGAGAGAAAGTAAATAAGGAATACTAAGAGGAGATTGGTGGGTGATTTTCATAAGTAAACGATAAATGCCTTTGAAAGATGAATGATTTTTACAATTAAAAAAAACATGATCAAGAGTCTCATTTTCCATGCCGCACTGGCAGAGTGGACTATCTAGGACCCGGATTTTAAACAAATGGGATGCAATAGAGCAATGACCAATTCTCATTCTCGAGATACAGGATATAAATCTTTTGGATTTTTTCTTGCCGTGGAACCAAGGTTTACTTGGAATATGATTTTGTATTCCAGCATAAAAAGCACCAGTTCGGGTTTTCGTATGAGTCCAATTTTCTTCCCAGGAGCGAATCATGTTGGATTTAAGAATTGGGATGACGTCAGAGATAGGAATTCTAAAATCTAAAGGATTAGAGCCAGAAATTGTTCCAAGTTTAGCTAGAGAATCGGCTTTCTCGTTACCCTCAATTCCCAAATGGCCAGGGACCCAAACCAATATTGTCTCGAAATTTAATTCATTTAAAGATTTAAGGGTGTTTCTGATATTATAAATAATATAGTCTTCTGGTTTATGGATATTTGAGGAAATTTTCAACACTGCGCTTAGTGAGTCAGTGCACAGTAAGGCTCGTCGAATATTGAAAAGCTGGATTTGACTCAAATCTTGTTCAATTGCGAAGCATTCTGCAGTAAATATAGAAATTTCTTTGGGCAATTTATAAGACAAATCTAAATCGAATTTGGGAATGTGTACCGCAGCTCCACAATCTTTGTTATCAGACTTAGAACCATCTGTGTAAATGAGTGAAAATTCTGCAAACTTAGAAGATATAATGTTTTTAAATTTTTCCTCAACATTTTGATTAGATGAGGTTAAAATATCAGTTCGGAAGTCTGAAGTTATAAATTTGGGGATAATATAATTGATAGAATCAAATGGGATGGTGAAAATAGGAAAAATAGGATCTTTTTGTAGATTTTGGAGGGAAGAAGACAAAGATTTGAATGAAAGAAAACTTTTTAGAAGGAGAGGAAGTCGATTTTTATCTGTCGATCTTTTTTCGTTATTTAAGTTATTGAACAAATAATCAAGGCTTTGTTCTAAAGGGTGACGCGATACAGAAAAGGATTTAAAAATATATTTATCAGCTAGGAATTGTCTCCTCAAAATTAAGGGGGGATCAACACATTCTACCTGGAGAGAATTAATTGGAGAAGATTTCATCGCTCCAATAATTATTCTGAGCGCTTTGGACTGAATTTTTTCAAGTTTTTTGTCCAAATATTTAGGAAGAGGATCGAAAAGAAATGTTCCATAATCTAAATGGCTTCGCACTATAGCAACATACATTAATTTGAGAGTAGTAGGATGAGATTCCCACCACACTCTGGAAACAGCTCGCATAATATTTAGCCCCTTTTCACACTTAGCCGAAATTTTCTGAATATGCGGGAGCCAGGAAAGTTTATGATCCAAAAGTAGTCCAAGAAATTTAATTTGCTTAACGATTTGAAGAGGGACATTATCAAAGCAGACAGAAAAGGGGGGTATTTTTCTTTTGCGCGTAAAAGCCACTACTTTGGTTTTAGACGTAGCTAAATTCATCCCATTAGACAACAACCAAACTTTAATATTATGTAAAGCCAAATTCAATTCCTTCGCAGCGCGCGATAGATTTTTGTGTGATAAATATATAAGAAAATTATCAGCAAAATAAAGTCGCTTGATAGATGAAGGAATTACACTGTCTAAATCACTTATATATATATTAAATAATAATGGACTGATTACGGACCCCTGAGGTAACCCCTTCCATAGTTTGCGATTTATCGTTTTTGAGGAAAAGTGGATAATAATGGATCTTTCTGTTAGTAAATTAATAATAAATTGAACTAATTTTAAGGGAATTTTTATTTTAATTAATTTTTCTTTCAAAGTGTTAATTAATACATCGTCGTAAGCTGACGAAAGATCAAGAAATGTGGCCAGAGTGCAAGAATTAAGGGACTGAGATATACGGATGTCTGTTGTTAACACACTTAAATTATCTATGGTTGATTTCTTTTTCCGGAAGCCATATTGATTAGGAGAGATAATTCTGTGATTTTTCTGTGATTTCTTTGATTTCAACAAACCATTGTTCTTTATCAAGTGTTCTGCTACTTTCATTAAACATGACGAAAGAGCAATAGGACGATAGGATGAGATTTCAGATGGATTTTTGCCTGCTCGGAAGGATTTTATGAACTTTCCAGACTTCCGGTATAAATCCTGTTTCGAACATGTAATTAATTAGGGACAAAAAATATTCAACCGACATATCTGAAAATGCTTTAATGAAACAATATAAGATTCCATCAGGGCCAGGAGAAGAGTCTGGAAGGGAATTGATTACTCGATTTAATTCACTTACTGAGAAAGGAGAGTCCAGCCAGCTAGAGTCAGATGGATAAGAAATAAAGGAAGGCATTTCCTCACATCTGGCAACTGACGGAGGAGCTATCTTATCAGCAAAACCTATAATAATTTCTTCTGGAATATGTTTGGAACGCTGGGGAGTATATGACGAACCAAATTTTTTAAAATTGGACCATACGGATGACTGGGGAGATTCAGGAGACAAGCGTTCACAGAATTTTCGCCATCCAGACCACTTTTTGTTTTTCAAAACGCGTTTCGTTTCTGCCTGGGCGCGTTTCACAGAAAGGTAATTTTCGAAAGACATACATTTACGGAAAATGGAAATTGCTTCTCTTCTAGATTTAACGACACTAGTGCATTCTTCATCCCACCATGGGGTGGAATGTTTAATCTTAATGTTAACATTAGGTTTTTTAAGTGTTTTTTTCTGCAGCTTTTATTATCATGTTAGGAAATAATTCACATTGTAAACTAGTGTTGACAAGGGAAGACTTAGATGCTTGAACAATGGAGTCTAATTCTGAAGAAAAATTTCTCCAATTCGCGTCTTTCGTTTTAAATTTAAAACTATTGTTTATCGAAAAGGAATGCATGGAAGATAGATGGTGGAAGGTAATTATTATAGGAAAATGGTCACTGGAAAGGGGATCTTTAAGAATGTTCCAAGAACATATGGGAATCACCGAAGATGAGCAAAGAGATAAATCGACTGCACTTTTCCGATGTTGAGGGGCAGTGAAACGAGTTGGAGATCCGTCATTAAGAGTGCATAAAGTATAGGTATCCATAAATTCTAATAGATTATGGCCCGAACGGTTTGTTAACTCACTGCCCCAAGAAGGAGAATGAGCATTGAAGTCCCCAAGTATCATATACGGAGGACGAATCTGGGATATAAATGTTGACCATTCGTTTTCAACAAAAATTGTAGAGGGAGGGATATATATTGATAGTAATGTAATATCAGATACAACAGCTGCTACTATCTGAAAATTATTGGATAGAGTGTGGAAAATAATTTGTTTAAAAGGGATAGAATTATGTATAATAAGAGCAGTGCCACCTTTGTCATCCAGTCTATCATGTCTTAGACAATGATATCCAGGAATTTTAAATTAGTATGAGGGTTTTAACCAAGTTTCGGAGATGGCAGCAACTGAAATATTATGTTCATCAAGTAACTGTACAAGATCAATTTTGTTGGCGAATAGACTTCTACTATTCCATTGAAGTATTTTGCTCAGTTGCGGATACATCGGGAAGGCTAGAGAGTAAAGATTTCATATAATCGGCAGCGTTGGACGGTACTTTATTGTTATTTGAAAGGATCATAATTAATAGGGTAATTAAAGTTTGAATAAAAGAAGAATTTTCAATCATGACTTTAGGTAAGATATCGGAAGTGGAACAGTTTTTTTAAGGCAGTCCCATTGGGAGCCTGAGATTTATTATTCCCATTCGGGTTAAGTAAAAGATCATTATGTAGTTTTTTTATCGAAAGAAGGAATAAATTTTGGATTAGATTTTACCGGTTTGAAAATTGTTTCTTTGTTGGAAGATGATAGAGGGGATTTAGGGGAAGAAAAATGAAAGAGAGAAGCGTTAGATGTTATCTCTGCAAAAGATTTTTTCGTAGTAGGGAATAATTTAGAAGCCTGAAAGTAGGAAATGTTGTCTGCAGCCATTGACTGTTTGATATTTTTCTGTCTAGATAACTCTGGACAGGCCACACTAACAGCAGTATGGTTGCCCTTACAATTAATACAAATAGGGTTATTCGTTGTATTTTGACACTGTTCAAAGGGATGATCCTCTCCGCAATGGAAGCAACGAGGAGGGGAACGACAAATAGGTTTTGAATGGCCAAAACGGCAACAGTTGAAACATTGGATCGTCGGGAATCTGTATACTTCAACGGGAAGAGCGTTATAATAAATAAATACACGGGATGGTAATGTTTGACCTTCAAAAGTAATAACAACGGATTGGGAAGGTTTCCATATAATGGTGCCGGTGGAAGTATCCTTGAAATTCAAACGACGTGCTTTTAAAACTTTTGGAGTTAATTGAGAGTCATTAAGAGCGTCTACTATTTCTGTTTCTGATAGATCGGTTGGGATACCTCTTACTCTGCCCATTCCGGTTAAATTGAAAGTAGGTATGAAAGATTTAAATTTATTATTTGAAAGAGAACCTATTTTTTTAACAAAATCATTAGCTGATGTGGCGGATTTAAATTCTATGGATAGTTTGTATCGACTTTCCGGTTTTATTGATCCATTTATAATACCGAGGTTATTGAGTTTTGAGCTAAAAATAAATTTACCAAAATCCAAGGGATGAATTATTTTCCCTTGTTCAGTCCTTTGGACATTAACAATAAATGGAGCTGAAGATGAAATAGAATACAAAAGCTCAATGGCTTTTGCTTCTGTAGGAATGGTATCATTATAACTTCCATGAGAGATTGGGGCTTCGTTTGTGTGTGAAAGAGATTTAATTTTAGGAGGTACATTAAGGCAAAGCGGAGGTCGTCTTTTTCGGGAAGGAATGGTTACAGAGGTTTGGGAATCATCAGAATCGTAGACGTCTGCAATATTAGAAATGGACTCAGGGTCTGGAGGTCGATTTTCATCCTCCTCCATCTCAACAAATTAAAAAAAAAATAAACAATAATTATTATTTTAGAAATAATAAATAATAGAAATAATACACGCAACTGCGTCGCAAACCAATAACAGAAACAAAAATAATGAATACGAAAAGGTAACAATAAATAAATCTTATCTGTACGCCGCGCCGCCGTCAGTAAGCCGTCAAACACAGAGCACTGGTAAACACGACTGCACACTACCGAGGTTCGGTGACTACTCGTCTAATTACTTTATATATCACTGTTTAAAGGTGTGTTGAATTGTCACTGTGTTGAGTTATCATGGAACCGTACATATGCATTGAAAATTAAATATAAATTTACTTTATAAATAACAAGCATTTCTCCTACCCTGCTGAGATGTTAATATTTTTCAATATATGTTTATGTTTGTAAGAAACAAACAGCTTTTATAACACAAAAAAATAAATGCATATGTACTTTATACATGTATCTACATAGGACGTAAAACAAGATTAAGCCAAAAAAGTTTCTCAAAGTAATTAATGTTCTTTAGAATTTGTTTTATTTTGCCTACAAATAAGAAAGTAGAGGGAAGGAGAAAGGAATATTGGATAAGGATAGGAGATGTGATCGTTCACATAACTCGGTATTTCTGAGTGTTATTGTTTACCATATCAATATTATGAAACTTTTAATAATGGATGTACTGCGCAGATGTTTCTAAGGTTAGTTGTGCATGCGGGATTAAAAAAAATCGGTCTGTCGAGTTTGTTTTGACGGTTTGCGGAGATTTATAAAATTGGTGAAATAGTTATTTTTGCGATTTTTTTGTATGGTTGCTCTAAAAGATATTGATTTAAATCTTTTTAGACTAAGAATATCTTGAATAGCTCTTGAAATGTATGAAAAATTATATTTGATTTATTTTACGTATTTATCTATCCCTGGTACCAGCATCTGCACTAGAAGTATGATTTTTTAATGTAAAAATCACAAAATAGTGTCTGTGAAAAAAAGAGTCTCCGAAAATAAGCTTCATATTATAAGTTAAAATAAACAATACATAATTTTTTTTTTTTGTTATTTGTTTTTGGGGTGTTACGCCGTGTTGCGCTAACTCCTTCTTTAGCCAAATATATAAATTCTAGTTCCAGCAGTAGCCATGTGGTAAATGCGTAGTTTAAATTTTAATTAAAACATTTTTCAATATAGTTATTGTCATTTCGTTTCCAGGTGCCAAGACCGACCTAATCATTGATACCTGCAACGCGGGAGCTGGCACTCTGGCTGTAACCATTGACGGCCCCTCCCGCGTAGCCATGGACTGCACCAAGGTTGAGGAGGACCACAAGGTGCGCTACACGCCACTGGTTCCCGGATACTATTACATGAGCATCAAGTACAACGGCGCCCATATCGTAGGATCACCATTTAAGATTGAGTGCACAGGTGGGCTATGCATTTTTTCAGAATTAAAACAGGATAAACGTTTCTTATCAACATTATTGGTGATAAGTCGACCTTCGCAACAATCACGGAGATAATCAATCTCAGCAACGACGTTTGAAAGTTGATAATTGAGGGGTATTTTTGCAAAACTGACTTATTCTATTTTTTATCAAATTTGACATGTGAATGCAATATCTTTCAAAATATACGAGTATTTCTAAGCAATATTTTTGCAGTAGAATATTGCAACAGCTACTTATTCCCATGGAAAAATAACTATAAAAATGACTGTTTCTTGCAAACTTCTTATTCTTATTTAATTTAATTTTTTTTTATTTTAATTTAATACTTCTTATTCCATCCAATATTACAATTAAAACAAACAAACACATGTTTTAAATATCTTACTTGACACTTGTATCAGTTTTTTGCAACTTCCCAACTAAACGTTCAGAAAAAATCATCAGTTTTGCCAAAGTATCTCTACCTATCGTTGATTAGTTCATCAAGCCCATGAGCTCAATAAAATCTTTACACAGAATATCTATCTATCAGAATATCTTCCGCTTGAACCGTTTAATTTTCTTCAAGTCTGGCATCTCTTTGGCTCGTTCTGACTAATTATATATATAAAGCCAAGAGTCTTAAGAAGGGGCAGAGCAGCTGGGCTAACATACACCTGTTTGCTAAAATAAAAGTACGCTGGAGAGCACCCTTAAGTAAACAAGAAAAAATAATATTTATGACGAATTTTGATCTTTGTGAAAATTATACAAAAGTATTTAAAAATCCATAAGATATCAATAATCAGATTTTTTAAATATTGCGTTAGAAACTACATAGCTCACTGTAAGATTGAAAATGTTATTGATCATAGTTCCAATTGATTATAAATTTTCAGACTTCAAAAACCCCGATAATTACCGCAGTTTCATACAATGTTGTTATTTGTGATAAAAAATATTAATTTGTATTGAATGGTAATGTCATTATTACGAATACGTACCGTGTTGCGGGTAACGTGAAAAAAATATTCAAACATTTCAATCATTGTTTGCGAATATTAATTCACTGATTTTTTTACACAATTGATGAATATTCACACGGCAATAGAAACTGGGAGAATAATAATGCACGCTATTCACTAAACCGATTAGCTTCATGGTCCAGTGAGTGTAGCTTGGTGCAAATGTTGTGCCTATTTTAAATTGACAGGTAAGCATAAAAAAATCACGAAGTCTGTTGCGGATTTTTCTTGCCACAAAAACTTTCTCGTAAATTATGCCCAGATAAATGTTATTTTTATAGTCACACGTCATGAAATCCCTTTTCAGTTGACCTATTTTACAAGGAAATTGAAAAATATGCTGCTGACATAAAACGGGTAATATCTAAAACAATAATACGATATTGGTCGAATTCAAGATTAGAAATAACCTTTTCTCGCAAAAAGAGGCCAAAGAGCTTACCGCTCGATTTTTCACTGAGACAATCGATTTGTGTAGCTTTATAGTTTGATTCCCATATCGGCTCTTTTTCTGTCCCAAAGAAGACTCCTACCAGTGAGCCATTATGTTCACAGATACTCTAAAAAGGGCCCAGAGAGTTTACCGCCCAATTTCGTACTCCTGCGACTGAGAAACTTCGGTCGCTTCGGTCGACGATCATAGACACTTCGGTCGGTCAAAGTTAAATTGTTTATTTTATTGTATAATAATCAAGAACCCTATAGCCCGAATCCAGTGAGACTATGACAACTCAAATCTTCAAATATTTTTAGACGGGCTATAAATAACGGACAGAAAAAAATAAAAATGCAGGATATCGACCTTTTATGGTCTTTTCAATTTGATTTTAGATTTGAGGTGAACTTCACAAAACTGCGCCATTTTTATTTATTTATTTACACGTTATTGGGCCTTTACATATTATACACATGTTTATAAAGAATAAAAGTACATACTCATGTAATAATAATAACTTAAAATAAAGTCAGAAGTCAGAAGGTCGTTATATTTCCGCTTTGCAATAATATCCAAATAAAGGGAATATTTCTGAACGCAACCGAAAACCGAAAACTGTTGAATTCAAACAAAATATAATTAAAATGGTTCACTTCAACTAAATAAACTAATAACGAAAAAAACATAAAACACAATTATTTAAAACATTACTGCCACCTCACTTTTTAATGGTTTCATATAAAAATAGATAAAAAAAAATATCACGAAATCTTTTTGAAATTGCAGCCGGTACATGGGATTTTATAATTGTGCGCACTTTCTTACACCGTTAAGATCATATTTCTCACTACAACAATAATATTTGACTTATTTATATAGCGCCGTTTTCGTGAGAAATCACCTCAAGGGCGCTGAGGGGATAGGGTAGATGTAAAGATTTTTGTGAGTTGTTCCCAAAAGCGAACAAATTAACCTGAAGGGTTAAAGGAAGCAATGTTATTAAAATTAAATATGCCTGAGCAAATTCCAATCCCCACACAATATTTACAAGATTTGTACATACAAGTGGTGCGAGAAGCAACTGCGTGAAACGGAGCGTGGAGTCTGGTGTTGTATTCATCGGGACATACTCACTGGCCACGGCTGTGATTTTGATTAATATCAAAATGTCTCTATTTTTTGTGATTTTTAATAATAACAAAATATTACAATTTTTTTCGCTGTGACAATTGCAGTGAAAATAATCATGGCTTAAAAAATATATTCATCTAGATCAACAAACGCCTGAATAAATAAGTTTTATTATATATTATAGGAAAATGAAATACTTTGTTGACATCATTTTTAATTATTATTGATTAAAAGCCGTGTACAAAGTATTTTGTTTATTTATTTATTGTTAAGGAACATTTACAGACTAGTAACATGAAAAAGTCATTAGAGAAGTGCTGCAAAAAGCGTATATGACAACAGCCCACTTAAAAATGTTCACATAATGCACAGTTTAAGAATCATTATACACTGTGTATTCACATAAAATATAAACAGCAAAACTTGAACAAAGGCAAAAAAATAAATATAAACCAAACTCACAGATCAATATATGATCCAAAAAACAGAAAACAAACAGATTAAATAAAAAAAAACAAATATTCACAATCTATTGCTAATTTGCTTTTTAAAATAAGCGAGACTATTTGGATATATCTGTGTAGTTACATTCAGTAAAATTGTACAGACGACACATTCGAAACATTTTATTATCTCATTTTCAAGGATTGAATATGCAATATGCTTAAATAATTCTAAATGGAATATATTCTGACTCCTTAAATTACATCTATTTGGAACTTTAATTAGAATATTGCTCAGACAATGAGTTTTTTCGAAATTGTCATGAATAATTTTATGTAGATATACTCGTATTAAGTCAAGTCGTAAGGTTAAAGTATTGGAGTCGTTCCTCGTAAGACTGGAGTACGGCATTTAGTCCAAGCTTAAATGATAACAATCTTAGAAATTTTTTTGTCCAGTTTCAATAGTTTTTGAATATTTCAAGAAGTGTGGGTTACAGATAACACTACCATATTTCAATTTGCTTCTGACCAATGAATGGTACAAGGTTATAATGGATTGGGGATTTTTGATTGGTTTCGATATTCTATGTATAAATCCCATCATTTTCAAGGATTTACTTTCATTTTGATTTTATTTTCATATAATTGAATTCACACTACAAAATTTTTTTGTATTTATTGAATTAATTTATTATATTATATAGATTTTATAAATCGTCTTTAAAAACGAATAAAACACCAAGTCATACACCGAATATACACCGTTTGGTTGATACGACCAAACTGCTGATTTTTTTTCAAATATTAATTTTTATTTATTTGCCGAAAACTAAAATCAAATGCTCAGATTAACATATAAAAACACATTTTTATTGTTCTCTAAGTAATCTTTATTTACCAGTTTCCCGCTTGTATTATGAGTCCAATGTAAATTTATTTTATTTGATTTTACGCCCAGCTGGGCTCTTACATAAATTAAAAGAACAGAATATACCTAGTGAGCTATCGAAAATAATACATAAAGTTTTTAAAGCATGAACGATAAACTGATAAATATGGAAAGGAAGACAAAAATTTTTTCGCACTATTTTGTGACATAATGGTACTAGTAGTAACATTTTAATAATATCAATTATCAGCAAAATATGATTAATATTTCAATGAATGGAATCGCATTAATGGCGAGGCTGATAATGAACAATGTAATTCCCCAAAGCGATGAACTGATTTCCCGGACGCGTGGATTAATTGGGTATTTGATTGGCAACATTAACCATCTAACTGGGTACGTATCGTCAAAGCTATCATAGATTTCAGAGTAAGTTCCGCTCAACTGGGTGTTAAATGCGGACGAATTACCACGTTAAAAAAGGGACATTTCTTGGAGTTACAACTAAAAATTGTAGTAAACCGTAATAGCAAAAATGTTGAAACTGAAATAATAACAGAAGTTGAAAAAATCTTTCACGGAACTTGAAAATTCAATTTGAAATTTGAAGAATTGTTAAAATTCTCCAAAAAAACCCGTCCTAAATCTCCATTTTCGAATAATCTGTCCTACGAATCGGTTAAAATTATGAACACAATGAAAATATGCTTTGAATAAGTTTCAGTCTTTCTCTCTTTTCCTTTAAGTAGAAATAAAATAAAATAATCAATTTCCTCATAACACAATATAAGTGTAAACTTCTAAAAATGTAATCATTACAAATGTAAGAACACATATAGGAAACAACTTTAAAATAGCAATATTGTGGCTAAGATTATCATATTATTAATCTGTGACAGTTTCTTCATTAACTTTTTTCTTTCTTATAAAATAAATTACTAAATAAATGAAATACAAAAAATCGAGCGTTTTTAGACTCCGTTTGTCAAGCGATTTTTATGCCAATTTCCTAAATTCGTGGCGATAGGAGGCATACTTAGAATAAACACATAAATGGCTTGTGGCTTCCTCTTAATCTTGCCCGTTTTTCCGTCATCCGAATAGGTATTAATGGTAAAAAAAATGCTTTTTGACGATAACTTTTAAATTATTGTAATAAAAAACCTTTTGTCGGCCATTTCCTAGATAAACTGATTGAATGGCGTCTCTAACAATTGGATTATTGCCACCTCAATATATTCCGTCTTTTAAAAATGGGAAAACAATTCAAGACTGATTTGGAGCTGTTTTAAGATCAGGCAGAAGAAATGAATTGAACACTGAAATTTACTTTAAAATATTATTGCAAGAAAAGAAAAAAAAATATGGAACTCCAAGGAAAATGCCAATGCTGAAATAAAAAATTTCATACATGTAAATCAAACACTGATTCTGAACATATTTTATTATTTAAACAGTAAACGTAGAATTAATTAAAAACTTATATTAAAAAAACGATTGAAACCATTAGAGATTTAAATGCCCTGTGACTGGTCGACATTTTGACTGGCAAAAGTATTGATCCTTTTTTTTTTTGATAGTTATTCATTTTTAGATTTGTTGATTTCACACCGACCTGTGTGGAAATGTACTCACTGTTAACCGACAAAACCAAGGTACATATGACGTCATGCGTTCCTCAAGATTTCATTCAAGATTTCGACCGTTTTTGCGGACTCAAAATTTGAAATATATTTAAAGTATGAAAACAACATTTACAAAAAATACTAGTATTTAAGTTAGAAAGTGAATATTCGTAAAATATCGCGAATAAAGGGTTTTTTGCATTTATTTGTATCCCATCATTATTGACGGACAATTTAGTAACACTATTGGATTTAAAATACTAAATCATTGAGGCGTGATTTCAGCACTCATCCATTGAATGATTTACGTTTCCTCATTACATGAATGATATATGATACCGATTTATGATCAGTGGTTTATTAATGAAAATGTATTAACGTTTTGTTGATGGATGGGCTTTTAGTAATAGCGATTCTATTAAATATTAGTGCCTGTCGGAAACGGTTAATTCGTTCATTTATATAATATTGCTGATTTTATATGCTAGCTAATTAATTAATAGTTCATTTCCACGTTTTTTTGTTAGATATTTATAAACCGTTTTTTTTTTAGCTTCACTATTCTTCACTTTGATTTTCAAAGTAAGAAACTCTCAGTACAAATTCGAAATGAAACAGAAAGACGAATACGATGTCAGGAAGTGTAAAACGGACAAAGTACGCAGTAGGGATTGACTGTCTCGATTTAATCGTCGAGGGTTACATAGTCCGTGGCAACCATTTTCATTCAAATCTAAATTTTAATTGTGTGTTTTATCTATTATGGGAATGATGAATATATTTATATTATAGTGACTTGTTTTAGGGTACTATGCCGTGTTTCGCTATCACCTTCTTTAGCCAACGTTAATATTAATCTTTATATTTATATTATATTAAAATGAGATAAAAAATTGATTAATACATTTTATTTCAATAAGTAGGTAATCCGATTTTTTTTTACATCATCTGCACATAGGAGGCCTTAAGAAAAATAATGGCAGATAACATCGTTGGTGATGCTGTGTAGAAGAGTATTTTTGAGGAAATAAAGGAAATGAAGTTCTGGGAAGGAAACAGGGATGATACGTGGGTAGGTATCTAGGGGTTAATGTGTCCAGGAGTGACGGACGTATAAATCCATTTCTCCCACTGCGGTGCACGGCGATGGGTCGATAGAGTCCTGTTGGAGAGGTCAGAGGGTCTCCCTCAACCAGTGTCTCCCGATCCAGCCCGCCACGCAGTAGGTGGGCTGACTCATCCGCGATCGAGGCCTAGAGAAACCTTACCCAATGAATCCGGGCACGCCTGATTCTAAGCCTAAGTCACCAAACGTAGAGATTAAATTTGGGTGACCTTTGGCAGAGCAGTAGGTTATCCACTAAATAGTTATTGGAGTGTCGGTACCCAAACCCGCTCCCAAAATTTTAGTAAGATATTTTCGAAAACCTATTCACTCCAAATCAAAAATTTCATTTATATGATTAAATATACTTAAAAATTATTGATTATTCAATAATAAAATAAAATATTTGTTTTGTTATTTTATTATTTTTTCATCTTAAGTGCTTAATTAAGTTCACTTCACATAGTGTCCTATCTTTTCTTTTCACTCCAATATGTAAATGTGATATTATGAGGTTTTTCTCAAATTTTCTTTTCACTACAATGTGTATATGTAATATTATGAGTTTAATCTCAACTTTTCTTTTCTTTTTTTTTCTTTTCTTTTTCTACCACCATGGGTGGAATCATAGTGTTCTCCATCCTCAGTCCTCATCCTCGTCCAACAGTTCCTCCAAAAAAGAAACTTTTTTTTTTACTTAAACAACACCTAAAATTTACTTTCTCACGACGGGATTTCAACCCGCGACATCCAGCTTTTTTTTTTTTTTACAGTGAATGCCTCACAAGAGTCCCAACTGCTCCCGTCTGGAGCCAGTGAGACTATGGCATCCCCAATTGGGGGATGTTGTGAGGCTGAAGGTAAGCGGGGAAGGGAAAGAGGAAGGTGGGGAAGTACCTGGCTATTCAGGTCTAGTCACTAAACACGGCTAAAGCCATTTGGAGCAACGTTTCAATTCTGAATGGTGGTCTTACACCAGGGCGATACTGGTAGTATCTTCTACTCTGGAACGTGCCGCAAATATACTATATACATTATTTTAATTATTTGAATTAATTAATTGTGAAATAACACAAATTAATCATATAAAATTTATTTGCGCACGCCGGGTTCGAACCCGCGACCTTCGGAATGGCAGTCCAATGCGTTACCACTGGACTATGCCGGCCGTCAAGCTTGCTAGTTAAGAGCCTTACCCCTCAATCCCATTAATTATTAAACGTGCTTTTTTATACAGTAATGAAAATAGTGTCTATTTGTTCTGATAAATATATAATAAGGTAAACGAAATAGCAAACTATTTCTGAAAAACAATCTTCATTAGTTAAAAGGAAAACTTTTATTTAACTAGAAATAAGATAATTTTTCTGATACTGTTTAAGAAGAAACGAACATGATTGATGACTCCGTATCGTTTTTGTAACAAAATAGTAAACATATGAGAAAACCACATAGAAAAAACAGGGAATATCGATTAAAATCCCAAATTGAAGTAACAATGCCATCCAGTGGCATTACTGTATCATTCAATTTTTTTTTGCAAAAAACTCACAACACAAAAGTAAACAAATATAAACTTTTATTTCATAAGAAGTATTAATTTAAATAAGGAGAAAAGAAATACATAATGACTTAATATTTAAAAATTCAATTCTGATTAATACAAATGTTTTATTGACTGGAAATTCCTTGTTTTTCCCTTGTGGTCTTCGTATCATAGAATTATGACCAATTATTCAACGCCATTTTCAGTGGTTTTATTGCTATTCTTTAAAAATATTTTTTATGTTCTTTAATAAAACGCCGTAGTATAAACAAAAACAGTTAATAACTAAATACTAAAAGATAACAATACAGTCCCTAAATACTTGGATCCCCGACTTAGACGGTACGCAATCACATTTCAGCTTATAGGTTCCATCTGAAAAAGGTCCCTTTTTGTGACATTGATCCCACTTTACAAAAGTGGGGCTAAAGGCCATCAATGGAACATAAAATGAAAATGAAAAAAGCGATGTCTTGTCCGGCACAGCTTGACACATTTTAAAAGATTCTCTCACATTCAATAGGGAGTAAATGAAAAAGCTATTTTAGCGTTCCAGTGCTCCAAAAAGTCACTAGTTGGATTCGGAACGCTGAAAAAGAAAACACTAGAACTAGGTACTATAATTAAAAATTTCGAGCGTAACATATGGATTTTGTAGTGAAGAAAATGTACATAAAGGGTGTAAAAAAATAATAATACAAATCGGCGACATTCGATTTTTTGTGCAAACTCACAACTTCCAAATACGAATTTGAACGTTCGGGGGATATTGTGGATTTAAATTTTATGTTCGAGAAATATTATGGATTTAAATTGTATGTTCGAGAGATGTTTTGGATTTAAGTTGTATGTTTCGAGGGATATTATTGATTTAGTTTTTTTTTTTAGTTTTATTTATTAGTAAAAGAAAAGATACACGAATTACATTACACAATATAAAACAGTTATTAATTAAATAATATAATATAATATAAGTATTTGATGTACCCCCATAAATAAGCAGGGCTTGTGTGTATGGGGGGTTTTGTTATATTGGTTTATATTTGATATGATTCAGTTCAACTGTTCGGAATACTTTTTAAGGTGTCTCTTGAATTCATTTATATTTGCATTCATGTTTCTAATTTTTTCTGGTAACGAGTTAAAAAATTTATTTCCGAGATATTCATGGTTGAAATTGTTTAAATTGTGGGCTCGAGGGATGTTATGGATTTAAATTGTATGTTCGAGGGAAATTTTGGATTTAAATTGTATATTCAAGGGATATTATGGATTTAAATTGTATGCCAAAAAACTATTGTTGGAATTCAGATCATATAAATAAAGAGTAAATCTTACACACAACACAAGATTTATGATACAGTTAAAAAGTGACCGAGGGGAATAGGGTCCCATTAGCTCAGTTGGTAGAGCACTGTCCCGGAAAGACAAGGGTCCTGGGTTCGAGTCCCAGATGTGACCGTTTCCTTTTCTGATTTTTCTGTTTCAGATTTTCGTTTAGAAATCACTAATATTGTCTTCAATATTTAAATATTTTAATTTGAGCTCAATAAAGTTATTCCGAAAAATAAAAACTTTATATTTTATTATTGTATTTAAAAAGCGAATCAAATTGCACCACTTAGCAAAATGGTTAATATATATATATATTAACTAAAATTTATTTATTAACTAAAGTTAATACATACATGTTTGTATTTTTTTTATTAATATTATTTCTAAATATATAAGTATCCACATGCTTCGAAACCAATGGTTTTGTTTGTCAGGATAGTGGAAACATTATATGAAATGTGAAATAAGTCATTTCTCCAATGATATGAATTTATTGTTATGTATTTGTTTTACATTACCTACTTCATATGAACTAAACCTATCAATTTATTGTCCTGAAACGGAAAACCTTCCCAGTTGGACAGTCAAAGATTCATTATTCTGTAGTTGTATTGTTGTGTCTAATAATAAAAAATATCATATTCACATACACATCTGCAATAAAATACTATTATTATCATACATTTTAGTATTCATTGATGGTATGCATTGAATCTCATGTATAAATATGCCTTTGAGTGTGTGGTAAGTGTACGCCAATGTTATATTTATCTGTTTATTTTTTGTGTCTTTGTTTTGTAATCACTTGATATGTTATTCTTCTAAATCTATTTTCTACTTTGTGTTTTCTCGTCATATGTGGCTTTAGTGTTATAATTAATATTCTGAAATTGCACTGCTTGAAAATTGCGTTGGCAGCTAAGCGGGTGCTTATAATGAAGAATAAAAATGATATTGGATAAACAATAAACTTTAAATTGTAAACACCATTTTTTACACTTATAACCTCATATTTAGTTCATATTTAAAATGTTGAAAAGTGTAAATTTATTTACAGAAAATAAAATATTTTATATTTTAGTTTAAATACTAATGTTGGGCCTTACAATTCTAAACACTAGGATTACTAAAAGCATGCTACGGTTTCAATAAGAATTTTTTTACATTTATTAAATTATTAAAAAGTTTTTTTTCTTAAATTAATTATCTTTCCGTGAAGATGTTGCGGTTGCAAAAAAACTGATAATAAGACAATGTTAGTGGTTCTTATTCGAAGTATGATACAGTTAAAAGTGACCGAGGGGAATAGGGTCCCATTAGCTCAGTCGGTAGAGCACTATCCCGGAAAGACAAGGGCCCTGGGTTCGTGTCCCAGATGTGACCGTTTCCTTTTCTGATTTTTCTGTTTCAGATTTTCGTTTAGAAATCATTAATATTATCTTCAATATTTAAATAAATATACACTTTAATTATATTTACGAGTTTTAACAGTTTAGCTATACAAAAATGTAAGTAATTATTAATTATCTATTAATTTCTGTAATTTTTTTTTCATATCTTATTTCAGTGAATAGTTTTTCCTAATTGAGTCCAATGTTCTGTTTTTTCAGTATGGCTAGGTCTTCAGACACGTCCCCAAGAAAATTTCCGGAAGTGAAGACACTATTGATAAACACTTAACATTTCCAAAGGGATATAGCAGCCATTACAGGTATTGTAAAGTCTGTGGTTAACAGGATAAATTAGAAAATCAATCAAAACCTGCCCCTTGAAATGGATCACATTGGGAAATGTGGCAGAAAACGAATCACTACACCTCTTACTGGTCGCAAAATCAAAGACGTCTGTTTCCGAAACCGCGAAAAGAGTGTGGCTCGTCTGACCTTGATGATCAACGAAGAAGATATCGAAGTCTCCCAAAGGAGAGTCCAGAGGATATTGGCTGAGGAGAACCTCATTGGTCATCGGCCAGCTAAAAAACCTCGCCTCACGGTAGATATGAGGAAAAAACTACTGGAATGGGCCAACGCACACCAAAACATGACTATAGAGAACTGGAATATGGTTATTAACATTTTTGTGGTTTTCAAGCTTTCCAAAAATTCCATTAGTTCGATTATGGCCCTTTTTAAGGTGTGATTCTCTGACGAGTCCATATTCCAAATTTTGTTGGATTAATCATCGTTTGTCCGACGACGCCCAGGAGAGAAATTTCATCCGGACTGCCTTGTAGAGACTATCAAACACCCTACCAGTATCGTGATGTGGTCAGTCATCTCTTCCAAAGGGATTGGGCGCCTCCACATCGTGCAAGGGACTATGAGGCAGGATCAGTACAGACAAATACTGGAAAATCGATTACTGCCTCAAGTCGGAGAATGGTTCCCTGGTGACCAGGAATACGTCTTTATGCACAACTCCGCACCCTGTCATAAAGCCAGGACTATCACTGCATTCCTGGCTGAAAAAAATATGCAGGTTTTACCTTGGCCGTGGACTTCCCCTAACATGAACCCTATTAAAACCCTGTAGGAGCTCACCAAGAGGGAGATTGCCAAGGAGGTGATCACAACAAAGCAGCAGCTCATCGAAACCCTCATGGTGTGCCATCATTCTACTGACCTAAAGATTACTGAAAAATTGTGCATTGAGTGTATACCACGGCGTGTACAAGCTGTTATTGCGGCTAAAGGCGAAATTACGAAATATTGACTTCTTGTTCGATAATTTTTAAAAAAATAAAATAATCTTAGATTAAGGACAAACACGATGTTCAATTTTTCTAAATTCAATGTCCTTGTAAATAAATAATAATAACCGCACCTAAAATCATAAACACCTGTGTTTTATGAACACAAAGTGAAAAAAACACATTTTCCATAGGTGTCCCTATTAATATGGCAACCCACTGTACCTACTAATATTTAGACTTCACAAAATTGAGACATGACCCAAGAAAAACTGAAAGACTTTCGGCTTCCTTAATATTTAAGGGGAGTTCATTGAACATTTTTAAACCTTTATAATTAATATTGTTTTGTGTTGCCATCAAATTTGTCTTCGGAAGCCTAAAATCGTTGCAGCTTCTCGTAGGATAGCCACGGACTGTACTATTAATACACTCTTTAACATATAATCTGGTTACATTTTATTTTTTAACTTGTATATAAATACTAGGGTATTATAGACCAAACGTAGCCATACGCTTAGAATATTGAGTTAGCACTGCATTGTTTTTATCTTGGTATATCTGCTACAGCACAATACAAACCTCTTACCTCTGTTTTGAATTATTTCCATTCTTTTAACTTATATATGTATTATTTTGTCTCTTTGAACAAATTTTTGTCGGAATGAAATTCACAAACTGCACTTCGCTAAACAGAATGATACAATTTAGTACTAGCGCTGCTTAGCTTCGAGTACAACTTTTGAGTAATATATAAGTCTGTATAAGGCTGTATGGCGGTACGGCGCTAAGGCTCCTCGAGCCTGCGGCATTATTGTTTCCGCTCCAATGAACTGCAAAAAGATTCTGTCGTCTATTCCACGTAAAATATTACAATACACCGGCATTCCACAGTTTTCAATAAAATCTATCGATGACCTACATTCCACACATAAAAAAAATCCTAAGGAATACCGCCAATTTCAAATGGGTTTTGTTATAATATTGAAAATGGATCGATAGTTTTTTCCTGTATATTTGTATTTACTACCGTTCAATAATTGATTTAAAAAGAGTGAACTTATAATAAAATTTTACTTTTCGATACGTTTAATCTAATACACACATTACAAGAGATTTTAAGTAAATAAAAATATTTCACGAGTTTGTCTTTTGTGCGATTCTCAAAACAAATTATCAAATGAATTATTCATTCTAGTACATCAGTATCTTCAATTACTTGTATTAAATTCTCTAAAATGCGGAAATAAATAAAGTTTCGTTCAAATAAAAGTCGAAAGTAGTTTAGTGAATGGAGAAATTATTTAAATATTTCAGGGAGCCGGACACATACTCGTACAGTCTTACTTATAAAGATTACCTAATACGCCGCTACAGCGTTGGTATAGCTATACGAGGAATAGGGCGTATGCTGCTGGTTTAAATCTTTACTCATAATAATATTAACGCAATATTTTTTTTGCGACACTTTGTTCCAAACCTCAAAAACACGGTTATTTTATTATTCAGCGTTTTGTTGCTAACTTCACGTTTCTTCAGATGACATTTGTATGCGTTCCGTATTTGCATTAGTAAATGGATATTTCAAGTTTAAATATTCTTCTGATAGTGATACAAATGGGTATTACGGCTATTTTAAATTTTCAAATGTAATTTAATATTTGTCAAAACAACCAGATTGTTCACGAATAAAAAAAAAATCTTGCACATTATTTTTTTAATTAATTTTTGTGCAATATTCAAAGGCTTTAGGGTAGTCTTGTGACAAGAACCCCAACATACGACATTATATGAAAACATTGCTCGAACAAGCGCGTAGTATACAGTTTTTAATGTAACTATGTTTAGTATATTTCTTAGAATCTTGAAGATGCAGGCCATCTTTCTTATATTATTTGTTAATATAGTAACATGATTATTCTATTTTAGATTTCTATCAATTATTAAACCAAGATATTTGATATTGTTTACTCTTTCCAAAGATTCACAATTATGCTCCTGCACACAGCAATATTATTTTTAAGGAACGGTTAAAAGATGACTGATTTACAGAAGAAATGCTAAATTAATATATTTTGTTTTGGTCATGTTTAAGGTAAAGAGATTTTCATCAAGCCAAATTTTGATTGCCCCTAATCCCGCCTCGCACTTAACATAAGTTTCATCCCACGTATCTCCAGCAAATATCAAAACAATGTCATCTGCAAATACAACTGAAGTACCAGAAAATGGCAGCTTACAAAGAACGTTAATATATAACAAAAATAAAAATGGACCTAGAACACTGCCCTGAGGAACACCATATACAATTGATTTATTGGAACTAATGTGATCATTAATCATTACTCTCTGTTATCTATTTCCAAGATAATTTCTGAACTAACTTTATTAACCCGTTGAACTGAATTTTTAAGGAGTAAACCATGGAATACGGTGTCAAATGCCAAGTCTAAAATACAGTCATTGCTTTTTTGCCAGCACCAAGAGCTTCTACGACTGAGGTGATCATTTTTAATGCTGCATCACCGGCTTCCAAGTTCTTTCGGAAGCCAAACTGGTTATCTGAGAGAATTTCATATCTTTTTATGAATAACATCAACTTAATTTTAGCTAATTTCTCTATTATTTAGATAAGGCGTTTAGCAAGCATAGTTATTAACATCCAGGATATCCCCACCATTAAATAAAGATATAAAATTGGAATTTTTCCAGTGATTAAGAAACAAATCATTCTCAAAAGCACATTAACAATGTGTTTAATAAATATGATTACTTCAGAAGCACTTATTTTCACTCTAAAAACCCGATTTAAGATCATTTATCACCTTTAGAACTTCATTACAATGTCCCGGGTTAAATTCAAAACTGGCATTTCTCATATAATGTGTTGAATTACAATTAATAATTCAAAATTCTTCACGGGTGTTATTTGAACTGCACAAAATATTAGCAAAACTTTAACCTTTATCACTGAAAAAGTTATTCACATGTTTCGTAATGAGTGTTGGGTTATTATTTTTAGACACAACATAATTATTTATTTTCAGTTTATGTATGGTTACTGATTCTATTGTGTTATTTGTCACGTTTTATGAGGCAGTCAAAAATTCCAGAAGTTATCCATGGTATTAACTTTTTTTTTTACAATGGATTCTTTTTTTAGATTAGCAACTTTCAACATTTAATTTTAAACATATGGTGAAATAAAACTTTAATCAATGTTTCCTCGTTTAGTTTTGAATTGAATCTGAATCCACAGTAAGTAAAAGTTTTATGTCTATTTTTTGTGATTTTATTACTTAAGATTTAGGATATTTCAATATTATAGAAAAATAGTCTGTAACATTGGTCCTGAATACAGCACTCCGAGGATCCTCTTTTGACTTAACCATAATGTGGTATATACAACTTTCAGTACTTGAAATGACTCTAATTGGTGAAGTAATAAATTATTTTAAGCTTTGGTATTCACTTGGTGAAAGATATTGTTAACATTTTGCATTGGTCGTATCCAAAATATTTAAATTGATGTCGCCACATAAAATTACTTCGTGGTTATGCGTTAGTACGAACGAATTAAATCGTTTATGTGATCAAGAAAATATCAATGTGTGCTTGAGAAGGAGATCTATAAACTACTGTAACATATACATATTTAGATAGATACATTTTAATCAATTTGCATTTGGAATGGCAATTTCTTCATCAAAAACTACGACATCATTCCGTGAGTAAATGAAAACTCATTTTGTTAATAATTTTTGTTGGAGCTGTAAAATGAAAATCCAGTAATACCATGGATAGCAACTGATAATATCAACTAAACTTCACTAAAAACGATAATACCAAATCTGTGCTGAATCGAGTCGACAACAACAGTATCATAGAAAAAATATACATCTTATATTCATACAGTAGAGATCAGAATGGTTCAGAAATTCATTAAATATTGGTCGTTTATATTGATATTGATTTCCGTATTATCATTTAGTTCTTGATCCAGTCAGAAATCCATATTGTAAGAATAATAAGACACATAACATACTAAAATTCGTCAAATATTTGCCAATCTCGTTCATAGTTTTCTCATTTGAGAATGTACCATGGTCATCCTCATCCTTGATGTCAATTATTTTTGAATCATCATTCTTTTTAATCAGTTTTCTTATCCCTTCGGAGAATTCAGTAAGACGGCTATCCGGCTATCCGGCTATGCTACCCTATGGTCCGAAAACTTTTTTAGTCTAATTTTAATGAAATTCACTATTATTCGTTTATTAGAAAGAATTATTTATAATTATCTGTAATCCTGCAGAAAAAATATTTGGAATTCGTTTAATACAACAATCTGAGTCTCATCTTTCGTCTTAAGCAATTATTTTTACTACATTCTAAAAAAACTTTTTCTTGTTAAAAAACTACTTTTTAAAAATCAGTTTTTTTTTTGTCTTTTTTGGACCACCGCGTACTTTAATGATGTTCGTATTTGAGCGGAAATTTTCCGACTTGTCTGCAATTTGTGAAATATCATAATGGCTCTATTCCTTCGTTCATATCGCCGCATTTAACATTCTCATGGCGCGAGATGATATTGAGAACGAGGCAGATGATAATACGGAAAAGTAACACGTGCAAGACATCGCGTAAACATCTCCCCGGAGACTATGTAGTCGGTATCAACGAGAACGTTCTACCGCCGCTTCACGTTTCCTCCGCAGTCGGCGAGAGCGCTAACAAGGGGAGCAGCAATAGGGAAAGGTATTGGGGAAGGCTCCTAAAGCAAGCCTACAGCCCCTAAGAGATACTTTTAAAAAATGCATTGCCGGGGTGATAAATCAACATTGAAGATATTTTCATTTCTCTTTTCCATGTGAAGCAACCAGTTTTCGATGAACCAGAAAATCGATTTCCTTTAGTTGATAATAATTTTTTTTCTTGTTATCGAGTTGTAAAGAAGGAGCAGCACACCACATGCATGGACAAAACTGGGGAAATGTGAAGAACTTCAGTGTACCATGGAATTGTTTGCACAATAAAAAATATATGGGCTTTGTAGCATTTGTTGTAAAACATTTCACGTTTTTATTTATTCATTAAACTATAACGCTATTTTTAGGTGTATTTACACAGAAACAATGGAAAATTTATATTTTTTTTATACAAAACTGAACGGCTCCAGCAATAATCATTGTAATTCATAGTAATTGTTGGTGACAAATTGAAGATGTTTACTGACTCGATATAATAACTATTTCCCTCCATCAGTATTCCGAGCAATGAAAAATGCTAATATAATAATATAATACATATATTACCGTATTACGGTAGTAAATCCCTGAATTTCTGCATTAAAATAAATCCCGACTTCCAGTATTCCGTAATAGAATCCAAAAGCTCATTAATGCAAGCAAATCTGGAATATCCGATGCATCATTTAGAATTAGTGCAAGCAAATCAGATGCATTATTTAAAATTTTATATGGAAATTTTGACTATACGTATATGCCTTATATTTCTTTAATTTACTTTGTCGAAGTGTTTTATTTTGTGATGGTCAATATTTTGCTCATAGGCAATATTTGAACAATGTTAAGGGCAATTTGAGGAATTCTTTAAGTCAATGTATAAATTCTATAAGGAGTGAATGAGGCAAAGATTGTGAAGAACTTTCACTTTGAAAAAACACATGCTAATTTTTATTTGCTCCCACAGGGTTTTGAGCTCTTCACCCCGACTAACCACTTTACCATTGTGATAGTTTAAGCCCCATAAGTTTCTCTTCCCTACGTCAGCTAGTTGAACCGAAATAGATTTTCACAGTTGAAAACTCAAACAAATGCAACATATTTAAGATCCATCGAATATTTTTTGGTTCATAAGATTTATAGCTCACCTTTCCTTTTTAGATACCTAACATTTCAACGTCGGTGACAAAAATCTACAAACACTCGAACGTGTAGCTCTATAAGTCTTGCACACATCGAGCAGGAAACGCGAAACGTATAAAATGAAATAGCGGTTTGAGCATTTCTTCGTTTCACCATAAAGCTGAATAAGATCTCCACTTGTGCACGAGGAACGCGAAGAACGGTAAACTTATAAATAATATCGTCCAATTGAAATATAAAATAGATACCACTCGGGTACTAGAATCATTCTCTACTCGAGTAGGAAGATGTGCCAACCAAGCTGCAACAAAAACAACCTCTGGCAACTCTTAATAAATTTCCGGCTTCACTCTGTACGAAAGCTTATCTATTTATCGGAGATTCTCGGCGTGAAATCTAATAAATTTTCATGCACGCGATCTATGAAAATCACGTCCCTATCTGAAACGTGAAAATACATCTTTAAGCCGGCCGCGGCGCACGGCTCACCGAAGCTTCCTAGAATAACTTTTGCCTATTCGGTAAAATTAATACTTGCAGTATTCGGGCTATTTATTATATATATGGAATTATTTGGCGATCGAATGTGCATCGGATGTAATAAATACATTGTGCATTTGAAATTGATAATAAATCACTTTGATACGCGTTCTATGAATTTAAATAATAATATATACATAAATGCCAATTCTCGTTCGCTTAGTTATTGAATTTGAGGAATTAATTATTAAAACATAAGTTCTCCGAGGTATAAGTGAAAGTGGGTCTCTTTCAGAACCCTGTTCACTCCTTCCTCTCCTGAAAAAAACCGTCCACACAGCATCCCCAAAGTTGATATAAATTACTCTCAAGGCCTCCGGTCTGGGATTATTGTTTTTTATGTAAATATCGCACAAGAGTACCAACTGCTCCTAACCGTCTAGAGCCAGTGAGAATATGGCATCCCTAATTGGGGTATGTTATGAGACTGAAAACAGTGAGGAGGGGAATTGGGAGATCGGAAAGAGGAAGGTTTAATGTTTCAAATCTGAATGAAGGTGATACTGAGAATATCTTCCACTCTGGAACGTTCCGCAAGTTTTACTACATATTATTTTAAATGAATAAATTGTGAAATAACAGAAATTCATCAAATAAAATTTACTTGCGCACACCAGGATTTGAACCGCGACCTTCGAATTGCTAGTCGAAAGCCATACCTCGCGACCACAAAAAATAAAAAAGCCATTTGCAGCAACATTTCGATTCTGGTGGTATTTTAACACCAGGACAATAATGAGAATCTTCCATTGGCGTGAATGGAGTAAGCAAGTAATTTAGTAGACTAAATTAATATAATGTTCATATATTTATAAGCGTTGGAAAACATTCGCTTTGTCTTATCTAAAAAAGATTGCTTCATTAACAAAGTAAGCATAGTTAGCACTTATATTATATTATGAAACACAAATGGGAAATACGGCGCATTTCGCATTTTTTAATACCAATTCACAAGTCAAAGCACTTTTGGTGTGTAGAAATATATTCAAACGTGTGCTCTTTAAAATGATTTGCTTGTGCCTGTACGGTCCCTTGTTAATCTTTGGAGTGTAAATTGAGCTTTGGGAGTAACTTCCGTTGCCTTCCAAACAAGTGATTTTCGCACAGTAGGTAGCTTGTAGGTTATAATAAACACTTGTGTTATATTACTTGTAAATCGGGAATTTGCGTATAAATAGTCATGAACTTGCAATAAAGGTAAGATGATGTTAGATGCTGGCTGTGGGGCTTTTCGAGATGGAATCATTAATAAACCTCTCACTAGATCGATATCTTCGGTCTTTTTGTATCAAAAAAATAGGTCTAAAACCATTGATATGCCGATATATAGACAGTACGAGACTACTTATTATACTATACACCAATGAAAAACTCTAAAAATTTATTTCATAGACTTTCAGAGTTTTTCATTCGTGGCTATAGTTAGGCAACAATATGACTATACAATATTCACGGTTCCAATTTTTGATCGAAGTTATACCGCCCTGGATGGAATGCAAAAAATTTGGCAAGGACAATATTTTTCAATGATTTGTCACTTTCTCAAAAAAAGCATAGACAAAATAATGCAAAGAAAATTTGGGTATGTAGGACTGAAGATAAAATATGAGACAGGCGTGAAATTTAAAGTAAAAGAGCCAGAAGACGAAAATGAAAGAAAATTAATTAAAATATAAAATGTTAGATTAGAAACGAAGTAAAATACAACATTTAAGAGTAAATTGAAATTGCCACAGCGAAGAGCGGATCATGTTTTATTACATTTAATATCTGGGCATCCTCACAAGCAGACAAACTAGGTAGTTCTTCTTTCGTATGGTGGGGGGGAAGCATCTAAGTGTAGGGCTTCAGGTTTTGTCTTGTGGACTTCATCAAATAATATTTCATTTGGTATTTTTTTGGTAATACAATATTGCGTGAACTATTGGACACAGAAACTAATTATTTAAGTAATTTTGAAAAAACAACCAACATTTCCTTCAGCAACATTGTTCAATATTTTTAAAGTACCAAAAATTGAAGACCTTTAAAAAGAAATTCAATATTACAAATTTTTAAAGAAAATGCAATGAAAACATTCAAATTAACTCATCATAAGGCATAAGCATAACATCCAAATTTCTCAATTTTCAACAGAACAAATGCAAAATAATTATTTTTACAAAGGCATAAAATATTTCAATAGTCTTCCCGAAGAAATAAAAAAAAAAAGATTTGGTATCATTTGAAAAAAAGATTAAATTAATTTTTTTTTAAATTAACAAACCATAACATCACCAATCACTTCATTTCATGCCATATTATAAATTTTTAACGTTACATCATCCTAGTATTTAAGATTATATTTACTGTACACTATTTTGTAGTATCATTGTACACTAAAATGTAGTAAAATTATGAAATAACTCCTACACCAAGCTCAAGTGCTAGCTCTCTTAATTGGCGTAGAATCCTTGTAAATGTATTTTACTATTTTGTTTTTGTTTATTACTGTAACAATGTTATAATTTAAACAATAATAAAAAAAGCTTAAACGTATAGGATGATTTTATTTTTTGCATATATTGTTTTAATAACAATATATTTTGCTTTTTATGATTAATTTATTGAAGTTTAAGAATAATTATGTAAAAACAACGCTCAATGAAAACATAATAAGCCACCAAAAATAAAATGATAATTGCAACAGGGACGATGTAAGAACTTTGCAATCACTCCATTAAAAAATATGCCCAGTAGGAAACTTCAGTGCAAAACAAATATTGTGGCTTAAAAAACATATTTTCACACAGATTAATAAACCTTGATTCTGAATATATAAATTAATCATAAAAAATCCTAACCCGAAAATTAATTACGATAACAATTTTGGCCGTAAAAATCTCAAATCATATCTCAGATTTCGATAGCTCAGTTTAAATAGACGCTAGTCCCGGTAAGAATAAAATAAGTTGGTTCCCAGTTTGTCCCAGTGGCATTTTTTTTTTTGAATTTTGTTTTATTTTTATTGGGAGTCGGGTTTGGGTACTGCTACCCCGGGAACCATTTATTGGATAACCAACAACTAAGCCATAGATCACCCCAAGTGGTTCGCAACGTTTGGTGAGATGAGGTGTGTCCAGGATGCGCCTGCCCACCGCCTGTGTGGCGTGCCACATCGGGAGAGGTTGGTTTGGGGAGACCCCTCGACCTCTCCAACTGGTCTAATTTGACTTGCGCAGCAGAGGTATGGATATATTTACACTTCACTCCTGGACACACTGGTCCTTAGATTCCTACCCACCCCTCATGCCCTTTTCCTTCCAAGAACTTCATATACTTCCTCTACTCGAAAAGACCCTTCACATAGTATCATCCCCAAAGATGACATGGGCTCTGATGAAAATTATTTTCTTCCGGGCCAATGAAAAATTTCATTGAAGTTTTTAAGGTTATTTTCAGTGTTATTCATTTTTTTATTTCAATTTTTCATGAGGTTCAAGTTTTTTTAAAGCATAGATATATTTAATAACATTATTTGAAAGCGATATTTATAACCCTCTTCTCTTTTATTTTCTTCTATTTTGCTGTTTTGTCATCAATAGGTATACCGCGGTTTAGCGGCCGTAGATTGTGAATTAATAAGATTAATGAAGAGCGGCGTAGGTTGCTAACAACTACTAACTAGAACTATCTGGACCAAAGATATTAGATTGATCTGGACTATGGTTTTTTAAATAATAATATAATATGAATTATTTTTTAATTAAAAACAAAATAAATGTGTCATCGCTTATGAAAATGATAGTCATTCAAAGAATATATATGTGGAATATGAACAGGCCGCTTCAGTATGTCCACTGGACCCAGTTCAGTGAAACCATGCACATATCTGTAATGTATTTTACTGTATTCTATTAATTAATCTAAGCATCTGTCTAGCATTCAAACCAAAAAATAATTATTAATTCATAAAACATGTTTTATCGCTTCTCTGACTGAATCTTATAATAGTTCCAATTATTTAAAATTAAAAGTTCATTGAACTTGAATAAAGTTACGCATTACACAGGAATGTTTAACATTTCTTACCGATGCCTCAACAAACGAAATCAGTATGTTTATTTAGGCTATGCACTGCGATGCAATGCAAAAGTACGTTTTTTTAAATATTATAGCCGCTTTAATTAAATACTGTGCGTAGAAATCGTCTGGGCCTTTTCAATAATCGATGATTTTTGTATTTTTATAAGACCAGAAAAAATAAAGTATCAGGCCTGTAAAAACTGCTTTAAAGTGCAAAATCTTCCACTTATACTTTTGGGATATGGTTATGTTGTAAAATAAGGCAAATTAGGTTCTTTACAAAATGATATGAAAATATTTTGATATTTATTGCTGAACTTTGCAAAATAAATTTAAACAGGCCTAATTAAAACCGTGGGCTGGCGTTAAGAGGAAATTTCAACGTTATCACAATATTAATATGGAGTGTTATTGTTAGTAGCTCGATTAAGAATGTTACACGACTGGGTTTATAACCTTAATAATTAATATTATCGATGCTGTTTTCGACGAGCTTGAACAAATGAGCATTTTCTTTTGCACGTGTGGAGGCAAAACCACCGATTAGCGTATTACGATAATTAAAGTTGCGCTCCGTGAAATCTCTCCGCTCCGCGCGAACCTTTACCGCCTTTCCCTGCAACCGCATTTTATAAACGAATACGTATTACTTATAAGGTTATATACCCGCGATACCGCAAAAGCCCTTTCCCGAAATTAAAATTAATCAAACAGTCACAGACACTTTGTAAGAATACCAGAAAAAACATAATTTTTCAGCTAATTTATCAAGTGTGTAATTTTACCTTGTTACTTAGGGCTGTGAGCTTGGCTTGGGTAACTTACAGGGCTTAATCCCGTGTAGGCTTTAATGGAGAGAACATTAAGTATTAGGAAGGGCTAGTAGTAATTTAAAGCCACTTCCAGATCTTTCAGCGTCTAGATAAATGTGTGTATTTGATTAATGTATAATGTTGTATGTTGGAGTTACTTTACATGTAGGACTTTTTATCCTTGATGTGTAATTTATTTGTTAAAAACTGTAATTTTCAATGTAAGGTGGCGTATTACTATAGTTGAGACACTTCTATCAACTTACTAAATTTAATTACTAAGCAATATAATTTCGGTAGTACAAACGTAACATTTGGTTTTGGTTTCGTTTTTAATCTTGGAGGCGACTTTGGGTACCGCCTCCTGGGGAACTGTTTATTCGACCACTTAGGGTGACCTCTGCCACAGGCCATCCTAAGTGGTTCGCCAAGTTTGGTGATTTAACAGGGGTGCCCGAGTTCATCGACAGAGATGTGTTCAGGATGCGCCTGCTCACCGTCTACGTTGCGTACCAGATGTACGTATCCCAAGGCTGGTTTGGGAAGGCCATTTGACCTCTCCAACTGGTCTCTCGATCCATTGCCTTGCACTGCTGTTGGAGGGATATATTCACATCTCCATCAGTCTTGACACATTGATCCCTAGATTCCTACTCAACCTACCTATAAAGAACCTGCTCTTCTTCATTTTATTAAGTGAGACCCTCCACACAGCATTCCAAAGACGACATAAGTCCTAAGGGAAAATATGTTTTTCAGGACCTCCTGTGTGGAGATAATGTAAAAAAAAAAAAAATTAAAATTCAAAAATACATCGCCTAGTTAATAATAGACCGAATCTAAGCACGAAAAACAAAAAACAAAAACGTTTCTCTTTATCACACCCACACAACCGACCTGCATTATCTCTGCTCTAACTAACTAGATTATGCCATTTACTGGAAACAATCAACACGGTTTCCTTCTAAAGAAATCAACAATCACAAATCTGCTTACTTTCTCAAGATTGGTAGCTACCGGCTTAGACTCAAGGCACCAAACAGATGTAGTTTACACCGACTTTGCCAAATCATTTGACTGTGTTAACCATGATACCCTACTGAGAAAAATGTTTAAACTAGGCTTCAACCTACCAACACTAAAATTTTTCTCATCACATATAAAATCTAGAAACCTATTTTTTTCGGAAAATGGACATAATTCGAAAAAATTCTCAGCGAAATATGGAATTCCTCAAGGGTCTAACCTCGGACCGCTGTTTTTTTCTAATACAAATAAATGACACCCATAAAATTCTGATGTAAATAAGCTCCCAACTAACATATTACTAAAACATCACCATCTGTTGGACGTAAAAGCAACACGCGCTATTGTTTCTCTATCTGCACAAACAGACTGAGGCACAGCAAATCGTGGCGGGATACAGCTAGTATAAAAAAATCATTATCCGCGTCTGTCTGGGTGCGTCTTTTGTCTAAACTACGCTACGGATTTTGATAGAGTTTTCACTATCATTTAGAAAATTTATTCCGAGAGGTTTATATAAGTAATGTAAAGAAAAGTCTCCGAGCAAAGTTGTGCACACTATATTATAAAATAGTGATATGGCATCTTCCGGCTTTGAATTCCTTTTAGACGCAGATTTAATTAAACGTACCTATTAATAAGTACGATTTAATTAACGGCACTTTAGCGCGTGTACTCATAGCTCCGTATTTGAGGAGCATTATTACGTGTTACATTAACATTAATACACCAAGAGTGGTAGAACGACATTTTTGTCAAATTTTGTGAATACTAGTAGCTTTTTTGTCGTGTCCCACGATTTTGATTGTTTTTTCATAGTTACGTACTGTAGAATATTGGAAAATTATATATTTTTAACGTAAATTTATTGATATACTTTATTTAGTCAACTCTCGAACCTACATATATTTTTAGTCAACTGTCGAACCTACATATATTTTTAGTCAACTGTCGAACCTACATATATTTTTAGTCAACTGTCGAACCTACATATATTTGTAGTCAACTGTCGAACCCACATATATTTTTAATTAACTGTCGAACCTGCATATATTTTTAGTCAACTGTCGAACCTACATATATTTTTAGTCAACTGTCGAACCCACGTATATTTTTAATTAACTGTCGAACCTACATATATTTTTAGTTAACTGTTGAACCTACATATATTTTAAATGTATTATTTAGAACAAAAATAAGTGTGCTTTTACCTTGTACCATTTCTACATTCAATTGAAAAAGTCAGATTTCGTATTTAATTTTAGTTATGGAAGATTTATTTTGTGGTTTCTTAATAAAATTGTATAGTATACTTTTTTAATGTAAAGTTTTTCATAATTTTGGAGAAAAATTGAGAAAAATCATGTTTTACTTTTCTGGTAACTAATCTGTTAGTTCTATTCTTTGAAAACATTTATTTATTTTTTAACTCCATTTTTAAGGACTCTTACATAGTTTTACTTAAAATTATAAACAATTATATTACTATCAAACAGTTTTTTATCACGTAACTGAAGTGCCCCAGCAACAATATTTTGAATTTATTAAGTGATAAATTGAAGATGTTCTCTGGAATATCTACAATGTCGCCACTGAAAAAAAATCCCGACTTTTATTCAAATTCAAAAAAACATTTACTGCCCCAAAGTACAAAGGGTATAGTTTATAGGTTAAATCCTATTTCTTCCAGCTAACCCAACAAATACACATTATATTACAAAACCCAACAATTACTTACTAACAAATATATGTAAATAAAAATAAAAAAAAACAACAGAGGTATTTAATTTATGTTAGGTATTCATTTAAAGCGTAGTGACATTTGTTTAAAAGAAATGTTTTTAGTGATGATTTAAATTCGAGTATGTCGGTTATTGTTCTTACATACTTTAATGGCCATGTAGTGTGATCCTTTCTGAAATGTAGTTTGCTTTTGGGATTAATAAGTTTTCTGTGAACCTCGTAGCGTGTTTATGTGTTGAGTTTTTTGTGGGAACTTTTCTGGAGATGATCGAGCTAACAGGCATAACTCCATTATATGTCCGTCACTGTCAGAAGTTTGAGATTTTTTAAATATGGTCTACATGAATCCAGGTAATCAGAGTTTGTAATTTTTCGTAGGCACCTCTTTTGGATATAAATTTGGTATCGGTGGAAACTTATAAATAAAATGTAAAAGTAGTGATGAACGCATCTATAAATGTTGGCGAAAATGACCAGATACTGTATGACCCTTGTAAAAGGGTGAAAGGGAAAAACAAATATGAAAATTGAAACGTAGCTTGAAATGACTTTAGCAGTGTTTAGTAACCAGATTTGAAGAGCATGGTTCTTTCCAAACTTCCATTTAATCAATCTCCTTAACCCTCCGCATTTCCTTCTACCTATCAACATACTTTTATTAGGGATAACCGAATTTCACATATTTTTTTTCTTTATCAGATAAAACAGTAAATTTCCTCTAATTTTGAACAAAATGTCCAAAATTTCATCTAGAAGTTTCGAAATTCTGCTTTAGGGGTGGAATAGGGGAGTGGGTGGTTTCTGGATTTCTCATGTACATAGTGAACTTTCTCCTATTTTGAAGGTGAAGTGTGCCTAATTTCATCAATCTAGAATAAAACTGTAGATTTGCACACAAATCCAGTCCACGCTGCCAGCCACTCGGCCACTACTGGTCACAGACACACTTCTTTGTATTGATAGATAGATATATAGAAGATTAATTTCACTTTTATATCATAGAAACACAGAAGTACATGATTTACAGAGATGAAAGAATATACAGGAATAAGATACTTCATGTTGGTTATCTATGATATGTTTCCTTGTAATGTCTGCTAAGTGGTATATTTATTCCTTAATTACCATGTGACAAGTGTAGTATATAGGTGTGTGTGTAATGTATGTGTTAGTGTTTGTGTGTGTGTATGTATGCGCATTGAACAGTTTAAATTATTGACTTGATGCCACATTTGAATTTGGCAGTGAATCCGAAAAAATGTCAATGTTAGAGTTTAGACAAATATTATTTAGAGAATGAAGAGCTCGGTAAGTTGGCGAATTAGATGCTGCATTTGTTTTATAATTAAGCGAAAGAAATAGCACTGTATGTCATGTACGTCTCAAAGGTATGTTAAAATTAATAAGGGAAAGAAGTTCGTTACAGTCAATTTTATTGTTGAAAATTCTATGAATAAATATTAATTCAGTTACTACTCGTCTTTGCTGCAAACTTTCAAATGTATACTCAAATTTATTGTTGAATTTGGAGGTAATATATTTTATAAATTTGTTTTGAATTCGTTCTATACTATCCATGAAAAATGAAAATTGAAAATTCTATGAATAAATATTAATTCAGTTACTACTCGTCTTTGCTGCAAACTTTCAAATGTATACTCAAATTTATTGTTGAATTTGGAGGTAATATATTTTATAAATTTGTTTTGAATTCGTTCTATACTATCCATGTTAAAAGTTAAAAGTTTATATTGTGGATTCCAAATTGGCGATGCATGTTCCAGTGTATTTCTGACTAATGCGAAATTTAACATTACGATTAATTAATATATTTTTTTAATCAAAATTTAAATTATTATTTTAATAGAACACTGATAGATGCTACAGTACCTTAAGCTGAAAACAAATGGAACCATTGTGTGGTATTAACAAAAAATGTTTAGTTCTTTCATTTCGCAAATTCTAAACCAATTCGTATTTTCAAAGACATTTTGTTTTAACAACACTCGGATAAGTCTAACGAAAATATTTTTCGGAGACGTTCTAAAGCTGCAAATATCAACCGCCACCGAATATTGGACAAGTAATTGTTGTGTATCCAGTATTCGTACACATCTGTGCACCGGTGTTGAGATAATTATTTATGATGCCAGCTCAACAGAGTCAATTAATCACAGAATTTCCAAATGATGCATCTTCAGAAATATTTCATTTAGTCATAGATTATCTCATATTGTGTTTAGAGGTTAAAGAGTTATGCGCACAAAAGATTTGTACAGAGTCAACAGTTGTGTAGTATTACAGTATTTGCGGGCTTTGTAAAGTTCACCCAGCTTTTGAGCGGCTAACTTAGCTCTGGCTCTAAAGAGCCCCCCATGCCTGAACGGGTTATTTATGGCTAAGTCGTGTATGTCAATAGAAAGCTTGTTGAGAAGATTGCTTCCGTTGAAAGACTAGACTTCGCGTGTTCTCGAAATGTGTAATTTTAGAAAATTAACATTCCAGCCAAGACAGACTGCTAGAAGCGTAAGCACTTTTATTTATTTTTATTTTATCAAAGGTAAGAAACTCGATTAAATACATAAATCGTATCATACATGAAGTACAACACTCTAAAATGAAATGAATATTCTTAAATTGTCTGACAGAAGGATTTTCACTAACATAGGAAGTGTTGTTGATTTTCAAGTTCTTTGAAGGTTCTATTCAAGTTCTGTTATAGTATCATTACTGGCCAGTTGCTTAAAAAAAACTAAAATAATAACAGAGTTTGAATAAAACCTTCAAAGAACTTGACAATCAACTTTTAAATTTGATGAATTGTTCAAATTATTTGAAAGGACGGGTGTTTCGGAGAATTTGAACACTTCTTCGAACTTCAAAGTTAATTTTCAAGTTCTGTGAAAGTTTTTTTCAAGTTCTGTTATTATTTCAGTTCTGTAACTTAATTAGCCTACAAGTATTTTTTAATTTTATTAGTCAGAAGTCAATTGGAGTATTATTCACTCATGTGGTCCCCTTTATATAAAGTTCACTCCAATAATATAGAAAGAGTTCAGCACAAATTTCTTAAGTACGTAAATTTTAAGCTCAGAATTCCTATTGATTACATTAATTATGTCAGTTTGATGAATCAATTGCATCTAATAACACTGTCTGACAGAAGAATTATTTCAGACCTGGTTGTGTTACACAGAGTTATTAACAACTTAATGGATAGTCGTGCCATCGTTGCCACTATTAAATTCCATGTACCGACTAGGAATACAAGACAAAATATAACAATCTTCTGCAATACATACACGACCAACTATCAGACACACTCACTGACAATTGGATGCACGATCTGTGCAACATGTATGGGGGTGCTATTGATTGATTTATTGACTCCATTTATAGAATTAAGCATAATCTATACCTATAACACTTTGTCGAATCCTACAAATTAGAGTAGCGTTCGTAAATTAGTTTTAATGTTTTGTCTTAAATGTAGTGTTGTTGTTATTTCTTTTTACTTTATGTTACTCTTTCTCATTATACTTGTAATCACAATTTTACAATTGTGTATTTTGTACCTTCTTTACAGTGGAGAACATCTATTTACTGTCAGTATCTTCTGTAAAATACTGATATTCTCCTATGTACACTGCATCATGTATCACTTTTATGTAAAAGCCTTTTTAGGCGTATAAATAAATTATATGGTAACAGAAGTTGAATAGAACTTTCACACAACCCAAATATAAACTTTAAAGTTTGATGAATTTTTCAAATTTTGTGAAACAACCCATATTCAATTATGCATTTGATAGTCCAGAATTACTCGCATTGATAAGCTTTCGGAATCTACTACATAATACTAGAAGTCGGAATTTATTTCAGTACAGAAATTCTGGTATTAGATACCATAAGTATTCCTCATTGCCCAGAATACTTATGGAGGGAAATAATTATACCGAGTCAGTGGACATTTTCAATGTATCACTTAATAAATACATATGATTGTTTCTGAGATAGTTAAGTTATGCATAATAACTATGTACTGTATTAATATAAATTTTTTACTATTTTCATGTAAAATCCCCTGCGTTTATAAAGTAATAAAAGGGCGTTAATAAAGTAATAAATGAATAAATATCAAAAGCATTGTAAAAAACGAATAGAGTGGGAACAGCTTTATTCATAGAAGCTACAAAATTAGAAATAAATATTTCTTTAAGCAGCTTACAGTTAGAAAGAAAATATATATTCTTGATAATGAAAATAAATCGTTTTCAATTCCACACACCGCTTTGACTTTATGATTTACTTATAACAAAAAGCACGCATTGTTATTTAATTCCTTGTCTTCAGTTTTTTTGTCATTTTATTTTTATTGGATTTTATCATGATTTTTATATGTTCTGGGAGTATAGAATTTAGCTTTACATCACTCTGATTTGTATTTTATTCCTTGTTTGTTTATCCATTGTCAGATTTTAAAAACATCAGTTGTGTGGATAAATAGCATTTTTTTTAATTTTAATTGTCAATAATATCACTTTTTAATGTCTTTATTTTCTATAAAGGAGGTGAATAAATATGATCTCAACATAATCGCTTGTGATTGGTGTCTTGATTTATGCTATTGACAAATGAGAACCCAATTATCAGTTATCAGTTCCAGTAGTTATTTTTGAACTAGGAACATAGATTTTTGTTGTTGTTTTTGTACATTTATGATCATTTCTGAATTCTTTATAATATTTTCTTTAACTTTAAATGAAGAATTGTTAAAATTCTTTAACTCAAGAAGCTTACAGCTATTTTCTAAGTAATGATAAGATGACTAAATTTATCGTGCCAATGTAGATTGCCAAATTTGCAAAATGAAAGAATGCTGTTATTTTAAAATGTTACACCACGGAAATAATGATTTCAAATTCCAAATATTCAATTTTAAGTCAAGCTAAATTGGGGGAAAATAATAAAACATAAAGGCAAAATAAAAGATAACCGTGAGAGAACAACAACATTACATAAAGAACTTAACAGAAAAGGTAACTTTGGACGTTTCATTTATTAAGAAATATTTAATAAATACTGCCTTATTGTTTTCATTCATAATTTTAATTCAACTAAAAAAAAAATACCATCAATTTTTGCAAAAGCTGATAATTGATGACGAAGCACAAAACCTAAACAACCACAGACATAGGAATTAATAGACGAGAAGATAATGGCGAGGGGTAAAATCAACTGTTGAAGAACGAAGGGAGTGAAGCTGACTGTGATTCGTCAATAAATCAATCTGACAGTAAATAGGCATCTCGCATTATAATATCACCATTTACTTCTTAAAAGTAAAATCTGCTTTTGAATGAATAGACATTTTTACATGGGAGCGCAAATTACTCGCCACGTTATGAACAAATTTGCGAAGTCCAAATTCGGCAAAAAAATTCGGTTCTATTTTCAGAGTCGAATATTTCGTTTAAGTATTTAGTTAAGACACTTTTATAAATGTTCAGAATTTACTTCCCAGCAACCAACCAGCTTTGTGTTTCGCGTCCAGACGTTTCTCGATGTGATAGTAACAACTGATTCATATTATACGATGTGAATATGCTTAAAATAAAGTAAAATAATGGTTATATATGGAATGTAATACGACAATTGCGTTTATTCTCTTTTTCACATCTATTTTTACAAGTTTTCATAGTACAAGTCAACATTTTGCCGTGTTATTTCGTAAAATGAACCGATGATGCCTCGACCATAGTTCGCACAAGAATGATGACGTCACGTTTTCAAATTTCACTTGAGGCCATACGCGAGCACAGCCGGCTCCAATGGAACCGGTATGGGGAGTGGGGATAATACGCTTTTAATCACTTAGGGCAGGTCTACTAATATTCATATGTCTATGTAAACAACTAATTTCGGGATACAAACAATATAACGGTAGTACATTGTATTCTCTCGTCTCTCGGGGAACACTGCGATCCGATGCAATCAAAACAATGAGTAGTTGGGTACTTACAAGTAACTTGTTCTTGTCAATGAAACAACAATACTAATCAAGACTTTACAAACGATGACTACAGTGTGTTGTATTAATTCAACAGGCCTTGTTTTAATCAAACGCTTGAATACCCCGCCATTTGCTCGTATCTCTGGAGACAAGCAGGAATGACAGAATGTCACAAATCTTTTTCATTGCGCAAATTCGTCGTAGCCTTCCCGCCCGTATCATATTTTTTTTTATATTTTATGTCCTTCTTTGTCGTGTACCATCGTAGTGAGTATCATTAAATCTGACTTGGGAAAGTATTTGGTTCGCTTGCAAACAGGAACGAACTATTGAAAACTGTCTACGATGCTGACGAAAGGCATGAAGCCATATTAAAGACTATCAAACATAACAATCATCTTGTAAGTTCTTTTTTTTTATTATGAGCAATATTTAGTTTTTTATAAAATTTTGTCATTAATTTCAATATTTTTATTTTTATTACAGACAAGAAGGAAACCCATACATGATTTCATTTTGGCTTTTCTACAAATGTCCACACTGATAAACTGTCGATTTCCAGAAAATAATTGAAAAATACTCGTATCAACCATTTTCTATGAAAAAACTTTAGAACCAGAGATAGCAACCACGGTTTTATTTCTTCTTAAATTGGATTTACATTCCCTCACTTGCTTTTCATTCGAAGCCGTATATTATACAGGGAGTCTAGGGGTAAAGTGCGCTAACTTCGAGGGGTGATTCTACGTTATATTAAAAGCAAAAAATAAAAAAATAAATCGAAATCCGCTTGCAATGCCGGGTGCACGTCAGCTAGTTAGGAATAAAATAAAAAATAATTGGTTTAATTATATTTATAGCGAAAATCATTAGCTTATCTTGCATATATTTTTTGATAAATATGTAGGACCTTCCTCTTAAAATATTGTACACCAGCGCAGTAAAAAAATAAAATAAAAAATGGTTAAAATTAAAGACTTGAAATTAGAAAAAAACCATGGAAAACAATATGCTGACCATTAATACTGTAACAACAGCGGCATGAATTAATAAGGTGGTGGTAAGGCTCTCGACTAATCACCCGGATTGTCGCGAGTTCAAATCGCAGTGTGCAGAACCAAATTTTATTTGATAAATTCGTATTATTTCACAGATAATTAATTTATAATACAAATACAGTATATTTGCTGCACGTTCCATAGTGGGAGATACTTTCAGTATTGCCCTGGTGCAAGACCACCATTCAGAATTGAAGCGTTGCTTGAAATGGCTTTAGACGTGTTTGGTGACCAGACCTGAATAGAAACGTTCCTCTTCCTCACTTCCTTCCCCTCTCCACTAACTTTAGGCCCTAAACATACCTCAGTTGGGGATGCCACAGTCTCACTGACTCCAGATGGTTGGGAGCAGTTAAGACTGCTGTGCGGCATTCAAATGAATAAAGAAATACATTTTGAATTTTAGAATATTACATAATCACACCGTTATCGAAATTATTTTTAGTAATAATTATATATTTAATTCATTAAATTATTGAACAATGATTTAAATAAGTCAATGTTTGAAAATGTCATTATGTTTTTATACTGTGTTTAAATATTATACCTTACAAGTACAACATTACATTAAATTTAGCATAAATCGATAGTGAATTATTTCTTAGGGAAACAATTTTTCTTATCGTTTGTAATGCGGTCATAATTTGGTAATAATATGACATTCAGGCCATAACCATAAAAGGATAATCCAAATTGGGTCCGCGAACCAGGCTCGGTAATATGGAACTAGTAGAATGTACTCAGAAAGGTAATACTATAACAAGCAATGTATCCTACCAGGTTTACTTCATAATGATGATGTTAACGAGCACCGTATTGGGTTCTATTGGAAATGGCGTAGGTGTATTATATAATCATTGTGTATGTAATAAACATATCACCTTTGCCTTACTTATCGGAAATTCGTATTCAAAGTCAAGACTCAGGTCAAGTCAGTAACATCATTAAGCTATCGGAAGGTTGGAAAAACCAAAGTTCACACCAGATACTAATTTCGGTGGGCATTCTTTCGGAGTGTAAGGACCTGCAATGCCTGTCACATGATGACAGACTCTGGGCTAAACTTAAATCTCTTACATTTTTAGACAGGTATATTAGGGAATCGAGGAGATCGCACCAGACATGCCGTAATAGTGTCGTCATCAGACCAAGAAGCGACGTCAGAATCCATCACCTCAACAATAAAGGATATTATCAAGCCACCCGACCTCAGAGTGGGTGTCAGTGGAATGTCCAAGGCCAAAAATAACAAGGTCATAATTACCTGCCCTAAAAAGTCAGATGCACAGAAGATCCTAACAGCAATTCCAGGGCTGACCAATGGTAACTTGGTTGCTCATGAGGGCAAACGTCTTAGACCTAATGTTATCTTGAAAGGGATCGAAAAAGAAACACAAGATTCCGAAATATTAGACATGATCTTGCAACAAAATGATACTATCTACGAAGCCACTGGAAATGATAAGGAAGCTATTAAAATTCTAAGATTCACAAACAACAGGAAAAATGATAGGCTACGAAATGTTATTCTGATCGTCAAAAAAGAAGTACATTCAGCTATGTTAAAACAAGAAAGAATAAATATAGTTTTCCAGCGAGTCTGAGTCGAAGACAGCTGCCCAATCATGCAGTGCTATAAATGCATGGGATACGGCCACTCCGCCGCGAGATGTACTGAATCAAAAGATCGTTGTCTACACTGTGCTGGTGAACACAAATCATCTAACTGCACAAAAAAGGAACAAAAAGAAGAATTCCGTTGCTGGAACTGCTTTAAAATGGCCAAAGGCAAAATTGAGGCACCAAAACACAGATCAAACGATAGGGACTGCCCCTACCGTACCATAATGATGTCACGCACAATGGAGAGAGTTGACTATGGCTAACTCAACTGTAACTACAGCATCCGGGACCCAGGCCAGTATAAATGAATACAAATATGAGAAAATTGAAGACTATAAGCCAATAAAAAATAGCCTTCGAATAATGTATCTTAACGCGAGAAGTATCAGAAATAAAATTGACGAGATTGAAGAAACTTTAAAGAGCATCAAACCCACTGTACACGTACTTGCAATATCCGAAACCTGGTTGGAAGATGGTGAGGAGTGCTTCTTCAACATCGACGGCTACCAAAGTACATTTGCGTCTCGCACCAATAAAAGAGGAGGAGGGGTGATTCTCTACACACACCATTCGCTAAATGCTACAACTATCGAAAAACATTGTAGTGAAAATTCTTTCTTAGGAATTAATATCCGTAATAGAAATTTTAAACTGTTAAATATTTATGTTATATACAGAAAGCCTACCTCAAACATTAACGAATTCTTAATGTATCTTGAATCTATTTTAAATAACTGTAGAAATGATACCCTTATCTTTGGTGACTTCAACATTGACATTATTCAAAAAAATAATACATCTCTTAAGTACATCAACACGCTAGACTCATACAATTGTTTCATATGTAACTCATCCTATCCTACACGAGTAACAGATACCTCTATTTCTCTAATAGACCATATCATCTCAAACAGACAAAATATTTCCTCAACTACTGCAAATATAGATGCCTACCTAAGTGATCATAACATTTTGATATTAGATTACCAAAACAGCTTGAAACATCATACTAATAATAGAATACATTCTTTCTCAAACAACACCAAAACCGATAAAAACATGTTAAAAACATATTTAGAATCCCACAACTTTCCACACGAAACCACCAGTAATGCCAATGAAAACTATAATAATTTTAATGAATACATCAAAACAGCAATAAAATCATCCCAACATAAATCTGAGTTACGCATAGGAGACCAACGAAGGGGTAATACTCCATGGTTTGATGCAAAATTAAATGCACTTATCAAACAGCGCAACAATGCGTTTAAACTCTGGAAAAAAAATCAGCAAAGTGATATATTCACAGCACTGAGAAATAAAACAAGAAATGAAGTTACCAACTATAGAAGATATGCTAAAACCAAATACTACACGACTATATTTAAAGAAAACCTGCGTAATCCGCGAAAGACATGGAAAATAATAAATGCAATTCTAACAAATAGCTCGACACCCCAGAAAGATGAAATTGAATGTCTTCTCATTAAGAATGAAGAAATAACATGCCCAACACAGATAGCTTCAACTTTTAACAACTTCTTTATATCAGTTTGGGAAAACTTAGCAGCCACAATTGCATCATATCCAGATGATTCTATCACTATAAACACGGATCAAAAAACAATCCAGTCCTTATACATGGCCAAAACAAATAAAACAGAAGTTCTCAGTATTATCTCTCAACTAAAGTCTAATGCATCTCCAGGTTTAGATGGAATTACACCAGTGTACCTGAACTTTTGCAAAGATATATTAGCTGACCACCTTGTTTTTCTTATTAATCAATCCCTGGATAGTGGAATCTTCCCAGATCAACTAAAGATAGCAAAAATAATTCCGATTTACAAAGATGATTGCAAAAAAAATCCTTCTAATTATCGTCCTATATCCATCCTATATGTCGTCTCTAAAGTTTTTGAAAAGTTTATTAAGCTTAGGCTCACTAAATATCTCTTATCAAACAATTTACTCGGATCTCAACAGTATGTATTCAGAAACCAATCTAACACAAAATGTGCTGCCTTCAATTTTGTATACGCCCTCCAAAAGCATATAGACCAGGGTAAGCATGCTGCAGGCTTATTTATAGATTTAAAAAAGGCATTGGATACGGTTGACCATGGGATACTACTAAAGAAGCTAGAACACCTAGGCATAGTAGGCACTCCCCTGAAGTTACTGTGTAGCTACCTCTCTAATCGACACTGTCAGACCTTTGTTGGAAAAGGGACAAGCAGCATGGGAACGATAAAATGTGGCGTGCCTCAGGGCTCCGTACTTGGACCATTACTATTTTTAATATACATAAATGATATTGCTAAATGGGGACTTAAGGGTACAATACAACTCTATGCAGATGACACAGTGATTCTTTATTACAATAATGATTTAAACGAACTTGAAAAGGAAATGGAAAGGGATATAGCTTGCCTGGCAAACTGGCTGCGATTAAACAAACTTAGCCTAAACATAAAAAAAACACATTACATACTGTTTGCAAATAAAAAAATGTATGTCTTAATATAAGTCTTGATAATAACCGCCTTGAAAGGGCTGATGTTACAAAATATCTTGGCCTTTTCATTGATTCACAACTCACATGGAATCACCAATTTAAACATGTTCTATCCAAAATTACTCATATAACTGGTGTTTTATATAGACTTCGCGGGTTACTTCCTCCCTCTCTATTAAAATCGATTTACCATGCTATGATTCACTCACATCTAATATATCTCGCCGGAATCTGGGGATTTGCTACAAAAAAAATGATTTCAGAAGTCCAAGTCGTCCAAAATAGAGCCCTGCGAAATATTTTCAGTTTACCTTGGGACACACATGTCAAAGACATCTACAGAAACACCCAAATACTTCATTTTAATACCATTCCCACTTTTGAAATAACGAAAACTATATTAAAAGTAATTCAACACTCGGCACATTCCAACACTACACTCTATTACAATTGCGACGTACACCAACACAACACAAGAAATCACAACAAACTTCATATACCAAAAATCAAATCAACAAAATATGGACTAAGATCCCTTGAATACATAGCTCACACAAAATATAATCAACTACCCAACGAGATCAAATGTGCAAGTCAACGTAAAAAGACCCAAACTAACATGCTCAAACTTCAACTTATTAATGACTATCTGAAATAATATGTTTGTGTATGTCCCATCATATGTCCATTTAATACATACAACTATATGTTTCATGTAATGCATATCATTCCCGCAATGAGTTTATTAACTCCTGGGAGTACAATGCTTTATATAATATACTATATTCTGTATTGTATACTTTTAATAAATAAATAAATAAAAAAATAAAAAAAATTATCAAGTCGAAACATCACCTTCACAGCGCGATCTTGTAAATAACTTAATGTGTAAAAAATGTAAACAACTACAAATTTGTAAAATTTTCATGGTCATTTCATAAAAATTCTCTAGTCCTAGAGACTTCTAGGAGACTTCTAATTTACATCATTAATGATCAGTTTATCTATGTACTGTACACTAACTATTGTACTCTTGTAACAACTTACCTTTAACAATGTAAACATGTATAACCCTTCAAAGCGCGAATAAATAAATAAATAAAATTTACTCAGATAAAAATATTGCAGAGTAGAGTGACAAAGTGGTCCAAAGTCAAGGCAATCCTTTTTTTCATACAAAAAATCGACCATTTCCACTTGGGAATGTTTTACGTTTTACAGCCATTTAAGCGGTTCGTGAAAGTTTTTTTATTTTATTTTGAAAATGTCCTTACTGTGGTGGCTCATTTTGGAATGGATACCCCGAGCCCCTAAATTCCTCGTCTCGACTCTGGTATGTAGGGGAGGGGGATAAATGGTAACTCGAGTACAGCTGGGACCAAAAGGTCATCAGTGTACATTGTAAGTGGAATACGCTACTATAGTTGAATTGTTTATCGATGACCGCGTTCAAAACCATAACAAGGCATAATTACGAATTAACTTGCTTTACAACTCAGATCTTTTGTCTTTCAACAGTATTTATTCATTTTGAACTGTTTTATAAGATATTCTGTTTTGTCTTATTTATTGACATTTGACTGTTTTTTTTTTAAATATTATGTTAGTAATTTTGGAGCTCGAGCGAAAAATAGTTGCGTTAACCTAGAATTTGAGTGCTTTAATCATGTAGCAAATCTTCTGCTTTGTGGGGGTATTTCCCAGTTACAGTTCAGACAACATCCGTGAAAGAGTGCTAAGCTCTTGAAGGAATTAATGACGCTAGTTCTTCGGAGCATCTTCCTCCGTAATACCGGTAGAAAGGACAGCATATCTACCTGATGCATGTGCTCTAAAGATTGCGATCTGATGACTTTGTGTTATTTCACAATTTATTCATTAAAAATAATATAGATACTCTTAGTATCGTCCTGGTGTAAAATCAGATTCAAATTGAAACATTGCTTCAAATGGCTTTAGCCGTGTTTGGTGACCTGATCTGAATATCTTTACTCCTCTTCTCTATCTCCTTCCCCTCCACACTATACATCTACTCCAATCGGTGTACCATAGTCTCACTTGTTCCAGACCGTTGGGAGTAGTTGGGACTCTTTTGCGGTACTCACTTAATATTTTTCTTGATTTTTTTATTTTTTTTTATTTCAATTCACTTCAAAGAAAATTTACATTGGATGATACATTTAGAATGTTATTTCAACTGCCACGCTAGTGATGTAGGGATGCCCCTGTGTTATGGCGGTTTGTGTGAAGTTTTCTCATTGAAGAATTTAATAATATTCATAATAGTAAATGAATCATACAATTCCGATGCAGTTTATATTTTATAAATAATTAATTAAACATTGTCAAGTGCTATTTCTTATTTGAATCAATTGAGGATCAATGTGCACCCTTTTCTTCCCTAATTTCTTCAGCCTTTCAATAATCTTCCTTCATCAATCCCACAGACTCCATAGCACCAAATAAATAAGACGCACTAGAAAAGCCTCACACGTAGATTAGAATGAAAACTGTCGCCACTGACTTGATTCTAGCTTGTTTAGCACTCGATCTGCCTTTTTTACGTTTGCGGAAATGTCCTACTACCACCACAATAAGCTGAAATCTCCTACTACAATACCAGTAAGCGGAAATCTCCTACTACCACCGCTGTAAGCGGAAATCTCCTACTACCACAACAGTAAGCGGAAATCTCCTACTACCACCAATGTAAGCGGAAATCTCCTATTACCACACCAGTAAGCGGAAATCTCCTACTACCACCACAATAAACGGAAATCTCCTAATACCACCACTGTAAGCGGAAATCACCTACTACCACAACAGTAAGCGGAAATCTCCTACTACCACCACTGTAAGCGGAAATGTCCTACTACCACCACAGTAAGCGAAAAATATTGCTTGTGTTGTGATGGAGTACTTAGCCAGCCGAGGACTTGACCTGGGTGAGACCCAAACACGATGCCAACTCAACCACTGACCGGTCATTTCGTTTCACGAAATACGCTCAAATCACTACAATATTGATGATAATAATATACATCCTATTGTTTTACTGCAGTATAGTCAGGAGAATAATATCACCGCCGTAGCGTTTATAAATAACTTATTATTCATTATTCTTGGTAACGTAACAGGATGTTTTCCCATCGACCTCATAACTTCAAGAATGTTTTCGAGACTGCCTCGGGAAAAATGTTGGGTGTTGTTGTTTGGGAAAAAACAACTTATTTTTGTAAGCAAGATAATAATTATTAAATGAAGGTCGTCACAAAAAACAACAGAAATAATACGTGTCGGTGAAGTGATCACATTCGACTGAATACTTTGCTGGTTTCAGTGTTTAATAAAAGTCCTTACAAATAACATTAAAATATTTACTTTATAAAATATATGTGTTGGCATGCCCGAAATATGAAAAACATACACAAAATAATTCTCCGATAAAATAATGCGGGAAATTCAATTCCTCCCATCATTTTTAAAGGACATGGGTACATCGAATCTATTTTCCGATTCCGTGAGTTCGAAATACTTCCCGTATAAAACCACTTTTGAATTCTCGAGGCTTCCATGATCGAAAATATAGGGTCATTGAATGTCAGAAGTCGATCGTGGAACATCTTTGAAAGAAAGCTAGTTAAATAATTGCTTACGATAATACACGGAAATAAATAGTTCAATACCAATAGTTCTTCATGTTAATGGCAATCCGGTCAAAAACAGGATTGCAGGCTGTTTCCTGATAAAATTTTAGTAAATTTCTAACATATCGGAACACATTGTTCATACTCCTACATTTTCCTTGATAATATATATGTATAATAATAATAATAACATAGCATTTACATAGCGCATTTCACTTCAAGTGCGCTAAACTATAACAAACTTAAAAACGGTAATTTAGTGGTCATGTTCTTAAAATCTAATCAATTATCTCATATTATAACACTAAAAATATACTGTTTAAACAAAGTGATAACAAAACATAGAATAACAATAACAGCAGGACAGGACAAAATAAGAATATTAAAACTAAAACATAATATAAAACAGGAGGCAGTTTGTGCTCAGAAATGAGAATCTTCCGAGAAGACATTTAAAAAAGGTAAAATAAGTAGGCAACCGAAATCAAACAATTACCTGAATTTTAATGACGAAATGCGAAAATGTTGGGTTTTTTAATTAGTATGTGTTCTGACATCGAGATAAAATATTCGTATATAACTAAAATGTTTACAGGAAACCTATTCATTAAATCTTTAGGGGCCTGAAATCCCGGTTTTAACTGCATTACCAATACTTTAAAGGCGTCTTAACCAGCGGCCGAGAATTCAAATTTCGTTAAAAGACGGTCTCGCGATCGGACGTTTTTTTAGAACGAGATAGAAATACCGACTTAATTCCACTGCGAGCCGTACACCCGCGCGGCTTACGAAAACTACAGCACGATTCCGATGAAATAACAATTATTGTTATTTAATTCTCGGTTGTAGCTTTCTTCCTAATAAGTAGTTACATACATATTTGTAAATTATACGTCGGAGTGCGTAAACATAAATAAATACTAATGCAGTGCGTTGACCTAGTAGATACAAAAGATGTAGGTATATGAATATACTATTACCAGTAAGTTTTATTTCTAATGCTTATCTTTAAAGTATTACTTGATTTAAATACGTACGGTATTGAAAATTGTGTTAATTCCTTACTACTGAAG